>NC_143150.1:10022500-11225000 GCF_059928025.1 Delphinapterus leucas | reverse complement strand
CTTTTCAGTCTTCACATACTATCTTGGTGTAGTTTAATTACTTCTTGCTTTGCTTTTGCCCTTGTCAATACTTTTGAGATGAACCTAGGGCTAGCACTGATTTTATCTATTTTGACTTATTTTGATACATTTCCATTTGGTGGCCAACAATTACTTTAAGTGTCTTTTTGAAATCACATTTCTTCTTAATTGGCCCATAATTCTAGGTTGTGACATTTGTGGGTATCGATTTAGTTGTTTTCTTGTGCTAATGTCTGGGATAACTTTTACAAAATTAAATAATAATTCCCCAAATTAAAGCGAATTTGGTGCCACTCCACTGCCATGTGTAAGAATAGATTTGAAATCTCTTTGACAGCAGCTGAAATGGACCCTTAAACTCAGCTGCATTAATGTCACGAGTCTGGAGAAGAACATTAAAACTCCTAAGTGGAAGATTAACTAAAGATTATAACAAACGTCACAAAAAATGAAAGAGGATTTGTGGATTTAGAGAATTTGATACTGTAAGCACAACGTAAGAAAATGACATGGTGCTTAAATTGCAAGGCTCTGAGACACAGCTGATTTTCTTTTTTAACCCCTTGAAATGAATTGAAGTTCATAGATGAGCTCATGAAAAAAATAACATTCATGAAATACACATGCCAGTTTTCCTTCTAAAATCATAGCACTGCCATGTTTTCTCCCTGATAAGTAATTTGCTACAGGTCATTTGGACAGCTCTCTAAAATATTTTGTGGTGTAAACCTTAATTGGGTAAATTTGAGACATTGTTGTTTTTTTTTTTTAATTGCAGTTATGTCTCCACATTCCGTTGAAAACAATGCTCTGCTAGGTAAGTGCTTAATTGCTAAACAAAATAAATATATGTTAAATTCCAACCAAAAGAACTCTGCATTAAATTACTATAAAAATGAGGAAAGTCTAAACCCCGTTTTCTCAAGACCTGACATGTGACAGGTCTGACATGTGACAAGAGGAAGGTCATTAGCACCTATAAGCCAAGAGCATGTTTGTCTTAATCCATTTGGGCTACTATAAAAAAATACTAGAGACTGGGTAACTTATAAACAAAATAAACTTATTTCTCACAGTTGTAGAGTTTGGGAAGTCCAAAAATAGAATCCTGCAAATTTGGTGTGGTGTCTGGCGAGGGCCAACTTCCTGGTTCATAGCTGGTGCCTTCTTACTATACTCTCACATGGTAAAAGAGGCTGGGGAGCTCTGTGAGATCTCTTTTATAAGGCCATTAATTCTGTTTATGAAGGCACCTCCCCATGATCTAATCACCCCCAAAAGGCCCCATCTCCTAATACAACATCTTTGGGGGTTAGGGTTTCAACATATGAAATCTGGGGGGACACAAACATTCAGACCATAGCAATATCTATGAGGTTTTTATTTTTATTATTCTCATCCCAGCTTTTACTGCAAAGCCCTACCCTAAGACGCAGTCATGGGAGCACTCAAACACACACACACACACACACACACACACACACACACACACACTTCCTAAACCCATTTGCCCTCAAGAGGCTAACTGATAAAATCAGTCTATGAGTTAGTGAGGGATTGTCAGGGCATTAGATTTTAATCAAAAAGAATACGTTCTCTGATTTTATGTTCCCAGAGTTCTGTTGCGTTTTATTTGGATACATCAAATAAACATCATATTTGAGTTAGGTAAGGAGATGCTTATTTAAAAGAATCATTGTAATAAGGGAAGGTTTACTGTTGAAATAAGGGGAGGGGGGCTGTTGCAATAATGAGGACACTCCAAACATGAGATTTGCAAATGTCTCAGAGATCAGGCAGAAGGAATTTTCTTTTATAGAGAGGGGTAAACAAGGTTAGAAAGAACCAAACATAGTATGGTGGAGTGGGAAGAGTGGGTAACATGATAATACAGTTGAGCAGGAAATGTTTTTCCTTTGGGTCAAGGTTAGCTTATTCTTGGGTGGGACACTTAAGGAGGGGTTGTTTTGCATTCCACTGCTGGCTCTGGGTAAATAAAAATTCATGGGCCTGGGAGAAGAAATGAAAATTAACTAAAGTCTGATCAAGTCATGTTAGCAGGTATTTTGTCCAGATTTGTCAGTGGCTACAAACAATTCAGCTAATCATTAAGACAAAAAATGGGAATTTGGTAGATCTGTGAATGTCCTGGGCCTAGGTAAAACAAATGGGTCATCTGTGGGTCTTATCTAAGTCATGTGAGGAAGGGTGGTTCTTTTCAGTAACTTTTGGGAACACAAAAGAGGATTTCTTAATCTGGATGTTTTCCAGGAGAAAAGTAAACTGTACTGGGCTCAAGTAAAGTTCAACATTGTCAGATATAAATGAAAAGATAACAAACCAAGCAGTATGTTGGCTAATCAGCCACTTTGAATACCCCTTGTACATTATGTACACACATTCTGTATCAAGCCTTCTGATCCTACTACTACTCTCATAATTTCCCCTTGAGTCAAGTAACTTGACCTCAGAGGTCACTGCTTTGGGGCTTCCTGTTTCACCAAAATCAAGAGGTCTTGCTTATCCTCCCATTTCACCTTTCTACCACTGTAATAATCAAGGTCGATGCCTGGATCCAACTCAAGTTCCATGAGTAGTTTTCACATAATTTTCACCTTAGAGGCCTAATATTAAGGGAAGATTGGGAAACCATTTGGTAAGACAATTAAACAATCAGTAAAGCTTAACAAATTTTCATGCTGTGAAGAGCAAGTTATTAACTGAGACCATCTGGGGGTCAGATGTTCAGCCTTCAGCCAGGATTCAAAACTGACAAATTTGTTTAGTGCCTTTGACCTCTCAGGCATTGTCTTCATATTATTTCAGCTATACCCAACAAGTCCATTTACTCCTGCTGTTACTCCAATTCTATCAAAACTAACCCTCAGTGACTCAAAGCATCCCAAAACAGATCTGCAGAAAATGTGCTGATAAAGTCAGTCACATGTATGTAAAATGACTGGCAGGGCTTAATACGTGAGCCTTCTGAGACACAATTTTATGGTGATTGTAGTTGTTATTTTGTTTGTTGCTTACCCCTCCCCACTTCCAAGGACAGGATAAGAAGATGTTTTATGTTACTTAATGAATAGTAGTGTGGTCTGTTAGATCTTTAGCTGGTCTGACCATTTTTGGTGCTTCACACACTACTGGAAGACACCATGCTCATGAAGACCCATTCTGAAAAATTACAGTGTTTATATCAAATCAATTCTATGAATTTGTGTCCAGGCAGAAGCCCTCCTACTAGGTCAGGCCAGGGTGTGCAGAGGGCAGACTCACCAGCAGGCTTCTGTATTTGACTTTGGTGGTTTACCAGAAGTCTGTGCCCTGGTGAGTCCTGCCTTCCCACTTGCCTATGGTTTCCTGTTATCACTCTTTTTTTTTTTTAACAGCTTTATTGGAGTATAATTGCTTTACAATGGTGTTACTTTCTGCTTTATAACAAAGTGAATCGCTGTACATATACATATATCCCCATATCTCCTCCCTCTTTCATCTCCCTCCCACTGTCCCTATCCCACCCCTCTAGGTAGTCACAAAGCACTGAGCTGATCTGCCTGTGCTATGCGGCTGCTTCCCACTAGCTATCTATTTTACATTTGGTAGTGTATATAAGTCCATACCACTCTCTCACTTCGTCCCAGCTTACCCTTCCCCCTCCCCATGTCCTCAAGTCCATTCTCTTGTAGGTCTGCATCTTTGTTCCTGTCCTGCCCCTAGGTTCTTTATAACCATTTATTTCAGATTCCATATATATGTGTTAGCATACAGTATTTGTTTTTCTCTTTCTGACTTACTTCACTCTGTATGACAGACGCTAGGTCCATTTACCTCACTACAAATAACTCAATTTTGTTTCTTTTTATGGCTGAGTAATATTCCATTGTATATATTGCCACATCTTCTTTATCCATTCTTCTGTCGATGGACACTTAGGTTAGTTCCATGTCCTGGCTATTGTAAATAGAGCTGCAATGAACATTGTGGCACATGACTGTTTTTGAATTATGGTTTTCTCAGGGTATATGCCCAGTAGTGGGATTGCTGGGTCATATGGTAGTTCTATTTGTAGTTTTTTCAGGAACCTCCATACTGTTCTCCATAGTGCTGTATCAATTTACATTCCCACCAACAGTGGAAGAGTGGTCCCTTTTCTCCACACCCTGTCCAGCATTAATTGTTTCTAGATTTTTTGATGATGGCCATTCTGAGTGGTGTGAGGTGATACCTCATTGTAGTTTTGATTTGCATTTCTCTAATGATTAGTGATGTTGAGCATCCTTTCATGTGTTTGTTGACAATCTGTATATCTTCTTAGGTCTTCTGCCCATTTTGGGTTTGGGTTGTTTGTTTTTTTGATATTGAGCTGCATGAGCTGCTTGTAAATTTTGGAGATTAATCCTTTTTCAGTTGCTTCATTTGCAATATTTTCTCCCATTCTGAGGGTTGTCTTTTGGTCTTGTTTATGGTTTCCTTTGCTGTGCAAAAGCTTTGATGTTTCATTAGGTCCCATTTGTTTATTTTTGTTTTTATTTCCATTTCTCTAGGAGGTGGGTCAAAAAGGATCTTGCTGTGATGTATGTCATAGAGTGTCTGCCTATGTTTTCCTCTAAGAGTTTGATAGTGTCTGGCCTTACATTGAGGTCTCTAATCCATTTTGAGTTTATTTTTGACTTCAATTTTTAATGCTGTCCCACTCATTCACTTCACTCTGCTTCCCTGAGTATGCCAGGCATTCTCCTGCCTTAGGGCCTTTTATTAGTGGTGTCCTTTGCCTGGTTTGTTCCTTCCTCTGATAGCCACTTAACTATTCCATCATCTCCTTTATGTCTTTGTTCAAATGTCTTTTTCTTGGTTAGAACTACCCTGAATACCCTAATTAAAATTGCAACCTGCATCTCTCTGCTCCTACCCCTACTCTCCTAATGTTACCCGAAAACGGGGTTTGCCCATTGGTGGGTGTTGAGCCAAAAAACACAACCAAGCCAAAGAGCTGGAGAAGGAAGGGTGTATTACTTGCAGCCAATAAGGAGAACACCAGGGATCTTTCCCAAAGCAGTGTCTCCTCGAACAGCAAAATGCAGTACCTGCATATTCATGAAGGGGCTTGAGCAAAGGAGAATTCAGCATAGAATTGGTGCAGAGGTTAACAGAGTCCAGGCTCTAGTTGATTAAAGTCACGAGGGTCAGAGAAGGTCAGCATCATCATTCCTTAGGTTCCAGTTTATCTGGTGGTTGAGTGATCCAGGGGGTTTGAATTTTTCAAAACAGCTCAAGAATGTGCTTCAAGCTAATCTTTACCTTTGAAATGGAACTGGGAGTCTTTACAACTGATATATTGTTTCCCATATGGTTAAGTTGTCTCACTGGCCTGGTAATAGCTATTTTTACCTTCTTTTGTCCCTTTAAACTCATTAACTACTGAGACCTATTCTTCTGCAAGGGCAAGCATGGTAGCCAGGCTTAGATCACAAAATGGCTTAGGCCTAACATGGCTTCTCTTATGTCAAGAAATCCATGCCTGGCTCTCTTTTTCCAGGGACCACCCCCCATCCTATCTGCTTACACTCATCTTCCTTACCATGTTCTACTTGCTGTTACACAGCGGTTATCATATTCAAGCAACCCATATAATTTATTTATTATGTTCACTGTCTTTCTCCAGTTAAAAAGTGAGATTTTGACATTTTTCTATTGTTATATCTTGGCACCTGAAATCATGCTCAGCACACCGTAGGTAATCAATAATTGTGTGTTAAATTAGCTCTATGTTAAATAAAATGATTTTTGTCAATAGATAATAAAATGGCATACAATATAATTAAATACTCTTCCATGATATAAAACTATTCCTAATATATGTGTTCAACCTGAGTTATGCTCTATTTCAAATTAATAGCCAATATTACTGTTGTCCTTTTGGTATGAAATAATAATTGAATGTGGTCAGATGAAAAGCCTTGCCAGTCTTTTTGTTTATCCTGGAGGTGGAAACACTTTCTCATGTATTGCAAATCATTCTTCCATCATTACCAGTTGTCACAAATATTATGTATTTTTCTATTTTAGATGTCTTTATTGATGATAGGAATGGTTAAAACTTAGATTCTAATAGAGTCTCCAATATCCTTGTAAACAAAAAATGAAAATTGTTTTCTCCCCTTCCACTAGTCAGATATACGTAGTCATGACTCTTTTATCCCATAAATACACTTCTCTCTTCTTGCTCAAGGCAGTCCTTTCTTATAATATCTTGCTATCATTTAAGATGGCTGACCTAAGTCAGAGAGCTGTGAAGGAGAGGAGACTTGCAACTGTAGAGTTAATGGCATGCAAACTCCCACTTTGTTTTCACTGTCTTGTAGAGAAGACTGATTATATTTGAAGAAAGGTAGTAAATGATTGTCATAAGGAAAAGGAAAAAAGGATCAATTCCAACCATCTCTAAGGAGCAGAGAAAATCTGAAAAACAAATGTTCATTCAGGGTTCCCAGCCCCAAGAGAGTGCATGAGGAGAGTCACAGTCTGCTAATCCCAGAGATACCAATCCCACAGAGTGAGAGATTCAGGAGAACCATATTGTTAAGAACCTACTGAAATAACATTCAGAGCAAACACTGAAAATGAATGCTGGCTGTGAACTGTTCATTTGAATGGAGCCTTGGAAGTGTAAATGCTACAAATCCAAGAAAGCTCAAAGGTAAGGCTAAAGGCTAAATGGAGCAGGGCCTGTGCCCACACAGGCTGATAGTGACTACTGTCCTTGCTTCCTCTTTCCAAAGCCCTAACATAAAAATCAAGAGAGAAGCCACCACAGTGATTACAGAATTACTCAAAATGAAATGTAAGAAAGAAGAGTTAGTGGAAATCATTCAGGCTGGATGGAAGAATGGTCAGATTTCTGCAGTGCATAGGAACTATTTCATGGACAATTAAAAGAAAGATGGTGACTTACTGTTCTCCACTGAAGAGAAACAGAATTAAGCTGAAGGATAAAGTAGAAATGTTAAGAAGGAGGATCTTCTTTCTTTTAGAGATTAGTAAATCCTCAGGTTTTCTGATTTAGCAACTTCTGGGTACCTCTTTCCCTGGGAAGTAACTTGAACAGTTTCCTCCATGTCCCTGGAATTGAATGTGAAACCATGAAGAGAATGAATGCATAGGTACTCTTGATATAACAGAGGCATTTGTGTTACACAGCACTCCCATCGCTCCCTGCTTGGTTTCTTTCACTGCTTCCAGTAAGTGCTGCTGTTGGGGAGGAAGAAATTTCCCTCTCCCCTTCTAGGTTCTTCTGGCTGGCCTAAGAATTAAATTGACATGAGACAGATTAACAGGAGATCACACAAAAGTTTAATAACATGTATACATGGGAGAGACCCAGGAGAACTGAGTAACTCTACAAAATGGTCAAAACCCTCACCTTGAATACCATCTTCAGCTAAATACAAAAGAGGATATTGGGGGTATTAATTTTGAAACCAAGAAGGACCCTGTGGGGCCCGCCCAGGTACAAATCCTTTCCTTGTCTCCCCCATTTCTTGTTTGTAGAAAAAAGGCTTCATTCAGCCTCCTTGACCTTCCCTGAGTTCCAAAGGACAGATTCAAATAATTGCTAATCAGAAAAGTGAGGAACTGCAGAGGCAAAGGAGGAGCAATCAAGAAACAATGGTGCAGTGATGGGCCAGGGTCCTGGTTCCTCCTCAAGGGATATACAAAACAATATCTTTGAGTTCTTCTGCAGGAACTAAGGCCCCCCTCTCAGATGGAGGACGGTTACTTCAGGCTGGGCACAAGATTCCCGGAACACCATCCTTTTACCTCACCACCAACCAATCAGAAGAAAGTGTGTACACAGTGGAAGATAACGGAGACTCTGACCCCTTCCCCGAATGATTAACTGTGATCTCTTTCTCCCTTTAAAAACTTTCATGGTCAGCAGAATCTTCAGAGTTGGTTCTTGGATATGAGTCCACCTTTTCCCCAAGTTGTCGGCCTCCTGAATAAAGCAACCTTTTCTTTCCAATCAACACTTGTCTCTCGAGAAATTGGCTTTTGAGTGGCAAGCAGCCCAACCTGAGTTCCGTAACAGTTTGGGACTTCAAAGGGGAGGAAGGCAATTCACATAGGGATGGAAAAGCAAAGGTTTGGTAAAGAAATGTTTCCTGGGCCAGGCAGAGACAATGGGATACAGAGTGGACTCTGATCTTTAAGACCTAACCCCACCGCACCTAGCCCATATTCTTTGCAGATGTCTCTGGTGATAGCTCTGTTCCTGGAATAGGTCCTCTATTTAAATTCTTCAGGAAGTTAGGGGGAAAGTCAAAGCTTTTTTCTGAATCTTTTGGATCTTGATTCTTTTTGGCTCGAAATAATCCACTTGCCAAAGATTCATTTTGGGGTGGCAAATTTTTTTCCCTACACTAGCATCGCCTTTGTGATATGCCACTCTCAAGTTGTTTGATGCCATTATTCAAAAACCTGTTTACTGAGTACCACCCATGTGCCTAGATAGACAATGAATATATAGAAGTAAGTAAAAACAGAACTCTGTCATCATGGGGCTTATGCAAGGAGAAGAGGGAACAGAAAAGGAAATAAATATGATTTCGTATAGTAAGTAGTGCTATGAAGAAGACCAGGTTGCTGAGTTAGTCAGTGATTTTGTGTGTGTGTGTGCATGAGATAGGGACTTAGGGAAGGCCTCTCTGAGGAAGTCACTGGTGAGCTGAGACCTGAAGGCCAAAGCAAGCAGGAAGAAGCTTTACAAAGAAATGGGTCCGAAGAAACAGCATACTCAAAGGCCTGGATGGGACCCATTGGCCTGCAGTCCTGGGCCTCTTCAACACCAGTGCCTGTTTACTTAGTCTTTAAAGAACAAAGCAAAACAAAACAAAACAAAACTACATGAATCTTCTGATAAAAAGAATAGAAAGCTTTGACATTTTCCCAAATGGCAACCAGTCACCCCAAACAAAAATTAAGATTAGATGGTAGAAATTAATATTTTTATCAAGTCAAACATTCAGAGGTCGTTGCTAATCATATCACACCAGGTCTCACTGGCAGGAAGCGCTGGAGCAGAGATTTGAAGATTCACTTTTTCACACTGATCTGAACATAGGATGATAGTTGAATACAATATGAGACATGTCTAATGGTGGCTAAGAGTCAGCACTCTGGAGCCAAATTGCCTGAATTTGGATCCTGGCTCTACCATTTACCAAATCTGTGACTCTGAGCGAGTTACGTAAAACTGCTCTGAGTTTTAATGACCTCATCTGTAAATCATAGATAAAAATAGTATTCACTCCGGAGAGTAGTTATAATGATTAATTGCATTCATATTTGTGAAGCACATAGAACAGTGCCTGACTCCTAGTATTAAATAAGTTTTGGTTAAATAAAAATAAAATTAAATAATTATTATGGTTAACCTGAGCTAAATGTTGACATTAACTGTAAGAATGTCTTCATAATACTTGCTGCAGAAGAATCATTCCATACATTGTGGATTAAGTACACTGTGGATTTGCATCAGTGCAAATTTATAATTCCTTATGAGTTGAATGAAAGTTTCCTTTTTGGATTACCCGTGAAGGGTATGCTAAGTCAATTGTTAGTATAAAGAACTTCGTCATGTATGTTAAAGTTTCTTAAGGGATTACATTTTTTTTCCTCAAGCATTTAACACTATCTCTTTGTAAGTGCACATTTGAAGTACTAATTATTACTCTTAATTTTTAATTTACTTTATAATAATTATACCTAGAAACATCATGCAAATGTATTTAAAACATACATATAATTTAATAAGTCAATCTAACTTTATTTTCCTCCTCTGTTTATTCCCTTCTCTTTCTATGTCTTATGTGTAATAAAACAGAAGGCAGGATACCTCAGGTAGGCAATTTCCAATGTGGTGTGTTTTCTAAATAAAAAGTAGACCTTTAGATTCTCTTCTTCCTTCCAACCCAACCCTACACACAACATAAGGATTATAGAATTTCCTAACTACTGAGAAGTACTGTCCCTAACATATGCTTCATGAAACTCTCAGACTTTGTGTTGTTGTCCAACATTCATGCCGTGGTGTTAGTGCCATGTATCAGGGAGCATCTAAACATCTCACCATGTTCTTTTATATGTATATATATATTTTTTTTTTCAGAAATAAGAAGCTGACACATAGTACTGTATATGGAGTGGCCACACTGTTCTTTGCTTAATATTGTTAGCAACTGATTTGCAGATATTTGTACAATTACTTTTCTTTTTCTGTTTCTCAGATGATCTCTACAAAGAAACACTATGTAAATTCAGCAGGTCTCAAATTTTAGTCCCCAATACTTGCTTTTGTGAGCAGTCCATTTTATATCACTTACTATGATGTCAGTACCAAACTGTGCATATAAATTTTGCTCATGTGCCCTATGTAGTACTGTGATGACACTTCTGTTCCTGTTTATTGAGACTACTATGGCTGCAATTCTATCCTGCATCTTATATCGAATCCCCCATCATGCGTGGGCCTCCAGGTCTGGTGACATGTGTCACCACTCAAGTGTTCGTAACTCCTCAAACAAACTTCTTCACACCGAGTCATCTGCCTACTTCAAACCCTCAAAATATATTCAGATTTTTCCCCTGTTTCTTGTTAAATTAAAACAAAACAAAACAAAAAACTGCTTGTCAATCAGTTGTAGCTACATACACCAAAAGACACTAGATGCAAAAGATACCTTGTGTTTATCCATTCATCCGATGATGGACACTTAGGTTGTTTCCATCTCCGGGCTATTGTAAATAGAGCTGCAATGAACTTTTTTGGTACATGACTCTTTTTGAATTATGGTTTTCTCAGGGTATATGCCCAGTAGTGGGATTGCTGGATAGGGACCATGAATATAAACACTGTGACCTGAGGAATTTTTCTTGCAAAGAATTCCCACTGTCATTATCTGTAGGGAACTAATGCTTCGTGTCTGACTCTTCTGGGAAGCTCCCCTACACACCACATGTGGGCTGGCAGACCTGGAACCGGATCAGTGCATAGCTGCAAAAGCTTTCTAGTCCATGTTGTAATTTTTGTGCAGTTTTGTTTTCAGTGCCAGTCATTTCATACTTACACCATTTAACTTCAAAAAATATTTATTGGGTCTCTATTACATTTCAAGCACTTAGCTGGGCATAATGATGAACAAGACATGGTCTCTGCATTCCACAAGTTCCATGGATATCAAAGATGAAAAGTGGGTAAACAGTCTTATTCACAGTACAGAGCAGTGAATGCTAAGCTATGGAAGCTCAGAAAGCAAGCAAGTTCCTTAAGGCAAGGTCAGAGAGGATGGGGGAGGAGACAGTAGGGGTCATGATGGCATTTCCTGAGAGAATGAGGCTAAATGAGTCTAAGAGTTTCTTTCCAGCTCTGTTTCTGTGATATTTCTCACCCCATATGTTAACTCTAATCACTGCTGACTTCCCATTGAACAGTGTTCATATACTTGAACACTAGTATTAAAGCTCTAGGAGAATAGTAGGGGTTACCAGTAATTGAGAAGTGTGATGAGTGTGATGACTTCAGAGCAAGTGTGCAACACTTAGCCTCTTCTTCATTAAACCTCAACTAGGTTGGAAAGAAGAGAGAAGAGAAAGATAATTAAGGAATTCCAACTTGATAAGCTTTGGGGAGGTCGGAGTAAAGGAGGTCATCTGGTAGCCAAAGATATGAGATAACAAGATGCTCTAAGAAGACAGTGATGCTGTTCAGTAATGGAAGAGTGACAAGAAGGGAAGGGAAAAGGTGTGCAGCATGAGGAGTCATCATAGGAAAGAGGAGAGTGGAGCAATGCATCTCCAAAGAAACTGATGAGCCGGCATTTATATGAATCCTTAGGAAACATGCTTACTATTCTGCCACACTATGATGAGGCATTTTTCCCAGGTTGTTTCTAAAACAGATATTTTAAACATTCCAGATGGCATGTGTTTCAGCATCCCGAAATTATTGATAATTATAATCCACAGACATTATCACATTAATTTATGATAAAACTCTTTCAATGTGATGAAAAAGAAAGTGCCCCTTAGTAATTTACTTCAGATGCAATATTTACTCATGCATAGGGCTGATGTACTCTGCTATCACACATTAGGGGCATCCCCAATTATGTGTTCCTTTCTGCCTCATAACTTGCCTCCGTCCTCTGGGACTGCATTAACACCACCCTTCCTCTCTATTCTGCATGCCTAACTCTTAGTCATTTCTCAGGTCCTGAATTCAATGTCATTTCCTCTGATAAGCCTTCCCTGGCCCACAAGTATAGGTCAGACACTCCTTTAATAGGCTATCCTAACACTATAATTTTCTTTTATAATACTACAACCGTAATTATAAAATCATTTGTGTTATCGTTCAGTGTCTTCCCTCCACCACTTTCCTAGTTAGAATGTAATTTCCATAAAGGCAGGGGTCACCATATTCCCAGGCATTGTCAGAAAGTCTAACACATGGTAGGTAGTCATTAAATCTTTGCCAAGTGAATAGATGATTCAATTTAAATGAAATTATTAGACCAAATATGTATAGAAATATCTGAGGTTCCTGATACACAGTTGCTAGGAATCTATAGAATAGATTATATATTTTTTCATTTAGGACAAACTCCTTTTTGATATTGCTAAGATTCATCTGTGATATTCTATTTATTTATTTATTGGCCACACAATGCAGCTTGCGGGATTTCAGTTCCCCCACAAGGGATTGAACCCCTTGAAGCTGGGCCATAGCAGTGACAGCACCTAATCCTAACCACTAGACCACCAGGGAACTTCCCTCTGATATTTTAACATATACATGACTGTAGCAACATTATTCAAACTGGTCAAATGCCACTCTAGCCAATACTTGGCATTTCCCATTTGCTTCAGTGAAAATGAAATCAAACTTCCTAAAGCATTGTGTACATATTTGGTTTAACTGAGATTACTACGTTGAGCATAACATGCCCTGGCTAATTAAATTTTCTATGTACTAAGAGTTAAATGGAAAATTACTTTTGTCTCACCTCCTTTACAACTTTTTGAAAATGTTATATGATAGAAGAAAATTTAGATCCCAACCTCAGACTGTAAATCAACATGGGTGTTGTATAAATAAAAAGTTAAAGTTCAGAAAAGAATAATTAGAGGAATAGATGACTTTCTAAGTATGCTACTTCATTATGCACAGAACATCATGACAGTATAAATTTCAAATCATTTAAAAAGTAAGAATGTGTTTTCCATCAAAAGAAGAAAAATACTTATAACATATATGATTGGAAAAGAGTTGATTTCTTTATTATAGAAAAACTCTTAAAAACAATAATTAGCAATAACAGGAAAAAATGACAGATGATGGAAATAATTTCACAATGAATTTAAATAAATGACTTGAACATGAAATCGTGTAAATCATGTGAATGAAAATCATGTGTAATTAAGTGAATACAAATTAAATATTTTTGCTATAAAATTATCAAATTAAGATAAATTATATTACCTAGCATTTATGGGTGTCCAGGAAAACAAGAACTCACTCATACTGATGGTGGGAGATTCATATCAATACAACTCTTCTACTGGGAAAAATTAGGTATTGTATATCAAAAGGTACTAGACTAAAACCTCACATACTGCTAGTGGGAATGTAAAATGTACAGTTACTTTGAAAAGCAGTATGGCAGTTCCTCAAAAGGTTAAACATTAAAGGTTAGCATATGACCAGGCAAGTCCAGTCCTAAGTATGTACCTAAGAGAAATGAAAAAATCGTGCCCATTCAAAATCTTGTTACATGAATGTTCATAACAATATTAATCATAATAGCCAAAAAGTGGAAGCAACTTAAATGTCCATCAGTTGATAAATGGATAAATAAGAAATAGTGTATCCCTACAATGGAATATGTGTCTAGTTGTGGCATATCATTGAGACAAGGTCAAAACTCTCAGTCTTTAACTTAAAAGGTTAATGCTATTTTAGCTTCTTAATGACTTTATAATAAAATATACCAATAAAAGCAAATGAAGTAATGAAACATATACAACAAGGATGATCCTTGAAAACGTTATGCTTAAGAAAGAAGTCAGTCACAAAAGACCATATATTGTATGATCCCATTTATATTCCATATTAAATGTCCACTTTAGGCAAACGTATAGTGGCTAAATAGTGGCTGCCTAGTACTAGACTGGTGGACGGTGTTGAGAGAAATTGTGGGGAGGGAGACTATTAAAGGGTATGTGTTTTATTTGGGGGATAATGGAAATTTTCTAAAATTGATTGTGGCGATGGTTGCACAACTCTGTAAGTGCATTAAAACTATTAAACTATAAAATTTAAATGGTAGACTTTTATTGTATATCAATTGTATGTAAATATGTTATAAAAAGAAATGATACAAAATTAACAAAATAAAACTCTCCAAAGGCAGGAAGGAAGAAAAAAGCTGCTAGGCTAAAGGTGTCAGTTTGAATGAAGCTTAAAGCCTGCATACAGTTTAATGTATTTTATAATATAGAAATACTATTCAGTCAACAAATATATGTTGAAGGTCTACATAGAGCCCATATTTTAGTCAGAAAGCTAGACCTTAGCCATATATGTAAAAAGATTGAAAATTGTACATGTGATATTTACTTATTTATTTTTATAAAATAAGCATGATATTATTAGAACATGATCATTTAATATAGGTGTTGGGGTTATAACAGTGATCAAAAGAGGCAAGCAATCTCTGCCATCATGAAATTACAACCTAGTGGAGAAAAAAAGAATGCAAAAAGTAAATTAGTAAATTATATATGTGATTTGTAAACTTCTATTTTGAAGAACAAAGTGGGGTATAAGAAATACGGGTCTTGGGACTTCCCTGGTGGCACAATGGTTAAGAATCCGCCTGCCAATCCAGGGGACACGGGTTCGATCCCTGGTCTGGAAGGATCCCACATGCACAGAGCAACTAAGCCCGTGCACCACAACTACTGAGCCTGCGCTCTAGAGCCTGCGAGTCACAACTACTGAGCCCATGTGCCACAACTACTGAGCCTGCGTGCCACAACTACTGAAGCCCGTGCGCCTAGAGCCTGTGCTCAGCAATGAGAAGCCCATGCACCGCAATGAAGAGTAGCTCCTGCTCGCCACAACCGGAGAAAGCCTGTGCACAGAAATGAAGACCCAACACAGCCAAAAATAAATAAATAAAATAAATTTATTTTTTTTAATTACCAAAAAAAAGAAATACGGGTCTTTGTTTAAAATAGGAGGCTTGGAGGGGGCTTTTCTGAGGTGCAAAAAATCTGAGGAAGGTGAGGCAGCTAGCCATGAAGATATCTAGTGGCAGCATTCCAAGTAGAAGAAAGGGCTAGTGCAAAGGCCCTAAGAAAGGAGTATGCCTGATCAATTAGGAAAATATCAAGAAGGCCAGTGTAGCTGGACCAGAGAGCATGATGGAAGGTTATAATAGAATTTTGAGGTCAGAGAGCAAACAAAGACAGGGCAGATTTTGTAGTCTCTAGACTACTGCAATAAGTTAATTTTACTCTGAATGAGATGGGAAGCCATTGGATCATTGCATCGTTTTCAGCACAGGGATATGAACTGTTTTATGATCTTTCTGGTTGCTGTATTGAGAACAGACTTTGTGGGGGGAGTTCAGGGGAAAAACAGGAATATCTGTTAGGAGACTATTGGAGTAACCCAGGAGGGAGATGGTGGTGGCTTGTATTAGAGTGGTAATAGTTCAGGTGGATTAAGGATATCATTTGAAGATGGAGCCAACATCATGTACTACCTTGTGATAAAGAAGAGGCAAGAATTAATCTAAGTTTGGGCTGGAGCAACTAGAAGAATGAAGTTGGTGATTACTGATATAGAGAAGTCTGAGGTAGTCATGTGTTTTGTTGGAAAAGCAAGATTTTAGTTTTGGGAATGTTGATTTTCAATTGCTTGTTAGATTTCCAAGTTATGAGGTGTAGAAGGAGGCAGTAAAGTATATAATTCTGGAGGACGCTGGAAGTTCTGAGCTGAGTATATGAATCTGGGAGTTATCAGTGTAGAAATGATACTTAAATCCATATGATCCAATGTTTTTTCATCAAGGGAGATAAAACATTTTGAGGACTATGCCTCTTGGTTAACAAATTAGCAAAATAAGGAAGAACAGCTGAGGAAAATGAGCAGGAATCCTAGAACATTCACAAGGGTGTTTGAACTAATCAGGGTATAATATAGACTTAATTACAGTATTGTTTATTGCTTTATTATTTATTGTCATGAAAAATTAGAAGCAATCATGATGTCCAACAACAGTAAATTCTGGTGGACCGATTTAATAGAATACAATGTAATGATAAAAAAGTGCTAATAATGACATGGATAAAGGCTTATTGCATACTATTGAAAGAGGAAAAAACAAAGTATTCAGGGTAATTAGATTATAAGGTATGATGTAGTTCTGAGGAAATGATAGACCATCTTGAATGTTAGGTTGAGGAGTTTAGGAAAGACCTCATTTAATATAAGAGCCATTCAAGGTAGATATTATTATCATTTTTATTATAAGCCATTTGAGGATCCAAGATGTCCTAAAGTATCCTCACTAATTCTGTAGCACAGGTTAAGGGCCAAGCAATATATTCTTGTTGACAAGTTCAGAGGTGTTCAGAGTGTTAAAAGTAAGACTGTGACCTCAGGTAGAACTTATGGCTGATAGAACACATTTCAAGCCCTATATGATAGTTCTTGACAGATATAACCACACACAGATTATTTTAATCACAGGCCCCATTCAAGTTATGACTGGCATCTCCAAGAGAGGATCAATCATTACACCAGTTGACTCCAACTCTAGAGCTCTTGGAGAAGAGTGAGTGGGAAGGAGTTTCATCCTTGGGGGCTCTAGCTCATGTCAGGGTTCAGAAGAAGTAGCTGATGATTGAGGGAGCATGGAGAGAACTCTCATTTTCTCCTGGATAGCTCAGGGAGCTCTGGGATAACTGACTCTGGTTTTACTGCTCTCCATCAGACCTGAAACAGAACAAAAGACCCCTACTAGAATTCAAGCTCCATGAGGATGGTAAAGTTTGTTATGTTGCTCATAGTTGTATCCCCTTATCTAAAACAGTACCTGCAACCTAATAAACTCTTAGTAAATATTTAGTGCATGCATTCGTATCCGTGGGAATCTGAAACAAGACCAAGGACCAGGCAATGTTTGTTCTTCTAGGTCAGTGGTTCTCAGCTCTAGCTGCACGTTAAAATCAGAGACCACTTTAAAAGCACAGATGCCTTGGGAACACCCTCCAGAGATTCCAATTTAGTTACAAAAGGGTAGGTTCCATGCCTCAGGAAGACTTCAATGTGTACCCAGAATTGAGAACAAATGTTTTAAGCAGCCACCGTACACTCAGGCTTCTCAAAGGACAGAGATGCCAATTTTAGTCCTTAGGACTTGGGTGGCTTTTTTATGCCTCCTGGGTTTGGAGTCTGTTGCCTCCTCTGGAGGGTTCTGGTTTTAGAGCCATGTCTGGTCCGGGGCAGTTGTCAGGGTCTTTGTCCTGAAAGTCCAGATAAGGCTCATCCCAAAGGGCTAGAAGAAAAGAATAATTCCAGTTGGGAACTTAGGTATTTGAGCAGATTTGAGGGGCTTTGAGAGTACAGTGATGTGAACTTGCAACCATTGAAGACCAGCGTGACAATGTGGTCTGCCTCCTTTGTGGGGAGAAAAAGGATTCAGAAGCCGAAAAGGCAACAGGGCCTGACATCTATTTTTTTTATGCATTGACATTTCCTTTGCTGGAGAAAGGAAAAGTACACATTCTTTTCATAACACATAAATTATTATGATTATAGGACCAAGTAATATTACATATAATCACAAATCTCTTCTGATATAAAAATGCTCCAGAGTGTCACACACATAATTTAAACTACAATTTAAAGGGATGTGTTAGGTCACATTCCTACTTATCCATATCAGAGACAAACATAGAATAGACTATGAAAGGAAACCTTGCAAAAGTTGTTGCTAACATTACAGTCCAATTTCCCTTTATTTCCCCAGAAAAAATGTCTATCTCAATCTACAGATAAACATATAGCACTTTATTTTGCTTTTTCCAACTTCATGAATAGAATAGAAAATGTCTCTGTTCTTTTGATTATGGATTATCCCTTTAGAATGCTGTCGCTGGAAGTATTTCATGGCAAGAAGGTTATTGTGAAGGGACATTTTTTGCCCTTTGAAGTAAGGATATAACAGTGAAAATAACTTTTATGAGACCTTGTGGGAATCTTACTCATGGTGACAGAGAGATGAGTATATTCAGAGGTAGAAAAATCATTGAGGTATCCTTTTGAAACAAAAAGAAAACAAACCTCTATATTGAGGTGAGGCAGACACATGCTTTCTGTTTGTTTCTTTGTGTTTTTTGCCCAGTTTGGCATCTTTAACTACCGTTTTTAAAAATGAGATCTTCAGGCACTTCTTTATATCTGCAGCTTGGAGTCCATAGGCCTGCTTTTCCTAAATACAATTTGGGGCAGTTTTAGCCAAAATCAGCTAATTAAATTTTCCCAATAACATTGACCTAGAAAGGCTTCAGGTTAAAGCTGATTATTTAATTGAAAGATGCAGCAGAAAGATGCCATTTATTTGAATTTCACTTGTAGTCTGCAATATATTTTATAAAATGAGAACAACTGTTCTTAATGATATTAATTAGGTCAGCAAAGATCAAATATTACTCAAATAAATATAGAAGAGAGCTATGCATCTGTCTCACGCTGCATCAAAAAAGTTATGTAAGAAGTTGGATAATCTGTATCAGAAAACATTGGTGACTGTCATTCTTGGCTACTTAAGGGACTGGCAGATATCCCAGGCAAACCACAAGCTGTTATTTTTAGGAGACCATGGCTTCCCAGAGCATTAGTAAGAGGCAAATTTAGAGCCTATATATGCCAAAGGAAAAAATTAGTCCCATGTAATAACAAACTGATCAGGTTCATATTATCACCTGGAAAGATGTGGTCCACATTGATTTTGGTAGGGCTCTCAATTACATTTCACATAACTTTCTAATAAAAAATAAAATTATGATAATGATTATTTTACTTTGAATAAAAACAGGGAATATGTTATTGCAGGTGTTGGGGTCAATTTTGGTGATTATGCCGTATAATAACCCCTGAAGAATGGCCTTGGTAGCATTCAACACTTATTGACCCTTACTATAAAGAATTTGAAATTATACCCAGCAGAATTTCAGAGGAAATTAAGTTATTTGGAGTTTCCATCATTCTATAAGATATAAATGCAATTTTAAGTAATCATGATAAATTGGAAAAACTTCATCCAAACAAGATAAAATTTGGTTAAGGTATGTACAAAATGGCCTACAACTGAGATAGAAAGAGATTTCAAGGTTGAACTGAATGCCTGCAAGCAACATTTCTACTCTGAATCAAAAGTCAGTGTGACACCGAGTATAGCAAGAGGCAAATACAGTAAATGAGAAAGAATGTCCTGTCTTAGTTTGAAGAGTATGAGAATATTAGATTCGTTTGAGTCCTGACCTTTGCACAGGAGATAGGATGTTAGAGTGGGTCCAGAGAACAATGATAAGATTGACTTAAAAATATATAAAATAGATCTGATGACTAGTGGTAAAAGATGTATGATTTTTAAGAAAAGTTTGTTAAGGGAGGATTTAATGTTTTTTGAATGTATGAAAAAATATTTTATTATAAGGCTAGTGATTACTCAATTTCCATGTTCTCTGAACTATTTTATGTGATCAATGTTTAAACTTAGGCAACACCTATATTTTTATTTCTAGCATAGATTGTTAGTTTATGCTTGATAATGCTAACCAGCTATTATCTGGTTGGAATTAAAAATAGAAAAATACACTTTCTTATGCAAAATCAATTTCCACACCCCTTGGCCTCTTCCCTTTTGTCCTCAAATTTATTTGGTGTTTCCTATCTTAAGAAAACAAACAAACAAACAAAAAACAAGAAAGAAACTTTTACACAATCCTCTTTATTATTTCCTTTTCAAATTCCTTTAGTACCTACTAGCTAAACTGCAAATTAACACATTATATTTTGTTCTATTTTTCTACCTGCCACTGATAATTTAACACTTTTTTATATCAGCATGTAGCACTATTGTTCATAAAACTTTCTAATTTATTTACTCATTCACCAAGACTTTATCCAGCTCTTATTAAGTGCTGACTACTGTGCTGGCACTGGGGATACAGACAAGAACATGACAGATACAACCCCTATATAATCTTGGACAGAGAGACACAGACCCTTACAGGTGAGTGGAGTAAATAGGCAATACTCAAATAGGACACAAAAAATATACAAATGCAATGGCTGAAAGTACTATGAGGTTCTGTAGATCCATCCAACAAATGGCCTAACCTATTGAGAGTGTAAAGTTAATATTTTCTGTATGTAGCATGTCTAATATCAACTAGATAGTAAATTTGTAAGAGAAAAGATGTCCAAGCTTGTTTTAAAGAAGTTATAGCACAGTTATAAATATATAGGTATACAATAAATATTGATTTAATATCTTACAAAACTAATCAGATATTATTGGTCATGAGACATCAAAATGAAAATTATATGGGGCAATCAGGTTCTGGTCCAGCATGTGAGAAATTTGGAATTTGCCACTCTGTCCTATAAAGTAAAAAGCTGAAGAAACTGAAAAGTCAACAATTCTTATTACGTCCATAAGAGAAATGAGATCATAGGACCACCTGCTTCCCCCCAAATTGGAGAGACTGACAAGTAAAAACAGAGAATCACAATTTACCACAGTAGAAAACTCTGAGGAAATGAGTGCTGGGTACATCATATCCAGCTACCAAGAAAAATTACAAGAAGCATTAAAAGGCAAAAAAACAGTTTGAAGAGAGACAGCAAGCGTTAGAACCCCACTCAGATATGACAGAAATGTTAGAATTGTCAGACAAGGAATTTGAAACTATGATTATTATCTAAGGGCTCTAATGGATAAAGTTGACAGCATACAAAAACAGATGGGCAATGAAGCAGAGAGATGGAAATTCTGAGAAAGAACCAAAGAGAAATGCTAGATATCATAAACACTGTAATAGAAATGAAGGATGCATGTGATTGGCTTATTAGTAGACTGAACATGATTGAGGGAAAAAAAATCTTTGAGCTTGTGGATATCTCAATAGAAACTTCAAAAACTGAAAAGCAAAGAGAACAAAGACAAAACAAAACAAAATATCCAAGAAACATAGGACAACTACAAAAGATGTAACATATATGTAATGGAAATACCAGAAAAAGAAAGACTGGAACAGAAGAAATATTTGAAACAATGATGACTGAGAATTTCCCCCAAATTGATGTCTGCTACTAAACCACAGATTGAGGAAGCTCAGAGAATACCAAGCAAGATAAATTCTAAAAAAAACCCCAAGACCTAAGCATATCATTTCCAAATTACAGAAAATTAAGGAAAAAAAGTCCTGAATGTAGTTAGAGAGGGTGAGGTGGGAAACCTTGTCTACAGAGAAGCAAAGATAAGAATTACATCCCATTTCTCCTCAGAAACCACGCAGGACCCTGTGGGGCCCTCCCAGGTAACAAAAGCCTTTTCATTTCCCTGTTTCCTCTTTGTAGGAAAAAGGCTTCAGCCTCCTAGAACTTCCCTGAGTTCCAAAGGGCAGATTCAAACATTTGCTAATCAGAGAAGGGAGGGAATGCAGAAACAAAGGAGGAACAGTCAAGAAATAATAGTGCAGTGATAAAGCAGGGTCCTGGTTCCTCCTCAAGGGATATATATATAACAATGTATATCTGAGTTCTTCTACAGGAACTAAGACCCCGCACCCAGGTGGAGGATGGTACCTTCAGGCTGAACACAAGCATGTGGACTCTAGACTGGTTAGAACCAGAAGGCTGATGAATGAGATTCCTAGAACTCCACTTTGTTGTCTCCCAACCAACCAATCAGAGGAAGGTCACACACCCTGCAGACCTTCCCCCAAATTTTGCCTATAAAACCTCTTCCTCCAAAAGCCATCGGGGAGGTCAGGTCTTTGAACATAAGCCAGCTGCCTGTTCTCCTTGCATGGCAATGGCAATAAACCTTTCTTTGCTCCTAAGAGTTCTCATCACAAGGAAACATGTTATTTTCTATTTCTTGTATCTATTTGAGATGACAGATGTTCACTAAACCTATTGTGGTAATCATTTCACGATGTATGTAAGTCAAATCATTACACTCTACACCTTAAATTTATACACAGTGCTGTATGTAAATTATATCTCAGTAAAACTGGAAGAAAAAAATCTGAATTAAGTAGGCAAAAAGAAATAATAAAAATTAGAGCAGAAATGAATGAAAATAAAAAATGGGAAATCAATAGAAATTGACAGCAAAACCAAAGAATGATTCTTTTAAAACATCAATAAAATCAGTAAGCCTCTAGCTACACTAAGAAAAAAAAGAGAGGACACAAATTACTCATATGAGAAAGAAAGACAGGAAAACACTAAAGATCCCATGGACATTAAAAGAATAATACAGGAATATTATGAACAGCACTACCAGCAAATTTGATAACCTAGATGAAATGAGCAAATTTCTTGAAAGATACCTTTGCTAAAACTCACAACAGGAGAAATAGACAATCTATGTGGACATATATCTAGTAAGTAAATTAAATAAATAATTAAATAGAAAGCATCAGGCCCAGATGGGATTATTGATGAATTCTACCAAACATTTAAGGAAGAAATTATACTAATTATTGCAAAACTACTTTATATGATACTATAAAGGAGGATACATGCCATTATACATTTGTTCAAACCTATAGAATGTAAAACACCAAAATTGAACCTTATGTAAACTGTGACCATTGAGTTGATAATAAAGTATCAATATATGTTCATTAATTCTAAGAAATGTACCACTCTGGTGGGGGTTGCTGATAATGCTGAATGCTATGCATGTGGTGGGACAGGAGGTATATGGGAAATATCTGTACCTTCTGCTCAATTGCTGTGAACCTAAAACTGCTCTATAAATAGCCTATTAATAAAGAAAAATGAAAAATGTATATCACAGACCCTTGGTATCTGTGGATTCCATATTTATGATTTTGACTATGCATTAGAACTTTGTTAATCTTCGGTTTCATATTTACTGTGGGAAATGTACACAAGAGCCAATCTCTTAATGAGCAATCTTAGTGGCCAATCAACATATATATTCCCAAGTAGTGTTACTATTCTCTTCGCATTATCCATGTGATTAATCATTCTCATCAAGTAATCTAAAGTAAAACATACCATTTATTTGTATAAACCAAATGGCTGCCATACTTTTGGTAAGATCAATGCCCCATCAAGTTTTTCCACAAATTCCTGTAGCTGGTTCTAATTTCATAGTACTTTGACTGTGATTCCCTGCTTCTACCTTATTTCTTATTCTCTTCTCTGAATCTTTCAGCCTTTATCTCCAAACTGGAGTTGTCTCAAACATAAGTTTTAAGCTATTCTCTTTTCGCACCCCTTTCAAAGCAACCTCTAACACAGGACTGTTTTGTATAGAACGATTAATGATTGTTGGCATGTAATCAATACAATGTTACATTGTTTGATCAAACAAAAAATAACTTGATTGTTCACATTAGAAGTTACTATTATTGGACATTCAGCCATTGAGTATTCCTCACAGACCACACTACCTCATGTGGCACTCTGACCTCTCACCAATTTATTGATCCCACTCTGTATCTCTCATCTCTTAATTCTCTTCCTCACAAGGCTGGGCAATTGTTTTAATTCTAAAACCAAACTCAGTTCTTGGCCTACGTTCATATATAAAAACCTATCAATGTTCTTAGCTGAACAAAAGGACCATCCTTAGTTTAGAGACTTTACTTTAACAAGATCTAATCTCTTTAAAAAGTAGCCGTGATTTTAAATAGTGAATTTTTCTCCTTTATATTTATGTGGAGGAGGAATAAAAGAGTTCTGAAGAGAAAGCGAAATGTCAGCACTAGAGAATAAAGGGGAGGTTAGGCAAAGAGATTTCACATAATTGTGGTTCTTAACCTGAACATAGAAGTTTTTAAATTAAGGAGTAAAATGTCAAGTTTTTTAAGTCATTGAGATCTGTCATATTGTGTTCATCATACACTCTATACAGAATAAAGAAAAATGTTTGTGAAACCATTACATCACATGTTCAGTTCAGTGCAAAAACAGACTGTAGTCTTGTAAATATTAAATCTTTTGTGGTCTGAAGTGATCACTTATTGTTTTCATTTATATACTACTGTATTTTGTGATGAATGTCATGTTATATTGGAATTTATAAGTTTTGTGATTCAAAAATATATATCCCTTATGAATGCCAAGGGTTTATTGCAATATATTTTTTATCTTCAAACAACTGAGGTTTAACTCATTAAAAAACATTTATTGGCTGTTTGCTATTTGCCAAGTACTTTGATATAGTTAGCATATTTTACTGGAATCAGAAAATATGTGTTGTAGTCCTATATTTACTACTTGCTTACTATGCGACCATTATACAATTATGTAATTCTTCTGGGTCCCAGTTTCCTCACTTCAAAAGCTTTAGGTGTTGTGATCACTGTGCCTGATTTTAAAAAATATGTAATTTTACAAAAGTGAGAGTGTTTTAAGCAGAGTTAATTACTGTAACTTATATAACTATACAAACCAAAAGGAATTTTGCTTGAACAGAAAAGACAGAAGGAGCAAACCAAGTTTTACTAATTTTTATAAAATGTAGGTTTTATAATATAAGCTCTTTACATGCTTAAGTCGTAAAGAATTTTATCAGTGATATTTGAAAACATCTGGAACTTCTAGTTCTAATTCATGAGCTATAAATGATAAACGATTTAATTTATAATTTTTTTCTCTTTCAACTATTTGACCCCATTACGTATATAGCAGATATTAGTGGAAAAGCAGCATCATGTAGTGAAAAGTATGTGAACTTTAGAGCCAAACAGTTTTATAGGGGTCGCCATTCACTGCCTCTATGACTTTGGGATAGAAATGTAAGCTTTTTTTTTTTTTTTTTTTTTTGCAGTACGCGGGCCTCTCACCGCTGTGGCCTCTCCTGTTGCGGAGCACAGGCTCCAGACGAGCAGGCTCCGCGGCCATGGCTCACGGGCCCAGCCGCTCCGCGGCATGTGGGATCCTCCCAGACCAGGGCACGAACCCATGTCCCCTGCATCGGCAGGCGGACTCTCAACCACTGCGCCACCAGGGAAGCCCCGATTTTTTAGTTCTTTTATCTGTGAAATGATGACAATGCCTATATCACAATGTTGTTGACATGATTATCTTAAGTTTCTTCATTGCTGGTTAAATTCTAATCTGGTCAGTAGAGTACCATCCCAATGTCAATTTTCTGGTTTCCATAAGTGTACAAAGTGTTTGCATTAGGAGAAACTGGGTGAAGGGTATATGGGAACTCTGTGCGATTTTGCAACTATTCTGTGTTTAAAATTATTTCAAAAGTTAAAAGTTAAAAGGAAAAGAGAAGACGTTTGGAGAACAATTGAACAGATCAGAATATAGAATAGGAATTAAATGATATTAAGGAAGTAGTGTTAATTTTTTTTTAAGAAATGTCATGATATTTTGTGATGTAGGAGAATGTCCTTGCTTTTAGAATTTGTGTGCTGAAATAATTAGGGCTTAAGCATCATAAATAAATCTGTAGTTAATTTTGATACATCGGTAAAATACATAGTGTATATTTGTATACATGTAGTATACACACATATAATGTAGATACAGCAAACTGACAACAATCATTGAATTTAAATGATGGGAATATGAATACTCATTGTATAAGTCTTATAACATTTTCATGGGTTTGAAAATTTTTAAAACTAAATGTTTAAAAGTACACATGCTTCTCTGCAACACTAATTCTATTTTTATTCAGATACTCATTATGTCTTACTGCCACAGTATCCAGGTCTTATGGCATGACTACAATGACCAGACCGTAACTGATTTCTTTATTTTACCCTCTTATTCTGAATCTTGTTTACCACTTTGACTGATTACTTGGTGATCAACTTATCGGGGCTTAATCAAGTCAACCATGTGGAGTTGGCTGAATTTAGAGAAATTCCATCAGAGAGCATCTTGACTATTTCTATAATGCTCATATTCCCAGTCAGCAGTTTTTCTTGGATTCTGTCTATGCATGACTGGATTTAATCATATTAATTACCTTGAGGAATTTCATAATGGAATTCCCTAGAAGATAGGTAGAAAATTTTAAAATAATTTTCAATTTATTGTTAAAAGTAGTGAAGGAATCTCTCATGACAAGTCTGTTTCATTCAGAAAGTTCATCATTCTTTTAGGTCTCTCTTACCTCTTCTCATTTTATCTTTGATGTAATGGGGGGAAAAATATTTTTTTCTTCTTGATAATAATTCAGAATATATGGGAGGACTGTTATGAAATCTTCCCTTCTGTTACCTACTTTGCTTAAGAATCCCATTCCTTTAATCTTTGATGAAAGCTACTATTTCCCAGATCTTTAATACATTTTACTGTAAATCTTTCTAGCTCCAGCATGCTTTTCTGCTATTTGCAGAATATATGAATAGACAATATTTTTTGTATGTGTCAAAGTCATCCTGAAATCCCATACTTTAGAGGAAAGCAACATCAGATTAAAAATTTGGATCAAACCACAGGCCTTTGACCCTTCCAAAAATCAAATGCAGTTACCTGTGCTAAACTCCTACAAAAGTCAGAGATTTGCTCTGTCTTCCACCTGGTTTAAATGTTCTCACTTTTTTTTTCATTAATAAATATTTATTGAGCACTTGCTATCTTGTAAGTAATCTACTAGATGCTAAGTATACAGGGCTTAACATGACATTGTTACTGCTCTCACAGAGCTTACAATCCAGTTTTTTTTAACATCTTTATTGGAGTATAATTGCTTTACAGTGGTAGCTCACTTTGAATTATGGTTAACTAATATAGTAAATAGAGAAGTGCCTTACAAATCAGAAAGCAGAGTATTGAGTTGTGTCATTGAGTCTTATGCCTGTTATCAAACACAAGTTTGTGTGCCCAGTGGAACAAACTGAAACGTTGGAGTTTGGGGTAGAGAAAGGATTATTGCAGGGCCATTCAAGAAGACAGGTGGTCACACCGGTCAGAATGGCCATCATCAAAAAATCTATAAACAGTAAATGCTGGAGAGGGTGTGGAGAAAAGGGAACCTTCTTGCACTGTTGGTGGGAATGTAAACTGATACAGCCACTATGGAGAACAGTATGGAGGTTCCTGAAAAAACTACAAATAGAACTACCATATGACCCAGCAGTCCCACTACTGGGCATATACCCGGAGAAAACCATAATTCAAAAAGAGACATGTACCACAATGTTCATTGCAGCACTATTTACAATAGCCAGGACATGGAAGCAACCTAAGTGTCCATCCACAGAAGAATGGATAAAGAAGATGTGGCACATATATAAAATGGAATATTACTCAGCCATAAAAAGAAACGAAATTGAGTTATTTGTAGTGAGGTGGATGGACCTAGAGTCTGTCATACAGAGTGAAGTAAGTCAGAAAGAGAAAAACATATACCATATGCTAACACATATATATATGGAATCTAAAAAAAAAAAATTGTTCTGATGAACGTAGGGGCAAGACAGCAATAAAGACGCAGATGTAGAGCATGGACTTGAGGACACAGGGAGGGGGAAGAGTAAACTGGGATGAAGTGAGAGAGTAGCATTGACATATATACACTACCAAATATAAAACCGATAGCTAGTGGGAAGCAGCTGCCTCTCACAGGGAGATCAGCTCAGTGCTTTGTGACCACCTAGAGGGGTGGGATAGGGAGGCCCCGGTTGCGTGAGCAGACAAGCCTCTCGGGCTGGTGAGTGCCGGTCGGCACCGATCCTCTGTGTGGGAATCTCTCCGCTGTGCCCTCCGCACCCCTATTGCTGTGCTCTCCTCCGTGGCTCTGAAGCTCCCCCACTCCGCCACCCGCAGTCTCCGCCTGCGAAGGGGCTTCCTAGTGTGTGGAAACCTTTCCTCCTTCACAGCTCCCTCACACTGGTGCAGGTCCCGTCCCTATCCTTTTGTCTCTGTTTATTCTTTTTTCTTTTGCCCTACCCAGGTACGTGGGGACTTTCTTGCCTTTTGGGAGGTCTGAGGTCTTCTGCCAGCGTTCAGTAGGTGTTCTGTAGGAGTTGTTCCACGTGTAGATGTATTTCTGGTGTATCTGTGGGGAGGAAGGTGATCTCTGCGTCTTACTCTTCCGCCATCTTCCCCTCGTCCCAGCATCTTCTTTTAAATGAATGAGAGGGATAGAACACAATAGAAAATATTAGAGTTCATCTCACATGGTAAGGATATTTCATGAACCCTTTGCTTCAGTTATATATGTGTACCCCTGAGTCACAGTAGAAAATGCATTTCTTTTCTTTTTTTAACAGCCTTATTGAGTTATAACCGATATACAAAAAACTGCATATATTTAATGTATACGGTTCAATGGTTTTCAACATATATATACACCTCTGAAGCTATCACCACAATTAAGGTAATAAACTTATCCATGACCTCCACAAGTTTCCTCCTGCCTCCCATTTTCCTGTGGTAAGAACAGGATCTTGAGATCTACCCTCCTAAATTTTTCACTGTGCAGTACAGTATTCTTAACTGTAGGCACTGTGTTGTATAGCAGGTCTCTAGAACTTATTCATCTTGCATAATTGAAACTTTATACCTGTTGAAGAACTCCCCATTTCAGTTCTCTGCTTCTATGAGTTTGACGATTTTAGATAGCTCATGTAAGTGGTATAATGCAGCATTTGTCTTTCTTTGACTGGTTTATTTCACTTAGCATAATGTCCTCCAGGTTCGTCCATGTTGTTGCATATGGCAAGATTTCCTTTTTTTTTAAGGCTGACTAATATTCTATTGTATGTATATAACGCTTTTTCTTTATCCATTAATCTGTCAGTGAACACTTAGATTCCCCCCCCCCCATATCTTGGCTATTGTAAATTGTCCATGCAGTGAACACAGGAGTGAAGACATCTTTTTGAAATTCTGATTTCCATTATTTTGGATATATATTCAGATGGGGATTGCTGGATTGTATGGTGGTTCTATTTTTAATTTTTTTGAGGAACCTCCATACTGTTTTCCATAGCTGCTGTAGGTCACGGTGAGAATCTTTTGAAAGCTCTTGCTCTACAGTATCATCACATCCTGCTCTTCTTGCTCTGCATGCTGTAGCCTTTTGAACTTCTTTCAGTCCCTTAAATGTGCCACCCATTCTCTTTCCACCAGGCTCTTTGCACATGAGCTGTTTGATTTGCTGTGTGTGTCTATGCATGTGTAAGCATAAACATATCCAAATATTAACACTGATTGTCTCTGAGGAGTGGAGTTGCTGGTAAAATATTTCATGCTGTGTTCTTTTCTATATTTTTCATTTCAATACTGATCCTGTATTACTTTTCAAGTCAGAGCAAAGTACAAAAAGTATATTTTAAATAAATAAGAAGCTTATAGTGTAATTGAAAAGAAGGACAAGTAAAGTACAATCATTTAAAAATTAAATACTAAGTGCCACTCTGTTGTTCACAAGGGATGAGCAACAAAAAGGCTGGGAAGGAGTCTTCAGGAGAGATGACAGGTCAGCTTACCTAAAAGAAAATGGAGGAAATGATCAGACACACTCCATGCATTGGGAGTAGCATGTGCAAGGCACAGAAACCTCAAATCATGTCATGGGGATGATTTTTAATTTGCTGGGACTAGATGGTATACTACATGGTGGATAAAGAACATCATGGGAAATGCAGATGGGAAGGTACAACCGGGTGAGATTTTACTTTACCTTGCAAAGAATAGGAAACCACACAATATTCACAAGCAGGAACTCAGATAACCAGATCAGGATTTGGAAATGGTAACTCTGGCAGGAGTATGGAGGTTGGCATGGCTCTAGGAGAGGAGGAAATTGCAGAACTGGCTACATGTTTCCTTGCCATCTGCCTCTGACTTCACCCTTTGACACCCATATTCCTATAGAGCTCAGTAGCCCCTGGGAACCCCAATCCTGGGACTGCTTACTGGGCTGTGGACCTGCAGGTGTGCTCTGTGCTGGGAGCCAGCCTCAGGTAGGTGGAGTTTCCATCACTCAGAGCTGGATATAATTGGCCCCTGTGGGACCTTGATGGCAGCTACTTGGGGACAGACATGGAAGATGGGAAAGAGCGAAGAGCAGAAAACCCAGGGGATGAATGATTACTTTATGCATATTTATTCTACATGCCAAAAGGACCCGATTCAGAAAGCAGCACAATGAACACACTTACTACAGTTCCTTGCGTCCTTTGCTTCCTTCATCAGGGAAAAACCCTGAATTATCTGTCAGGTCTCATAAATAGCCTTGATCTGGGTACCAAGTCAGAGTTTTTCTAACCTTGACACTCTTCCAAGGCCTCACGGCTGACAGCACAGCTGAATAATGTGGGACCTTTCCCTTTCCTTCCTCAAGAGGAGACCCGACATTGGGATCAATGTAAGCTTTATAGTCCAACCCCAGGTGGAATACACATCAACCACTAATAAAAGTTGCTTTCTCTACCCTGGGTTAAGAATGTCTAACTCTCAGTATAGTTAGGCACATTTAATGAAATAACTGCTGTCAAATTTCCAGGGCAATAATTAGGTCACAATTAATAGTACTGATAATAATGCGAATGCTAATAATAACACTATGACTTTTAAACGCAGCAGCAACTAACTTGTATTGATACATATATGCAGCCATTATGATAGCTGCTTTACATAAAATGACCCATTTAGTACTCACATTTTAAAGGAAAGAATTTGAAGAGATTCATTTGTCTGAAGACATAAATCTATCAAGTCAGAGTCTGGTCCTTGAGCCCAAAACTACGAAGTTTAACCATTCTCTGACATCACCACAGTAGCAGGGATGCACTTTTTCCTTTTTTTTTTAAATTTCACATTTTGTTCTTTTCCTTTTTTTTTAAATTTCACATTTTGTTCTTTTCTCTCATAGGTAATCTGGGTGCTTCTCCTTAGAAGATAGAAAAGATGCTTACCATTTTGCAGCTTTGATTAGTGCTATTACTAAACTTAGCTGCCTAGGTTTGTACAACCACATTTGTCACTTTAAAAATGAATTTCTAAATAAGCCGCCAGTTGGCCTATTTTAAAAAAAATTGATTACACTTACAGTTGCTGACAGAAATGAAAAGTTGCAGGAATATTTAATTTTCTGTTACTCTCCAGCAGCAGTTACTAAAGCCTGATCACACTTTTTCATAACAAATACATTACTGGAGAAAGGGGGAAAATCATGTCTTTTTTTTTTTGCCAGTTGGAAAGTAATTTTTATTTTAATAGCACAGGTATTGTGCTATGGAAAAGAAGTGTTCTATTAGTTTTCTGAGATTTTCTTTTCCTTTTCTTTTTTTTTCCTTCTTACTCACTGCTGGTCCATCTCCTGCTCTGACACTTGAGGCATTGCTGGCCCAAACTATCCCTTTAGTATTCTTTACCCAGGTTAGGCTTTTGCAATTCTATGTTACTTTGAAAACCGTTTCTTGAGAACCCACTGAGTACCCAGTACTGTGCTATGTTGCCCTGATATCGTGTGTATTAAGCTATGATAGGGACACTCCCAGCTCAGCTAGACAGACTGGTTGCAGGCTCAGGACAAAGCTTTGTAATGAAGAAAGCTTATAATTTGGGGGTGATTGTGGAAGACACTTGCAGTCACTTCTCACTCAGCCTAGAAGCCTTTCTTTAATGACACAGGGGTTTATAACTCTTCACTATCCGCTCTCAACAGGTGGAGAGGGTATCCATTTAGTTTCTTGCTAATGTTTCTGTCTTAGAAGACCCATACCACTGAAGTTTCTGCCTACCAAAAATTTATTCAGCCCTAATTTGTCATATTATCTCATTTAATTAATTCTCACAAAATTCTAAGAGGGAGAGATGCTAGTATTATCCCCAGTTTACTAATAAGAAAACTGAAGGTCAGAAGAGTTAAGTCATTTGCCCAAGATCACACAGCCAACAAGTGACATATCTGGAATTTCAAACCAGGACTTTCTAATGTTTCTTTCCTTAATGTCTTATAGTTTCCCATGATGTCTCTCGGTTTGTCATTCACTCACACTTGGCTTATCCCTTTTATTAGGTTCCTTTTATTTCCACTTTGTGTTACAATGATACATATTTGTGTATTGTTGTTCCATTGACTTTCACCTCCTTAAAGATAAACAGTAGATCTTACTCATCTCTGTATTCTTCATAGTGCTGATGATGAGGCCTGACACTGTTGATGATGTGAAAGCATTGAACGATAGTTAGAAAGTGCCTTCTTTTTGCAGTTATTTTTCTCTAAGCTTTCTTCTCCATTGAATACATTAATATTCTGAACCAAATCATCAATGAATGTCTAATTTTTTAAATAAAGCTTTTAAGTTTGGGTGCTCCCATCAGAATGAAGGAAAACGAGTGATGTAAGATTTGACAGCAAAGGATGATCAGACATATGGCTAGTCAACGAATGCCATGGTTCAGAGAGCCAATTAATAATCCCTTGCATTGGCTTCTGGAGGTTTTATAAGTATCTTTCCCTTCCACTGTTCTGTGATTGTACAGGACAGTGCATTTCCATTGGACAGGTGCAGAAATTGAGGCTTGCGGAGGTTAAGGAACTTGGGCAAGGTTATAGAGCTAGTATTAGTTCAGTGGAGACTAGTATCTGGGTCTTGACTCCCTGTCCACGTTGCCTTTGGGGCAGTCCATTCACCTAGTGATCCAAGCTAGAATGATGGAAGTCACTCTCATCTCCCTCTGTCCCTCCTGTTCTTTCTAAACAGCTCTGCCAGCTGTTTCCTTGGTTAACCCACTGCCAGCCTGGTCCAGATGATCATAGATTCATAAAGTAGCTTCCAACTACTGGTCTCTCTGCTTCTGGTCTTCCTCTCTAATCTATTCTTTGTAAAAACTTAAATCAGACTAAAATTACTCACCTGTTTGAAAGCCCTGCCAACCTCACTTAGTTCCATTCTACTCCTTTATAATTTGCCACCACTGCATCCCCAGGATGAAACTAAATGCAGTGGCTTTCTTATTTCTAGACCATTTTGTGTGATGTTCTACCTGACTTTATAGAAATCGTATTTTTTTTTCACCTTCTACAGGCTTCTTTCCATCTGGTTTGCATCTATTTGTTCTTTAGGCCTCTAAGCACATACTATCTCTTCCTAAAGGACTTCCCAGATGCTCCAAGTTCACCACAGGGGCCCTTTATCCATGGTGCAATAGCCTCTCATGCTCATTCTTGTAGCATTTATCACTGCAGTGTGAGTATCATATTATATTTCTTATTAGGCTGTAATTGTATTCAGATCAGCAGGACCAGGTGACATGGTTCTTTAAAGCTCCTTGAGAAACTGGAAGGTATATGGCTGGAGCACAGCTATGAGAGTTGTTGGGAAGACATTTGCATCTGTGCTGTCTAAGGATAAGCAATGCTATGGACCTGACCTCTAGTCTAAGTCAGAACATGCTTGACTTATATCTGTAGTATTTGAAACTTTGACTCCTGAGTAACAGTGGATGAGTAACAACTAGACAAGAACTCATACGATTCCTTCTTTAAAATGTTCATTCTCAATTGGAATAAAACCAACTAATGGAAAAAGGGGCTGGTTTTATTTAACAAAAATGTCATCTTGTCCCCTAGCCATAACATTTCTGAAATACCACATCAATTATATTAAGAATTTACTATTTCAGTGCTGTTTCCAAAACTCAGAATTACTAATAACATAAACAATCATGACCATTGCAATAGTGCAAATATCCAGTTATTCGATACAAGTAGTTAAACTGTCATCGTGCTCTGTTGTTTATAATGGGCATTGATTGTAGGCTGCCCTTGGGTAGGAACCACTGTTTCATGCTAAATATCTAGTACAGTGTGTGAAATACAGTATTAGTCTAGTAAATCTTTAGATAGATTAAATAATTTATTTATATATATTATTTGATTCTAATCACAGCCCTGGCTGCCAGGGCTGATAGTTTCCAGATCCAAATACAAACAAACACACAAAAATGACAAGCAAAAAAAAAAAAACCCAACACTTAGAGATGTAACAAAATGGAGAAAATTCCATTTTTCAGAGCACCTCTCAGGTGGAATACTCCTTGTTGGGCTCCCTGGGAGAGTACTTGATTAAATAAATGCTAGTCATCAAATTTCCTTCAGAGTTTGGGCCTTGTTATATTCAAGACCCTTGTTTGTTTGTATAAAGATTTGGGCACAGAGCTGAAAGCCTCGGAAAGATAGTGGAGGGGAAGAGAGTGGAGGGATGCAGAGACTGAATGCTACATAACGAAAGGGTGGAGGCATTGCTCCCCAGTTAGGCAGGATAAGTACAGAGACTGTGGAGAAAAGAAGCCAAATAGCAAAGCCTTCTTTTTCTCTCCTATGAATTCTTCAGTAAAATCTACATCTTTCCTCAATACTTTTATTATAAGTTCATTCTTTCTGAAGACTATGACGAAGTGCTGACTGTCTCAGACATTCAGCCTGACCTGAACATTTTCAGTACCTAGAGATTAAGTAAAATGCTCAGTCATTTGGACAGTGGGTGATGTTGGAAATGAGTTTATTTATTATGCAATTATTTACTGAGTATCTTCTAGATGGCAGGCACTGGGAATATAGCTGTGAACCAGATTCTCAAGGACTCACACTGTGGTAGAAGAGCCAAAACATTTAGTACAGATACAATAAAGCTTGTAATAAGTGCTTTGAAGGAAAAAAATAGTCTTATATGACAGATAATAAAATAAAATTGGGGCACTTTCAATAGGATGGTCAGAGAAGGTCTATCTGAGGGGTGACATTCAAAGTGAGATCTAAAAAAGAGAAGGACCAACCTTGGTTAAAAGAGGGAGGAAGATAATTCCAGGTGTAGCAAAAGCATATTGAGGCAAGAGAGAGACCTGAATGTTGCAGAAATTGTTAAAGGATCATTGTGATTGGAAAAGTGGTGAGGTGGCATGAGATGATACCAAAATAGTATTTAAAATAGAAAAATATAATTCCTAGTTTAACATTTGTCTTAGTCTGTTTGGGCTGCTATGTAAAAAAATACTGAGTGGCTTGTAAACAACAGACATTTATTTCTCACAGTTGTGGAGACTGGTAAGTCCAAGATAAAGGTGGTGGCAGATTCTGTGTCTGGTGAGGACCTGCTTCCTGGTTCATACACAGTTGTTTTCTTGCTGTGTCTTCACATGGCAGAAAGAGGGAAGGAGCTCTTGAGGGTCTCTTTTGTAAGGGCACTAATCTCATTCAAGAGGGCTCCACCCTCATGACCTAATCACCTCCCAAAGGCCTTCATCTCCAAATACCATTACGTACACTTGGGATTAGGTTTCAACACAAACATTTCCTCTATAGCAACACTCTTTCTACTTTACCTCTCTATCTCAAAATGATGATAAAATGATAATAGTATTTACATTGGACTGTCCACTTGGGGTGGTAAGGAGCAATGCTGATTCTGAAATGCTACATATTTTAGTGCAAATTTTTAATAAGATAGTTTTCTGTATATCATTCTCACTATTGAAGGAATTATCCTTTTTTAGTGACACTGGCTGATGCCTTATCTCTGTACCAGTGTCTATTTTACCCTGTTGCCTTTTCCAAGAGGATGGAAAAAGTTTTATTTCTTAACTATAAATGACAGTAGAGCATTAATGTGATGAATAGCTTTAATTTCAATAAGTGTGTTCAAATCTGAAGAAGGCCAGGACTGAAGCATTCTGCTGATATATTCCAAAAGCAATGTCATTGTCCATCAATAACTACCTAATCAATCTACCTGAAAACCCCAAAAGAAAAATTGGAAATTCAGAAATAAGTGGATTTATAAAAAAAGAAAGAGTTTTTTTCATGAGGGTCTTGGCTTTGCATATGACAAAGAAATAAATGATATTGTTCCACCTATGAACTAAACCAGGAAAGCAGGCTAGTTTCCAACAGCATCTGGCAATTTTCATGATGTTTAAAGGGAATAAAACACCACCACCTTGAAGCAGATTTCTCACAGGAACTTAAGGCAATTATAAAGTCCAGCAGGCTCCTTATTTCTGATTTTTAACCATTCTTAACAATTGAAGTGCTTAGAAAGTTGTAGACATGGGGAGAAATTAAATGCCACAATGATGTCGACTTGCACTGGAGTCAACTAAGGAATAACACTTCTCCTATATAACTCTTAACATGGCACATTTCCATAAGAACTTTCAAAATTAATCTTTATAAACATTAATGAGAATAGCATAGTCAGTGTTAATAGTATAGGTTTTGGATTTGAATCCTAGTTCTGCCCCTTGTTAGCTGTGTGACTTTGAGCAAGCTGCTTAACCACTGAGTGCCTCGGTTTCCTTATCTGTAAAATAAAGATAATAACAGCTTATAGGGTTGTGAAGATTCAGTTAATACATATAAAGGGCATAGAACAGTTTCTTAGGATCTAATAAGCCCTCAGTAAATGTTAGCTATTTTTCTTATTATACTTCAATATTTTATATTTTAAGATAATCACCTACATGGTAAAAGAAATCTCCTTGCAGTAAAGAGACTCCTTGTAAATTAAACGATAATATGCTATGTCTCTGCTAAAGCTGTATTAATTGAACAGCACACACACACACACACACACACACACACACACACACAGTATTAAGATATCTGATTATATAATCCTGAAAAAATCTTTTAGGCATCTTCAGATGACTTAGAAACACCTTTTTGAAAAAGTATACTTTTTAAGGTGGTATCAGAATATTAAGATTCTCAAAAAAATTAAAACCTTTGAAAATACGGCAATGACTTCTTATTTGACATGACAATTGCTTATTCATGTAATCAGTTACTTTGTCTAGAAAAGTAAAGCATGTTTCTATAACAAGGAAATCACATGTCAGTTCAGTGAGGATGTATCCTTTCTCAGTCTGTTTCAAAGTATGAAGTTGTTTTAATTTGTGAAGCCTAGGACACAGAAAGCCTAAGCCTAAGATATAAAATTCAAGAGCAGAGAAAGAGTGGATGCTAAGAGAGTATGGGTAGGATAACAAAATAGCTTGAGAAGGAAAAATAGTTTTAGAAGCAGGTCAGCTTTTAGGATAATACTGTAGGGAATTTCTGAACCAAATCAGGCAAAGAAGAGATTGTCAGTCAATGTACAAGTGGATGATAAGGCCCAGCAAAAATTTTCAGGTTTGCTTTACCTGAGAACCTGGTTGGTCACGTTGGTGGACAAGTTAAAATTTATTTCATACACTTCATCCACGTTTTATATGGATATGACCGTGTCTCATTGCAGAGAGAAATTTTGGAAGCTGGAACCAATACTCTGTGTTCAGTCACAGTGCTTCCAATGATCTTAAAATTGCCATCCTCCGTGCCAAGTATTTGGCAAGCTGCAGTATGTGTCAATGATGCACTGATCCTTGTGGAGACAGAGAGTACAAAGGGGAGCAGTGAACATGCATACATAATTAGCTTTTCTAATACTCATCCTTAATGCTCCCTAAAGCACCAGGAGAAAAGGTTCATTTAATTTTTATAAAATAAACTGTGATCCCAACTGAGATGTGGCTCTTTATCATTCAGACATGCCACATGGATACATCACATTCTTCAAATACCCATTCAAACTATTAGAATGATACAATGCAGTCTTTTGCCTTTGCATATACAAAATGCATGTTTGTAATCAACAAGAGGGGGAACATCCTTGCACATGACCACATCTTCCATCACGTTGGTTCCCTTCCTCTTGGAGACAATGATTACAGAGAGTGAAGAAACTCTGAAAATCATTTAACTAGCCTATTTTTCTGGAGAGAAAGATATTGTATACACTGTCTTTGATTTTACTTTAATATTTTAATCATATAACTTATACTTTATAAAACACATAAATGCTAATTGTAGAACACATGGGAAAAGTTAAAAAGTGTTAAAAATAATATAATCATCCTAAGAAAATATGCTGTTTTTTGGAAGTAACATTGGTTTATAGCATTATATATGTTTCATGAGTACAACATTGTATTTTCACTTCTGTATACACTACAGTGTGCCTAATATCCAAAATATATAAACATGACTTTTAAAAAAATAGTATCATATAAAATAGAATTTACAAGAACTTCTTCGTTTATAGGACGCAAACCTGTGGCAGTACGACAAACAGTGAAAATGCTTGTAATAGTGCTTATAGAAAAGAAATGGAATAGAGGTTGTCTCAAATCGGGCAATGATTCTAAACCTTTATGTGGCATTACCAATAATAAATTGTGATGCTTGGAAAAGCATTTCTAAAGTACTACTAATTTTTAAAAATTTTGACCAACTATGCTAAAGGAAAGGCTAAATTATCTTTCTATAATACCGACATAAAAGGATATTACAAAATCATTGTCATATGAAGAAGCAATGAAATAGTATTCAGCTAAAAACAGAAGAGAATTAGCGAGGTGGGTCAGTAAGTTAACTAGTTTTAAAACTGTTATGTTTCTAGATTTACTGATTTTTGTGTTATTCATCATCTTTGTAAATTTTGGAATTTTCCTGATTTCTTATTCTAAATACAAATTCACATGCTTACTTAATTTTGTGTTCATAATTTTGTATCCCTTTTCTAATAATTGTGAAAGCTTCGGGCTTCTCAAAACTTGTATCCACCTCTTATCCTGCTGTATATATGTCACTACTTTGTCATATTTTACTCAACATTATATTGTGGATAATGTGCTGAAAACTCTGAAAATATAAAATATTGAAAGTATTGATGTATACCAATGTTAATTTAATTATTAGACATTAGTTGGTTTGCATATTTTGACTCAAACTTAACATGATAATTATGACTATTTTTGTTTTCTTTGTTTTTCTGTTTGTGTTGTTTTTGTTTGTTTGCTTTGGGCTGTGTTGGGTCTTCATTGCTGCACACGGGCTTTCTCTAGTTGCGGCGAGCAGGGTCTACTCTTTGTCGCGGTGTGCGGGCTTCTCACTGTGGTGGCTTCTCTTGTTGCAGAGCATGGCCTTTAGGTGCGCAGGATTCAGTAGTTGTGGCTCACGGGCTCTAGAGCGCAAGCTCAGTAGTTGTGATGCATGGGCTTAGTTGCTCCGCGGCATGTGGAATCTTTCTGGACCAGGGCTCAAATCTGTGTCCCCCGCATTGGCATTCAGATTCTTAACCACTGCGCCACAAGGAAAGCCCCATGATGACTATTTTTGATAAAAATATCTTTCTGTGGACTTTGGGTGATAATGATGTGTCATTGTAGGTTCACCAATTGTAACAAATGTACCACTCTTGTGGGGGATATTGATAAAGGGGGAGGCTATGCTGTGTTGGGGCAGGGAATATACATGAAATCTCTCTACCTTTCCCACAGTTTTTCTGTGAACCTCAACTGCTTTTAAAAATAGTCTATTAAAAACAGAACAAAACAAAACAAAAACTAACTTGCAGCAAGCCATACTTAAAAGGGAAATTAATTAAAAAGGAAATAAATCTTTGCTCCTGTACATTGTTTTTCCTTAAGATTCTTAAGATTATCATCCTCCCTTGTTCTCACTCTCCCTAGCTCTCTTTCTCTAGCAAATCCTTTTCAGAATGCGTTTGACCATTTACCTTCCCATCAACACACCCTCAGTCAGCACTATATGTTGTCATTAAAAATAACACTTGCCAATTTGATGAACAAAAGGTATCTTGCTTACATTTACATTTATTTCTTTGCTCAATACAGACTTCGAGCATTTGTATGTCCATCACTGAAATTAACTTTTCATATCTTTGGAAAGGTTTTATTGTAGTCTTTGTGCTTTTATTATTGAGCTGTATAATGTACCATCTAGGCATTTCTCTTATGGCTCAAGGTTTTCATAAAATGCTTTGTGTATAATGTGATCTATTAACTAGGCAACATAATTCACAATTGGTTTTAACATTCTGGTTATCCAAAACTGGCACCAGGTATACAGGAGGGAAAATACATCTAAAAACAAAAATCTGCTTTGTAATAGGGTCATTTTCAGTAATTTTTTTTTTGTCCATAAAAATCATGAGTGATGAATGTGATAAAAATGTGTAGGAAGATGAACTAATGGTGGTGGTAGTGATGCTAGGAAAAGAAAAGCTTAAACAAAAGCTAGATATAATAAAATAATAAAATGGGATTTGCTTAGTGATGTTTAGGTTATATAACTGTACACATGCACGGCTCTGCTAATACCTTAATTAAAATATCTCTACAGAAAAATAACTGCTACTGAGTTTAAAACTCTCTAGCTTCTAGTTTTTTTCCCTTTTCTCCTTCTGCAACAATTATTTTCATACACAATTGGTAATAAAGTAAATTGCTTAGATATATATCTATCTTGGACTACTCCAACAGATGATATTTACTAGTTAAATAATTTTTTAAACCTTTGTCATATTTGTCACAATTTCCCCTTTTTATTATTTGTCTTTCTAATTTCTGCTTTGATTAACAAAAAAATTTTGAAGGTTGTTGAATTACATTTTATTTTTAATTTTTCATGGCTTCCATAGCTTCATATGTGCTTACAGAATTCTTTCCATTTCTACATTTATATAAATATTATAAATATAAAACCAAATGGCCCATGTGTTTTGCAATTTCATATTTTAATTATAAACCATCTAAAACTTAATATACAGCTTGAAGAAATATTTTTTCAGTCAATTTACTTAATTTATTGAAGAGTCTATATACCTTGCCTTATTTCCTAAATTTGATATTAAAATTCTATATAAAGTAGGGTCTGCTTCTAAGCTAATTTTAAGTCTATTTTCATACCACCATCACATTTTTATAATGCCTTTACAATATATTTCCATATTTGACAGAGTTACCACTCTTGTTCCAATGTTAGGACCACAGTTGCCTGTCTTTATTTTTATTTTTTGCAATACAGGCTACCATAAGAAGAGAATTGTCAACACAATTACAACAACAAACAAACTTACAAACAAAAGCAAATCAACAACATGGTTTTTCAAGTTAAATGTAATCAATAGGATAAAAAGAGACTATTTACCATATTTATGTCCTTTACTACTTTATCAGTCAACTAGGAGGAAAAGTAGCATTTGATTCTTTGATTTTACCCTTTCTCATTGTGGTGAACTATTTCCAAATACTTTATTACCTAATAAAAAAAAGAGAACCCAGTGGCCTGAAATATAAGACTCAATAATTTTGCTTACCTGAACAAGAATTCTTGGCAATTTCTAAATCTATGCCTTTACATTCTGAGAAATATTTTAAAATTTTTTCTGGATTTGTTTTATGTTTTGTTTTTATTGAACTATAGTTGACTTACAATATTATATTAGTTTCAGGTGTACAATACAGTGATTCAACATTTTTATACTTATTTTTTCTAACATCTTTATTGGAGTATAATTGCTTTACAATACTGTGTTAGTTTCTGCTTTACAACAGAGTGAATCAGTTATACATATACATATGTTCCTATATCTCTTCCCTCTTGCATCTACCTCCCTCCCAACCTCCCTATCCCACCCCTCTAGGTGGTCACAAGGCACTGAGCTGATCTCCCTGTGCTATGCAGCTGCTTCCCACTAGCTATCTATTTGACATTTGGTAGTGTATATGTGTCCATGCCACTCTCTCATGCCACTCTCTCACTTTGTCACAGCTTACCCTTCCCCCTCCCCATATCCTCAAGTCCATTCTCTAGTAGGTCTGTGTCTTTATTCCCGACTTACCATCATGACACTTTTTTTTTCTTAGATTCCATATATATGTGTTAGCATACGGTATTTGTTTTTCTCTTTCTGACTTACTTCACTCTGTATGACAGACTCTGAGTCCATCCACCTCACTACAAATATCAATTTCGTTTCTTTTTATGGCTGAGTAATATTCCATTGTATATATATGCCATATCTTCTTTATCCATTCATCCGACGACGGACACTTAGGTTGCTTCCATATCCTGGCTATTGTAAATAGAGCCACAAAGAACAGTTTGGTACATGACTCATTTTGAATTATAGTTTTCTCAGGGTATATGCCCAGTAGTTGGATTGCTGGGTCCTATGGTAGTTCTATTTGTAGTTTTTTAAGGAACCTCTATACTGTTCTCCATAGCGACTGTATCAATTTACATTCCCACCAACAGCAAGAGGGTTCCCCTTTCTCCACACCCTGTCCAGCATTTATTGTTTATAGATTTTTTGATGATGGCCATTCTGACTGGTGTGAGGTGATACCTCATTGTAGTTTTGATTTGCATTTCTCTAATGATTAATGATGTTGAGCATTCTTTCATGTGTTTGTTGACAATCTGTGTATCTTCTTTGGAGAAATGTCTATTTAGGTTTTCTGCCCATTTTTGGATTGGGTTGTTTGCTTTTTTGTTATTGAGCTGCATGAGCTGCTTGTAAATCTTGGAGATTAATCCTTATGTCAGTTGCTTCATTTGCAAATATTTTCTCCCATTCTGAGGGTTGTCTTTTGGTCTTGTTTATGGTTTCCTTTGCTGTGCAAAAGCTTTTACAGTCCATTAGGTCCCATTTGTTTATTTTTGTTTTTATTTCCATTTCTCTAGGGGGTGGGTCAAAAAGGACATTGCTGTGATTTATGTCATAGAGTGTTCTTCCTGTTTTCCTCTAAGAGTTTGATAGTGTCTGGCCTTACATTTAGGTCTTTAAACCATTTTGAGTTTATTTTTGCGTATGGTGTTAGGTAGTGTTCTAATTTCATACTTTTACATGTACCTGTCCAGTTCTCCCAGCACCACTTATTGAGGAGGCTGTCTTTTCTCCACTGTATATTCTTGCTTCCTCTATCAAAGATAAGGTGACCATATGTGCATGGGTTTAGCTCTGGGCTTTCTATCCTGTTCCATTGATCTATATTTCTGTTTTTGTGCCAGTACCATACTGTCTTGATTACTGTAGCTTTGTAGTATAGTCTGAAGTCAGGGAGCCTGATTCCTCCACCTCCGTTTTTCATTCTCAAGATTGCTTTGGCTATTCGGGGTCTTTTGTGTTTCCATACAAATTGTGAAATTTTTTGTTCTAGTTCTGTGAACTATGCCAGTGGTATAGGGATTACATTGAATCTGTAGATTGCTTTGGGTAGTAGAGTCATTTTCACCATGTAGATTCTTCCAATCCAAGAACATGGCATATCTCTTGATCTGTTTGTATCATCTTTACTTTCTCTCATCAGTGTCTTACAATTTTCTGCATACAGGTCTTTTGTCTCCTTAGGTAGGTTTATTCCTAGATATTTTCTTCTTTTTGTTGCAGTGGTAAATGGGAGTGTTTTCTTAATTTCACTTTCAAATTTTTCATCATTAGTATATAGGAATGCCAGAGATTTCTGTGCATTAATTTTGTATCCTGCTACTTTACCAAATTCATTGATTAGCTCTAGTGGTTTTCTGGTAGCATCTTTAGGATTCTCTATGTAGAGTATCATGTTATCTGCAAACAGTGACAGTTTTACTTTTTCTTTTCTGATTTGGATTCCCTTTATTTCTTTTTCTTCTCTGATTGCTGTGGCTAAAACTTCCAAAACTATGTTGAATAATAGTGGTGAGAGTGGGCAACCTTGTATTGTTCCTGATCTTAGTGGAAATGGTTTCAATTTTTCACCATTGAGGACGATGTTGGCTGTGGGTTTGTCATATATGGCCTTTATTATGTTGAGGAAAGTTCCCTCTATGCTTACTTTCTGTAGCGTTTTCTCAAGTGCTTATGGAACATTCTCCAGGAAAGATCATATCTTTTGTCACAAATCAAGCCTTGGTAAATTTAAGAAAATTGAAATCGTATCAAGTATCTTTTCTGACCACAACATTATGAGACTAGATGTCAATTACAGGAAAAGACCTGTAAAAAATACAAACACATGGAGGCTAAACAATACACTACTTAATAACCAAGTGATCACTGAAGAAATCAAAGAGGAAATCAAAAAATACCTAGAAACAGATGACAGTGGAGAAACGATGACCCAAAACCTATGGGATGCAGCAAAAGCAGTTCTAAGAGGGAAGTTCATAGCAATACAATCCTACCTCAAGAAACAGGAAATACCTCAAATAAGCAACGTAACCTTGCACCTAAAGCAATTAGAGAAAGAAGAACAAAAAAACCCCTAAGTTAGCAGAAGGAAAGATATCATAATGATCAGATCAGAAATAAATGAAAAAGAAATGAAGGAAATGATAGCAAAGATCAATAAAACTAAAAGCTGGTTCTTTGGAAAAATAAACAAAATTGAGGAACCATTAGCCAGTATCATCAAGAAAGAAAGGGGGAAGACTCAAAGCAATAGAATTAGAAATGAAAAAGAAGTAACAGCTGACACTGCTGAAATACAAAGGATCATGAGAGATTACTATAAGCAGCTCTATGCCAATAAAATGGACAACCTGGAAGAAATGGACAAATTCTTATAAATGCACAACCTGCCGAGACTGAACTAGGAAGAAATAGAAAATATGAACAGACCAATCACAAGCACTGAAATTGAAACTGTGATTAAAAATCTTCCAACAATCAAGAGCCCAGGACCAGATGGCTTCACAGGCGACTTCTGTCAAACATTTAGAGAAGAGCTAACACCTATCCTTCTCAAACTCTTCCAAAATATAGCAGAGGGAGGAACACTCCCAAACTCATTCTACGAGGCCACCATCACCCTGATACCAAAACCACACAGAGTTGTCACAAAGAAAGAAAACTACAGGCCAATATCACTGATGAACATAGATGCAAAAATCCTCAACAAAATACTAGCAAACAGAATCCAACAGCCCATTAAAAGGATCATACACCATGATCAAGTGGGGTTTATTCCAGGAATGCAAGGATTCTTCAGTGTACACAAATCAATCAATGTGATACACCATATTAACAAATTTAAGGATAAAAACCATATGATCATCTCAATAGATGCAGAGAAAGCTTTCGACAAAATTCAATACCCATTTACAATAAAAACATTTTTATACATTGTAGAATGATCGCCACATTGCGTTTAGTTACCATCTGTCACCATACAAAGTTTTTACAATATTATTGACTATATTCCCTATGCTGTACGTCATATCCCTGTGACTTATTTATTTTATAACTGGAAGTTTGTACTTAATTATCTTCACCTATTTTGCCCATGCTCAGGGCTGGGGTGCCCAAGGTGGGGCTTGAACCACTTACTCCTTAGGGAGGATCTCAGAGTTGGTGATATCCCCTCCCACTTGTGGGTCACCACACTGGGGTGTATCTCCTCCTGCTCCCTGTATTGATGGGTTTTTTTCCCTTATTTCCTTAATTGTAGAAGACTTTTATGCTAGTGTTCAGGAAGTCAGAGAAAGTAGTTGTAATTTTGGTGTACCTGTGGGAGGAGAGGTGAGCTCAGGGTCTTCCTACTCTCCCATCTTGATCCCATCTCCCAGATTTTGAGAAATCTTATAAAAAGCCATCAGTGGGACAGGCTATTCTTTATAAATTCATCCCTGTGAGTGTTTCAGCATTTTATTAGATGCTGTTTGCATTTTAATAAATTTCTCTTTATGCTATTTCCATATTAATTAATTTTCCATGGTGATAAAAATTTACCATCAAGGCATCCACATTTTCAATGGAGTCTTTTGATGAATAATTCAATAAATATGCACATAAATAATATATTTATATTACAGTAATGTGGTTTTCAAATTTAGGGAAAGTCAATGTTCGAGACTTATTCAGTTGTGAAAGAAACTGTTTTTTTTATTGGTTCACCATGTCTAACCAGACAGTGAAAGACAGTAGAGTTGTTGAAAATGGTTATTTCTTACATTGGACCTCAAAATAAGCTATATTAAAATATTAATGCTTGAAAATTTGTGTGTATATGTAAAAAATGTCCTGTAATACTTGAAAGTTTGACAGAAAGTAATTTAAAATTAATTGTCAGTCCTCTCAAAATGACACAGACAGCATGATCACCCTCCCACCTTTATTTTTTGAGGGATCACATTTTGCAGCAGATGCCACCTTATAAAATCACATCAGTGCTACCATATTACTGGGCCATAGCATATAAGTTTAGTGTAAATATATACTGGTTTATAGTTAAAACCTTATAGTTATGGTTAGGGTCTGCAATAGAGACGAAATGTAGAAATGAAAGTGTGAACAACTTTTTTACAATCTCCTCTGCCCTCAGCAGAGTCAGACTTTACATCATTTAGAACCATGTACTCTATGGAACAAGAAGTGTCTAGATTCACCACTTTAAATTCTTTCCCCACATATCATTCTTTTCCAGATTATTATTTTTATTGCCTGCTTAGTTTGCGGGTATGCCTAGATATTCCAATGAGGTACATGATTTAAAAAGCCAATATGTAGCTTTTCTTTTTTTCAAAGCCAAACTTAAAACGATACCCATGCATTCAGGCACAACTCCAAGCACCCATTTATATTCTATGCTGACCAAGAATGATCCTACCTCTAGACATAGCCATGCTCATTAGTGTATGGTTGAACCCATACATGTGTATATATGTATCCAGACATATGCACCTTCATACAGGGAATAAGAAACCTGTCTTTTTACTGATTGCCATGCCTCAAAATATGCTGAGGATTGTGTACAACAAATAGCCATGGCCATATCCAATCCCAAGATCCATATCTATTCCCCGAGCGTCACTCATTCATATGCCTATATCTTATAAACTAACTTATGGTCAAAATATAGGACCACACAGAAATTCACTCCCTTTTCTGGTATAATGCTAGCACATACTGTGGTAGGTGGAATTTGCAGCAAATGCCTGATTGAGTTAGAGGTCCTTGTATAATCTCTTCACCTTAATACAGTTAGAATTTGTGACTTGCTTCTAACCAATAGAATATGTCAAAAGAGATGGGATAGACATTCCTGTTATTGTATTATGTTATATATGAATCTGTCTTAGCAGACTGAACAAGAGATTTTCCTGTTGGCTTTGAAGAAGTAAGCTGCCATGTTGCATGAGGTCCACATGACTAAGACCTGAGTGCAGTTTCTATGAGTTGACAGTGAACCCCCAGCCAACAGTCAGTAAGAAAATGGGACCGCATTTCTAAACCTCAAAGAACGGAATTTCTAAACCTCAAAAAACGGAATTCTGCCACAACCATATGAGCTTGGAGGAGGCCTTGAGCTCCAGAAAGGAATGCAGCTTCACTGACACCTGGATTGTTAATGCCTGCCTAGGCACAGAAATGGGCATAAGCCTAGTCCTACCTGGGCATGTCAAGGTGTCCTCCATGTAGATCTGCCTGGTTATGAATATGTCCAGCTAGTGGGACTGTTCAGGTATAAGTGAGTTGGACATGTTTAATGTCTGGGTTGTTGTGTCCAGACACATGTGTATGTGGTGCTAGGTTTGAACATGGGCACATCTAGGCTTCTACATGGGTTAAGGCATGGATAAAGTAAAGATGTTTGTCTTTTTCTTCCAGTTTTATTGAGCTATAATTGACATATAACACTGTATAAGTGTAAGGTATATGCCATAATGATGTGATATATGTATATATTGTGAAATGATTACCACAATAAGTTTAGTTAACATCCAATATATATGTCTTGATATGTGTCTTTTAGTATGTTTTATATTATATTATACTCAAATTTCATGTTTTCTAAAACCACTTAGATAATATTATTTGTATTATTATCATTATTTTTATACTACTATCAGTAGCTTTCATTTATTGAACACCTTCTAAGATCTAGGAACTCTGCTGGAAACTTTACATAGTCATCATCTCTGATCTTTGCAACCAGCTTGATAAATTATTATTATCATCTTGATTATATGATAAGTAATCTGAGAGATAGTGAGATTAAGTAATTTGTCTAAGATAACCTGGGAGTGATCATGGCCATGGGAGTGGAGTTTAAAAGCTTTGACTACTGGCCTTGGAGCCAAGCTTTCCATCACTCTACCATACTGTTTCTCTCATAACTGCCAAACTTTATCTCCTCCTCAAACCCACCTCTGTCCTTCAAATGAGTTTTCTGTCTTCACTATGTTGCTATCCTCAGGGTCAAGCTCAGTGTCTGGCACATACTAGATATTTTATACATATTTTAGTGTAAAGCAATTGATTGTTTTATTTTTATTTCTAAATTATGAAATATTAAAGATTGTATATTTTTCTTTTTATTTTGAAATAATTTCAAACACAAAAATGTTAAAGGAACAGTACAAAAAATTCCAGTCCCTATTCAAATTTCACCAACCATACCAGTAATGCCCTCTGTAGTGAGACAATCCAATCAAAGGTCAGGCATTGCACCCAGGTGTCATATCTCTTCAGTCTCTTTCAGTCCAGAAGAGTTCTCGAGTTATTCCTTGACCTTAGGACCATAAGACTTGTAGATTATCTGCCAATTATTTCGTAAAATGTCTCTCAGTTGCCATTTGCCTGATGTTTTCTCGCTATTAGCTTCAATTTATGTGTTTGGCAGGAACATCACAGAAGCGATGCTGTGTCCTCATAGGGTCCTATCAGGAAGCACACAGTGTACATTTATCCCATCATTGATGATAATTTGGATCACTGAATAAGGGTCTGCGGGATTCTTCATATAAAGTTACTCTTGGCCTGTCATTAATGTGCAATTTGTGGGGAGATACTTTGAGACTGTTTAAATATTCTTTTTCTCTTCCTACTTTCACCCACTGATTTTAGTATGTATTGATTCCTGACTGAATTACTTATTACTATGACGGCTACCAAGTGGTGATTTTCTAATTCCATCATTGCTTCGGTATTTGTTGGTTTTCTACTATAAGGAAAAACTTTCCCATGTCTCCTATTTATTTATTCATTTATTTATAACAGTGGGGACTCATGGATTTATACTTTATGCAATAGGATAAACCTCTGCAATCTGTCACTAACATTATTTCGTTTTATCTTCAAATTTTCTAAGTTTGGCCAGTAGGAGTCCCTCTGAGATCCTAAGAACATGTTCTGTTGATATGTTTCTATTATTCTTAGAGCACCTGCTTTCTTCTCGGCACAATGAGATAGTCCAGGCTCATTTACCTTCTTCTGCTCAACCCTGGAATCAGCTATTTCTTCAAGAAGGCTGTCTCCTTTAATGCTGAAGGGTATTTAGAAACCAAGATTTGGAAGCTACGTGTACTCATGGATTGTATACATTTACAACCCTAGAGTTATATGTATTTCTAATTCTTTCTATATATTGAAAACCATAATTTCATACCTCTGATTCTACTCTAATACTATACCAGAGTTCATTCTAATTTTTCTCCCTGTCCATAATGTTAAATCCTTTTAATAAAAAACCTGGATCCCATTAGCTTAATATATTTACTTCTTTATTTAATCCCCTTGAATGTGACTAATCCCCAGAACCTCTTGGTCTCCTGCCCCACTTACTGCCTTCTTTCCTATGGCCTGCCTAAAGGCTTTTTGAGTGAAATATTCAGGAAAGAAAGAGGGAAAGAAGGAAGAAGGGAGGGAAGAAATATGTACATCCGCTTCTAGAAGATTTCTTCATTTCTTCATCTTAGGCAACAGGGCCAAATTTTAAAAGATCACTCTTCAGGACTAATATATTATATTTTGTATTAAATCATGCACACAAATACCTTAACATTGTGCAAGCACATGACAAGAATGAAATGAAAACCTTTACCTTCTTACTCCTTTTTTAGCATAGTTCTTTAGGTCCCTGTACTTAGATCCCCTTAGGTACTTGAAAGTTGTATTCTATACCAAGGCTTTGCAAAAAAGAACAAAACATTTTTCCAAAACTTAAGTCTTCAAAGAGCCAATTGAAATGTGATTTTTGTTCTACCCAGTAGTATTTAGCAGAGAGCATCCAACGGGTTAAATCAGTTAAGAGTTTTGCCATTCTACCCCTTTTGACACACAGGTGCTGTAATAAGAATGGTTAATTGATCAGTAGGAAAAGAATGTCAATATTGTTTTGTACTGAAGTTCTATTTTTTGTTTCTTGTTTTTTTCTGTTTGATTTTGTTTTCTTCTAAATTCAAGTCATTAAACAGAGTTTGACCTTCTCATATTTCAGTAAGAAAATGTACACAGCAAACAGTGGTTCTGATTAGAATTGTGTATTGTAAATTTTATGGTGGTTGACATTTATTGTTTCATGACAGGTCACTACAAAAGCAAGCTGTTTTAGTCACAGCCAGGACCATGGGATAGAACAAGCCTGGGTAATGGCTTGGAACTCACAGGGCATATTCTGTTCTCTTGGGCCACCTCAGGGACAATTTATTATATCATTTTTGTTAGCTTAATAAAAAGAGTGACCCCAGTTTTCCCACAAGAGCTATACCAGTTGACGATGTACATTCCAAATGTACGTACATGGCTGATAGAGCTTCTCCATGTAGTGTAGTGATTAGCTTGCTGAGGTTCCAATCCTGACTCCACAACATGTTAATTGTGAGTGACCATATGCAAGTTTATTAAATTCTGAGCCTCAGTTTCCTCATCTGTAAAACAGAGGTGATAGTAATACCTTATTCATAGAGTGGCCATGAGGATTAAGTGAGATAATAGACATAAAGTGCTTAGAACAGTATGCAACACTTGATAATCCCTTTGGTAGCACACAGGAAGGAAACACTAACTGGGTGTATTTGTGCGCATATATGTGTGCACATGTATGTGTACTAAGGAATAGAGATAAGATTGGGTGGGAGTAGTCAGAGAAGGTTTGGGAGTATAAGTGATTCTTGAGAAATCTTGAAAAATAAGTAGTTTTTCAGGCAGACAACTTGAGGAGGAGAAAGAGCACCTCAAACAGGGGTCACTTCATGCAAAAATGTGCTGCTGTCTGTGAATTGCAGGTAATTCAGTAGAGCTGAAGGCAATGTGTTTGGGGAGGGGCAGGAGGTGTCTGCTCGGCTAAGGAGTTCATTGGGTAGCTGGTTGAGGGTGAACCCAAGTTGTGTCTAATTCTAGGACCCATGCATGTCTGGGAAAGCCTAGAGACTGGAGGCCTGAGCTCAATGAAGCTATATTGGTGGTGGGGGTCTGACTGAGGAGCTTCCTGAGATAGAAGTTATTGTAAGAGAAGAAGAATCTAGGCATAATGAGTTTGATATACTTAACCAGGTCTTAGCTGGTGTGTGTGTGGGGGAATGTGATTTGAAGGTCAGCATGTAGGATGACCTCTGGGGTCTGAATGGTGATCCGGATCCTCTGGGCCTCATGTCTGGCCATAATGACACAGCCTTGAGTTTTCTCCCTGGTTACAAAGGTGTGAATAAATAGCTGCACACCTCCTCACGGAGGCCTCTATGAGGTGATTACAGTTTTCAAAGGGAATCGTCTATGGCCTGCCATACCAGATTGATGAAGGAATTCCATGCAGACTATTTGGCTGGCCACCTTCCATGCACAGCAGTAGAGGCTTTTGCCATCAATGCCAAGGTTTCAAATTGGCATTTTCATAAAAACAGGCAAAGCAGCCCATTATCTAATTGATGTCCATAAATTATGGTGGCTGAGGGAGTCAGTGTCAGTGCACATGGTGTAGAGCTCTTTTTTGGAAGGCACTCAATTCTAGGCTTAGAATATTCTCTGTACAAAGAGCAGCCTAGATTCCTTTACTGAAAAAAGAATTGAAACTTCCTCATTTGAACAGCTTTCACATACACTGTCTCTGGAAGCAAATATTAGGACTCTACCAAGTTCTTTCCGCAATCTAATGTAAGTAAAGGAAATGTACCATGACATTTTAAGATGAATTAGAGGTGACACATAATACAGCTGTACATATCTCTTAGCACAAACAAGCTTTCTGCCTAACAAGAGTTGTTTCTGTTTGTTTGGGTTTAATTACTCAAGAAAATGATCAGTCAGCTTCATCTTAAGCTCCTCACACTTCAATAATGACAACAATCCTTGACTTGTGCCCAGAAGAAACTTAGCGTCACAACCGATGCCCATGGTGCACCACTTAGGGGAGAAGAAGTGAGGACTGAGACAACTTTGTAAATTGGAGATTGTGTTTTCATCAGCCAAAGCAGGACCATTAAGGAGTAAAAGGAAGCAAATGTAATGGAAGCAGAAGACTCAACCTCTTGAGCCCTGCCCCACTGAGATTACTTGAGCTGGCCCTGGATGGGTAGCCCAGGCAAGTTCAGAACTATGCCTCTCAGTGTCCAGATTCCCCAAAATCATGCAATATATTCAGCTTCTCCCATGCAGCCTGTAAAACAAATATGTAATGTATCATACTCACATCAAATTCCACTGTGTGCCTGCCATGCCAAACACCATGCTAGGTATTGGGAATAAAAACTAACATGTATGGACTGTTTACACGTGCCAGGTACCAGTCCAACTACTTTATGTGGATTAACTCGTAAATCTTAACCACCACCTTGGGAATTATGGACTATCATTATCTCCATTTGCAGGTGAGGAAAATGAGGCATGGAGACTAATCTGTGAATGGTCACATAGCTAAGAAGTGTCGGAGTCAAAATTTAAAACCATAAAAATTTATCATTATGCTCACCACTTTCTGTGATGGATCGGGATAGATCACTCTACCACGAAGGGACAGAGTCTAGGTAGAAAAGTAGACATAGAATTGAATAAATTATCATACAACATCATATATATTAGAGCCAGCCTTGAAGGTACAGAGGACAGAGAATAAAGCTTTCCAATTATCAAGTACCTACTAAGTGCCAGGTACTATGAAAAGTGTTATATTGACATTATTTCATTTAGTTCTTAGAGTATTAGTATTCTCTTTCTAAGCATTTGAGGTCACCTTAAGCTCACCAAAATAATACAGACAATGTAGCCTTTCAAAGGTATACCTTGGTATTCATCATTTTCCTTATTATGCATAGGAAACAGCTTTTCTCTCTATTTTTATAACAATTTTATTGAGAATGTAATTCACATAAAATTAAATTCACCCTTTTAAAGTGTGCAATCCAGTGGTGTTCAGTATATGCACAGAGTTTTGCAGCCATCACCACAATCTAACTCCAGAACATTGTCATCTTCCTAAACAGAAATCCTATGCATCATTAGCTGTCACTCTCCATCCCCCCTTCACAGAGATGCTGGGAAACAATGATCTGCTTCCTCCTTTAAAATATCACTTTTATTCAGATATAATTCACGTACTATACAACTGACACATTTAAAGTGTACAACTCATTGTTTGTTAGTACATTCCTAGGACTGTGCAATCATCATCACTGCTATCAAATACCAGAATTTCAGGTTACCACAGAGCTGAGGAGAGGGGAATGAAGAGTGCAAGTATATTGTCACAAACCTCTCTTCTTATAAAAATTCAGGCATTTTTGTTGAATAAAAGCTCCTTAGATTGTTGCAAGAACTTGGTTAATTTCCAGAGTTCTGAAAAAGTTAATTTTGACAATTGTTGCCCAAGTTCTTATTGTTTTCATGGAGGACTGGATTTTCACAGTTCACTACTCTTATTCCTTTGGAAATAGTTTCTTATACACAACTAAACATACAACAGCTCTCAGATTCTCCAGGTCCATTTATAAACTACAAACTTCATCTGTCTTTCTTTTTCCACCTGGAAATGGATGAAAAGAGGGTTTTAAAAGATTTTTTAATTAACTAATTAATTAATTAATCTATGTATTTATATTGCTGTATAGTTGATTTACAATATTACATTAATTTCAGGTGTACAGTATTGTGATTCAGTATTTTTACAGAATATATGCCATTAAAAGTTATTACAAGATAATGGCTATACTTCCCTGTGCTGTACAATATATCCTTGTGGCTTATTTTTTTTACACATAGTAGTTTGTATCTCTTAATGCTATACCCCTATCTTACCCTTTCCCCCTTCCCTCTCCCCACTGGTAAACGCTAGGTTGTTTTCTGTATCTGTGAGTCTGTTTCTATTTCTATTCTATTTCTGTATATACACTTATCTGTATTACTTTTTAGATTCCACATACAACTGATATCATACAGTATTTGTTTTTCACTGACTTATTTCACTAAGTTTAAAATTATATAGGTGCATCCACATTGCTGGAAATGGCAGGATTTTATTCTTTTCTATGACTGAGTAATATTCCAATGTATATATATATATATATATATATATATACCACATCTTCTTTAACCATTCTTCTGTTAGTGGGCCCTTAGGTTGCTTCCATATCTTGGCTATTGCAAATAGTGCTACTATGAACATAGGTGTGCATTTATCTTTTTGAATTAATATTTTCCCAAGAGTGGAATTGCTGGATCATTTGGTAGTTCTATTTTTAGCTTTTTGAGGAACCTCCATACTGTTTAACATAGTGGCCTCACCAATTTACATTCCCACCAACAGTATACAGGTTTACCCTTTCTCTACATTTTCTCCACCATTTCTTATTTGTAGACATTTTTTAAACATCTTTATTGGAGTATAATTGCTTTACAATGGTGCATTAATTTCTGCTTTATAACAAAGTGAATCAGCTATACATATATATATATCCCCATATCTCCTCCCTCTTGTGTCTCCCTCCCATCCTCCCTATCCCACCCCTCTAGGTGGTCACAAAGCACCGAGCTGATCACCCTTTGCTATGTGGCTGCTTCCCACTAGCTATCCATTTTACATTTGGTAGTGTATATGTGTCCATGCCACTCTCTCATGCCACTCTCTCACTTCGTCCCAGCTTACCCTTCCCCCTCCCCGTGCCCTCCAGTCAATTCTCCACGTCTGCATCTTTATTCCCATCCTGCCCCTAGGTTCATCAGTACCATGTTTTTTAGATTCCATATATATGTGTTAGCATATGGTATTTGTTTTTCTCTTTCTGACTTACTTCACTCTGTATGACACTCTAGGTCAATCCACCTCACTACAAATAACTCAATTTCATTTCTTTTTATGGCTGAGTAATATTCCATTGTATATATGTGCCACATCTTCTTTATCCATTCAGCTGTCGATGGACACTTAGGTTGCTTCCATGTCCTGGCTATTGTAAATACAGCTGCAATGAACATTTTGGTACATGACTCTTTTTGAATTATGGTTTTCTCAGGGTATATGCCCAGTAGTGGGATTGCTGCTGGGTTGTATGGTAATTCTATTTTTAGTTTTTTTAAGGGACCTCCAAACTGTTCTCCATAGTGGCTGTATCAATTTACATTCCCACCAACAGTGCAAGAGGGTTCCCTTTTCTCCACACTTTCTCCAGCATTTATTGTTTGTAGATTTTTTCATGATGGCCATTCTGACTGTGTGAGGTGATATCTCATTGTAGTTTTGATTTGCATTTCTCCAATGATTAATGATGTTCAGCATTCTTTCATGTGTTTGTTGGCAGTCTATATCTGCTTTGGAGAAATGTCTATTTAGGTCTTCTGCCCATTTTTCAATTGGGTTGTTTGTTTCTTTGATATTGAGCTGCAGGAGCCCCTTATAAATTTTGGAGGTTAATCCTTTGTCAGTTGCTTCATTTGCAAATATTTTCTCCCATTCTGAGGGCTGTCTTTTCGTCTTCTTTATGGTTTCCTTTGCTGTGCAAAAGCTTTTAAGTTTCATTAGGTCCCAATTTTTTCTTTTTATTTCCATTTCTCTAGGAGGTGGGTCAAAAAGGATCTTGCTGTGATTTATGTCATAGAGTGCTCTGCCTATGTTTGCCTCTAAGAGTTTTAGAGTGTCTGGCCTTACATTTAGCTCTTTAACCCATTTTGAGTTTAGTTTTGTGTGTGGTGTTAGGGAGTGTTCTAATTTCATTCTTTTACATGTAGCTGTCCAGTTTTCCCAGCACCACTTATTGAAGAGGCTGTCTTTTCTCCATTGTATATCCTTGCCTCGTTTTTCAAAGATAAGGTGACCATATGTGCATGGGTTTATCTCTGGGCTTTCTATCTTGTTCCGTTGATCAATATTTCTGTTTTTGTGCCAGTACCATACTGTCTTGAATACTGTATCTTACTATAATCAGAAGTCAGGGAGCCTGATTCCTCTAGCTCTGTTTTTCTTTCTCAAGATTGCTTGGGCTATTCGGGCTCTTTTGTGTTTCCATACAAATTGTGAATTTTTTTGCTCTAATTCTGTGAAAAATGCCAGTGGTAGTTTGATAGGGATTGCACTGAATCTGTACATTGCTTTGGGTAGTATAGTCATTTACACAATGTTGATTCTTGCAATCCAAGAACATGGTATATCTCTCCATCTGTTTGTATCATCTTTAATTTCTTTCATCAGTATCATAGTTTCCTGCATACAGGTTTTTGTCTCCTCAGGTAGGTTTATTCCTAGGTATTTTATTCTTTTTGTTGCAATGGTAAATGGGAGTGTTTCCTTAATTTCTCTTTCAGATTTTTTATCGTTAGTTTAGAGGAATGCAAGAGATTTCTGTGCATTAATATTTTTCCTGCTACTTTCCCAGATTCATTGATTAGTTTTAGTAGTTTTCTGGTATCATCTTTCGAATTCTCTATGCACAGTATCATGTCATCTGCAAACACTGGCAGTTTTACTTCTTTTCTGATTTGGATTCATTTTATTTCTTTTTCTTCCGATTCCTGTGGATAAAACTTCCAAAACTATGTTGAATAATAGCAGTGAGAGTGGGCAACTTTGTCTTATTCCTGTTCTTAGAGGAAATGGTTTCGGTTTTTCACCATTGAGAATGATGTTGGCTGTGGGTTTGTCATATATGGCCTTTATTATGTTGAGGTAGGTTCCCTCTATGCCTACTTTCTGGAGATTTTTTATCATAAATGGGTGTTGAATTTTGTCGAATGCTTTTTCTGCATATATTGAGTTGATCATATGATTTTTATCCTTCGATTTGTTAACATGGTGTATCACATTGATTGATTTGCATATGTTGAAGAATTCTTGCATTCCTGGGATAAACCCCACTTGATCGTGGTTTATGATCTTTTTAATGTGCTGCTGGATTGTGTTTGCTAGTATTTTGTTGAGGATTTTTTCATGTTTTTTTTTTTTTTTTTTTTTTTTTTTTTTTTGCGGTATGCAGGCCTCTCACCGCTGTGGCCTCTCCCGCTGTGGAGCACAGGCTCCAGACGCACAGGCCCAGTGGCCATGGCTCACGGGCCCAGCCGCTCCGCAGCATTTGGGATCCTCCCGGACCGGGGCATGAACCCGCATCCCCTGCATTGGCAGGCGGACTCTCAACCACTGCGCCACCAGGGAAGCCCTCATGTATGTTAATGAGTGATATTGGTCTGCAGTTTTCTTTTTTTGTGACATCTCTGTATGGTTTTGGTATCAAGGTAATGGTGGCCTCACAGAATGAGTTTGGGAGTATTCCTCCCTCTGCTATATTTTGGAAGAGTTTGAGAAGGATAGGTATTAGCTCTTCTCTAAATGTTTGATAAAATTCACCTGTGAAGCCATCTGGTCCTGGGCTTTTGTTTGTTGGAAGATTTTTAATCACAGTTTCAATTTCAGTGCTTGTGACTGGTCTGTTTATATTTTCTATTTCTTCCTGGTTCAGTCTCAGAAGGTTGTGTTTCTCTAAGAATTTGTACATTTCTTTCAGGTTGTCCGTTTTATTGGCATAGAGTTGCTGTAGTAATCTCTCATGATCCTTTGTAGTTCTGCAGTGTCGGCTGTTACTTCTCCTTTTTTATTTCTAATTCTGTTGATCTGAGTCTTCTCCCTTTTTTTCTTGATGAGTCTGGCTACTGGTTTATCAATTTTGTTTATCTTCTCAAAGAACCACCTTTTAGTTTTATTGATCTTTGCTATTGTTTCCTTCATTTCTTTTTCATTTGTTTCTGATCTGATCTCTATTTCTCTCCTTCTGCTAACTTTGCGTTCCTTTTGTTCTTCTTTCTCTAATTGCTTTAGGTGTAAGGTTAGGTTGTTTATTTGAGATGTTTCCTGTTTCTTGAGGTAGGATGGTATTTGCTATAAACTTCCCTGTTAGAACTGCTTTTGCTACATCCCATAGGTTTTGGGTCGTCGTGTTTTCATTGCCATTTGTTTCTAGGTATTTTTTGATTTCTTTGATTTTTTCAGTAATCTCTTGGTTATATAATAGCATATTGTTTAGCCTCCATGTGTTTGTACTTTTTACAGTTTTGTTTCTGTAATTGATGTCTAGTTTCATAGCATTGTGGTCGGAAAAGATACTTGATATGATTTCCATTTTCTTAAATTTACCGAGGCTTGATTTGTGACCCAAGATATGATCTATCCTGGAGAGTGTCCCATGAACACTTGAGAGGAAAGTGTATTCTGTTGTTTTTGGATGGAATGTCCTGTAAATATCAATTAAATCCACGTTGTTTAATATGTCACTTAAAGATTGTGTTTCCTTATTTATTTTCATTTTGGATGATCTGTCCATTGGTGAAAGTGGGGTGTTAAAGTCCCCTACTATGATTGTGTTACTGTTGATTTCCCCTTTTATGGCTGTTAGCATTTGCCTTATGTATTGAGGTGCTCCTATGTTGGGTGCATAAATATTTACAGTTGTTATATCTTCTTCTCGGATTGATCCCTTGATCGTTATGTAGTGTCCTTCTTTGTCTCTCTTAATAGTCTTTATTTTAAAGTCTATTTTGTCTGATATGAGAATTGCTACTCCAGCTTTCTTTTGATTTCCATTTGCATGGAATATCTTTTTCCATCCACTCAGTTTCAGTCTGTATGTGTCCCTAGGTCTGAAGTGGGTCTCTTGTAGACAGCATATATACAGGTCTTGTTTTGTATCCATTCAGCCAGTCTGTGTCTTTTGGTTGGAGCATTTAATCCATTTAAATTTAAGATAATTATCAGTATGTATGTTCCTATTACCAGTCTTTAAATTGTTTTGGTTTGTTATTGTAGGTCTTTTCCTCCGCTTGTTTTTCCTACCTAGAGAAGTTCCTTTAGCATCTGTTGTAAAGCTGGTTTGGTGGTGCTGAATTCTCTTAGCTTTTGCTTGTCTGTAAAGTTTTAATTTCTCTGTCGAATCTGAATCAGAACCGTGCTGGGTAGAGTAATCTTGGTTGTAAGTTTTCCCCTTTCATCACTTTACATATGTCCTGCCACTCCCCTCTGGCTTTCAGGGTTTCTGCTGGAAGACCAGCTGTTAACCTTATGGGGATTCCCTTGTATGTTTGTTGTTTTTCTCTTGCTGCTTTTAATATTTTTTCCTTGTATTTAATTTTGATAGTTTGATTAATATGTGTCTTGGTGTGTTTCTCCTTTTATTTATCCTGTATGGGACTCTTTGCACTTCCTAGACTTGATTAACTGTTTCCTTTCCCATATTCTGGATGTTTTCAACAATAATCTCTTCAAATATTTCCTCAGTCTCTTTCTTTTTCTCTTCTTATTCTGGGACCCCTATAATTCGAATATTTGTGTGTTTAATGTTGTGCCAGATGTCTCTGAGGCTGTCCTCAATTCTTTTCATTCTTTTTTCTTTATTCTGCCTTGCAGTAGTTATTTCCACTATTTTATCTTCCAGGTCACTTATTCATTCTTCTGCTTCAGTTTTTCTGCTATTGATTCCTTCTAGAGAATGTTTAATTTATTTATTGTTTTTCATCATTGTTTGCTCTTTAGTTCTTCTGGGTCCTTGTTAAACGTTTCTCTTATTTTTCCATTCTATTTCCAAGATTTTTGATCATCTTTACTGTCATTATTCGGGATTCTTTTTCAGGTAGACTGCCTATTTCCTCTTCATTTGTTAGGTCTGGTGGGTTTTTGCCTTGCTCCTTCATCTGCTGTGTTTTTCTCTGTCTTCTCATTTTGCTTAACTTACTGTGTTTGGGGTCTCCTTTTCACAAGCTGCAGTTTCATAGTTCCTATTGTTTTTGATGTCTGCCCCCAGTGGCTAAGGTTGGTTCAGTGGGTTGTGTAGGCTTCCTGGTGGAGGGGACTCGTGCCTGTGTTCTGGTGGATGAGGCTGGATCTTGTCTTTCTGTTGGGCAGGACTGCATCTGGTGGTGTGTTTTGGTGTGTCTGTGACCTTATTATGATTTTAGGCAGCCTCTCTGCTAATAGATGGGGTTGGGTTCCTGTCTTTCTAGTTGTTTGGCGTAGGGTGTCCAGCACTGTGGCTTGCTGGTTGTTGAGTGGAGGTGGGTTTTAGTGTTGAGATGGCGATCTGTGGGAGAGCTTTCGCCGTTTGGTATTTCATGGAGCCGGGAGGTCTCTGGTGGCTCAATGTCCTGAACTCGGCTCTCCCACCTCAGAGGCACAGGCCTGACACCTGGCTGGAGCACCAAGACCCTGTCAGCCACATGGCTCAGAAGAAAAGGGAGAAAAAAGAAAGAAAAAATAAAATAAAATAAAATAAATATTATCAAAATAAAAAATATTACAAATTAAAAAAATTTAGAAGTAATAGAAAAAAGAAAGAAAGAAAGAAAAAAGAGAGCAACCAAACCAAAAAACAAATCCGCCAATTATAAGAAGTGCTAAAAACTATACTAAGAAAAACAAAAAACCAAAAAAAGGACAGACAGAATCCTAGGACAAATGGTAAAAGCAAAGCAATACAGACAAAATCACCCAAAGAAGCATTCACATACACACTCACAAAAAGCGAAAAAGGAAAAAAAAAAAAAAAAAAAATATATATATATATATATATATATATATATTTAAAAAATAAAAGTAAGAGAGCAACCAGATCAGGAAACAAATCTACCAATGATAATAAACTCCAAATACTTAACTATGATAATCATAAAACCAGAAACAAATCAGTCGCAGACAACAACCCCCAAGTCTACAGTTGCTCCCAAAGTCCACTGCCTCAATTTTGGGATGATTCATTGTCTATTCAGGTTTTCCACAGATGCAGGTACATCAAGTTGATTGTGGGGATTTAATATGCTGCTCCTGAGGGTGCTGGGAGAAATTTCCCTTTCTCTTCTTTGTTCGCACAGCTCCTGGGGCTCAGCTTTGGATTTGGCCCCGCCTCTGTGTGTAGGTCGCCTGAGGGTGTCTGTTTCCGCCCAGACAGGACGGGGTTAAAGTAGCTGCTGATTAGGGGGCTCTGGCTCACTCAGGCCGGGGGAGGGAGGGGTATGGAATGCGGGGTGAGCCTACGACAGCGGAGACCAGGGTGATGTTGCAGCAGCCTGCGGCATTCCCCGTGTTCTCCTGGGGAAGTTGTCCCTGGATCATGGGACCCTGACAGTGGCGAGGTGCACAGGCTTCCAGGAGGGGAGGTGTAGATAGTGACCTGTGCTTGCACACAGGCTTCTTGGTGGCTACAACAGCAGCCTTAGCGTTTCATGCCCCTCTCTCGTTTCTGCGCTGATAGCCATGGCTCACACCCGTCTCGTCAGCTTGTTTAGGCAGTGCTCTGAATCCCCTCTCCTTGCGCACCCCGAAACAATTGTCTCTTGCCTTTCAGGCAGGTCCAGACTTTTTCCCGGACTCCCTCCCAGGTAGCTGTGGTGCACTAGCATCCTTCAGGCTGTGTTCACGTAGCCAACCCCAGTCCTCTCCCTGGAATCTGACCTCCGAAGCCCGAGCCTCAGCTCCCAGCCCCACCCACCCCGGTGGGTGAGCAGACAAGCCTCTCAGGCTGGTGAGTGCTGTTCGGCACCAATCCTCTGTGCGGGAATCTCTCTGCTTTGCCCTCCACACCTCTGTTGCTGCGCTCTTCTCCGTGGCTCCAAAGCTTTGCCCCTGCCACCTGCCGTCTCCACAAGTCAAGGGTCTTCCTAGTGCGTGGAAACCTTTCCTCCTTCACAACTCCCTCCCAGTGGTGCAGGTCCCATCCCTATTCTTTTGTCTCTCTTTTTTCTTTCTTCTTTTGCCCTACCTGGTTACATGGGGAGTTTCTTGCCTTTTGTGAAGTCTGAGTTCTTCTGCCAGCGTTCAGTAGGTTTTCTGTAGGAGTTGTTCCACATGTAGATGTGTTTCTGTTGTATTTGTGGGGTGGAAGGTGATCTCCACGTCTTACTCTTCCGCCATCTTGAAGGTCTCCTCTATTTGTAGACTTTTTGATGATAGCCATCTGACGGTGTGAGGTGATATCTCATTGTTGTTTTGATAGCATTTATCTAATAATTAGGAATGTACAGTATCTTTTCATGTGCCTCTTGACCGTCTGTATATCTTCTTTGGAATAATATCTATTCAGGTCTTCTACCCATTTTTTACTGGGTTGTTTGTTTGTTGATATTGAATTATATGAGCTGTTTACATATTTTGCATAATAACCCCTTGTATGTCCTATTACTTGCAAATATTTTCTCCCATTCCCTAGGTTGTCTTTTCATTTTATAGGTGATTTCCTTTGCTGTGCAAAAGCTTTTAAGTTTAATTAGGTCCCATTCTTTAATTTTTACTTTTATTCCCTTTACTTTGGGAGATGGATCCAAAAAATATATTGCTGTGATTTATGTCAAAGAGTGTTCTGCCTATGTATTCCTCTAGGAGTTTTATAGTGCCTGGTCTTATATTTATGTCTTTAATCCATTTTGAGTTTATTTTTGTATATGGTGTTAGAGAATGTTCTAATTTCATTCTTTTACATGAACCTGTCCAGTTTTCCTAGCACCACTTTTGAAAAGACTATCTTTTCTCCATTGCATATTTTTGCTTCCTTTGTCATAGATTAATTGACCATACATGTGTGAGTTTATTACTAGGCTATCTATTCTGTTCCATTGATCTATGCATCTGTTTTATGCCAATACCATGTTGTTTTGATTACTGTAGATCTGTCGTATAGTCTGAAGTCTGGGATCATGATACCTCCAGCTCTGTTCTTCTTTCTCAAGATTTCTCTGGCTATTTGGAGTCTTCTGTGTTTCCATATAAATTTTAGAATTATTCGTTCTAGTTCTGTGAAAATTGTCATGATTAATTTGACAGGGATTGCATTAAATCTATAGATTGTTTTGGGTAGTATCCAACTTTATCCTTCTTAATATAACAAATCTTCCCTTGACTTACCTCTGTGAACTCAATAAAATTTGCATCATATAGTATATTTAAAAGATGCTTTCCTTACTTACACTTTTCTTCTTCCATAAATATTTATTGAGCATCTACTATGTACTAGGATTAGAGCTAGATGCCGAGGGTAAAAAGCTAAGTAAGATAGAGTTTATGTACTCATGGATTTTCAAGTTGTGGTACAGATAGACAATAAACATATCCAAGGACACCTAGGGCAGATACTAAAGTATATGTATATATGTATGTGTACTTAGAATTAATGTTCATAGGGCAGGGGGAACTGGTGCCTATTATTATCTCCTTCTTCCATTGAAGCTTTGATGGAGAATAAGATTCTGAAATTCATTCAACAATATATCATGTGTCATGCACTGTGCAGAATACTTAGAATGTGGCAGTGAACAAATGAGACATGGTCACTGACTTCCTGGAGCTCATAGTCTAAGGGGGAATTTATGGAAGTTCACAATTCACCTGATTCTAGACACTGTATCCATTCACTATGGAGTTTAGAAAGCATTACAGTAGTTCCCATATGTGGAATAATACAGAAACAAAATAAAGGGAGAGAACACATGGGAATCATAGAAGGAGGCTGGGTATTGAACATAAATTCTGACTGAGCCTTGTCACAGAGTAACCAGCCATCCCAGTTTGCCTGAAACTTTCCTGGATTTAGCACTGGAAGTCCCACCTCCTGTTACACCCGGGACAGTTGATCACACTACTTGTTAATTAGTATTGGTATTGGTAACAGCAGGCAGATGTTACATATATAATAGAATTAAATTAAATTATATATATATATAATATTATATGTATAATGTATATAATAGAATTAAAAACACTTTTTATTAAGGAAGATCACCAAAGTGTATGTGTGGTTGTATTGAGGCAGACAGTGTAATATATACAATCAGCATTACAAGTTATATTCCATTATCCTAACAACAACAGATGAAAATGCTAACTTAGAAGTTTTACTGGATTGTTTGTTTTCAATTTTGTTACCCTAGGAGCTGTATTTCTCAGAACCCCCTTCCTTGTATGGCTCAAGGTTAGAGTTAGCCAAAAGTGAAGTTGTGAGAGATTTGAGATGCAGAAGTGAAGCAACAGCCATTGTGTAGCTACAGTAAGAGACAGACACAGAGTTGCTGGCAGTTCCCAGTTTGCTTTCTGTCCTCCCCACGCTATTACCAGCTTTCTTTTCAGATTACCAGTCCTGCTGACCAGAAGTGACCTAGGCCCACCACCAGAGCATCCCTAAGAATGTACTGTACAGAGCTGGTAGACATAAATAGTAAAAAACATTTCATAGACTTCTACACTGCCTCCTTTCATGGGATCAATCCAGATTTCTCTGTAAGCTCTAATTGTTCTGTGCCAGGGCAGGTGAGTGACTTTTGTCTGATCCAACTCCCCTTTCCAAATGTTTACTTCCCAAGCTCCTTCACATGGTCTGTTTCCTATAATGAACTCCTTATTCCAAAACAGACTGATATATGGAATAGCAAAAAATTCTGTTCTAAATTTTCTTTCTTGTCGGCAAAGATGTTTTGATTAAATCAGAAAATGGAGTTCCTTCTACTTTGAGTAACTGTCAGTGGTTAAATGTTAACAGTGTGTCTTTTGCACTTTACTTTATGCTGTCTTCACTCAATCCTTTGACATAAACAGTTCCACTCCTGACCCACGTATTCTCCTGACCTTTAACTGATAATCATAATAATGATTATAATAATTATTAACATGAATTAAACATGCAGTAGTTTCCAAGAACACTGCTAAGCACTTTACATGCATAACTTCTTACTTCTTCACAACAACCCAATGAGGTAGCTTTAATTGACAGTCTGGTGTTATAGAGGAGAAAATTTAAACTTTCAGAGATATTCGGTGGCTAAAAGTCACCGAACTGTTAAGTGGTACGATAATGATTAGAACCAAGATTGACTTAGCTCTGCAATTTCAAAAAGCTAATTGTGAAAATATGCTTATGTTTTCAAGATGCTTTTTCTCTCTCCAATCTAAATATAATGCAAGTATTTCTGAGGGTCTGTGGATTACATATAAAACATCACACTTAAATAGCCCTGCATCTGTGTGTCCACATTTGATAATTCCTGTAGGCTACTATGAGTTAGGTGTTATTATTCCTATTTTATAGGTGAGGAAAATGAGGCTCAGAGAGGTTCAAACGCCTGCCAGTAACAAAATAGCCAGAAAGTAGCAGCGACTATATTCACACTCAATCCTTGAAGCAAAGACAATTCTTGATTTGAGATACATGTGTAAAACAGTATGTCTGAAAGGCGAATAGGAATGAAGAGAATGTGGCTGTGGTGAGGCTGACTTCTGGGTTGGGAAGTGGTTAGGCAAGTTGGAGTAGAAGAGACTCGAACAGTAGGCTGGTGCCAAACCATGAAGGGCCCAGCCCGATCTGTTAAGGGATTAAGACTTTGCCTTGAACACAATGGCTTGCCTATGTTTGCACAACTAAGCTGGGATTCAAGTCTAAGCTTTTGACTCCAAAGCCTATCAGAGGATATATCTTCCATTCTATACTGTCATCACTGCTCTCTATTGTACAATATACATGGAAATTCAGTTTATGAATCACATTTATAGCCATTATTTCATTCAATTCTCACATTCAACCCTGTGAGATAAGTATTACTTTTAACCTGATTTAAATATAAAAAAACCTAAAACTTGCTAATAATACTTAAATAAATCCACAGACATGTAGTTAAAATGTGGCAGATCCCACAATGAATCCCCAGGAATCTCATGCAAAATGTCATGCTTTTTCACATCCAATTGCCTACTTGATAACCTATAAATCTCTCCTTTAAACACAAAATGAAAACACTTCATTTTTTCACCAAGACCTACTTCTCCTGTCGCCCTTTTCTGGGTAAATACACCACTCTCCAGCAAGTTTTTCAAACCAGAAGATATCTTAAAAACCTGAACATCTGAAGAGTTCAACCTGCATCAGAGTTTAAAAGTACCATTTCCAATTAAGTCACAAAAATTTTCTATCAAAACCCTGATTTTCTTAATCTGTAATATCCCATGTTCCTAACTTGATTACCTCCCCTCTGGTTCCCTGTAGTGATTACCAAGAAAAGTTTGATAACTGATAGAGCCTTGGATATGTGCAGTATAAGGCTTGGTCAGAGGCCATAGAACTCTATTCTACATTGTTAACAGCGTTGTTAAGGCATGATTGACATACAGTAAACTGCATATCTTTTAAGGGTACAAGTTGATAACTTCTGACATATATATTTGTGTATATAGATATAGATATAAATATATAGATACACCTATGAACTGATCATCACAGTCAAGATAGAGAAGACATCATTCTTTCTTGTAGTTCTTCCATACATTCTCCCACCTACTTCCTAAAAAACTGATCTGCTTTCTGTCATTATATATTAGTTTACATTTCCTATAATTTTTTATATGTGAAATTATATATTTCCAACCAAGAATCCCATACCATCCAAAGTTTCAGTCAGGTACGAGAGTAACATATGGGTAATTTCAGACATACAAGCTCTCAAAAACTTATTTCAAATTCATCCTTCCTTAACCAGTTGCTAGAAGATGTTTTTAACAAAAAATATGAAGACAAAAACTAAGAAAGTGAAAAATATAATAATCAAGAAATAGGACCCAACATAGGAAAGAGGTGAAGTAAATTTCTGGGATGACTATAAAAAGGAATTTTAGCATGACAGCTGTGTGACAGTCCCAGAGATTAACCAGTCCATTGGAGCCAGAAGACAGAAGACCACCTGAGAAATGACTTCAAGAAAAGAAATTTAACTGATTGATTATCTACTGTGTTTGTATGGAGAAGGATATACATTGCTCTAGGAGTGTTAGGGGCGTTCCTGATAATTTGATGACTAAGCAAAGAAACAAACAAGAAATATAGGTAAGAAATCACCAACGAACAAAGAAATCTTGTATGGGAAAGAAAATATAATCAAAGTGACACACATGCAAAAATATTTATATATTAAAATATATAAAAATAAAAAAATATAAAAATATTTTAAAAATACCTTACTTTCACCTGACTTTTAAAAAATAAAAATATATAAAAATATTTATAAAATATTTATATTAGTCATAATAAATTGAAAACCAAATTATCTATTTAAGCAAAAATTGTTGTATAGCTTTATCCAAATGATGGTGATTAAAAGAATGTTGGGTGGGTGATGGGTAAGTGTGGTGATAGAACACTGATAAACTTTCTGTGCATAGTAGGGTGTCAAGACAATATATTTATTTATATCTATAAAAACTCAAAATAAATATATGAATATTACTTTAAATATGGAGGAATATACTGGAAGAAATTTTTAAAAGTCAATAGGTAAAAGAAGTTAGCTTTTGAGAGTGGGAGTCAGGGGTGGGCAAGAATATGGTTGGGGACTGGGATTGCTGTTTTGGTTAAGATCGTTAAAATAATTTGACTTTAAAATTATGTATGTATATTAATTTAATAATAATACAATTAATTGAATATATGAAAAACTTAATAATTTAGTGTAAGTAATTAACCATCAATCTTTACAAAATATCAGCCCAGTTCAGTATTCCTATTACAATATATTAGCACAAACTGTCGATAAGTGTTGGAATTTTTTCAATTTTATTATCTGTTTTTGATTCTTGAATAATTTGGAAATAAGTTGACAATCTCTGGGCTGAGTAAGAGCCATTTTACCACCCGAGCTTGAGAATGCTAATCAATTGTTCCTCAGTGTTTTGCTTTTAAAAACATTTTCTCACCTCAGTCACTATGACTTTTACAAATTTACTCTTAGAAGCCATGAGAGAATTAGTCCATGGATGTCACTGATGACAATATTATAACACAGAATCTATGGCATAAAAGTTCTATCCCTTGATTATCAATAGCTCATAGACTCTACTGAGTTTCTGCTGCCATTGGCTTTATAAAAGAATATTACAGAGGCAGTGTTTTCCTTCATTTTTAATACCCACTTATTTCCCTTTCTATGCATTTTATGCCCATTTTCTCTATGGCAATCACATCATTTTAACCCTTAAAATTTACATAGGCCTTGTATAAAAGTACCATCTTTTAAATTCTACACAGTATAAATATGAGGGCTAACTCTGGTAGATGACCCTGTTGGAAATGGTCTGCTTCATTCATATGAGGCTTGGTTGGATTACAGCTGTTGGGAGTAAAGATAATATTCATATGGCCAAGTCTCTGCATTTTCTGACGTGGCTAGCTCTCCTTGGGTAGTAAGGATATATGGAAGGACATGAAGATGTGAAGAAAAAGAAACTTGTTTATCATAGTTGATACAATTGGGAAACGTGAACTTCGTATTGTTAAAACTATGGTTACTTAATATTATTCGAACCATGTGTATCGAACAGCCAGCATTTGTAGTACAAGGTGCTAATTGTCATTGGAATGCAAAAGTGACCACGTGGATTCTCACTTCACTGGAACTTGGAGTTGGCAAAATAGCTTTACTAAAATATAATATAGGATTTAAGGCCAAAATGCTGTAATTTATATAATAATCACACAGAGTGTTTTGGGGGTGGAGACTAGGGGAATACTCTAAGCTACTGAGGGTATTCAGAGAGGCAGTCACAGAAGAATCAGTATGTGATTTGAAAATTGAAGGGAGAGAAGGGAGAAAAATTGGAAGATGTAAGAACAATCCAATGATGTAACAGAATTAGCATGATTGCAGAACTGAGGAAATCCATGATGTATTCAGACCACAGCAAATATACTGTGATTGGTGTGTGTGTGTGTGTGTGTGTGTGTGTGTGCGCGCGTACATGAAGAAAATACAATTAAATATTGAAATAAAGGGTCTTTTTATTTTTTCTAAAGGGACAAGCTGAGATTTCACTTGTACTTGATCGGTAAAGAAATGACTGAGAAAGGTAAACTAATATTCTGATACCTCTAGGTATTAGATATTATCATGTTTATCCTCAGATATTGCCAATAAGACTACCCAAGAATGAGGAATAGAGTCAGGTTTTAGTTACTCCTGTCCAGCACACTTGAGCCCAAGTGTATTGATTACATCTGAATGAAACTCTCTGAGATGACAAAGAAACACTTGATATTTATTCTTTTAATAAAAGGGCTTATTTCTTATATTCCATTCAGCTCAGTGGACGGGTGTTATATGACTTGTGTGTCTCAGCTCAAAGTCATGGGGACCCGGTGTAGGTCTTAGGTATCCTAGTCATCACGTGCTGAAATTAGCTAGACCAGGAAACTTTCACCTTACTTTCCATTTTTTATCCTTCTTAACTTTTAGGTTATCCAACTGTTGGTTCCTCATTTGACTCTGGTAATCCCAGGAAGTAGAAAAGTATAATGGAGTGGAAACTTTCAATAAGTTCTAAATCAAGAGGCTTGAGCCAGGAGAAGAGCAACAAGAAGAAATGAAAGAAACAACAATTGATTTTTTAGTAATAACTAGTTCTTGTATTTTTCTCCAACCCCAGGAATATCTTAGGATGCATCAAACTTCATTTATAGTACATTTATAAAATTTTATTTAAATTAATGTAGCAGTTAAGCACTGATAAGTTATGTGTGGAGAATTATTAACATCCTTTAGACAACTTATTAGGAACCTATGTTTTACTTTATTGAATGTGACTCAACAAAACTTTTTTCAGCACCTATTATGTGCCAAACATTAGGAATACACAGATGAGCTGATATTGTGATAGACTGATAGACTTTATAAGACAATAGAAGAACTATAATACTGGTCAGATGTTGGCAAATGCAGTTAGAGGCACAGTGTGTTATGGGGGACCCTGGGGATGAATTTGGAAGTGAGAAATGATTGAAGGTGTCATGTCACAGATTAGAGGATGGCTTGTGGGTAAATATATAAGTCCTGTCATCTCTGTTGCTTTATTACTCAGAGGTATTATGTAATGAAAAAAATAACGAGCTAAGTGGCAAGATATGGCTTTCTTATTGACTCTAGTAAGGTCTGAGAAGAACGAACAGGTCTATTTCATAGAAAGAAGTCTTCCAAAAAAAAAAAGAGGCTTACTGCCATCTTGATTCCCGCCAAGGGGTCATGCCAGTTGACGGGTACAGTTTGTAAGGCAGCATCTGTAAGAAGACATCTGTTTCGAAGTCCAAAGGAACTTTCACTCTTCTTTTCAATTCCCTGTGAACCTAGAGGTAGGTTAGATATTTTTGGAACATGCCCCAGGCAGCCAGACAGGTTGGGGATTTCATTCCAGCCCATCTCTGTTCTGAAATAATGAAAGAAGCTCCAAGAAATTGTACCTGTCAAATCTGACAGGGACTAAAAGCAAGAGGAGATCATTTTGACAGTTTTCAGCAGCCATTCTGCTGATCATCCATGTTACTATTGCACTGTGTTCCTGGGGGAGTGATGGGTGAGCAGTGAATTATTTGTTTTAGAATTAACTCAAAAGGATCTCTCAAATGTATTGTTGCATTTGGACAAGTTTGGAAAAGCTGACTTTATATCCTAGTAAGGTTTGTATTTAGAGAGAGATGGAGAGAGAGAGACTGACTTAATACACGTTGGATATGTATACAGCAGACAGTATGACCATGTTTTGGTCTCTTTTCTCAGTTCTTGTTTTCTTGCTGTGGGTTTGACTCTCAAATAGAGGTGAGCTTCCTGACACCCACGTGAAGTTAGGATGCATTGCATCTCTCTCATTTCCAACTTCATTGCAGGGAAAACAAACAAGCAAATAAAATGAAGCAAATATCACTGGTTAAAAAAACAAGCATCTGTGTCTAGATAATGGAGGGAGTGTTGGCAATAAAAGAAGATATTGGGTATGTTTCAAAATCTGTTTACTTGGGGAGATTAATTTAATTACTGGATTTTTTTCTGAGTGTTAAATCATACACTTATTAGGCAGAAAGTTGCCTGAGTATTATCTAAGCCAGCTTTTTCTCTTGTGATACGATTGACTCATTATCCTCTTCCAAAGATTTTTTTTTGAAAAGGAGGAATTTTAATAGTTTTAAATGATTGCTCACAGTTAGAACCAAGGGAATTAATTGGATTTACACAGTGAATCTGAAAAGATTCCTGAAATACTCAAGCAATTTAAGAATTTAATCTAGTTAGAATATCTTAAAGGTTACTCGCCATTATAAAATATAGCTACATGTTTTTCTCTTTAATTAAAAATTACTTTATGGCTAAAAAATGCTTACCAACAACTGGCCTTCAGCTAATTGCAATCTTTTTGCAATAGTAACATCAAAGAACACGATCACCATAGCAAATGCCATCATAATGGAAATGCTTGAAATATTGTAAGAATTACCAAAATGTGACACAGAGACACCAGTTAGCAAATGCTGTTGGAAAATGGTGACAAAAGACTTGTTGATGCAGAGTTGCCAGAAATTCAATTTGTAAAAAATGCAGTATCTGTGAAGCACCATAAAGCAAAGCACAATAAAACAAAGTGTGCCTGTAAATAAAGCCCCTACATATTTGGGGGGGGGGTTGTGTCTTATATGTGTGTTCATATTTAAAACAAAATTCTTTCTCAATGTTGTTTGTTTTTAACATCTTTATTGGAGTGTAAATGCTTTACAATGGTGTGTTAGTTTCTGCTTTATAATAAAGTTTTTGTCAAACAGATCCCATTAGACCACCATGTTTGTGTTTCTCAAGTTTGTTTTCCCCCTCTGAGAAGATCTCTTCACAAGCATGGGCATCAAATAGCACTTCTTTTTGGTGAGTCTCTTAAAAATATGTCAGGAGAGAATATTCAAACACATATTGTGGGTTGACCCCTCTTGGCTCTCATGATGTCTCTCATCAGCAGCATTAAAACATCATTGTCCTACACATGGCTAGATGATTCCTCAACACTGATGAAACTACCATGGAATTTCACTGCCCAACTTTGTTGATCACCGAGCATGTTTTATTCTTTATTATTTTACATTACCTCTACTGGGTTTTCTTCTCCCTGTAAACAGGCTTTAGTCTTCACTAGCTCTTTAAAAGCCCATTATGAAGCCTACTTATAATGACCGTCCTTTGCCACACCTGGCCTTGTCTCTCCACCATGCTTTCAATAGACTCTACTGCAGTGAGCCTGCATCACAATCACCTGGAGGGCTTACAGAAACACAGGCTGCAGGCCCCACCCCCACAGTTTCTGATTGGTAGGTTTGGAGCGAGGCTGAGAAGTTACATATCCTAACAGGTTCCCAGGTGATGCTGATACTTCTGATCTGGGACCTCACTTTGAGACTCCGGGCTCTACCAGCGTGCCTCGTGCGCATACTGTTTGCCAATTTTCACAGCTAGAGCCGCTTAACTCATACGTTCTGGTTCTGCCCCACGCAGGTAGGAAGGAATACAGGCCTTTCATTGGCTCAGTACGACGTAACTTTACGGCAGACTTGACGTGGGTAGCAGAGCTGAGTGAGCCTTTGCTGAGTTTTCCGGCTCCCGTACCTCATCCCTTCCTGGATTCCTTGCTGGACACGCTGTTTCCTCTGGGACTAGGACACTTGGATTTCCCTTGCTCAGTTCCTTCTGGAAGCTGAAGATGAGCAGGTAAGTTCACTTCCTGCATCAGAAAATCCACCTGGTTGCCTTCTGGACATGTGTGACCCTATGCTCACTCTGGCGTTTTTGGTTTGCCTGCACTGATTTCTTTCTGTTGCTTGTTGTTAAGACTTTGCCGTTTGCCTTTTCTGTGCCAGTGAGTCTAGCGTCCTGGGTCTGGCATTCCCAGGCCTGACTTCAAATACCCCAGGCTACCTGCAAACATGGATTATTTATTCAGTTGAACAGCATTGTTGCTTTTTCTCTGACTGTTGCCCATTCTTTCCCTCTCTTGATTTCTATACGCGTTTGTAGACCCCTCAACTCCAGGCTTCATCTCCCTCATGCTCTGAGACTCAGTGCTGGCTTGTTTTTTCCTCTATGAATGATTACTTTTCTGATAAGATCATACACCTTGTTTGGAAGGTTCTAATGCCACCTACATGCATGACTTAGATCCAAGTAAGTCAACTATAGTTTTTCCTTTCTAAACCTGTGTCAAGGAGGTCTATGGGCTTTCTTTGCAAAGTGTTGTCTGAGGATCAGTGGCTTTCAGCATGTTAGGGCCACTTGTTAGAAACACTGAGCCTCAAGTTCCACCTCAGATGTACTGACTTAGAATCCAGGATGTAACAAGAGCCCCAAAAATGGCAGAGTAGGAGGACCTTGAGCTCATCTCCTCCCATGAGGACACCAAAATCACAACTAACTGCTGAACAACCACTGATTTTAAAAGAGACTGGAATCTACCAAAAAAGATATTATACGTCAAAAGACACAAAGAAGAAACCACAGCAAGATAGTAGAAGGGGTTGTATTTGCAATATAATCAAATCCCATACCACAAGAGATATCCCAAGAGACAACAAATGTGAGGTGTACACAGAGAGGCTCTGGGTTTCTGCAGAATCATGGGTTGTTGGTCATAGTTCATGTTGTCAGCTGGAAACTCACCCAACACAAGTTTGTAAAATTATGTCAGTGGTGGTAAGGAAGTTGGAAAAAAATAGTGATTGGTAAGGTTGAGAGTCACAATTAGTCTCAGGTGGAAGCAGTTCAACCTATTGGCACTATACTGTACATCAGTTCTTTACAATGTGAATGAAAATCACCTGGGGCTCTTGTTACAAATTTGGGAATCTTTAATTCTGCTGGGGCCTCTGCAAAGGGCCTAAATCGGAAACAACCAAAATGCCCTTCAGCACACAACAATCTGGGAGAATATTAATGCAAACACAAAGTAAAAGATGTGAAAAAAATCCATTCAATCTATTAATATGAAATTCCTGAAAGTGGAAACTAATTGACAGCAACAAAATCAAATCAGTGATTGCCTGGGAATGGGGGGCAGGAAAGGTGGAGATGATGTTTACAAAGGGGTGTGAGAGAACTTTTGGCAGTGATTGTTCTGTTCACTGTCTTGATTATGATGATGATTCACACGTGTATGTGTACATATGCCAAAACTATCAAATTATGCAACTTATATATGGGAAGTTTATTGTATGTAAATTATAACTCCATAAATCTGTTAGAATTAAATTAAAAATACCACTGGTATTGATTTTTTTAACATCTTTATTGGGGTATAATTGCTTTACAATGGTGTGTTAGTTTCTGCTTTATAACAAAGTGAACCAGCTATACATATATCCCCATATCTCCTCCCTCTTGAGTCTCCCTCCCACCCTCCCTATCCCACCCCTCTAGGTGGTCACAAAGCACCGAGCTGATCTCCCTGTGCTATGCGGCTGCTTCCCACTAACTATTTATTTGACATTTGGTAGTGTATATATGTCCATGCCACTCTCTCACTTCGTCCCAGCTTACCCATCCCACTCCCTGTGTCCTCAAGTCCATTCTCTACGTCTGGGTCTTTATTCCTGTCCTGCCCCTAGGTTCTTCAGAAACTTTTTTTTTTTTTTTAGATTCCATATATACGTGTTAGCATACAGTATTTGTTTTTCTCTTTCTGACTTACTTCACTCTGCATGACAGACTCTAGGTCCATCCACGTCACTACAAATAAATTTCGTTTCTTTTTATGGCTGAGTAATATTCCATTGTATATATGTGCCACCTCTTCTTTATCCACTCATCTGTCGATGGACACTTAGGTTGCTTCCATGTCCTGGCTATTGTAAATAGAGCTGCAGTGAACATTTTGGTACATGACTCTTTCTGAATTATGGTTTTCTCAGGGTATATGCCCAGTAGTGGGATTGCTGGGTCATATGGTAGTTCTATTTGTAGTTTTTTAAGGAAACTCCATACTGTTTTCCATAGTGGCTGAACCAATTCACATTCCCACCAGCAGTGCAATAGTGTTCCCTTTTCTCCACACCCTCTCCAGCATGTATTGTTTGTAGATTTTTTGATGATGGCCATTCTGACTGGTGTGAGATGATATCTCATTGTAGTTTTCATTTGCATTTCTCTAATGATTAATGATGTTGAGCATTCTTTCATGTGTTTGTTGGCAGTCTGTATATCTTCTTTGGAGAAATGTCTATTTAGGTCTTCTGCCCATTTTTGGATTGGGTTGTTTGTTTTTTTGTTATTGAGCTTCATGAGCTGCTTGTACATTTTGGAGATTAATCCTTTGTCAGTTGCTTCATTTGCAAATATTTTCTCCCATTCTGAGGGTTGTCTTTTGGTCTTGATTATGGTTTCCTTTGCTGTGCAAAAGCTTTGACGTTTCATTAGGTCCCATTTGTTTATTTTTGTTTTTATTTCCATTACTCTAGGAGGTGGGTCAGAAAGGATCTTGCTGTGATTTATGTCATAGAGTGTTCTGCCTATGTTTTCCTCTAAGAGTTTGATAGTTTCTGGCCTTACATTTAGGTCTTTAATCCATTTTGAGCTTATTTTTGTGTATGGTGTTAGGGACTGATCTAATCTCATACTTTTACATGTACCTGTCCAGTTTTCCCAGCACCACTTAATGAAGAGTCTGGCCTTTCTCCACTGTATATTCCTGCCACCTTCATCAAACATAAGGTGTCCATATGTGCGTGGGTTTATCTCTGGGCTTTCTATCCTGTTCCATTGACCTATCTTTCTGTTTTTGTGCCAGTACCATACTGTCTTGATTACTGTAGCTTTGTAGTATAGTCTGAGGTCAGGGAGCCTGATTCCTCCAGCTCCTTTTTTCGTTCTCAAGATTGCTTTGGCTATTCGGGGTCTTTTGTGTTTCCATACAAATTGTGAAATTTTTAGTTCTAGTTCTGTGAAAAATGCCAGTGGTAGTTTGATGGGGATTGCGCTGAATCTATAGATTGCTTTGGGTAGTAGAGTCATTTTCACAATGTTGATTCTTCCAATCCAAGAACATGGTATATCTCTCCATCTATTTGTATCATCTTTAATTTCTTTCATCAGTGTCTTATAATTTTCTGCATACAGGTCTTTTGTCTCCTTAGGAAGGTTTATTCCTACATATTTTATTCTTTTTGTTGCAATGGTAAATGGGAGTGTTTTCTTGATTTCACTTTCAGATTTTTCATCATTAGTATATAGGAATGCCAGAGATTTCTTTGCATTAATTTTGTATCCTGCTACTTTACCAAATTCATTGATTAGCTCTGGTAGTTTTCTGGTAGCATCTTTAGGATTCTCTATGTATAGTATCATGTCATCTGCAAACAGTGACAGCTTTACTTCTTCTTTTCTGATTTGGATTCCTTTTATTTCCTTTTCTTCTCTGATTGCTGTGGCTAAAACTTCCAAAACTATGTTGAATAAGAGTGGTAAGAGTGGACAACCTTGTCTTGTTCCTGATCTTAGTGGAAATGCTTTCAGTTTTTCACTATTGAGGATGATGTTTGCGGTGGGCTTGTCATATATGGCCTTTATTATGTTGAGGAGAGTTCCCTCTATGCCTACTTTCTGCAGGGTTTTTATCATAAATGGGTGTTGAATTTTGTGAAAAGCTTTCTCTGCATCTATTGACATGATCATATGGTTTTTCTCCTTCAATCTATTAATATGGTTTATCACATTGATAGATTTGCATATATTGAAGAATCCTTGCATTCCTGGAATAAACCCCACTTGATAGTGGTGAATGATCCTTTTACTCTGCTGTTGGATTCTGTTTGCTAGTATTTTATTGAGGATTTTTGCATCTATGTTCATCAGTGATATTGGCCTATAGTTTTCTTTCTTTGTGACATTCTTGTCTGGTTTTGGTATCAAGGTGATGGTGGCCTCGTAGAAGGAATTTGGGAGTGTTCCTCCCTCTGCTATATTTTGGAAGATTTTGAGAAGGATAGGTGTTAACTCTTCTCTAAATGTTTGATAGAATTTGCCTGTGAAGCCATCTGGTCCTGGGCTTTTGTTTGTTGGAAGATTTTTAATCACAGTTTCAATTTCAGTTCTTGTGATTGGTCTGTTCATATTTTCTATTTCTTCCTCATTCAGTCTTGGCAGGTTGTGCCTTTCTAAGAATTGGTCCATTTCTTCCAGATTGTCCATTTTATTGGCATAGAGTTGCTTGTAGTCATCTCTCATGATCTTTTTTATTTCTGCAGTGTCAGTTGTTTCTTCTCCTTTTTTATTTCTAATTCTATTGATTTGAGTCTTCTCCCTTTTTTTCTTGATGAGTCTGGCTAGTTGTTTATCTATTTTGTTTATCTTCTCAAAGAACCAGCTTATCGTTTTATTGATCTTTGCTATTGTTTGCTTCATTTCTTTTTCATTTATTTCTGATCTGATTTTTATGATTTCTTTCCTTCTGCTAACTTTGGGGTTTTTTGTTCTTCTTTCTCTAATTGCTTGAGGTGCAAGGTTAGGTTGTTTATTCGAGATGTTTCCTGCTTCTTAAGGTGGGCTTGTATTGCTATAAACTTCCCCCTTAGAACTGCTTTTGCTGCATCCCATAGGTTTTGGGTCATCGTGTCTCCATTGTCATTTGTTTCTAGGTATTTTTTTATTTCCTCTTTGATTTCTTCAGTGATCACTTCATTATTAAGTAGTGTATTGTTTAGCCTCCATGTGTTTGTATTTTTTACAGATCTTTTCCTGTAATTGATATCTAGTCTCATGGCGTTGTGGTCAGAAAAGATACTTGATACAATTTCAATTTTCTTAAATTTACCAAGGCTTGATTTGTGACCCAAGATATGATCTATCCTGGAGAATGTTCCATGAGCACTTGAGAAAAATGTGTATTCTGTTGTTTTTGGATGGAGTGTCCTATAAATATCAATTAAGTCCATCTTGTTTAATGTATCATTTAAAGCTTGTGTTTCCTTATTTATTTTCATTTTGGATGATCTGTCCATGGGTGAAAGTGGGGTGTTAAAGTCCCCTACTATGAATGTGTTACTGTCGATTTCCCCTTTTATGGCTGTTAGTATTTGCCTTATGTATTGAGGTGCTCCTATGTTGGGTGCATAAATATTTACACTTGTTATATCTTCTTCTTGGATTGATCCCTTGAACATTATGTAGTGTCCTTCTTTGTCTCTTTTAATAGTCCTTATTTTAAAGTCTATTTTGTCTGATATGAGAATTGGTACTCCAGCTTTCTTTTGGTTTCCATTTGCATGGAATATCTTTTTCCATCCCCTTTCAGTCTGTATGTGTCTCTAGGTCTGAAGTGGGTCTCTTGTAGACAGCATATATAAGGGTCTTGTTTTTGTATCCATTCAGCCAGTGTGTCTTTTGGTGGGAGCATTTAGTCCATTTACATTTAAGGTAATTATTGATATGTATGTTCCTATTCCCATTTTCTAAATTGTTTTGGGTTCGTTATTATAGGTCTTTTCCTTCTCTTGTGTTTCTTGTCTAGAGAAGTTCCTTTCGCATTTGTTGTAAAGCTGGTTTGGTGGTGCTGAGCTCTCTCAGCTTTTGCTTGTCTGTAAAGGTTTTAATTTCTCCATCAAATCTGAATGAGATCCTTGCTGGGTAGAGTAGTCTTGGTTGCAGTTTTTTCCCCTTCATCACTTTCAGTATGTCCTGCCACTCCCTTCTGGCTTGTAGGGTTTCTGCTGAGAGATCAGCTGTTAACCTTATGGGGATTCCCTTGTGTGTTATTTGTTGTTTTTCCTTTGCTGCTTTTAATATGCTTTCTTTGTATTTAATTTTTGACAGTTTGATCAGTATGTGTCTTGGCATATTTCTTCTTGTATTTATCCTCTATGGGACTCTCTGTGCTTCCTGGACTTGATTAACTATTTCCTTTCCCATATTAGGGAAGTTTTCAACTATAATCTCTTCAAATATTTTCTCAGTCCCTTTCTTTTTCTCTTCTTCTTCTGGAACCCCTATAATTCTAATGTTGGTGCGTTTAATGTTGTCCCAGAGGTCTCTGAGACTGTCCTCAGTTCTTTTCATTCGTTTTTCTTTATTCTGCTCTGCAGTAGTTATTTCCACTATTTTATCTTCCAGGTCACTTATCCGTTCTTCTGCCTCAGTTATTCTGCTATTGATCCCATCTAGAGTACTTTTAATTTCATTTATTGTGTTGTTCATCATTGCTTGTTTCATCTTTATTTCTTCTAGGTCCTTGTTAACTGTTTCTTGCATTTTGTCCATTCTATTTCCAAGATTTCGGATCATCCTTACTATCATTGTTCTGAATTCTTTTTCAGGTAGACTGCCTATTTCCTCTTCATTTTTTAGGTCTGGTGCATTTTTATCTTGCTCCTTCATCTGCTGTGTGTTTTTCTGTCTTCTCATTTTGCTTATCTTACTGTGTTTGGGGTCTCCTTTTTGCAGGCTGCAGGTTTGTAGTTCCCGCTGTTTTTGATGTCTGCCTCCAGTGGCTAAGGTTGGCTGAGTGGGTTGTGTAGGCTTCCTGGTGGAGGGGACTAGTGCCTGTGTTGTGGTGGATGAGGCTGGATCTTGTCTCTCTACTCAGCAGGTTCACGTCTGGTGGTGTGTTTTGGGGTGTCTGTGGCCTTATTATGATTTTAGGCAGCCTCTCTGCTAATGGGTGGGGTTGTGTTCCTGTTTTGCTAGTTGTTTGGCATAGGTTGTCCAGCACTGTGGCTTGCTGGTCGTTGAGTGAAGCTGGGTGCTGGTGTTAAGATGGAGATTTCTGGGAGATTTTCGCCGTTTGATATTATGTGGAGTTGGGAGGTCTCTTGTTGACCAGTGTCCTGAAGTTGGCTCTCCTATCTCAGAGGCACAGCACTGACTCCTGGCTGGAGCACCAAGAGCCTTTCATCCACACGGCTCAGAATAAAAGGGAGAAAAATTAGAGAGGATTAGTAGAAGTATGAGGAAAGAAAGAAGGAAAGGAGGGAAGGAAGAAAGAAAGAAAGAAGCAAAGAAGGAAAGAAGGAAAGAAAGGAGGGAGGGAGGAAGGAAGGAAGGAGGGAAAGAAGGAAAAAAGACAGAAAGAAAGAAGATACAGTAAAAATAAAGTATAATAAAGTTATTGAATTAAAAAATATTTAGAAAAAATAAAGAGACGGATAGAACCTTAGGACAAATGTTGGAAGCAAAGCTATACAGACAAAATCTTACACAGAAGCATACATATACACCCTCACAAAAAGAGGTAAAGGGGGAAAAATCATAAATCTTGCTCTCAGAGACCACCTCCTCAATTTGGGATGATTCGTTGTCTAAAGGAGGGAAGGAAGGAAGGAAAGAAAGAAAGAACGAAGGTAAAGTATAATAAAGTTATTAAAATTAATCATTAAGAAAAAAATTTTTTTTAAAAATCCATGGACGGATAGAACCCTAGGACAAATGGTGGAAGCAAGACTATACAGACAAGATCTCACACAGAACCATACACATACACATTCACAAAAAGAGGAAAAGGGAAAAAAATCATAGATCTTGCTCCTAAAGTCCACCTCCTCAATTTGGGATCATTCCTTGTCTATTCAGGAATTCCACAGATGCAGGGTATATCAAGTTGATTGCGGAGCTTTAATCCGCTGCTTCTGAGGCTGCTGGGAGAGATTTCCCTTTCTCTTCTTTGTTCTCACAGCTCACAGGGGCTCAGCTTTGGATTTGGTCCTGCCTCTGCGTGTAGGTCACTGGAGGGCGTCTGTTTTCTGCTCAGATAGGATGGGTTTAAAGGAGCCGCTGATTCGGGGGCTCTGGCGCACTCAGGCCTGGGGGGAGGGAGGGTCACTGCGTGCGGGGCGGGCCTGCGGCGGCAGAGGCCAGCGTGACGTTGCACCAGCCTGAGGCCCGCCGTGCGTTCTCCCGGGGAAGTTGTCCCTAGATCCTGGGAACCTGGCAGTGGCGGGCTGCACAGGCTCCGCGGAAGAGGGGTGTGGAGAGTGACCTGTGCTCGCACACAGGCCCCTTGGTGGCGGCAGCAGCAGCCTTAGCGTCGTCTCCCGCCCGTCTCTGGGGTCCGTGCTTTTAGCCGCGGCTCGCGCCCGTCTCTGGGGTTAGCGCTTTTAGCCGCGGCTCGCGCCCGTCTCTGGAGTTCCTTTAAGCAGTGCTCTTAAACCCCTCTCCTCGCGCACCAGGAAATAAAGAGGGAAGAAAAAGTCTCTTGCCTCTTCGGCAGGTGCAGACTTTTCCCCGGACTCCCTCCCGGCTAGCCGTGGTGCACTAACCCCTTCAGGCTCTGTTCAAGCCGCCAACCCCAGTCCTCTCCCTGCGCTCCGACCGAAGCCCCAGCCTCAGCTCGCAGCCCCGCCCGCCCCGGCGGTGAGCAGACAAGCCTCTCGGGCTGGTGAGTGCTGGTCGGCACCGATCCTCTGTGCGGGAATCTCCCCGCTTTGCCCTCCGCACCCGTTGCTGTGCTCTCCTCCGCGGCTCAGAAGCTCCCCCGCTCCACCACCCGCAGTCTCCACCCGCGAAGGGGCTTCCTAGTGTGTGGAAACTTTTCCTCCTTCACAGCTCCCTCCCACTGGTGCAGGTGCTGTCCCTATTCTTTTGTCTCTGTTTTTTCTTTTGCCCTACCCAGGTACGTGGGGAGTTTCTTGCCTTTTGGGAGGTCTGAGGTCTTCTGCCAGCGTTCAGTAGGTGTTCTGTAGGAGTTGTTCCACGTGCAGATGTATTTCTGGTGTATCTGTGGGGAGGAAGGTGATCTCCTCGTCTTACTCTTCTGCCATCTTCAAGGTCCCCCCTCTGGTATTGATGGTTGATCGATTTCCAAATTACCTAGTAAATAGGCTCTCATTGTTCTGCTTAAGTGATTAATAATTGCAGTTGACATTGATAATGCCAATGAACTAGTGTAGGTGTGCTTGAAGTTTTGTAGACATGTTATAAGCTGAATTTATATTACAGAGAATAGCGATAGCCTTTAAAAATGGCCTTTTCACGAATATATAATTAATAAAGTTTTTGGAAATAGTCTTGATTTTCCCAAATTAAAACAGTGACATGTACAAAAGTACTGTCCTGTTTATTCTGCAAACCAGAAGTAATATTTTACCTTGTTCACTGAACTCTATATCCAGTTTGTATTAAAGGTAATGTAAGCTAGACTTTTAAGTTTGGATTACTGCAATTAAAACATCCTAACTCCCTTGGGAGGAGGCTGGTTGAAAATAAAGATTGCTTTCCAATCGCTCAACCTGCAACTCAGGAAATGAAAGATTTCCATATTTATCATTAGAAGCCAACCTTTTTGGGCCTAAGTTAGCAATGATTTAATTGCTTTGTTCCACTCCAGTTGGTAATCAGCAGGTGCACAAATGATGTGTCTTGGAAATTAGCTTTCTCTTTTATTCAAATCAATGGACCAGGTTAGCCCCATGAGTAGAACTACATTTGGAACCTTAACCTCAGAAACTCATGAAAGATGGACAAATGCCACCCAAAGGGGCTGGTACCTAGAAATGAAAGCCTATACGTAGAAGAGAAAAAAATGTGAAGCTGGTACCCCAAAGAGCCTTGCTGTTTCCTGCTCCTTTTTGTCAGTTTTCATTGAAAGTGATCATCTCTGATTTCTCATTGATCAAGACAGATTTTCATTGAGAATTTTTCTTTAGTGTTTTGGTCTAAATACGTATAAGTATTATAATGATGTGCTGAGAAATGTACCATGGTAGCACAGAGGAGAAAGCAAGAATTATTTCATGGGAAATACAATGAGGGTGGTTATGCTTAACGGCAGCTGGGTTCCTTGAAGAAATGTCATTTGATCTCTATATTGAAGTGTGGGTAGATTTCAACAAGAAGAAATAGGAAGGTTACAGTAGTGATGATGGGAAGACAGGATGGAGAGGACATTTATAATCAGAAAAGTGGGTTTTTCAAATTATTTCTCAAAGAATGAAGAGTTACTTTGGATTCAGGCATTCACAACACTCTTTAGGAGGGACTTTCAAGATGGTGGAGGAGGTTTCCTTTGCTGTGCAAAAGCTTTGAAGTTTCATTAGGTCCCATTTGTTTATTTTTGTTTTTATTTCCATTTCTCTAGGAGGTGGGTCAAAAAGGATCTTGCTGTGATTTATGTCATAGAGTGTTCTGCCTATGTTTTCCTCTAAGAGTTTGATAGTTTCTGGCCTTACATTTAGGTCTTTAATCCATTTTGAGCTTATTTTTGTGTATGGTGTTAGGGAGTGATCTAATCTCATACTTTTACATGTACCTGTCCAATTTTCCCAGCACCACTTATTGAAGAGGCTGTCCTTTCTCCACTGTACATTCCTGCCTCCTTTATCAAAGATAAGGTGACCATATGTGCGTGGGTTTATCTCTGGGCTTTCTATCCTGTTCCATTGATCTATCTTTCTGCTTTTGTGCCAGTACCATACTGTCTTGATTACTGTAGCTTTGTAGTATAGTCTGAAGTCAGGGAGCCTGATTCCTCCAGCTCCATTTTTCGTTCTCAAGATTGCTTTGGCTATTTGGGTTTTTTTCTGTTTCCATACAAATTGTGAAATTTTTAGTTCTAGTTCTGTGAAAAATGCCAGTGGTAGTTGGGTAGGGATTGCATTGAATCTGTAGATGCAGAGAAAGCTTTTGACAAAATTCAACACCCATTTATAATAAAAACCCTGCAGAAAGTAGGCATAGAGGGAACTTTCCTCAACATAATAAAGGCCATATATGACAAACCCACAGCCAACATCATCCTCAATGGTGAAAAACTGAAAGCATTTCCACTAAGATCAGGAACAAGACAAGGTTGCCCACTCTCACCACTCTTATTCAACATAGTTTTGGAAGTTTTAGCCACAGCAACAGTGGTCTTTTAAAGACTAACAAAGTGCTTTTCCCTGATTTTCAGTTAGTGTGCCTTGGATCTTTCATATTTTTCACAGGGTTATATGTTTTTAATGGCCTTTTTATTTTCAAATGTATAATAACCTGGCAGGTATCCTACAAATATTTCCTAACTGAGAAATCTGAGGTGATTTTTCATTAAATGCATATAGCATGTTATTTGGAACCAGACAGAACTTAGTTACAATACTGGCCCTGCCAGGTTTTGGGCCTGTGTCCTTGGTCAAATTACTTTATTTCAGAACTTCAGTTTCCTCATCTGTAAAATGGTGATAAAAAGAATCTACTAGGGTTTTTGTTAGGATTAAATGAAATGATATGCAAAGTAATCAGCATAATTTCTGGCACATTGTAACTACTTAGTAAATATTGAGTTTCATTTCTTTCATCATTTTCTTTTCCTCTCCTACACTTGGAGGCAGTATAATGGGAAAAAAAAAAAGGTCCAGAGCCACAATGCAGGGTTTCAAATTTTACCTTTGCAATTACCACAACTTACAAGTCCTGTGACCTTGGGCAAGTTATCTGAATTTTTTGTGCTTTAGTTTATTCAACTATAAAATGGGGAAGAGCACAAAGATTTTGTGAGAAGGAAATGTGATTAATGTATGTAAAACACTTGAAGCAGTGCCTGGAGCATGGCAAATGCTCCATATATTGTGTTTTTATTAGTTCTAACATACACTCAGGTTTGTAGTGAATGAAATGCATACACCTTTTTGAATGTGATATTATGGTCCAATTAGTAGTGACTATGATGTTGAGTGATATATTTTATTGAAGGCAATAGTTGTGTTATCTAAGCATCAATTAGTATTCTTCAGGCTTTCTTAAAAATCATTTACACATTCATTCAAAATAATAATAACAACAATGTGTTGGATGATTAAAGCTTATGGACAAATGAAATGAATGACAGCAATGTTATAAGGGACAGGAGGGAGAACTAGGGAATATTATGTTGTAAGTTACCTGTACTACCTATGAAGCAGTATAGTATTATTTGAAAGCAGACTAAGATTAGTTGTAAACGTATATTTCAAGCTCTAGGAAAATCACCAAAATAATTAAAGCAAGAAGTAAAATTGATACTCTATGAAGGACAGAAAATGGAATCATATAAAATGTTTAAAACCAGAGAAGGCAGAAAAATAGGAAAATGCACACAAAAGAAACAAAACAATGACAACATATAGAAAATAGTTTCAAGTATGGTAGACATTAATCCAAACAGATCAATAATCATTTTAAATGTAAATGGTTAAATACACCAATTAAAAGACAGAGACTGTCAGAGTGGATCGAAAACAAGACCCTACTATATGTTGCTACAAGAAGCCCATTATATATGTAAAAACACAACTATGTTAAAAGTAAAGAGATGGAAAAGGTTATATCAAGAGAAATTGGGAATAACTATATTAATTTCCTATAAGTCATATTTCATAATAACAAGTATCATGGATAAAGAGGGGCTTTATATAATGATAAAGGTATTAATTCTCTAGAAAGACATAACATAATGAAGATATGACTCTAAGAAGACATAAAAATCCTTAACCTGTATGAACCTAACATAACAACAGAGCATCAAAATATTTGTAGCAAAATCTGATAGAGCTGCAAGGAGAAACTGGCACATCCACTATCATATTTGGAGACTTCAACACTACTCTATCAGTAATTAGTGTATCCAGCAGGCAGAAAACCTGTAACGATATAGTTGAACTGATCAGCACTGAACTGAATTTAATTGACATTTATAGAATTCTTCATCCAACGATAGCACAATACGTATTCTTCATAAGCTCATATAAGACATTTACCATGATAGACCAAATTCTGGACTGTAAAAAAATATCTTAACAAATTTAAAAGAATAGAAATCATACAAAGCGTGTTCTCAGACAAGACAATAGTTAAAATGGTAAGACATTCTGGAAAAGATAAAACTATAGACAGTAAAAAGATCATTTGGCTGCTAGGGTTTCTGAAGGAAGGAGGAAGGAATAGATTAGTTGGCACACAGGGCATTTTTCTGAATGACCCTGTAATGGTGGATATATGATATACATTTGTCAAAACTCATAGAAATGTACAACACAAACAGTGAACACTAATGTAAACTATGGACTTCAGTTAAAAGTAATATATCAGTATTGGTTAGTCAATTGTAACAAATGTACCACTCTAATAGAAGATGTTAATAATAGGGGAAACTGCTAGGGAAAGGAGGTATATGGGAACTCCCTGTACTATCCAATTTTTTCTAAGCTTAACTCTGCTTTTAAAAAGTCTCCTAATAAAAAAGATCACTTATACACAGTATCCTTTCTTTAGAAATGATTGCCTGAGAGATATCAGTGGGAATTTAATGAAAATCAGGTATGAATATTATTCATCACCTTTCTATGCCTGGAAAGATTTTCTCTAGTGCTTTACCAAAATCCCAGTGATTTTTGAATAGAAACACCTAGACCTTTCATTTTAACACATGTTTATACAGCATTTATTGCCTTAAACCTTAAGGACTAAAGAAAAATGCTAACAAAATATACAACCAAATAAAGGTAGTGTTGTTATCTGGGAGGGCATATGGACCATGAGTAAAGGAATGGCTGGGAGTCTGACCATGGCATGTAAACAAATATAAGGACACCAGCCTTGAGAAGACAACTGCGTGCACACAGACGGACACACACACGGACACAAGATAAAAGTCCAAATATTTTATTTTCTGACATTTGAAAAAAAATCAATATGAAATTATATGCCTGTGTTCATGTATAAATTTTTTAGTCCATGAAACATTTTGTAAAAATAGAAAACTTATGTCAGTATCAGAGTGAAAACAGGAACCTAATAAGAGGACCAGAAAGCCAGAGAACCACAGCCACATTTTAAAAAATATCAGCTTTACGGAGATATAATTCATATACCATACAATTCACAGATTTAAAGTACACAATTCAATGGTTTTTAACATATCCGCTCTTCTCCACAACATGGAACTGTAGAAAAAGCTTTCTTGTTGATGAATAGAGCTGACTATCACACATATTTGCAAACTGGTTTAGGATGATACAAGGAATCTCAAAGTATTCACTTGCTTTAAGGAATTCCAGGACTAGTATTGCTGCCAGGCACCTGGCAGATGCAAACACAAATCTTCACTGGAGTAAGGTGCTTTTTTTTTTTTTTTTTTTTTCCCTGCAGTACACGGGCCTCTCCCGTTGCGGAGCACAGGCTCCGGACACGCAGGCTCAGTGGCCATGGCTCACGGGCCCAGCCGCTCTGCGGCATGTGGGATCTTCCCGGAACGGGGAAGGAGCCCACGTCCCCTACATCGGCAGGCGGACTCTCAACCACTGCGCCACCAGGGAAGCCCAGGAGCAAGGTGATATTTCCACCCCAAAAATATCAAGGAATTTCTGTATACATTTCTACGGCTGCTTTAACAAATTACTACAAATTTAGTGGACTAGAACAACACAGATTTATCTTAAAGTTCTATAGATTAGATGAGACTAGAAGAAGCTATAGCTATAGAGTCTATGTATTAGAAGTCCAACACTAGTCTCTCTAGGCAAAAGCCATTCCCTTGCCTTTTCCATGTGCTAGACGGTACCTATGTTCCTTGGCCCATGAACATTTAGAGTCAGCAGTATTGCATCTCTTTGACCATTTCTTTCTGACTATTCTTTCTGACAGTCGCATCGTCTCAATATTTTCTTTTGCCTCACTCTTCCAGTTTTAGAGACCTTGTGTGATTACATTAGGCCCACCTGATTAAATCAAGTGCTATCCCTATTTTCAGTTCAGCTGATTAGCAACCTTAACTCCATTTTCAGTCTTAATTGCCCATTGCCACATAACATATTCATAGGTGCCAAAGATTAGCATGTGGACATGATTGTGGAGTACAAAAATTCTCAATATTGACAGTTTTTTCAGTGCCAATAAGCATTACACAACCAAGAATAACCTAACATGTATGTTGTTATGAACAAGAATAAACATAAATAAACATACGTAACAGAAATGGAGTAAAACAGTAAACTTCCTATGTTGGAATGATCAGATATTATAAAACAACTATGGTTATTATTCAATATAACACATGAGTTTGGAATTCTCAGGAAATAGGAAATCATAAACAGAGATCTAGCAAATTTGCCAAAGGAAAGGACTTCTAGAAATGAAATATACAGTAAATATAAAAGAAAAATATATATTTCTTCTTTTAATAAAAGCAGATCAGGTAATTCAGACCAGCAATAATGCTGGGAAGAAGTAGAAGGTCTGGACAACATTTTTAAATTGTTTTAAGTCACCACAGAACTAATAGGGCAGTGAAGAATTTCAGGGCCAATACTCAGGAGAAGAAACAAACCCAGAGAGGAAACCATAGGATTGAAGGTGTTTTCCAACCACGGGCATCTACCTACTATGGAAAATGCTACTGAGAGGCTAAAAAGCCTGGCATTTTAGCCTCTCAGTAAGGCCTTTACAGTGTGACCTTGACTAAAAATTTAAGCTTATCTCCCTTTACTCCCATAATACAGTGCCAAGCATTTATGCACTCATGGGAAAACTGTTACCTTGAATGGTGGTTATACTTCTGCCTCAGGTTTTACCTATTATTAGTTTCGTGTCCAAGCACGTTGACTAATTACACTAAAACTCACTGGAAATAAGCAGACAACGTTAGATGAGCTCTGGTATGACTGTAAGGAAGATGACTAATTCAATTTCTTACATTCTGATATCGGTTGTGATCTGGATCCTTATTTAAATTGTAACACAGAATTCATCATTATACTAACCAAACTACCAGTCATTTTATACAATTTTTTGTAGGAGCTGGTGTCTCCATGGGTCTTCTTATCTACCATCATGCCTGGAAGCCAAATGTAGTCATCTTCTCTGGTCAGGATCTATTAGCCATCTGCATCAGTGAAGCGCAAATCATGGTGATGAGAAAAATCCAGGATCTTGAGGGGTCTATAGAGAGCCAAGCTCAAGGGTAAGTAAATTTCTTTTAAAAAATCAAATAACAACTTTATTTGATTAGGATGCTGACAAACTGTTGATAAAATTTTGATTATTGTTGTTTGTTTTATGAAACTAAATGGGAAAACATCATGGTGGATTGTTTTCACTATATTCGTTTGAACATGGCTAGTATCTTGATATTATAATTTAGAAAATTGTATTTTTAACAGCACATTGAAAGTTAATCTTTTCTGATACTTATTATGATAATAGATAAATGAAGGGCTAAAAAATCCAACATTGTATTACCAAATTGAAAAAAAATAGTATAAATTTTTCCCCCTCTTGGTTTGAGCATTAATCAAATTTCAATTAGACAATCTTCAATAAGTCCTAAACTTAGTTAATTATTAAGCTTTTTGTCTTTTTGAAGATAATGAAATATTTGTTTCTTGCTTTTGGTTTAAAACAATTTGAAATTTGAGGATTTTGCTGCCAAACAGATTTTAAAAAGGAAATGCAGCTGTCTTCATAAATAATTAAACATCATTGTGACTGATCTTTTCCTGGAGTGAACGTATTTTAAATTTCTTATTTTCCTAACATATCCATTTGATGCTGAATGGTTTCCAGTTATGATCAGCCTGATATATTTTTTAAATCTGAAAAATAGTTGTGCATTTGAATATATTTTCTATTCTGATTATTTATAAGGAATAGCATAGTATATCATATTATCCAAAGATGGTCTCTCTAGAACCAATACCTTTTATTTCTGGAAAGCAAAACGAAGAAAATCTCAATTAATATAAAGAAAGTCAGAATCTCTGGATGACTATTGAAGACAATGCAGTTGTCCTGCATTCTTTACAGAAAAATCCAATACCCTACCCTCTTTAGCATGACTGATTTCTTCTTCTGCTTCCCCATGTCCATTTTCAAGGTTCCCCTCATTTTCAAGTCTCCTCCTGTGCCAAATTCAGAACCTACAAAGCTGGTTATGCCGTGGTCTCCACTCTCAAAAAGTTCATGAACTGGGAAAGTATTCGATCTTGGCTACACATTAAAATAATCTGGAGTGCATTTATAAAAATCCCAATGTCAAGATCATACTCCAGGACAATTAAATCAGTACTTTTGAAAGTATCCCAGGTGCCTCCAATGTATTGTCAGAGTTGAATAGCCCTCACTAGATCAGTGGTTCTCAAATTATAGAGGTATGTTTGTATTAACTACAGAGCTTGTCAGAACATAGATTCCTGGGTAACACTCTGAAATTTCTGATTCAGTCATCTGTGGTAGGTTTTAGAAATTTGTATTTTTAACAGTTTACTAAATGATAGATCACTGGTTCTCAATCCTACATGAACATTACAATGACCTGAAACGCTAAAAAACAAAACAACAGGAACAACAACAACAAAATACAGCAATGCCTATTCCCTACCCACAGAAATTCTGGTTTAATTGGCCTGAGATGGAAGCCAAGCATCAGTTTTTAAGAGTTCCTTAGATGATTTTCATGCCCCTCCAGCTTTGAGTACCAGTGCTCTTTCTGAACCAAAAGATGTCAAGCTCCAATGGCAAATTTGAATCACCTTGGAAAAATTTTCAAGATTCTGCTATCTAGGTCACACCTCAGACAAATAAAAATTAGGTTCTTTTGTGGTGGGACTTTGGCATTATTTTTTAAATGGCTCCCCATGTGATTCCAATACACAGCTGAGGTGGAGGACGGAGACATATGCATACATACATAGTAAAAAGATGTAATGGAATATAATGAAGGAAATGGTGGTGTGCATTAAGAAAACACACCAGCTCATCATAGTCGCATTAGAAAAAGCTCCCCCAAAATAGATGCTTCAAATTAATCTTGATGAAGTTAGCCAGATAGATGGGTACTCTAGATCCATTTGTCAATTCACCAAAAAACATTTAGCTCAATAACTTTAGCTATCCCGTTAGCTATCCTAAATTAAAATTTCATCTAGGGACTTATTTTTGTATTTATAATAGTTATTAATCTGCCTTATTTCATTTTATAGATGTACAGATTTATATACTGTGGATGTCTTTTTTCCTTTTTTAATTAAAAAATATATACGTGGGGAAGATAGCTGCCTAAATGTATGTCTCTACTGCCCTTTTCTCTGGATATTGATCTGGTTATCTCTCCTGAGTGGAGCAGCCCCTGGACTAAGGAAGCAAGTGGCCTAGGTGGTGTAAACAAGGCCTTGGGTTCTGCTGGGCCCAAATGGAGAGGGGCTGTGAAGGACTTTTTTACCTTCATTTATACTAATTTTTATAAAATGCAAAATTATAGTGATATAAAGCAGGTTGGTGGTTGCCTGGAACCAAGATAAGGGTGGGGATTAATTGCAAAGGTGCAGGAGGGAACTTTTGGGGACAACTGAAATATTCTAAAACTAGGTTATTGTAATGGTGTAACCCACATACACTTCACAAAACTCATCTAACTGTAAATTCAAAATGGTTTAATGATATTGTTAATAAATAATGCCTCAGAAAAGGTGTAAAAATGATAAAGAATTTATGGTAACTGACAAGCTGATTGTCAATTTATATGGAAAAAATTTTCAAGAATAGTTCATGCAATTTTAAAGAAAAAACAAAAAATAATAGAAAAAAATGAAAGGACTTACCTTATCAGACAGTAAATCCTCTGACAATAATAAAGTAATTAAGATAGGTTGGTGCTGGTATAAGCAAAATATAGACCAATGGAACAGCATAGTGGATACAGAAACAGACTCTCACATACAGAATCAACTAATTTATGAGAAAGGTGTCACTGTAGTATAATGCGGCAAGGATTATCTTTCAATAAATGGTACTGAGAAAATTAGAAATACAACACACAAACATACACACAAACACACACTCATCAAACCATATACAATAATCAGTTTTGATCAATTGCAGAACTAAATGTGAAAAAGGCATAAGTAATCTATGATATACAAATTCGGGCAGTAGTTTTCCTTGAGGGGAAGGCATCTGGGGTGCTGACAGTTTATGGTTTTTATTTCTTCGTGTAGGTTCTGGTTAAACAGATGTGTTCAATTAGTGAATATTCATTGAGCTGTATCCTTAATAATTTTGTATTTGGGTATGTATGTAAACTTTAATAATAAAGTAGAACAAAGAAAAATATAGAGGTTAAAAATGAAGAGATAAATAAAAGTATTAATAAATGTGAAAAATATTTTATCAAAGTATAATTTTAACTACAATAAACAATGAAAGCCACATCAAGCAATAATAAAATATATAGTTTACATGGAAGCTCTGACAATCAAAATACGTATGTATCAAATCACATAGAAGTTAAATAAAGCAAAAATCATTACAAATGCCAGGAGAATTGAAAACAATGCAGTTTTACTTGAACATTGGAGTATGCTTCTTCCATAATCAATTAGACCTATCAGATGAAAAATAAGAAATAATATAGAGTGATCTCTCTATATATTGTGTGTGTATATATATATATATATTTTTTTTTTTGACTGTGCCTCACAGCATGTGGGACCTTTGTTCCCCGACCAGGGATCAAACCTGCATCCCCTGCATCCCTGCATTGGAAGCTCAGAGTCTTAACCACTGGACTGCCTGGGAAGTCCCTATATTGTATATTATAATACAGTAATACACATTACATCTATGCACACGTATATAATGGGTATATATATATTAATGTATTGTAATCACATAACTTGATTCATGAGAAAATAATATGTATTGTGTGGGCCAAAAAGTGCTTCGGTTTTTAAGTAAAAATAAAAGACATATTTTTCATTTTCACCAAGAACTTTATTGAACAATATATTCACCCTTTTGCTCCACTACCTTCTGCCATTTTTCAGTCAGCTTCATAATTCTGTCTTCCCAAAACTTTTTATCTTTTTGAGCAAAGAACTGTTCCAGGTGCCTTTTACAGTCTTCCAGGGAATTGAAATTTTTCCATTAAGAGAATTTTGTAAAGACCGAAATAAATGGAAATCCAAAGGTGCCATGTCTGATGAATACGGCAGATGAATCAGAACTTCCTAGCCAAGCTGTAACAGTGTTTGCCTGGTCATCAAAGAAACATGCGGTATTGCGTTATTCTGATGCAAGATTATGTGTTTTCTGTTGACTAATTCTGGACGCTTTCATCAAGTGCTGCTTTCAGTTGGTCTAACTGGGAGCAGTACTTGTCAGAATTCATCGTTTGGTTTTCAGGAAGGAGCTTATAATAGAGGACTCCCTTCCAATCCCACCATATACACACCATCACCTTCTTTGAATGAAGACCGGACTTTGGTGTGGTTGGTGTTGGTTCATTTCGCTTGCCCCACCATCTCTTCCATTCCATATTATTGAACAGTATCCACTTTTCATTGCCTGGCACAATCTGTTTTAAAAACGGAACATTTTCATTACATTCCAGTAGAGAATCACATGCGGAAATACGGTCAAGAAGGTTTTTTTCGCTTATGTGGAACCCAAACATCAAAGTGATAAACATAACCAAGCTGGTGTAAATGATTTTCAACACTTGATCTGGATATTTTGAGTATGTTGGCTATCTCCTGTGTGGTATAACGTTGATCGTTCTTAATTATTTTTTCAATTTGATCTCTATTAACTTCAACTAGTCTATCCGACCATGGAGCATCATCCAGTGAAAAACCTCCAGCACGAAACTTCTCAAACTACTTTTAACATGTTTGATCAGTCATAGCACCTTCTCCATACACTGCACAAATCTTTTTGTGCGTTTCAGTTGCATTTTTACCTTTCTTGAAATAATAAAGCATAATATGCTGAAAATGTTGCTTTTTTCTTCCATCTTCAATATTAAAATGGCTACACAAAAATTCACCAATTTTGATAAGTCTTTTTTTAAATGCACGCTGATATGACAGCCATCACATACAACCTAACAAAATTGTTTCGAATGAAGTTAAAGACAATTAAGTGCCACTAGGGCCATCTTACAGAAAGAACGAACGAACATTTTGGCCCACCCAATATTTGAATATTTATAAAAGTAATTACTTAGCAACAAAATAAACCTTAAAAAAGATTGTAAAATTCTTTTCATGTCACATTCTCTGATGATAATCCAATAAAATTTGAAATACACAATAAGAAAAAGGTAAAGTTGAAAAAATACTTAATATTTAATGAAAGCATACTAAGAATGCCTTAAAGAGGAAATCAGTATGAATATATAAAATATCTTGACGGGAATGAATTGTAGATCTTTTCATAGTATTATGTGATCCAGCTAAATCTATACTAACTGGAAAAATCATCTTCTTTATTAAAGAAGAAATACAAGATTAATGAAAGAGTACAAATTAGCAGAAAATCTAAATTTATTATCCTATTTAAAACTTCTGTATTGTTTTTTTAAAAAAACTACCAAACCTATATATTTCTTTTTAAAACTTCTGTATTGTTTAAAAAAACACTCCCAAGCCTATATCCCTCCTTAATATTTTTATATTTCTCTTGATTTTTAAACTCTATATCCATTTGAATTTATTTTTTGTAAGATATGAGGTAGGGATTCTGCCTCATTTTTATCTAAATTGATACACATTTCAGACAGTATCATTTTAAATAAAAAATTTCTCCTACTGAATTGACATATTATTTAGATTACATATTAAATTCTCAATTTGCACTGGGATATTTCTACACTTCATAGTTGAAAGGACTTGAAAGATGCAGAGTTGGTGATTCCCATCACAACCTCACTCAACTACATATTTGACCTCTATAGAATACAGATGGATCTTGGTTAATGACAGTGGATTTTCACAAGCTTAACCAGGTGGTAACTCCAATTATAGCCCAGGTATGATTTCATTGCTTGAGCAAATTAAAACATCCCCTGGGACTTGGTATGCAGTTATTGATCTGCCAAATGCCTTTTTCTCTATCCCTGTCAATAAGGCACCCCAGAAGCAGTATGCCAGCAACACACTTTACTGTCCTATCTTAGGGGTATAGCAATTCTCCAGGGCTATGTTGTAATTTAGTTTGTAGGAATCTTGATCACCTTTTTTCTTCACACCTGTCCATTATATTGATGACATTATGCTGACTGGACCTAGTGAGCAAGAAATAGAAACTACACTATATTTATTGGTAAGACCTTTGTATGTCAGAGAATGGGAAATACATCCAATAAAAGTTCAGAGGCCTTTTATCTCAGTGAAATTTCTAGGAGCCCATTAGTGTGGGGCATGTTGAGATATCTCTTCTAAGGTGAATGAGTTGTTGTATCTGTCCCATCCTACATCCAAAAAAGAGGCACAATGCTGAGTGGATTTTGGAGGCAACATATTCCCCATTTAGATGCGTTACTCCAGTCCATTTACCAAGTGACCCAAAAAGGTACTAGTTTTGAATGGGGCCCAGAACAACAAAAAAAGGCTCTGCAACAGGTCCAGGCTGCTGTGCAAACTACTCTGCTGCTTGGGTCATGTGATCCAGGCGATACCGTGGTGTTTGAAGTGTCAGTGCCAGATAGGGATGCTTTCTGGGGCCTCTGGCAAGCCCCTTTAGGTGAAGTTCAATGTAGGCCCTTAGGATTTTGAGCAAAGCCTTACCACCCTCTGGAAAACCACTTCACTTTTGAGAAACAGATCTTGGCCTGCTACTGGGCCTTAGTAGAACATGAATGCTTAACTATGGGCCACCAAGTTTCCATGCAACCTGAGCTGCCCATCATGAACTGAGTGTCATATGACCCACCATGTCATACAGTCAGGCATGAACAGCAGTGCTCCATCATCAAATACAAGTGATATATACATGATTGGGCTTGAGCAACCACTGAAGGTACAAGTAAGTTACATGAAGAAGTGGCCCAAATTCCCATGGTCCCTACTCCTATTACACCACCTTCTTTCTCCCAGCCTACACCTTTGACCTTATGGGAAGTTCCCTATGATCAGTTGACAGAGGAAAGGAAGACTTGAGCTTGGTTTATAGTTGATTTTGTATGATATGCAAGCAACACCTGCACGTGAACAGATGCAGCACTACAGCCTGTTTCTGGGACATCCCTGAAGGAAGTTGTGACAGGAAGTCCACCCAGTGGGCAGAACTCTGAGCAGTGTACCTGATTGTTCACTTTTCCTGGAAAGGGAAATGGCCAGATGTATTATTTTATATGGATTTATGATCTGTGGCCAATGGTTTGGCTGGATGATCAGGGACATGGAATGAACATGATTGGAAAATTGGTGACAGGGAAATTTGGGGAAGAGGTATATGGATAGAACTCTCTGCATGGGGGAAAATGTGAAGATACTTGTATCCCATGTAAATAACTCACCAAAGGGTGACCTCAGCAAAGGAGGATTTTAATAAGTGGATAGGATTACCTGCTTGTGGATACTAGTTGGTCTCTTTCCCAGCCATCCCTGTCATCATCCAATGGGCTCATGAAAAAAAATGGCTATGGTGGCAGGGATGGAGGTTTTACACAGGCTCAGCAACATTGTCTTCCACTCACCACTACCGAGAGCCTTTCTGCCAGTGGCATAGACCACACCGAGACCCTGATATGGCACAATTTCCCAGGACAATCAGCCATCTACCTGGTGGCAAGTTGATTGCATTGGATCACTTATATCAGGGAAAAGGCAGCATTTTGTTCTTACTAGGATAGAAACTCTGGACATGGACTTGCCTTCCCTGCATGCAGTGCTTCTGCCAAAGCTACCATGTAGCCTTATAGAATGCCCTTATCCACTATCATGGTATTCTACACAGCATTGTTTCTGATAAAGGAACTCAGTAGCAAATGAAGAGTAGTAATAGGCCTATGTTCACAGAATTCACTGGTCTTACCATGTTCCCCACCACTCTGAAGCAGCTAGCTTGACAGAATGTTGGAATGACCGTTTGAAGACTGAGTTACGTACCAGTTAGGTGGCAATACCTTGCATGGCTGGGCCAGAGTTCTCCAGAAGGCTGTATATACTCTGAATCAACATCTAATATATGGTGCTATTTCTCCCATAGCCAAGATTCACAAGTTCTGGAATTAAGGGATGAAAATGAGGGTGGCACCACTCCCTATTATCTCTAGCGACCCACTAGTAAAATTTTTGCTTTATATTCCTGTGACTTTATGCTGTACTGACCTAGAAGTCTTGGCTCCAAAGAGAGGAATGCTTCCACCAAGAGTTACAAAAGAGATTCCATTGAACTGGAACTTAAGAATGCTGCCTGGCCACTTTGGACTCTTCATGCTTTTGAATCTATAGGCAAAGAAGAGAGTTACTGTGCTGGCTGGGGTGACTGATCTTGTCCAACAAGAGGAAATTGACTACTACTTCACGAAGGAGGCAAGGATTTGGATTATAGGAGGTTTTTTAGGGCATCTCTTATCATTACCATGCCCTGTGATTAAAGTTGACATATAACTACAATGACCTAATACAGGCAGGACTTTTAATGGCCGAGACCCTTCAGGAATAAGAATTTGGATCATCCCACCAGGTAAAGCTCCATAAGCAGCTGAGGTATTTGCTAAAAGCAAAGGGAATATGGAACGGGTAGTGGATGAAGATAATTATAAATACCAGCTATGACCAGCTACAAGAGGGAGGACTGTAATTGTCATGAGTATTTTCTCCTTATTTTATTATAAATGTTTGCATGTGTGTGTTTATATACCTACAGATGTCTATATCAATATCAACATCTTTATCTATCTATACATCAAATATCTTTCTTCCCTCTCTTATTCCCTTTTCATTTAACATTAGATGTGTTGACTTTATAATATTTAAGTATTGTTAATTTTACACCATAGTACTTAAGTTATGGGATATCAAGAAGAGTAGACATCACTCAGGGACTTTATATCCTCTTCTAGGGAAAGTGTAGTGCATATTTGGTTGTGATGCCAAGAATTGGCCTCTGTACACTGGCACTGAATTGAATCTCAGAGACAGAGTTTGGGTGAAGTAGAAGAGAATAGCTTTACTGCTTTGCCTGGAAAAGGGGGCCATGGGGGGGATAATGCCCTCAAAACTGTGTGTCCCAGTCTGGGGAGGGGCATTGTGAGGAGTCTTATAGTCAAGAGGTAGGGTTGCTGATAAGGATCAGGGTGCCTGCAGGGCCCAAATTCCTTCAATCCGGAGATCATCTGGCATCAGGTGGTTTCATGATGGGCTTCTGTGGTTCTCGAGGTTATCAAACTGTGACCTTCTCTCTGGAATGAAGAATGCTTCATCTAGTAGTTAACATGTAATAAAACCCAGGACTATTATTGGACCCCTTTGCCAGACTTCTTTTTTATATATTAGAACTAAGATTGCTATAAACCAAACACAAAGACTGCTGCAATCTTCGTTGGGACCACTTAATTGACAAAGCTATCACAGTGATTAAGAAAGGGTAAGATCCCCTTCAGTTTGTTAATATGGTGTATCACATTGATTGATTTGCGTATATTGAAGAATCCTTGCATTCCTGGGGTAAACCCCACTTGATCATGGTGTATGATCCTTTTAACGTGCTGTTGGATTCTGTTTGCTAGTATTTTGTTGAGGATTTTTGCATCTGTGTTCATCAGTGATATTGGCCTGTAGTTTTCTTTCTTTGTGACATCTTTGTCTGGTTTTGGTATCAGGGTGATGGTGGCCTCGTAGAATGATTTTGGGAGTGTCCCTCCCTCTGCTATATTTTGGAAGCATTTGAGAAGGATAGGTGTTAGCTCTTCTCTAAATGTTTGATAGAATTCGCCTGTGAAGTCATCTGGTCCTGGGCTTTTGTTTGTTGGAAGATTTTTAATCACAGTTTCAATTTCAGTTCTTGTGATTGGTCTGTTCATATTTTCTATTTCTTCCTAATTCAGTCTCGGAAGGTTGTGCTTTTCTACGAATTTGTCCATTTCTTCCAGGTTGTCCATTTTATTGGCATAGAGTTGCTTGTAGTAATCTCTCATGATCCTTTGTATTTCTGTAGTGTCAGTTGTTACTTCTCCTTTTTCATTTCTAATTCTATTGATTTGAGTCTTCTCCCCTTTTTTCTTGATGAGTCTGGCTAATGGTTTATCAATTTTGTTTATCTTCTCAAAGATAAAAGCTTTTAGTTTTATTGATCTTTGCTATCGTTACCTTCATTTCTTTTTCATTTATTTCTGATCTGATCTTTATGATTTCTTTCCTTCTGCTAACTTTGGGGTTTTTTCATTCTTCTTTCTCTAATTGCTTTAGGTGCAAGGTTAGGTTGTTTATTTGAGATGTTTCTTGTTTCTTAAGGTAGGATTGTATTTCTATAAACTTCCCTCTTAGAACTGCTTTTGCTGCATCCCATAGGTTTTCGGTTGTCGTGTCTCCATTGTCACTTGTTTCTAGGTATTTTGTGATTTCCTCTGTGATTTCTTCAGTGATCACTTCGTTATTAAGTAGTGTATTGTTTAGCCTCCATGTGTTTGTATTTTTTACAGATCTTTTCCTGTAATTGATATCTAGTCTCATAGCGTTGTGGTCAGAAAAGATACTTGATACGATTTCAGTTTTCTTAAATTTACCAAGGCTTGATTTGTGACCCAAGATATGATCTATCCTGGAGAATGTTCCATGAGCACTTGAGAAGACTGTGTATTCTGTTGTTTTTGGATGGAATGTCCCATAAATATCAAGTCCATCTTGTTTAATGTATCATTTAAAGCTTGTGTTTCCTTATTTATTTTCATTTTGGATGAACTGTCCATTGGTGAAAGTGGGGTGTTAAAGTCCCCTACTATGATTGTGTTACTGTCAATTTCCCCTTTTATGGCTGTTAGTATTTGCCTTATGTATTGAGGTGCTCCTATGTTGGGTGCATAAATATTTACAATTGTTATATCTTCTTCTGGATTGATCCTTTGATCATTATGTAGTGTCCTTCTTTGTCTCTTGTAATAGTCTTTGTTTTAAAGTCTATTTTGTCTGGTATGAGAATTGTGAGGTAAGTCAGAAAGAGAAAAACAAATACCATATGCTAACACATATATATGGAATCTAAAAAAAAAAAAAAGGTCATGAAGAACCTAGGGGCAAGACGGGAATAAAGACACAGACCTACTAGAGAATGGACTTGAGGTTACGGGGAGGGGGAAGGGTAACCTGGGACAATATGATAGAGTGGCATGGAAATATATACACTACCAAATGTAAAATAGATAGCTAGTGGGAAGCAGCTGCATAGCACAGGGAGATCAGGTCCGTGGTTTGTGACCACCTAGAGGGGTGGGATAGGGAGGGTGGGAGGGAGGGAGACGCAAGAGGGAAGAGATATGGGGACATATGTATATGTATAGCTGATTCAATTTGTTATAAAGCAGAAACGAACACACCATTGTAAAACAATTATACTCCAATAAAGTGTTAAATAAAAGTAAAAAAAAGAAAGGGTAAGATCCTAATAATTAGAACAGTGATATTTTCTGGTTGCATACAGAAAGTAGAGATAACTCAAAAAATGCTCAGAATTTCTTATAAGCATACTTTAAATGCCTAAAGAAGTCATTTTCTCTCTTGCAAGTAAAACTTAATATTTTCCCTAAATGCCCTTCCCTTCACTACTGTTAGGCAATTATTGGAGGTTGGGCTCTCCAGAAGCCGATTTTGAGATGGATATACAGGATGTTTGTTAGAGTGACTTTTGGATCAACACCTTCAAAAAAGAGAGGAAGGAAGCAAGATTGGGCAAAGGGAGAAGTTAAGCTGTGATGCAGGCTCAATCTTAGCCAACCCCATGAGGAGTTCTAGACCTAGAATAGCCATTTGAATTGTCTCAAGTTGTGCCAAGATGATCAGACTGGTATACTTCTGCTTTAATCACTCTTTGAATGTGGGCTATCCTGGGAAGGGGCATGACCCTACATGAGACAGGTCTCTGCAGCTAAGCAATCTCAGAAGGGGTTGACAGCTGAAGGATGTTTGCTTATGTAGTATTGTAGGTGGATCAACAAGTCCTTCCTCAAAGAGGGATCTGGGAGTATCCCAGTCAAAACCTTCAGAGTCCACCCCTCGTGCTGCTTAGTTGCACTTCATATATTGATGTTTCACTTGGAGCTCCTCCAGGATTCTGGTGGACCTCTCTTCCCGGAGGAAGCTTAGAAGAAGGTTAGTGGGGCGAACAACTTCCAATGCCCCAGCTGGTCTCAAGGTCACAGCTGATACTCATTGTTTCCTCCACCCTCCATTCTAGATTTCGCTCTCTGAAATAGAAGTTTTGCTGGTATTGATGACTTACGTGGTAGCATGATGCAAACCATGACTCATGAGTAGTTTCAGCTCTTTATCACCATTCCCTTACCAGGCCTAGATTGCTACATTTATTATTAAAATGGGGAAAGGAAGTACCAAGTACTCTTGCTGTGTCCCCAAGCAAAAATGGTCATAATTTGGAACTGAGGGCCTCTCAACTTGCAAAACCCAGAGTTGTAGGGACCAGATTGTAAATATTTTACGATTGAGTCTCTAGGACTGTTGGTAAGAATTTCTTGGTTTCCAGATCCATGTATTCTTCCTACAGATGGCCAACATCATATAAATATCTTTGATTCAAGATATAAAATGTGTCCTGGGGATGGCACCTTATTCTTATATAGTGTCACCTCTGAACTGGCATTTAAGTTGTGTCTTTAAGAGATTATTCCAATGTTTAGGAGGCCAGCAGCTTTTGGAGGGTGACCACTCCTTTTCCTTTGCTGTAAAGCAAATCTTCTGATTGGATATAATATTATATGGAATCTCATGCAGCTAAATTCTGATCTTGTTCCAGAATCTCCGGGCCTGTTTTGTGACTCTCCCTCTGGGTCTTTCAGCAAACACAACACGGCATCTTTTTGCCACCACTAATATCTCCAACACCGTATGTCTGCCAGATCATAAATCCCAAGTGGCAGATGCACTTGCATCACAGCTTGGACTTGATATACACCCCTTACCAGTTCTGGGCCCGAATCAAAGCTCACTGTATTTAGGGTTACCCAGCATATGGGTTGGTGCAGTTTTCCCAGATGTAGAATATGCTACTAAGAGAGCATGAAAAGGCCTGTCAGGCATTGTACTTCCTTGTTATTGGAAGGTGCAAATTGCAGTAATTTGTCCTTTATTTTGGATGGTGTGTTAGTTTGCTTGGGCTGCCATAACAAAATACCACAGACTGGATGGCATAAACAACAGAAATTTATTTTCTCACAGATATGGAGGTTAAAACTACAAGGCAGATGTGTCAGAAGGTTTATTTTCCTTTTCCTATGGCCTCTCTCCTTAGCCTGCAGATGGCCAGCTTCTTCCTGTGTCTTCACGTGGTTTTACCTTTGTGCATGCATATTCCTGCTGTTTCTCTGTGTGTCCAAAGTTCCTCTTCTTATAAGGACGCCTGTCAGGTTGGATTAGGTCCCACCCTAATGGCCCCATTTTAACACAATTACCCCTTCAAGACTCTAACACCAAATACAGTCATATTCTGAAGTCCTGGGGTTTAGGGTGTCAACATGTGGATTGGGGGGGGAGGGCACAATTCCACCCATAGCAGATGAAATATACTGGAATGCTCCTGACCACTGGACATCTAAATTTTTATTGATAGGTCCAACTCCTTAAAATTCTTGGATGTATCTCCCTCTCTTTAGAGAGTGTGGTAAAATCAAGATTTCCAATAGGCTAGCTACTTTTTGTTCATGCAGTCTGACTAGTATGACATCATAGATATAATGAATAAATTTCTTGGGGGATTATATATGGACAGTGAGCTAACAATACCTCCTGAGAACCTACCACACGATTTTAATTTATTTGTCAGGATGAGGCCATATGAGGTCAGATGATAAGTGGAATTCTCAGTTGAGTATGCTCATATTTGACCATATAACAACAAGTGCATATTGTAGTTTCTTTCTTTTGTTTCTGAGTTTATTTAGGATCTATACCCTCAACAAATGGCAGAATTCCATTTTGGTTTCCCGACTATTGAGCCAAGTAAGGGCTACCTATTAAACAGTGTATTGCCCTAAGGAAACTGCAGAGATATTTGCCACCATGAATACCTTGAAAGATTTGAGCCCATTGATGCTTATAATAGCACTATTTAATTCTCTCATTCAGCCAGTAAATAGTCCAATAGGTCTTGGAGAATAGTATTGGATGTTGGTACACTTAATCAAATAGAGGGTTTGAAGCTGCAGTTCAAGATATCTCCTTACTAGAGCAGATCAAAACTGCTAATGGTACTTTCTCTCTTTATGCCTAATTCAAAGGAATCTTGACTGCCTTACTATCCTACAGGATACCCATGTTGGTCGGTTACATTGTTAATATTATGTGAGAGGACAGAGGAAAACAGATACTAGTAGCTTCCCTGGATGCCTTGGGAAAATGTGCAAATATGTGGAAAATGAATTTCAAGAATACAGAACAAAAATCCCAGGAACCCACTAATCTGAAGGTATGTCAGGACCATCTCCTTCCTGGTGAAGGAAAAGGATCTTATGACCCTAAGAAGGATGTATAACAATGTATGAGCTTCTTCTTTCTTTGGAGGTAACACTACATTTTTATGCTGTCAAATTTTGGGAGGGGGGGCAGAGAAGAGAAAGGTGCTTCCAGTTGCCATTATGACATGACATATCCAAATAAGATTAAAATGTCACTAGCATATTTGCATGTTCTATGGAACCTATGATAAACTCAGGTAGGGCAAATTGTATTGGGAACCATTAACATTTTGGAGCAAAGCCATACTACCTTTTAACAATAACTTTTGATAAACAATTGATGAGTCCCTATTGGCTGCTGGTAAACATTGAAAACAAGGTAAAGAAACAGTAAGTGACCATGACATTCAAGTACCCATCAATAGTTGGATTTTATCTGAGACAGCTAAACATAACTTTGGGAACTCCAAGGAGTATTTTGTTGTTAAGTGGAAATGGTAGACCCTGAGGACATAAGTAACTTTCATAAGTATATTTTTTACATTCCCAATCTTATACTACAATTATGTCTCTCCCTCAACTGCTATCTGTGGTCTCATGAGAATTTTCATATGACCAGTTCACTGAGAATTAAAAATAAACATTTGAGGAGTCCTCTGCGAATGTAAATTGGTACAGCCACTATGGAAAACAGTATGGAGGTTCCTCAAAAAACTAAAAATAGAGCTACCATAGGATCCAGCAATTCCACTCCTGGGCATATATCCAGAGAAAACCATAATTCGAAAAGATACATACACCCCAATGTTCATTGCAGCACTATTTACAATAGCCAAGACAGGGAAGCAACCTAAATGTGCATCGACAGATGAATGGATAAAGAAGATATGAGATATATACACACACATACACACACACAGACATATATATATATATATATATATATATATAGTATATGTGTGTGTCTGTGTATATATATACACACACACATGCACGCGCGCACACACACATACATACACACAATGGAATATTACTCAGCCATTAAAAAGAGTGAAATATTGCCATGTGCAGCAATATGGATGGACCTGGAGATTATCACACTAAGTGAAGTAAGTCAGACAGAGAAAGACAAATATCATATGATATCACATATATGCGGAATCTAGGAAAAAATGATACAAATGAACTTATTTACAAAACAGACTCATAGACTTAGAGAAAAAACTTATGGTTACCAGGGTGGAAGGGTGGGTCGGGGGAGGGATAGACTGGGAGTTTGGTATTGACATGTACACACTGTTATATTTAAAATAGATAATCGACAAGGACCTACTGTGTAGCACAGGGAACTCTGCTCAATAGTCTGTATTAACCTAAATGGGAAAAGAATTTGAAAAAGAATAGATATATGTATATGTATAACTGATTCACTTTGCTCTACACCTGAAACTAATACAACATTGTTAATTAACTATACTCCAATATAAAATAAAAATTTAAAAAATAAGCATTTGAGCCTGTTTCACAGCTGTGTTTGTGCAATATTCCAGCATCACTCAAAGTTGAACTCTAGGATGTTATAGCCCCACCTTGAAATTACCCTGAAGGACAATAAGGGATGGAAATCCCAATGAGCAGAAATGAGAGCTGTCTAACCAGCAGAGCATTCATATTAGAAAAGAAATTTTCTCAGACTCTGGACATATTACTTGATGTTCATGTAAATATCTGTTTCTCAGCATTTTTTGTCCTTAATCCACCAAGTTTGTTCCTTCCAAGTCCCTTATTATCCAACAAGAACAATGTCTGGTCCTTTGTGATCAGTGTAGACTCTTAGAAGAGAACATCTTTCCCTCTAGGAAAATAAACAAGAAAATACTGAGAATTCCTTTGGGATATAACAGAAAAAACAATTTTTGTTAATATTTTATATGTGTTTTCCTTATCTAATTCAGTGATCTCACAAGAAAAGTATCAATACTGGTTAGATTACAGGTTAAGTAAAATCTCAACAACACAGAATTTGTTTTACCTAAGCAGACATAGTACATACCACTATAGATAAACCAATATTCCAGTAGGAACAACCAATCTTGGTTACATGATTAGGAATTAATGGACTACCTAGTCATAGGTCATAGGTGGACTGTATTGTACCCCTTCCATTGTGGAGTGGAGAAGACTTTGTTCATAAATATAGATTTTATTTTGGATTTGCCATCCACTCTCATTCTTCTTCTTACAGCATGTATTAGTTGGTTTAGAGCTGTCATAACAAAAAACTGGTGCCTTTAACAACAGAAATGTATTTTTTCACAGTTCTGAAAGCTAGAAGTCCGTGATCAAGGTGTTTGCTGGTTTGGTTTCACCTTCAGAGATAATAGGGTTTGTGGCTTCAAAATATACATTTTGGGGAGACACAATTTAACCCATAATACAGAGTTTATGAAACGTTTTACACAATGATGATAGCTTATACAATTTGCCTTCAACTAAGTAAATCACTTCACAGACAAAGAAATAAGACATGGATCAACTGCCCATATATCTCCTTGGAAATGAACAAATGAACAATGATTGAGGGAAGACTTATTTCACTCAGAAACAAATCAGAAAGATACAAAATTACTAGGGATATTGAAGACGAATCACAAAATTAGCAAGTTTGTTGTAAGCATCATACATAGAATGCATTTTTTCAAGCACATCTGAAATATTAACAAACATTTATGGTCTACTATGTCCCAAAGGAATTCTCAATGAATATTAAAGATCCAAAATATACAGACCACAATCCCTGAGTACAGCATAATAAAATAAGAAATCGATAATTGATACTTCTATGTATAATAAAAACATAAATTCTTTGGAAACAGTACTATACAAATGGATCAAAAAGAAACCACTATGGAAATTATAAAATATTTAGAAATAAAAGGCAAGGAATATATTACATATCAAAAAGTATTGGTAGGCAACCAAAATAGTACTTAGTGGAAAAAAGTATGGGTAAAAAATGCATATATTAGAAAATGAGAAAAATCAAAAATGAATGGGCTAATTGTTTCACTCTGGATGTTAGAAGAAAAATAACAGAAAACTCACAAGAATAAAGGAATGTTAACAGTGGAAATTAACTAATAGCAAATAAATAATAGAGAGCTTCAACACACTAACACTAGCTACTCAAAAATTAATAAAATAGGCCAACTTCTTGCAAAAGTATTCAGAAGAAAATAATCCTAGGCATGCGAAGAAACATCATTAAACATAGCAGAGTTTTTAAAATGATATTATGAATAGTTTTGTCTTAATAAATTTGGGAAAACTTAAAATGGACCATGTCAACTATCAAAAATGGCTCAAGAATAATTAGAAAATATGAATTAAGGAACAGAAAATTCATCTTTATTGAAATTGTTTCAGTTAAAATTAAGAAAAGGAAAATTTTATTTCATTAAAATAAAAGAAAGGAAATCTTATTTTTATTAATCTAGAAGTCTGAAATCTGACAGGGTTTAGTAGGAGGAGGAAATATTGCAGATTTATAGGTATAGATGCAAAAATCTTAAATAACATACTAACAAACTGAATCCAGTTGTATAGAATATATGTCATGACTAATAGTTTTTTTCAGGAATGAAAAGATGCTGTAACATAAAACAAATCAATGAATTCACCTTTAAGAGAATAAAGGAGAAAAACTACACAATCATATAAATGAAGGCAGAAAAAGGAATTCAATAAATCAAACAGATGTTTGTAATAAAAACTCTTAGCAATCTAGATATTCTGCAAATTTATAAAATATATCTACGAAATATCTGTAACAAGCATACATAAAGTTACAGACTTTAGCTTTCATGTCAGGACAAGACAAGGGCATTCACCCTTGCTGCTTCTTACTTATCACACTAAAATACCTAGCTAAAAATAATTGAAGCAAAGTAAGTAAAAATAAAGAAATTAGAAATACAGTTTTAATACAAAATTAGATTTTAGTTAAAATATTAATAAATTTATAAATAACTTGCTATAACTAACAGGAAGGTCTAAGAATTGCAGATGAAGAAAAAAATTTTTGCTGGAGGATTTATCATTTGAATAAATGGAGAGACATGATATATTTCTGGAGGAAGAGTCAGAGTTCTAAAGATATCAATTCTTCCACACATTAATCTATAAATCCAATAATATCACAATCAAAACCTGAACAGGATTTTTGTAATCTTCAATTTTTAAAAAATTATGGGCCCATTTATTTGTGAAAAATTAATATGTACATAAGGTATAAAAAATCGAACTGCACAAAAGGGTACAAAGGGGAAATGTCTTCAACTCCTAAAATTAGCCCCTCCCAATTCACCTTTTCAGATAACCACTGTTTACATTTTTTGTACATTCTTCCAGAGACACCCTATATGTGTGTACATGTTTGTTTATGTGCATATAAATACACTCATTTCTATAAAAATTTTACATAATATATATGCCATACTTTTCTTTTTTTTCTTACTCATTACTGAGTGTATTTTGGAGATAAAAACACTCATACATCATATCAGTACATATATATCTGCCCCAACTGGTAATCCAGTACATACTAGCTTTCTATTGTTGCTGTAAAAAATTACCACAAACTTAATGGATTAAAACAGCGCATATTTATTTTCTTACAGTGCTCAGGTGGGGGGTCATAAATGTGAAATCAGTTTCACTGGGCTAAATTCAAGGTGTTGGCAGGGCTGGTTCTTTCCAGAAACTCTATGGCTAGGATCCATTTCCTTGTCTTTTTCAGCTTATAGTGACTGCCTTTATTCCTTGGTTTGTGGCCTCTTCCTCTGTCTTCAAAGCACATCACTCTAATCTCTGTTTCCACCATCACATTGCCTTATTTTCTATAGGAGTAGCTCTCTCTGCTTCCTTTTAGAAGGGTACTTGTGATTACATTGTGCCCACTTGGATAATCCAGGGTAATCTTCCCTTCTCAAAATCCTTAACTTAATTACATCTTCAAAGACACTTTTTCGTTAACCAGGGGGAAAGGGGGGGAGGGATAAATTGGGAGATTCGGATTGACATATACACACTACTATATATAAAATAGATAACTAATAACGACCTACTGTATAGCACAGGAAACTCTACTCAGTACTCTGTAATGGCCTATATGGGAAAAGAATCTTTAAAAGAGTGGTTATATGTATATGTATAACTGATTCACTTTGCTGTACACTTGAAACTAACACAACATTGTAAATCAACTATACTCCAATAAAAATTTTAAAAAATAAAATATTAAAAATTAAAAAAAATTAAAATTGCGATCTCCAAGATGTTATATTAGGTAATATATTTGCAGGGTCTGGGGATTAGAAAGTGGACATCATGGAGCCGCATTATTTAGTCAACTATACATTAACATAAGATAACAAAACATTTTAAACTACTTCCCTAATGATGGGTGTTAAGGTTGTTTCCAACCTTTTCCTGCAATAGGCATCAATGCATTGCATATTTTATGAATAAACATTTGCACATAACTGATAATGTCTATGTGGACTATAAATTCCTTTTCTAGAAGTAGAATTCCTGAGTCACTGGTCAAAGAGTATGTATTATTCATAGACAGGTAGACAGATGATAGATATAGATATATACAGATATAGACATTCAGGCAAATTTTACTTACCAGAAGTTCAAAATTTATACTCCCACAAACAAATTTGAGAGTCCTAATGCCTGTTTCCCCACATTTTGTGCTTATTTTCAGGATTTTTACTATATCTAATTTTGTACATTGATTGTTGTAGATTTTTCCAGGTGAATAATCATATCATGAAAAATGGTGACATTTTCTTCCCTTAAAATGTGTATGCACCCACACATACCCATACATTTACACACTGACTAGTCATTATTATTACTTACACATTATTAGTCATTGTTGCACTGATTTCTAGTACAATGTTCTTTTTAAAATTATTTATTTATTTATTTATTTTTGACTGGGTTGGGTCTTCGTTGCTGCATGCAGGCTTTCTCTAGTTGCGGTGAGCAGGGGCTACTCTTTCTTGCAGTACGTGGACGTCTTATTGCAGTGGCTTCTCTTGTGGTGGAGCATGGGCTGTAGGTGCACCAGCTTCAGTAGTTGTGGCTTGCAGGTTCTAGAGCGCAGACTCAGTAGTTGTGGCGAACGGGCTGGGCTTAGTTGCTCCGCGGCATGTGGGATCTTCCAGGACCAGGGCTCCAACCCGTGTTCCCTGCATTGTCAAGCGGATTCTTAACCACTGCACCACCAGGGAAGTCCCTCTATTACAATGTTAAATGGTCGTTGAGATAGTGTGCAGTCTTACCTACCATGTTACTCTTGATATTTGCCAATCTAATGGGAAAAGATGGTATTTTATTTGCATTTCTTGAATTATGATAGAGAGAAAATTTCTTTAATATGATTAAAGTTATTTTTCTTGTATTAACTATTTGTGCATGTCAATTTGATTTCCTATTTGATCTCCAGAGTTTTTTTCTTATTTGTTTTTAAGAATTCTATGATTTTTAAACAAGTTTTGTTCATTAACAACTTGTGCTGTAAATATTTTCCTCAGTTTTTCAGTGAATTTTTTCTTGATTATAACATTTTTCTATGCAGGAAAATTATTTTGTTTATGCAAGAAACTCAAGTTTTATATAATTTATCATGTTTCCCTTTTATGGCTTCTCTGATTTTGGCTTTGCTTAGAAGAACCACCATAACATTATTTAAATAATTATCACATTTTTCCTGGTAAATTATGATTTTTACTTTGATTTCTAAACATTTGATTCATCTGAAATTTTGGTTTATTGAGTAAGATAGGGATATAGCTTTATATTTTGGTCACTAGCCAGTTCTCCCAACACCATTTAATGAATAAACCCTACAAATTAAAAATTTTACATTTAATATGTAATAACTTACATTTTTATTTCCATCTCTTTTTGGATCTATTCTGTTCATTTGTTCTATCAATCTATTAGTGCACCAATGTCAGTCAGGTTTAAGTATTGGATCTTTGTAAATTTTACATTTTGATAGGGTTAGTGCTTCCTTATTGTCTTTCAGAATTTAGTTGTCAGTCTTAAAGGTTTATTTTTTATGTGAACTTTAGAATTAGCTTATCTTTATAATATTCAGTTTTATTGCCAATGTCAAGTTATGTTGTTGTACTTATCTATGATTTTTCTGAGGTCTTTTGGTAATTCAAACTCTTCTTCACATGGGTACTGAACATTTTTTTAAGTTTAATGTTCTGTATTTCCATTATAAATGGGCCATTTCTTCCATTTCTATCCTTTTCATATCTTGAAAAGTTATTTTTATATTTTAATTTTTTAACTAATCACATTATGAAATCTCTTATGATTTCTATTAGTTTTAAAATCTTTTTTTGTTTTTAAATATGAAACATATAAATGGCTAAAAGTTACAATATTGTCTACTGGTAATATAAGTGACCAGTCCCTTGACACATAGGCCCCTGTTTCTCAGTTTTCCTCTCCAGACACAAACATTTTGCTCAGTTTTTTTGTGTGTATGCTTCCAGGTATATTCTAATAGACAAAAGAAATATATATATAATATTTATATGTGTATACATATATGCATGTATACATATCCATATATGTAAATCAAGTCATTGTACACAGAATTTTTCACTTCAAAACTTTTTTCCCTATAAGTGCATATGGAAATTAGTCATTCCATTCTATGGATGTACCATAATTTATTTAATCACTCTCTGCACCATATGGGATCTTCCTGGACCAGGGATCAAACCCATGTCCCCTGCATTGGCAGGTGGATTCTTAACCACTGCACCACCAGGGCAGTCCCTCCGTGGTAAACTGACATCAGCATTGTTGAACTATGCATATGATGCTTCTCTCCTCCACTCTGCAAACAGACTTGCCTGCTTGTTTCTTTATTCAGCCCCACTCTCCCTACTTTTTGAAACTCTTTGTCATGCTGAGTTCAGAGTAGCTTCCTCTATCAGCCTTTGTACTTGTTTCTATAATCAGTTGATTATTGTTTTTCTCTTTGGTGGTGGCCACTTAGAACTGTGGTTTATCACTGGCCTGAGATCTTTAGTCACAAGAGTCTTACCTCAGTGTTTCCTCATTCTTTTATGACCTTGGCTCTATTTGAAAGTCTTTTCTCATATACTATGCTTTGGGAATATAGATATTTCCAAATTTCATTGAAGATGAAGTTTGCATTATTTTTAAACATCCTCCTTATTGTTTTGAAGGCTAAGATTACTTGAAGGACAATGAGAAAACTATTCTCTTTACTGTGCTATTTTAAAATTGGAAGACTTTAATAGCTTTCCATTGAATCCCTTGTGTATTTTATATGTATCATATTACCATAAATAAATAATAATATTTTCTTTCTCATTTTAGATGCTTATACTTCAATTTCCTCACTTAGACTCATTACATTGGCTACTACATTCAGAACAAAATTAAATAGCCAAATTGAAGGTGGATATTTTTCCTTTGCTTTTGCATTTATTAGGAATGATTTTTGTGTTTCTCCATTAAGCTTGCTTTTGCTTTTTGGCTTGATATGGGTAGAATCGTATCAAGGAAGTATCCGTTTACCCCATTCTTTAAAAATATATTTTATACGATTTAAAATGTATTTAAGTATTTATATTTTATTTTCCCAAAAAACATTTAAGCAACTGAAGAGTTGATATGTGATTTTCTTCCTTTATCTATTGAAATGGTAGAAAGTATATTAGATATTCTTAATAATGTATAATAGAATTAGTAAGAATTCTTAATAATGTATCTTTTTCACATCCTGGCAAGAGCCTAATCTGTTCATTATGAATTATTTTCTCAAAAGACAGTATAATGCAATGATTAACAGTTTGAACTCTGGAACAGACTGCCTGAGTTTGAGTCCTGGTTCTGTCACTTAATAAATAGTTAATTGACCTTAACTGGCTGTGCTTCACTTTCTCTATCTATTAAATGGGGTTGATTCTGATACTTACCTCATAGAACTGTGATGAGAATTAAATGTGTAAACACATGTAAAGCTCTAAGAAAAATGCCTGGCAGAAAACAAGTTGTAGCAATTATTTGTGGGTTCTTCTATTTAAAAAAATATTGTATATATATTTTAGTTTCTATTTGATTACAGAAGATTCTTGTTGTTTTTTCCCATTTACTTCTTTTTTAATATAAAAATTGTATATAAGTACAGAGATCCTGAAGGTGAGCTGAAGGTGAGGAGGTATTCTCCACGTTCTTTCTTTTCTTCTTCCTAGAGTGTATGTGTGTGTGTGTGTGTGTGTGTGTGTGTATTTGAATATCATGTTGTAAGATCATATCAGTAACCACCATTTAGCATTTAGTGTTGCAGTCATCTAGAGACCTCAGTGTTATCCCCACTCACTCCCTAAGATTTTAAATCCTTGCTCACTGTTACCCTTTCCAGCTTACTTCTTCCTGTCATAATTACTTGTCATTTCCACATGCACTTAGATCACACTTTTAGTGTAGTGGTCTCTCAGCTCCTTTACCTCCTCTCTTCCTATGGTCATTTCCATCCTCCTTTCTTAGCTAACCACCACTCCCATGGCCATACCCTGGAACCTGCATTGTTAAATTACTGCAACTCCTTGAGTCCTTCAATGTTGAACGTCCCACTCTCTGTCCACCCATCCTATCATTCCAGTTCATTTTTCTAGTTCTTCAACTCCAAAAATTTTTGGATCTCTTTGAAACCTCCAATTCAATGATCCTACCATGTTTCACTGCCCCTTACCTTCCACATCCCCTCTCTTTCTTTCTTACCTAGCTTAAGTACCATAGACCATCATTGTCAGTCCTTTGCATCTACCCTCAACTATTTTGACCCTTTCACACCTCATTTTCCTCTCCTGGCAAAACCCCAGTTCTGAATAAACTGAAACTGTGTTCACTGTTCTCATTTTAAATTCACGGTCACTACCCTCAAGTGGGTCCTTAATTGTATCTGCCAAACTTAGTATTTTCGTAGTCCATCCTTTTACTCTCCAACTAATTGTCCCATATTTTTTCCTCTCTTCTCTTACCACTCTCCCATTTCCACTCTCAGCTAATGATCTTGCTTCTTATTTCATTAGAAGAATAAAGTCAATCAAAAGAGAAATTCCACAGGCTTATTTCGTCACATCTACTTACCTATCATGTCTATGCCTTGAGTATGCCCTCTGTCTTTCCTCCTGTTTCTGTGGATGAACTCTATATTCTACCCTTACACCTGTGCACTGAATTCTGTCTCTTCTCACTTACTTAAGGACTTTACTCCTGCAGCTGACTTCTCAACACATCAGCCAGACCCCCATTAAAACCCAGGCCAGGGCTTCCCTGGTGGCGCAGTGGTTGAGAGTCCGCCTGCCGATGTAGGGGACACGGGTTCGTGCCCCGGTCCGGGAAGATCCCACATGCCGTGGAGCGGCTGGGCCCGTGAGCCATGGCTGCTGAGCCTGCGTGTCCGGAGCCTGTGCTCCGCAACGGGAGAGGCCACAGCAGTGAGAGGCCTGCGTACCGCAAAAAAAAAAAAAAAAAAAAAAAACCCAGGCCAGAAAATGTTACTCCTCCATTGTAAACCCTGCAAGATTTTCCCATCTCACTCCAAGTAAAAGCCAAACGTCCCTCAATGCACAATGAGGCCCTTCACAATCCGGCCTTCTTTTCTCTCTGACCTCACTGTCTGTTACTATCTTCTCTAATCTCATTACTCTCCAGCCACGCTGGACTCCTTGCTATTCTTCCAACATGTGAGGTTCACTACCTCTAGATTTTGCATTGCTCTGTCTTCTGCCTGGAGTACCTTTTCTAGTGTCTTTTAGGTCTTCAGGTTTAGGTCTCTGCTCAAATGTCACTCACTCAATGTGGCCATCTCCTACCACGCTCTTTAAAATAGCAACCTCTTTCTTCTGGTAGTGCTGAATTTTACAGGAACCCTGAGAGACTGGAAAACAGCAATGGTTAAGAAATCCCCCTTACCCATTTGTGTTCTGGGAAACAGCTTACTGAAAAAGAACCACCCTTCACCATGTGACTTAGATAATACTTAAGGAGGCTCCCCTTGTTTACCTATAACAAGGCAAGACACAGATCCATCAAATTCTCATTCTTTGCCTCTTAAATGATTATATGGTCTATTTGTACCCACTGACCAATCTGGACAAAATTCCTGACTTGACCTAACTTTAGTTAAGTCTTCCCTCCCGTTAAGTTCCCTGAACTTTGACCTACCCTCAGCCTGAGCCAACATACAACACCCCCCTTTTTTGCCCCTCCCAGGATTAGACTGACCACAGGGAAAGACATTCCCTGACCTACTGTCATTCCATCACATCACTCACTGCCTCACACTCTGCCATTTCTGGTCTTTTTTACCCCTGCCTGTAAAAGAAAGCCCTTTTCTGCCTGACATTTGAGATGCTTGCAGCAGAACTTATCACGATCTGATTATCTGATATACTATGCAGTTTACTTATTAATGCATATTCTGTCTTTTCCCACTAGAATGTAAACTATGTAAACAAAAGGAATTTTTCACCTACTCTGGTCCCGGCTGTAGTCCCAGAAACTAGAACTATGCCTGGAACAAAGTAAATATTTAATAAATATTTATTGAATGAAGAAATGGATGACAAATACCTTTCTTTCCATCACACATAGTTTATCATTACTTCCTCATTCTTTTTTAATAAAATAAATAAAACATAACATAATGTTGAAACCCTATATATCCCTGCTCAAGAGTCCAACTTCCATCCTCTCCATCCCTCTTCCAATCTCTTCCTCAAGAGAAATCCCTAACAGTATAAACACTTCCATTCTGTCTTTTTCATTCTGTTTTTTTAAACCTTTATAGATAATGTGCAATCATGAACATTGTATGATGTATTCATATGTGTTTTTAAATATATAGAAACTATATATGTAATTTCTCTCTGTGTGTGTGTATATATATATATATATATATATATACACACACACACACACATACATACATATCATCTTGCATCTTTCTCTTTCCTCAACACTGAGTTTTTTGAGATCTAATAATTATAAATAAATAAATAAATCACACACACACACACACACACACACACACACACACACAGACATGTATTCCTGTATTCCTACTGGTTCTGTTTCTCCGGAGAACCCTGACTGATACGTGGGGCACACATAATTTCAAATTTAATAGACACTCTTAATTTGGACTCTAAAGTGTTTGAACTAATGAGCCAGTTTATCCTCCATACAGCAGTACATGAGATACATGGTATTTTGACAATCTGCTGGATACGAAATGCTTTATTGGTGATTTCATTTACACTTCTGTGATTGCCAGTTAAGAGGAGCATCTTTTCATATGAATATTGGCAATTCAGTTTTCTCTTCAGGGAATTGAGTTCAGTTTTTGGTTTATTTTTTTCCTACACTGTTGTTCTTTGTGAAATTATTTATCTATCCTGGATATTAATTATTTTTCCATTATTTGTGCTGCAAAGAATTTCTCATGGTCTATACATGGTTTTTAACATTTTTTCTTATGAAATGTAATTTTGTTTACTTAATTCTAAAAATCTTTTTCTTTTTTTGTATGTTGTTTATAATGTTTAAAAAATCCTTTTCTTAAGTCATGAAAACTATCATAATAGTTCTAATACCTTCAAAGTTTTGTTTCTCACATTTATTTCTAAAACACATTTGTAATTTATTTTTGTGCATAGTAGTATGTAGGAATCTAATTACAACTATGGCAAAACAGTTGTCCCCAAACTATTTATTGAATAGTTCATTTTTTCTACTCTGGTTGGTAATGCCAACACACTCACATGCTATGATGCGTTATTTTTATGAATTTGGACTCTATTCCCCCCAATTTTAAAAACTATCTTTGTACAAATACAACTTCAAAACAAGTCTTCAAAGTTGATATAATAAGTTTTACCCCTTTGTTCTTATTTTCAGAAGGACCGGGGCACGAACCCGTGTCCCCTGCATCAGCAGGCAGACTCTCAACCACTGCGCCACCAGGGAGGCCCTCATTGGTAGACTTTCTGATGTCCAATCATCCTTGCCTTGCTTGTATGAAGGCATTTTTTAATGTGTTAGATTTGGTTTCCTAGCATGTCATTTACAATCTTTATATCTATATTCGTAAGTGATTTTGGACTGAAATTTTCTTTTCTTGTACTTACTTTTGGGACTTAGATTATACTTGACTCTTGAAATGAGTGTTCGTTCCTTTTACAAACATAGTCTATATGACACTGATGTTTCAGTACTTTGTAAGGTATACTTTGAGGCCTAATAAGTGGTCTTTGTATATTGTATAAATAAGTACACATACACATGCACATAAACATATAGAAGTAGAAATACATATACATATTTCCCTTAAGCTTGAAAAGGAAATATATTTTCTATATGTTGGGTATTGTGTGTGTATATATATATATATCTATATATATATAAAATACATATATATGTTATATATACATATAAATATATAAGATATAGATATATATAATTTCACATATATGTTCCATCAAGCCTTTTCATTCTATCCCTCATTTTTCTTAACTTCCTTTTGATAGTTTTCATCTCTCTATATAATTGTGCTGAATATTTTGTGGTTTCTTGACAGTCATTTAAAAATATTAACAATTCTCTTTTTAGCTGTGTATAGTCTGTTTTGCATTTCTAATATTTCTCTTTTGTATTTTCAAACTATTATTTTCTCATTTCATAATCTCTCATTCTTTTTATAGTTAGTTTCTTTGAAATGTCTTATTATACCTATTTTAACTCCCTTTCAGTATGTTCTATTATTTCTAAAAACTTGGGTATGAATTTCATTTTTGCTTTGCCAACTCTAAGTTAACTGTTTCTCAACATGATTCTTTTCTCCCTAATGCACTTTGTACTTTTCTTTAAATCAGCTCATGGTGAATTGTAATTCTACACGTTTTTTAATGTTAGGTGTTGACTTAGGAGTCTGCACATAGCAGATCGTGTGATCTGATTCTATTGTAAATGGTATTTTCTCTATTATTATTTCCCCTAACCAGCATTTTTTTTATATATGAAAGCTAATAATTTCTGTACATTAATTTTATATCCTGCTATCTTACTGAGTGCTTTTATTGTTTCAATTAGTTGTGTCATTGACTCTTTAGAGATTTTTATATATGCTATTATAGCATTTTAAAATAGAGATAGCTTCACTTTTTTTTTTACCAGTTATTATGCCTCAAATTAATTTTTTCTCCCTTGTCTAGTTTAATTTACTAATACCTTTAGTACAATGTTAAATAGCGATGAAGAATCTGAACAGACGCCTCACCAAAGAAGAAATGCAGGTAGCAAATAGGCATAGGAAAGTATGTTCTACAGAATATGTCTCCGGGAAATGCAAATTACATGAAAGCTACTCCAGTTTTCTTTTGATTTCCATTTGCATGGAATATCTTTTTCCATCCCTTCACTTTCAGTCTGTATGTGTCCCTAGGTCTGAAGTTGGTCTCTTGTAGACAGCATATATATGTGTCTTGTTTTTGTATCCATTCAGCCAGTCTATGTCTTTTGGTTGGAGCATTTAATCCATTTACATTTAAGGTAGTTACCAATATGTATGTTCCTATTACCATATTCTTAATTGTTTGGGGTTTGTTATTGTAGGTCTTTTCCTTCTCTTGTGTTTCCTGCCTAGAGAAGTTCCTTTACCATTTGTTGTAAAGTTGGTTTGGTGGTGCTGAATTCTCTTAGCTTTTGATTGTCTGTAAAGGTTTTAATTTCTCTGTTGAATCTGAATGAGATCCTTGCTGAGTAGAGTAATCTTGGTTGTAGGTTTTTCCCTTTCATCACTTTAAATATGTCCTGCCAGTCCCTTCTGGCTTGCAGAGTTTCTGCTGAAAGATCAGCTGTTAACCTTAAGGGGATTCCCTTGTATGTTATTTGCTGCTTTTCCCTTGCTGCTTTTAATATATTTTCTTTGTATTTAATTTTTGATAGTTTGATTAATATGTGTCTTGTCATATTTCTCCTTGGATTTATCCTGTATGGGACTCTCTGTACCTCCTGGACTTGATTGACTATTTCCTTTGCCATGTTAGGGAAGTTTTCAACTATAATCTCTTCAAATATTTTTTCAGTCCCATTTTTTTTTCTCTCTTCTTCTTCTGGGACCCCTATAATTCGAATGTTGGTGCATTTAATGTTGTCCCAGAGGTCTCTGAGACTGTCCCCAATTCTGTTTATTCTTTTTTCTTTATTCTGCTCTGCGGTAGTTATTTCCACTATTTTATCTTCCAGGTCACTTATCCATTCTTCTGCCTCAGTTATTCTGCTATTGATTCCTTCTAGAGAATTTTTAATTTCAATTATTGTGTTGTTCATCATTGTTTGTTTGCTCTTTAGTTCTTCTAGGTCTTTGTTAATCCTTCCTTGTATTTTCTCCATTCTATTTCCAAGATTTTGGATCATCTTTACTATCATTACTCTGAATTCTTTTCAGGTAGACTGCCTATTTCCTCTTCATTTGTTTGGTCTGGTGGCTTTTTACCTTGCTCCTTCATCTGCTGTGTATTTCTCTGTCTTCTCATTTTGCTTAATTTACTGTGTTTGGGGTCTCCTTTTTGCAGGCTGCAGGTTCACAGTTCCCACTGTTTTTGGTGTCTGCTCCCAGTGGATAAGGTTGGTTCAGTGGGCTGTGTAGGCTTCCTGGTGGAGGCGACTGGTGTCTGTGTTCTGGTGGATGAAGCTGGATCTTGTCTTTCTGATGGGCAGGACCATGTCTGGTGTGTGTTTTGGGGGTGTCTGTGGACTTATTATGATTTTAGCAACCTCTCTGCTAATGGGTGGGGTTGTGTTCCTGTCCTGCTAGTTGTTTGGCATAGAGTCTCCAACACTGTGGCTTGCTGGTCATTGAGTGGAGCTGGGTCTTAACGTTGAGTTGGAGATCTCTGAAAGAGCTTTTGCCATTTGATATTATGTGGGGCCAGGAGGTCTCTGGTGGACCAATGTCCTGAACTCAGCTCTCCTACCTCAGAGGCTCAGGCCTGACACCTGGCTGGAGCACCAAGACCTTGTTAGCTACATGGCTGCTTTTCTGTTTTTGAGGTGGTTTCTCCACTGTGCCAGTCAGTCTGGGGGCCAGGTGACTCCATGGCTGCTGGGGCTGCCAGGCTCCTCTGACCATCCAGTCCTGCTCTGCCGTGGGAGCTGCTCCAGTGGCCACAGTGCTCACTCGTGAAGCTGACATGGCAGAGACTGGAGTAGTGGTAAATCACTCTTGAAAGACACACAAGTAGACCTGTATACATTGAAAGATATGCCCTGTTCTTGGATAGGAGGAATGGACATCATAAAGATGTCTGTTATCTCTGCTAATTTATAAATGTAATGCGATTGTAATAAAAATTCTTACTTACATTTAAATAGAGCTTGATAAGTTGATAAGAAAGACAAGTCATAATCAAATTTATATAGAAAGCAATCATGCAATTTGAGATAGGATAACACACAAAAAAGGAAAACTGTAAGAGGGGATTAACCCTATTAGACATTAAAACATACTGTAAAGTTTCATTAAACAAAACAGAATTGTGCTGACATATTAAAAAATCATGTGCTAGAATAGAAATGCCAGAAGGGGACCCAAATACACATTCAAATTTAATATGTGATTAATATGACATCTTAAAACACTGGGGCAAAGGTGAATTTTAAAAAATATGGTGTAGGCAACCCATGACCCAACCCATGCCAAGTTCCCACACCAGTACCACTTGCTCCAGAACTGTTCCACTCTGGGGCAAGAGTTTTGGTACTGGGAGTGGGTGGAGCACATATTTAAAGGGAATAAAGCCAGCTCGGACCTAAACTTCGGGCTTGTGCTTCAGCAGCGCAGGACCTGCCCCTACCCCAAATAAGGTCGTGATGGCCACTGAGCAGAGGGGAAGCACTGGCTCACGTTTTGTTTTAGCCCTACCCCTCCATATCTAGCCCAACCTCCACCAAGGTGATAGCTGCCAGCAAACCCTGAGCAAAGATGTGACTTGTGTTCATATCAGATCCAGCTGTTTCACCAAAGCCACTGGGCACATGCAGACTATATACGGATGCTCCCACATAAGGACATTCCTTCAAGATGCAATAGGTAACTGCTTCACATAATTTCATAGAGAAAGAGAAAGTTAAGAAAAATGAGAAGACAGAGGAATTTGTCTCAATTGAAAGAGCAAGAGAAAACCCCTGGAAAAAAACAAGTAATAAAACAGAAATAAACAATTTACCAGATAAAGAGTTGAAAGCATTAGTAATAAGAATGCTAACTGACTTAGGGAAAAGACTAGGTGAACACAGTGAAAATTTTAACAAAGAGCTAGAAAATATAAAAAGAACCAGTCAGAAATGAAGAATAAAATAACCAAAATGAAAAATACAATAGAAGGAATTAATAGTAGGCTAGGTGATACAAAAAAACATATAAGTGATCTGGAAGATAGGATAATTAAAATCACCCAAATAAGAGCAAGAGAAAAAAAAATTTTTTTTAATGAGAACAGTTTAAGGGACCTCAGAGACAACATCAAGCATACCAACATTTGCATTTTAGCAGTCCCAGAAAGAGAAGAAAGGGGTTGAAAATGTATCTGATAAAATCATGGCTAAAAACTTCTTAAACCTGTAGAAGGAAACAGATACCCAAGTAAAGGAAGCACAGAGGGTCCCAAACAAGATGAACCTAAACAGACCCACACAAATATATATTATAATTAAACTGGCAAAGTTAAAGAGAGAATTCCAAAGGTAGCAAGAGATAAACAAAGAGTCATAAACAAGGGAACCACCATAAGTCTATCAGCTGATTTTTCTGCAAAAATTTTGCAGGTCAGAAGGGAGTGGTGTGATAAATTCAAAGTGCTGAAAGGGAAAAACATGCAACCTAGGATACTCTACCAGCAAGATTTCCATATAGAATTGAAGGTGAGATAAAGAACTTCTCAGACAAGCAAAAATTAAAAGGATTCATCAATAAACCAACCCTAAAAGAAATGTTAAAGAGTCTTCCTTAAGTGGAAAGGAAAAGGCTATAACAAGAAGTAAGAATCTATAGGAAAGAAAAAATTCCACTAGTAAAGGCAAATATACAGTAAAGGCTGAGGATCAACCACTTAAGCTAGTACAAAGTTAAAAGACAAAAAATTGTAAACTCAGCTATAAATATAATAATCAGTAAAGGGATAAACATGAAGATGTAAAATACAACATCAAAAACACAAAATTTAGGGAAGCGAGTAAAAAATGTAGATATTTTATACTGTGTTTGAACTTAAAGTACTACCTTTTTAAAACAAGTAGATATAGATCAACATATATGAGCTCCATGGTAACCACAAATCAAAAACCTATAATAGATACACAAAAACTAGAGAGAAAAGAACACAAGCATACCAGTAAAGAAAACATCAAACCACAAGGGAAGAAACAAAAAGAAGAAAAGAAAAGAGAAGAACTACAAAAACAATCAGAAAACAAGTAATAAAATGGCAATAAGTACATACCTATCGATAATTACTTTAAATGTCAATGGACTAAATGCGCCAATCAAAATACATAAAGTGGCTGAATGGATACAAACACAAAACCTGTATATATGCTGCTTATAAGAGACTCACTTCAGAGCTAAAGCACTCACAGAAAGAAAGTGAGGGGTTGGAGAAGGATATTTCATGCAAATGGAAATGACAAGAATGTGGAGGTAGCAACACTCATATCAGACAAAATAGCCTTTAAACAAAGTCTCTAACAAAAGACAATGAAGGACATTATATAATAGTATAGGAATCAATACAAGAAGAGGATATTACACACATTAACATATATGCACCCAATATAGGAGCACATAAATAAATATTTACAGACATAAAGGGAGAAATTGACAATAATACAATAATAGTAAAGGACTTTAACACCCCAATTACATCAATGAAAAGACCATACAGATAGAAAATAAGACAACAGTGGTCTTAAATGACATAATAGACCAGTTCAACTTAATAGCTATCTACAGAATATTCCATCCAAAAATTCAGAATACACATTATTTTCAAGTGCACATGGAATGTTCTCCAGGATAATTAACATGTTACACCAAAAAACAAGTCTTAACAAAGTTAAGAAGATAGAAATAATATTAAGCATTTTTTCCAAACAATGGTGTGAAACTAGAAAATAACTACAGGAAGAAAAATGGGAAAATCACAATCATGTGGAGACTAAACAACATGCTACTAAAAAAAAAAAAAAGGGTTAATGAAGAAATCAAAGAGGAAATTGGCAAACACCTCTAGACAAATGAAAATGGAAATACAACTTTCCAAAATCTGTGAGATGCAGCAAAAGTAGCTCTAAGAAGGAAATTTATAGTGATGCAGGCCTACCTGAATAAACAAGAAAAATCTCAAATAAACAACCTAACCTACCATATTAAAGAATTTGAAATAGAGGGCCAAACAAAGCCCAAAGTCAGCAGAAGGAAGGGAATAATAAATATCAGAGAGGAAAAAAATACAGGCTAAAAATAATAGAAAAGATCAATAAAACCAAGAGCTGTTTTTTTTCAAAAGATAAACGAAATTGATAAGTATTTAGCCAGGTTCATCAAGAAGAAAATAGAGGAGACCCAAATAAACAACATAATGAATGAAAGAGGAGAAATAACAACTGATACCACAGAGGTACAAAAAACCATAAGAGAATACTACAAACAGTTATATGCCAACAAATTGGACAACCTAGAAGAATGGACAAATTTCTAAAAACATACATTTCAAGAGTGAATCAAGAAGAAATAGATAGTCTGAACAGACCAACCACTGTTAGTGAAATGGAATTTGTAATAAAAATACTCACAGCAAGCAAAAGACCAGGACATGAATGCTTCACAGGGGAATTCTACCAAACATATAAAGAAGAGCCAAGACCTAGTGTTCTCAAACTATTCCAAAATATTGAAGAGGATGGAACACCCCCAAATTCATTCTACAAGGCCACAATTACCCTAATACCAAAACCAGACAAAGACACCACAACAAAAGAAAATTATGAACCAATATCTCTGATGAATATAGACGTAAAAATCTTCAACAAAATATTAGCAAACCTAATTCAACAACATATAAAAAGGATCATACATCATGATGAAGTGGGATTTGTTCCAGGAATGCAAGGAAGTTTCAGTATTCACAAATCAACAACTGTGATATGCCACATTAACAAAAAGAAGAATTAAAATCATGTGATCATCTCAATAGATGCAGAAAAAGCATTTGACAGAATTCAACATCCATTCATGATAAAAACTCATCAAAGTTGGTATAGAGGAAACATATCTCAACATAACAAAGGTCATTTTTTGCCAAACCCATAAATTACATTACACAGAATGATTAAAAGCTGAAAGACCTTCCTCTAAAATCAGGAAGAAGACAAGGGTTCCCAAAAGAATGAAATTAGAACATTTTTTCACATATACAAACTAAACTCAAAATGTATTAAAGACCTAAATAAAACTGCTAGAAGAGAACATAGGCAGAAAACTCTTTGACATAAATCGTAGCTATATTTTTTTGGGTCTGTCTCCTAAGGCAAAGGAAACAAGAGCAAAAATAAGCAAATAGGACCTAATTAAACTTAAAAGCTTTTGCACAGCAAAGGAAACTGTTGACAAAGCAAAAAGACAACCTACTGAATGGGAGAAAATGTTTGCAAATGATGTGACTGATAAGGGGTTAACATCCAAAAATATATAAACAACTCATACAACTCAATATCAAACAAACAAAAAACCCAACAACTGAGGCCTGCCAGCTCCAGCTTGCACCCTATGTCTATGTCTGTGCCTGTTCCCCCTCCCCCAGGCCTGGTCATGGGCCTCACACTGTCCATGCTCTTTTCATGGATCTTCAGGAAGAAACAGGTGCAAATCCTCATGGTTGGCTTGGATGCAGCTGGCAAGACCCAAGGGAAAAAAATGATTAAAAATGGGCAGAAGACTTGAATAGACATTTTATCAAAAAAGACATAAGGATAGCCAAAAGGTACAAAAAAGATGGCCAACAGGCACATGAAAAGATGCTCAACATCACTAATCATCAGAGAAATTCAAATCAAAACCACAATGAGATATCACCTCACACCTGTCAGGATGGCTATCACCAAAAAGAACACAAATAACAAATGTTGGAGAGAATGTAGAGAAAAGGGAACCCTTGTGCACTGTTGATGGGAATATAAATCGGTGCAGCCACTATGGAAAACAGTATGGAGGTTTCTCAAAAAACTAAAAATAGAGCTACCATATGACTCAGCAATTCCACTTTGGGGTATATATCCAAAAGAAATGAAAACACTTATTCAAAAATATACATGCACCCCAATGTTCATAGAACCGTTATTTACAATTGCCAAGATAAGGAAGCAACATAAGTGTTCATCAACAGATGCATGGATAAAGAAGAGATGATACACACACACACACACACACACACACACACACACACAATGGAATATTACTCAGCCATAAAAATGAATGAAATTCTGCCATTTGCAACAACATCAGTGGACCTAGAATTATGCTTAGTGAAATGTCAGAGAAAGACAAATACTGTATGTTATCACTTATATGTGAAATCTAAAAAATAGAACAAACGAATATATATTAACAAAACAGAAGCAGACTCACAGATATAGAGAACAAACTAATGGTTAGTGGGGAGAGGGAAGGGGGGAGGTACAAGATAGGGGTAGGGGATTAAGAGATACAAACTACTATGTATAAAATAAATAAGATACATGGATATATTGTCCAGGACAGGAAAATGTAACTATTATTTTATAATAACTTTAAAAGGAGTATAATCTATAAAAATATTGAATCAGTGTTGTACACCTGAAACTAACATATAATATTGTATATCAACTATACTTCAAAAAAAATTAAACAAACAAATGAAACAAAGAAAAACAGGTACAGAGATCAGAGTAGTGGTTACCATAGAGGAAGGAGTGGGGGGAGGACAAAATGGGTGAAGGGGGCCAACTGTACAGTGACAGATAAAACTAAACTTTTGGAGTTGAGCACGCTGCCGTGTATACAGAAGTCAAAATACAATGTTGAACACATGAAACATATATAATGTTGTAAACCAATGTTACTTCAATTAAAAAAAATTGATATCCCTTAGCAAGATTGATTAAGGAAAAAATGAGAGAAAACAGAATTTTCCAAAACCCAGGTTGAATGAGGGGATATCACCATATATCCTACATATATTAAAAGTATGATAAAGAAATATTATAAACAAGTTTATGCCAATTATGACAATTTAAATGAAATATCGTTTCTCATTAACTGCTCACAATAATCCTATAAAGTATTATTATCTATTTTATCTGAGGAATGTGAGAATCAGGGAAGTTCAATGAGTTAAGGTCAGCTATTATGCCCATAGTTTTTTGATCACCCCACACTGCCTTGGTGTTGTCAATTCTGTCACTTCAATTTCTTGACGTACAAAATGAGGAAAACAATGATTTAGCGTAGAGCAGTACTGTATAGATTATGAAATGATAATGCAATGATTTAATGTGAATATTAAATACATCCAGAATGTTAGTGATCAATCTCCTGCCTTATATCTTCCCTTGCTCTAAGTGGATATGGTAAATAAGTACGTTTTAGTAGAAAAGTGTGTTTCTTTTTCCTAAATTTTGTTCTATAAATATTTGCTCTTATTACATGAAATTTAACAAAATCTATAATTGACCAACAATTGTATTCGATTTTTCTCTCACTTGGACAAAATGAAAATCGAAATGTTTCTCTATGAAAAGACTATTCCATACAATTTATCAATCTCAGTTTTTCTTTGGAGAAATGGATCATTAAGTTCCCACTCTATGAAACACCAATATGTACCCCACTATGGGAACAATTCACACTATAAAATCAAACAAATATTTCAACTTAAATTGGAACATGAATGAAGTTCCAATATCTATTTGAAATGAGAAATTAAGGTCAACATAGTAGCAAATAAGGTTTAAAATATTTGTCTGGAAATCAATAGAGCTGCTCTATACATAGGTACGCATTTAATACTATATGGGAGTAAAATAAAAATATTGGCTTTAAGTGAGGAATTGTACTGCAAGTATGTGGGATTTCAACAAACTTTCTGTACACCCTGCTATCGATACGTTGTGAAAATACAGGGGAAAATGTGAAGTTTATATATGGTAGATTTTTTTTTCTCCCCATTCATTCCATGTCCATCTTCTGCCCTCTTCCCACAACAAAGTGATGACAAATGGGCTATATTCTTTTTTTTAAAAAAGCACTTTTGGTAAGCTATAGCATACATAACAAAATGTACACAATCACAATTGTACAGATTGATAAAATTTTACAAAATGACCATACCTACGTAGCCAGCACCGACATTTAGAAACATAACATTACCAGCATCCCAGAGGTCTCCTGTGTGCCCTCTTCCAGTCACCACCCACTCCCATCCCTCCTCAAAGATAAATAAAATCCTGATTCCTAACAGAATAAGTTTGCTTTGTATGTCTTTGATAAATGGAATAAAAGAATATGTACTATTATGTCAGGTTTCTCTTACTCATGTTTGTGATATCTGTCCACACTGTTGTACATAATTACAAGTCGTATCCTCACTGCTGTGCAACATTCATGTGATCACATCAAAATGTATTTATCCTTTCTACTCTTGATTTCAAGTTTGGGAAGTATTACAAATGGTGACGCTATGGACATTCTTTTACATGATTTTTTTGTGATGATCAGCACTTTCTTTTTGGACATATACCTAGAACTGGAATTTTTTAATTATAGAGTATACAAGTGTTCAGCTTTGTTAGATACTGCCAAACAGTATTTTCCAAATTATTTGTACTAATTTACATCCCCATCAACTGTATGTAAGAATTCTGTTGCTCCACATTCTTACTGCCACTTAGTACTGTCTGTCCTCTTCTTTCAGACATTCTGGTGGGTATGGTCCTTCCTTCCTCATCACTGCAGTGCATGTTGTTATATCTACTGAGTCTGTATATTATTTTATGCTCCTGTGGCTTACAGAAAAATGAGCTGATTAAATCTAGATAAACTTTTTGATCTTGGGTAATTAACTTAGACCAACTGAACCTCACCTTCTTTGTGAAACAAAATATTACCAGTTTGCCTATCTTATCAGATTGCTCTGTGGATTAAGTAAAACAAAGTACGGGAAATGTTAAAGAGGCAAAGAAGTATCATTATTACTATCATTTAGTACAGTGATTCTAAAACTTATTTCTTTATAGCAATCATCATATAAAGCTCACCTCAGACCTCTGAATCAGAATTTCTAGAGAAGCTGTTTGGGAATATGGTTTTTGAACCAATATATTCAGGTGATATCTATAATCAGACATATTTGAAAGCCATTCATCTAGACTATGTTTTAGGTTGCATACACTTTCCAAGTGTCATTATTTTCTATTATTTAGCCATTGCTGTTATCCTCAGATATTTGTATGTAATGAACAATATGTAATGTATTAATAGTGTTAAGTCCAATATCAGTGCCCTTTGAAACCATTTAACACTTAAAGACCCTAAGCACTGAATTTACAGCAACACTAAACACAATCACTAATCTATGCTCTGCTTATAAATTCAGTACTTCTAGGAAGTATATTAAGATTTTCATTGATTTGGTATTGAACAACAAACATTTGTATGGATATTATGGAACTTGTTCTCATTCTATACTGATATTAAACTTTTGTTAATGCAAATGTAAATTGCTTCAACTTTCCTAGGAATTAATTTGACAGTATATATCAAGTACCTTAAATTTTTTTGTGTGTATTTACCATTCCAATTCTGCTTTTTGGGACTTTTCTTAAAATAATGGCCCCAAATGAGGACAATGCTTTCTACAGAAAAATGTCCACTGCAACTTTATTCATAATAAGATAAAATGGAAGCAGTCCAAATATCTAACAGTGTGAATTAGTATATAGTACTGGTATAAATTTACCATAATTTGATGGTTTCCTCATATTTTTGTCAATATTAAGCATTGCATACAAAATCACAATTTATCCTCCAATGCAATGAGGTAGGCCATACTTAAAACTATAGATGTAGATAGCATTTTTAATTAGGTTAATTAGGTTGTTTTGTTTTTTGCTATTGAGTTGTATGAGTTCCTTATGTATTTTGGATATTAACCCCTTTTCAGATATATAGTTTGCAAATGTTTTCTCCAGTTCTGTAGGTTGCCTTTTCATATTGCTGTTTCCTTTGCCGTGCAGAAGCTTTTTACTTTATTGTAGTTCTACTTACTAATTTTTTCTTCTTCTTGCCTGTGTTTTGATGTCGTATCCAAAATATTGCCAAGACAATGTCAAGGAAATTTCCCCCTTGTTTTCTTCTTGGATTTTCATGGTTTCATGTCTTAAGTTTATGTGTTTAATCAATTTTGAGTTAACTTTTGTGTATGCTGTATGATAAGTGTCCAATTTAATTTTTTTGCATGGCGATATCCAGATTACTCAACATCATTTATTGAAGAGATTAGCCTTTCTTCATTTTTCATTCTGGATTGGATTTATTTTGGGGCTGTCAATTCTGTACCATTGGTCTATGTGTCTGTTTTTATTCCAGCACCATACTGTTTTGATTAATATAACTTTGTAATATAGTTTTAAATCAGGCAATGTGATGCCTTCAGCTTTGTTCTTTCTCAAGATTGCGTTGACTATAGGAGTCTTCGTGGTTCCTTATGAATATTAGGATTTTTTTTTCTATTTCTGTGAAAAATGCCATTGGAATTTTGATAGGTATTGCACTAAATCTGTAGATCTCCTTGGGTACTATGGACATTTTAACAATATTAATTCTTCCAATCCATGAACACAGGCTATCTTTCTATTTATTTGTGTCTTCTTCAAATTCTTTCATAAATGTCATATCGTTTTTAATGTACAGATTTTTCACCTCCTTGATAAAAATTTTTAGTTCCAGGATTTCAGTTTGTTTTTTTTAAAATAAAGTTTCTGGGGGCTTCCCTGGTGGCGCAGTGGTTGGGAGTCCGCCTGCCGGTACAGGGGACACGGGTTCGTGCCCCGCTCCGGGAGGATCCCACGTGCCACGGAGAGGCTGGGCCCATGAGCCATGGCTGCTGAGCCTGTGTCCGGAGCCTGTGCTCCGCAGCGGGAGAGGCCACAACAGTGAGAGGCCCGCGTACTGCAAAAAAAAATAATAATAAATAAAATAAAATTTCTGTTTATTTATTAAATTCCTCATTTTGTTCAAGCATTGCTTTCCTGATTTTCTTCAGTTATCTATATGTGTTCTCATGTATCTCATTGAGCTTCTTTAAGATAGTTATTTTAAATTATTTCCCAAGCAATATGTAGATATACATTTCTTTGGGGTTGGTTACTGGAGCAATATTACTTTCTTTTCACGGTGTCACATTTGCCTGATTCGTGTAGCCTTGAGTTGGTGTCTGTCCATTTTCAGGAGCAAACCTCTCCCAATCTTTACAGACTGGTTTCAGCAGGTAAAGTCCTTATTTTGGGTCCCCAGGTTGATGGCATTGCCTCTGGTCTCAGTCATGTAGGGTTGGAGCCAGGTCACATGTTTGCTTCCAGGTCCACAGTGGAAACTGTATTTGGCATGTTTTTTACCAGTGGCTCACGTGTGCATGTATCCTGCCTTGTCCTTAGGGAGACAGAACTGGCTCTAGGACCTTGGTCAGTGGGGCTCTATCTGAGACAAAGGTCAAATTGAGGGACCATACAGTTAAGTCTGTATATAGCAGGCCTGTTTCCAAGTTTGTGAACAGGTGTGGCTCCCATTGGGTGTCTGAGAGGGTTTCTACCAGGTCACTGAGAGTATTCCTGGGCAGGTGGGACTGGCCCCAGTCCATGGTTGAGAGGGGCTGGAACTGAGTCACACGTCTGCTTTGGGTCTACAGCCAAGATTTGTAGAGAAAAACATAAGGAAATTCTTGTGAACATAGTTCAGGCCAAAATTTCTCAAGACCAAGAAACACTAACTGTAAAAAAAAAAAAAAGGTAGGTTGGGATTCATAATATTTAGAATGTCTTCTCTTGAAAATATACAGTTAGGTAAATGAAGAGGCAAGCCATAGACTAGGAAAAAATATTAGCAGTACTTATATCTGACAAAGGACTTATATCTAGAATATAAAATAACTTTTACATATCAATAATAAGAAAAACAGCTCCAAAATATTGGCAAAGATTTGAACAGAATCTTTACAAAAAGAGATACATAATGTGTCAAAATGTCCATAGCTACTAATCAGGGAAATGCAGATTAAAATCACAATGGTTTGCCCTTATACACCTACTAGAATCACTAAAATTAAAGAGTGAAAATATTGGTGAAAAGCAACTGGAACCCTCAAACAGATGGGACCCTCATACACTTCTGGTGGTGATGTAAAATTGTACAACCACATTGAAAACAGTTTGGCACTTTCTTAAAAGGTGAAAAATTTGCCTACCATATGATCCATTATTCTGCCACTATGAATATACTCAAGAAAAAAGGAAATACACATCCATAAAAAAGCTTGTAAATATTTGTTTATAGCAGCTTTATTCATATTAGCTAAACCTAAAAATTCAAATGTCTACTAACAGATCAATATCTAAACAAGTTTTGGTATGTCTATACAGTTGAGCACTACTGGCAAAGAAAAAGGAACAAAATACTGATATGCACAACTATATTGATGAATCTCAAAAACATGCTGTGTGAAAGAAGCCAGACACAAAAGAGTACATACTTTATGATCACATTTGTATGACATTCTAGAAGAGACAAAACCAGTCTATTGTACAATAAAGCAGATTCGTGGTTGCCTAGGGCTGGAGATGGTGGAGATTAAATTCAATGGGGCATAAGGGAACTCTCTGGGGTGAAGGAAATTTTCTATACTTTGGTAATGGTGTGATTTTATAGGTGTCTACAGTTGACAAAAGATTGGAATGTACAGTTTAAGTGGGCTTATTTTATTGTAGGTAAATGATTTTATAAAAAGTGACACATAAGATACATGAAAATCAGTCTTTTCATTTAATCAATCTCATATTACCTGAAAGAAATTTACAGCTTCTGAAGGGAAGCTGTTCATCCTCTCCTCACCTATCTTTTCTAACAGCTGGTTCTTTTTCAAAAAAAATACTGGAACAGCTATGCCCTTAGAGAATTTTTTTAATGTGCGGATACTTTGTTATAATATCAAATTAGATTGCATTGAAAAATAAACCACCGTAGTCATGTGTATCTCAAAGGCTATTTCCTAACAGCAGAGGCAGTTTTCAGTGGTCTGCATGGTGAACTAGTTCCATAGCCCCTATTCATAATAGAAGTTTTACTTCTGTTCTATAGCTGATGAAGCTGAAAATAGGCCTTGTGCTTTGGGGGTTAGTTTCTCATTTGGACTTCATAGAGGAAAGCTTATTTCACCATTTTTAAATTAAAAAATTAATTAAAAAGCAAAGATATTCCAAGTTCTTGCTTAGTGGCATGCCCAGAACACTCCACTTTTATTTGAAACTGTCTCAGCAGACTCTTTTGATTATTTAAAGAATATATGCTTGGAGAGACTCCTAGAAATCCTTTAGTAAGAGATGCACAGTACTTATAAAGCATAGGTACTGGCACCAAGGATATGAGCATCCTACTTCTCTCTTCAGACTCACTAACAATCCTTTTTTTCTTACTGGGTGTAAATATTCCAGCAAGAAAATTACAGCAAGGATGTTTACTTTGGTTACCAGGATTCTAGCTGTAAAATTATTTTCATTCTATCTAGTGTTTATTTCTCTTGATGCTGGAAGAATGACAGCGAATGTCAATCAACTTCATTGCTTTCTACGTGTGTCCTCCTGGTTCAGATATTCAGAAATCTTACTGAAGGAAATAAAATAGATGTTGCATTGTAAGTAACTATACCAGAAAAAAATGACGAGAATGTCTCTTGTGAATACCTTCACAACATAACGCTGTGTATTGGGTACCTTTTCCATTTGAAGCCTCAGATTTTCCTCTAAGACTACCAGAAATCTATTGTCATAAAGCAAGGACATACTTAATAGGCTCTAGTACTCTTTCTACTTCTTATAAGGTTTTTCATATCTGTTACATAATCTGCCCTTCTACAAATACATACGTGTGTGTGTGTACACCCAGACATGTGTATGCATGTGCTGTCACAGATGTGTACTAGAGAAATAATATTCAATCTGAGTTTATTCTTTTGGAATTCTTATTACTTAGTACACCTTGGGTTTCTGTAGTTAGAGATTACTGGAAATAGGAGTTTTCATCAATTTTTGTTGAAATAATGCAGTTTGGTGGCACCAACTCATCTTTGATCAGCTTACACTACCCAAAACATAGTAAATATGCTCTTCAAAGAGTAAACATAATGCTATGATAGAGTAGGTGGTCTACAAATTTAGCAGCCATTTATTGGGCATCTGTTACTGTCAAGTAAAGAGAAATGTGACATGATACTTGCTTTCAAAGGGCTAATTGATGAGAGATTTTTTTGGGAACATATAGAACTCAGAGTTTCCTAAAAATATTAGTAAAAATAATAATTTTTAGTTTGTCAGATTAAGTGTGGGTCTACAGGGTGCTCTTCCGTAGTGGCCCCAAGGAGTGTTCACACAGGCACTTTTTGAATATCTGTAGTGACCGAGAACTTGCTAACTCTTAAAGTAGCTCATTCCATCATTGGCTACTGTTAGAAATGATTTTTCTTATATTAAATCAAAATCTATTGCTCTGTGGCTTCTCCACACTGGCTCTAGTTATTCCTACAGGGGCCCTCGGAAATAAATCTAAGTATAATTTTTCTTTGAAAATATTATTCACTTTAAGCTTTCACTTAATGAAATGATAAGTGGCTAAAACAACCTTTATTCATATAGTCACTATCATGGAGAGAAATCTTAATTTTTATGTTCAAAAAAGTATACTTTGATACTTTCTAGATAGTATGAAAGAGCCCATGTTTTGAACATTTAAAATGTCAAATATTGAGCAAACTTAATACTTAAAGTATATGGATTTGATTTTTATAAACAGAAGAAAAAGAAAGCAAGGAAAATAGCATTTATTTACTATCTCTTGGGCACTTGGAACTTGCTAACTACTTACGCATATCTTGTTTAGTATTGACAAACAGTGTTGCGAGGGGATATTTTATCTTCATTTTTTTTTTGCTTTTCTTTTTTATGCTTTTTTATTTTTAAATTTTCTTAAGAAAATATGTATTATTTTAGAAATAAGTCATAAGATTAAAAATTTTAGATTTATAAAGGTCTGGAGAAATAGAAATTCCTGAATGGAAAAATTTAAGTTTTATAAATTAAAAAACAATTTTGGAATGGAGTTAAAGTCAAAATTGGCCTGAAATTTTTCTCTTTAAATTAGCTCCCCAACAGTCTGTTTCTTTAAATGTTTTACTGAATTAAATATCTTTTGTTCTAAGTGTTGGTTGAAGTACTGTGAGGACAAGAATGTATGATTCTTTATAAAGTTCTCAGTATTTTCTAATGTCAGCAAACGATTTCTTTTGGTTTTCTTTGCCACTTATCATATATTGTTTTATAACCTTATCAACTATCTGCAAATAAAATCTATTGCTTTCAAGACAATGTTCTTAAACGCTTTTAGTCTTAATTGCAGTATTTTTCATGTTGAGTTGCTTAAGCCACATACTTTGTATTCAAGCAGATGTTTACAAAATAAATAATCATATTGAGTTTATGTGGCTCATAATTCCATGCATTACAGACTGCTTCAGGTGACTCTCCAGACCTCATTTTCTTCTCACTTAAAAGATGCACTCAGAATAATATTTAAATTACATGTGTACATCTAATAAAAATATATAGTCATTTTAATACCTTTGCACTGTCAATCATTGATAGGAAAATATAACCTGACATGCTCTGGATTGATCTCTGGTGGGCAATGCATTTGAAAGTGCTATAACTTTTGGTTAGCACAGTATTTCCTGGGATGTCATCTACCATCAATATGCACTTTTGTTGTTATTGTTTGTTTGTCTCTTTGAGAGACTCTCCTGTCCCTTGTCAGGTAAAAGCACAGTTCAAATATGTACATCTTTTCCTCTTAGCAGTCTGTTGGATCCCACAATTTGGAACAGGTAGTTTTAAATCCAAATTAATTATAGGATGATTTACAAACTTGTGTTATGAGTATTATGTAAATTTACAAGATGAAAATTTAATATAGACCAAGGGATATATTGCTTCTATGGGCTGAAATACAGCCTTCTCTGGGGTGGCATCACATTCATATTTGTAAAGACTATTTTTTAGAGTAGTTTTATATTAAATTGAGAGGAAGATATGAAGATTCTTCATATACACCCTGCCTCCACACATGCATACCTTCTCTCATTATCAACATCCCCCTGGAGTGGTACATTTGCTACAATTGATGAACCTACACAGGCATCACAATCATTGAGTCCACAGTTTATATTAGGGTTCACTCTTGTGTATTCTGGGGGTTTGGACAAATGTATAATGACATATAGCCTTCATTACAGTATCATACAGAGTATTTTCACTGCCTTCAAAATCCTATGTCCTCTGCCTACTTATCCTTCCCTCCCCATCACCTTTGGCAACCACTGATCTTTTCCCATCTTCATAATTTTGCCTTTTCAGGAATGTCATAGTTGGCATCATACACTATGTAGCCTTTTGAGATTGCTTCCTTCTTTCTTTTTTTGAATTAAAAATTACTTCATGGCTGAAAAATGCTCACCAATATCTGAGGCTTCAGCGAGGTACAATCTCTTTGCAGCAGTAACATCAAGACCACTGATCACCATAACAAATATCATCATAATGACAAAGCTTGAAATATTGTGAGAATTACCAAAATGTGACCCAGAGACGTGAAATTAGCAAATGCTGTTGGAAAATGGTGCCAATATACTTGCTCGATGCAGAGTTGCCACAGACGTTCAATTTGTAAAAAAAAAAAAAAAAAGCAGTGTCTGTGAAGCACCATAAAGCAAGCACAATTAAACGAGGTGTGCCTGTAATTAAAGCCCCTACGTGTTTTGGGGGTTTTGTGTCTTACATTTGGGTTCAGATTTAAAACAAAATTCTTTGTTTTAAATGCCCATTAGACCACCATGTTTGTGTTTCTCAAGTTTGTTTTCCCCCTCTGAGAAGATCTCTTCACAAGCATGGGCATCAAATAGCACTTCTTTTTGGTGAGTCTCTTAAAAATATGTCAGGAGAGAATATTCAAACACATATTGTGGGTTGACCCCTCTTGGCTCTCATGATGTCTCTCATCAGCAGCATTAAAACATCATTGTCCTACACATGGCTAGATGATTCCTCAACACTGATGAAACTACCATGGAATTTCACTGCCCAACTTTGTTGATCACCGAGCATGTTTTATTCTTTATTATTTTACATTACCTCTACTGGGTTTTCTTCTCCCTGTAAACAGGCTTTAGTCTTCACTAGCTCTTTAAAAGCCCATTATGAAGCCTACTTATAATGACCGTCCTTTGCCACACCTGGCCTTGTCTCTCCACCATGCTTTCAATAGACTCTACTGCAGTGAGCCTGCATCACAATCACCTGGAGGGCTTACAGAAACACAGGCTGCAGGCCCCACCCCCACAGTTTCTGATTGGTAGGTTTGGAGCGAGGCTGAGAAGTTACATATCCTAACAGGTTCCCAGGTGATGCTGATACTTCTGATCTGGGACCTCACTTTGAGACTCCGGGCTCTACCAGCGTGCCTCGTGCGCATACTGTTTGCCAATTTTCACAGCTAGAGCCGCTTAACTCATACGTTCTGGTTCTGCCCCACGCAGGTAGGAAGGAATACAGGCCTTTCATTGGCTCAGTACGACGTAACTTTACGGCAGACTTGACGTGGGTAGCAGAGCTGAGTGAGCCTTTGCTGAGTTTTCCGGCTCCCGTACCTCATCCCTTCCTGGATTCCTTGCTGGACACGCTGTTTCCTCTGGGACTAGGACACTTGGATTTCCCTTGCTCAGTTCCTTCTGGAAGCTGAAGATGAGCAGGTAAGTTCACTTCCTGCATCAGAAAATCCACCTGGTTGCCTTCTGGACACGTGTGACCCTATGCTCACTCTGGCGTTTTTGGTTTGCCTGCACTGATTTCTTTCTGTTGCTTGTTGTTAAGACTTTGCCGTTTGCCTTTTCTGTGCCAGTGAGTCTAGCGTCCTGGGTCTGGCATTCCCAGGCCTGACTTCAAATACCCCAGGCTACCTGCAAACATGGATTATTTATTCAGTTGAACAGCATTGTTGCTTTTTCTCTGACTGTTGCCCATTCTTTCCCTCTCTTGATTTCTATATGCGTTTCTAGACCCCTTAACTCCAGGCTTCATCTCCCTCATGCTCTGAGACTCAGTGCTGGCTTGTTTCTTTTCCTCTGTGAATGATTACTTTTCTGATAAGATCATGTACCTTGTTTGGAAGGTTCTAATGCCACCTACATGCATGACTTAGATCCAAGTAAGTCAACTATAGTTTTTCCTTTTTAAACCTGTGTCAAGGAGGTCTATGGGCTGGCTATGCAAAGTGTCGTCTGAGGATCAGTGGCTTTCAGCATGTCAGGGGCGCTTGTTAGAAATGCAGAGCCTCAGACCCCACCTCAGATGCACTGAGTTAGAATCCATGTTGTAACAAGGGCCCCAGGTGATCTTCATGCACATTGTGAAGAACTGTTGTATGGTATAGCGCCTATAGGATGAACTGCTCCCACCTGAGACTAATTGTGACTCTCAACCTTACTAATCAGTACTTTTCCCAATTTCCTTAGCACCACTGATGTAATTTTACAGAACTGTGTTGGGTGAGTTTCCCGCTGATAATGTGAACTATGACCAACAACCCATGATTCTGCAGGAACCCATTCTCTCTACGTGCGTCTCACATTTGTTGTTTCCTGGGATATCTTGCACAAGGCCTTTTCAACTCTGTCAGCATACTAAAGGAATACTTCTTCATGCTTTTGGCCATGATCTGATCTGGGCTTGGATGACAGGCAGCTTGAGGGTCCAGCGTGGGTGAGTACCACTCAGCAATAAATTTTAGGTGCTTTATGTAATGCTGGCCCCCAGTAGGTGACCATCCAAACATCTCTCATTAGCATTTACTATGGAGAAGGTGTGGAAAGTAGATCAGCCTGGGTGAACTCCACCCCAGAGCTTCTGAGGTGGGTGGGGCCAGCAGTACTGGTCTGGACAGTGACCAGTGTTGCCAGAAACCCATTCCTGAAGGAACAGTGCTCCAGCCAGCGACTGAGTCCACAAGTCAGGTCCAACCATTGCAGGGAGGGAGCTAATAAGACATATATGAAATGTCAGAGCCTTAGTCAAGGCTGCCTACGTTCAGGATAGGGCTAGAGTCCCCAAAGGAGGAAACTGCCGTGTTAATCTAGAGACCCAGGTGGACAGGCCCTTACTCATAAGCAGTGCCATAGAAAGAGCATGGGTTCTAGAATCCAAGCTGGATTTGTGTGACCTTAAATAACTTTATCCTCAGATGGTCTTTTTTTAAAATTGTTAACATCTTTATTGGAGTATAATTGCTTTACGTTGCTGTGTTAGTTTCTGCTGTATAACAAAGTGAATCAGCTATACGTATACATATATCCCCATATCCCCTCCCTCTCATGTCTCCCTCCCACCCTCCCTATCCCACCCCCCTAGGTGGTCACAGAGCACTGAGATGATCTCCCTGTGCTATGCAGCTGCTTCCCCCAGCTATCTATTTTACATTTGGTAGTGTATATATATCCATGCCACTCTCTCACTTTTTCCCAGCTTACCCTTCCCCCTCCTCGTGTTCTCAAGTCCATTCTCTATATCTGTGTCTTTATTCCTGTCCTGCCCCTAGGTCCATCAGAACCATTTTTTAAATTCCATATATATGTGTTAGCATACAGTATTTGTTTTTCTCTTTCTAATTTACTTCACTCTGTATGACAGACTCTAGGTCCATCTACTTCACTACAAATAACTGTTTCTTTTTATGGCTGAGTAATATTCCATTGTATATATGTGTCACATCTTCTTTATCCATTCGTCTGTCGATGGACACTTAGGCTGCTTCCATGTCCTGGCTATTGTAAATAGAGGTGCAATGAACATTGTGGTACATGACTCTTTTTGAATTATGGTTTTCTCAGGGTATATGCCCAGTAGTGGGATTGCTAACAAAAATAAATAAATAAATAAATAGAACTACCATACAACCCAAAATAAAATATTTTATTTTACCTTCTTTTATTCCTTTGATGATATTCTTCCTTTCTTTTATGCAGATCCAGTTTCTGACCCATATAAATTTTCTTCTCCCTGAAGAACTTCTTTTAATGTATCTTGCAAGGCAGGTCTACTGGCCAGGAAGGCTCTCAGTTTGTTTTTGTCTGAGAAGGTCTTTATTTCTCCCTCACTATTGAAGGATAATTTCACTGGATATAGAAATCTATACTTTGATTTTTTTCCTTTATTTTAAGTACTTTAAAAATTTCACCTCACTCTCTTTTTGCTTGCATGATTTCTGATGAAAAGTCCATTGTAATTTTTTTCCTTATTTCTCTATAAGTAAGGTGTCTTGTTTACTTTAGCTCCTTTCAAGATGTCTCTTCATCTTTGCTTTTTTGTTGTTTGAATATGATACGACTAAGTGTAGAATTTGATATATATCCTCCTTGCTGTTCTTTTAACTTCTCGGGTTTATATTTGGTGTGTTATTAATTTTGGAAAATCCTTGGCTATTATTACCTCAAATATTTCTTCTGCTCCATTTTCTCTTTTTTCACCTTCTGATATTCCCCATGGCCAGCTAATATTCTACCTTCTCACTGTCACATGTCACCAAACAGCAGCAGTGACTACAGCCTCCATTTTCTTTCTCCTGCCACCAAATCTCACTCAGGCTTCTCTTCATTTGGTCAGTAACAATCATTTGAGAGAGAGGAAGAAAGTAATGAAGAACTTTTCCTTGTTTCCATCCTTGTTCCATTTTGGTCACTACTGCTTCCTCTGCTCAGTCAATTTAATATCATCAGACATGGCAAGGATGTAATCTGTGCAAACTTCTTTTTGTTTCTCATACAAATGAAACCTGCATGCTCCAACCTTGGCTGATGACTTTAAACATTTCCAGAGAAGAACTCTCATGTCTTCCCAGCATCAGAGCTTCTAAAGGAAGGAGGAGGATTTCAGCTCGAGAGGCTTGTCTGCTCACAGGCCGCCGGGGCGGGCGGGGCAGGGAGTTGAGGCTCGGGCTTCAGTCGGAGCGCAGGGAGAGGACTGGGGTTGGCGGCGTGAACACAGCCTGCAGCGGGTTGGTGCACCACGGCTAGCCAAGAGAGAGTCCGGGGAAAAGTCTGGACCTGCCGAAGAGGCAAGAGACTTTTTCTTCCCTCTTTGTTTCCTGGTGCGCGAGGAGAGGGGATTAAGAGCGCTGCTTGAAGGAGCTCCAGAGACGGGCGCGAGCCGCGGCTAAAAGCGCGGACCCCAGAGACAGGCATAAGACGCTAAGGCTGTTGCTACCGCCACCAAGAAGCCTGTGTGCGAGCACAGGTCACTATCCACACGCTCCTTCCAGGGAGCCTGTGCAGCCCGCCACTGCCAGGGTCCCGGGATCCAGGGACAACTCCGCCGGGAGAACGCACGGCGGGCCTCCTCAGATGGTCTTCCTAGGCAAAAGAAAATGCAGGTCCAGGGTCTAATAGAGGACTCAAATAGTAGGTGCTTAACTAAGTGGTAGTTTATTATATTTATTATAGAGGTAATCATTCTTATGTGAGCCTATGGACCTCAGGGCTGCTCCAGGTTCTTTGAATTCTGACCCAATTGGTTGGAGGGTTGGGTAGCTAGTGTAGTAACTTGCTCAGGATCTAAGCAGAAGGAAACATGCATGCTCAAAGCACAAGTGCTTAGCTAGGTATATTGGAAGACTTTTTTTTCCTTTCCTCTTTTGTTCTCTTGTGATTTGATGACTATCATCTTTAGTGTGGTGTTTGGATTCCTTTCTCTTTTTTGTGTGTATATCTGTTATAGAAATTTGCCTTGTAGTTACCATGAGGTTTTGGTATAGCAGTCTCTCTCTCTCTCTCTCTCTCTCTCTCTCTCTGTCTCTCTCTGTATATATATATATATATATCCTGAATTTGTACTCTCCTCCTCTCACAGTTACTGGTTTTGATATCATACTTGTGTGTGGATAATTTCCTACCTTTACTGTATGTTTGTCTTTACCAGTGAGCTGTCCCATTTCATAATTTTCCTGTTTCTAGTTGTGGCCTTTTCTTTCCCGCCTAGAGAAGTTCCTTTAGCATTTGCTGTAAAGCTCGTTTGGTGATGCTGAATTCTCTTAGCTTTTGCTTGTCTAGAAAGCTTTTGATTTCTCTGTCAAATCTGAATGAGAGCCTTGCAGGGTAGAGTAATCTTGGTTGTAGGTTTCTCCCTTTCATCACTTTAAATACATCGTGCCACCACCTTCTGACCTGCAGAGCTTCTGCTCAAAAATTCAGATAGCCTTATGAGAGTTCCCTTGTATGTTATTTGTTGCTTTTCCCTTGTTGCTTTTAATATTGTCTCTTTAATTTTTGTCAGTTTGATTACTATGTGTTTCAGCATGTTCCTCCTTGGGTTAATCCTGTATAGGACTCTCTGGGCTTCCTGGACTTGGGTGACTGTTTCCTTTCCCATGTTAGGGAAGTTTTCTGCTATTATCTTTTCAACTGTTTTCTCAGGTCCTTTTTCTCTCTCTTCTCCTCTGGGACCCTTATAATTCAAGTGTTAGTGCATTTGATGTTGTCTTGGAGGTCTCTTAAAGTGTCCTCACTTATTTTCATTCTTTTTTCTTTATTCCGTTCCATGGCAGTGACTTCCACCACTCTGTCTTCCAGCTCACTGATTCGTCCTGCTTCATTTACTTTGCTATTGATTCCTTCTAGTTTATTTCCATTTCAGTTGTTGTGTTCTTCAACTCTGTTTGGTTGTTCTTTATATTTTCTAATTCTTTGTTAAAAACTCTTGTAGCTTCTCCCTCTGTGCATCCATTCTTTTCCTAAGTTCTTGGATTATCTTTATGATCATTACTCTGAACTCTTTCTCAGGTAGATTGCCTGTCTCCACTTCACTTAGTTATTCTGAGGTTTTATCTTGTTCCTTCGTCCAGAGCATATTCCTTTGCCATCTTACTTTGTTTAAATTTCTATTTGATTTTTATGTCTGTGGTAGGTTAGTTACATTTCTGGACCTTGGAGAAGTGGCAGTCTGTAGGGGATGTCCTATGTGTCCCAGCAGTACACTCCCCTCTCATCACTCAAGGGCCAGGGACCAGCTTTTCCCAGGGTAGATTCTGACCTGAGTCTACGGAATCAGTTCCATAGGCTGCAGGATCATAGTTTTTTGCTTCTGGTATCTGTCCTCTGGTGGGTGAGGCTGGTCTAGAGACTTGTGCTGGCTTCCTGGTGGGAGGGGCTGGTGCTTGCTCACTGGTGAGCTGGGCCTTGGCCCTCTGGTGGGTAGGGCCGTGTTAAGGGACATGTCTAGAAGTGGCTGTGACCTCAGGAAGTCTTTAGGCAGCCTGTCTGCTGATGAGTGGGGCTGTGTTCCCACCCTGTTCATTGTCTGGCCTGAGGCATCCCGGCACTGGAGCCTACAGGCTGTTGGGTAGGCCAGATCTTGGTGCTTATGACCCAGGCAAAATGTCTGGCTTCAGTGAGAGTTCATGTAGATGACACTCTGATATTTCTGCCACTGGTGTCTGTATCCCCAAGGTGACCTACAGCCTCCCCCCACCTCCCCAGGAGACCCTCCAAGACCAGCAAGTAGGACTGCCCCAGGCTCCTGTGAAGTCACTGCTTTTGCCTGGGGTCCTTGTGTGTGTGAGACCTTGTGTGCACCCTCCATGAGTGGAGTTTGTTTACCCCAGTCCTGTGGAGTTCCTGTACTCAAGCCCCACTGGCCTTCAAAGCCAAATACTCTGGGGGCTCCTCCTCCTGATGCCAGACCCATGGGCTCGGGAGCCTGATATGGGGCTCAGAATTATCACTCCTGTGGGAGAACTTCTGTGATGTAATTGTTCTCCAGTCTGTGGGCCACCCACCCTGGTGGTATGAGATTTGATTATATTGTGAGTATGCCCCCTTCTACTGTCTTTTGAGGTTTCTTCTTTGTGTCTTTGGATGTAGAATATCTTTTTTGGTAGGTTACAGGGTTTTTTTCTTTTTTAATCGATGTTTTCTCAGCAGTTAGTTGTGATTCTGGTGTGCTCCTGAGAGGGGATGAGCTCAAGGTCATTCTGTTATGCCGTCTTGTCCCTCCTAGGTCTAATTTCCATTTTTTAGATGAGGAAAATAAAGCTTAAATTACTGACAATATTTTTTGATCTGTTTGAGCTTCTCTTCAGGAGTCTGCCTGAGATGTATTAGGTTGGCCAAAAAGTAACATCTTATGGAAAATCTGAACGAACTTTTCGGCCAACCCAATACTTGGTGCTGCATTCACCTCCATTATCTGCTTGTCCTCTTTAGTCACAAAGCTTGTAGTCATGAAGACTGGCCTACAAGTTTAGCTCCACCAGTTAACGTATGTACTCCTGGCCCTTTCTCAGAGTCTTCAGGTGCCTGAACTGCAACAGCAAGGGGTGTCTGAAATTGCTTGTGTTTTTATTGACCTGGCCAATGTCATAGTCACTCATATTCCCACCAAGCTGAGCTTTGTCTGTGACCTTAATTATGTTGGAATAGTTTGAAAAGCTGGGCTCCTACCTAGAATCCTATTCTGAAGCTTAGACTGCTTTTCTGGAGCCCTAGATGATGGCTCTTATCAATCTCTTTTCCCTGGATAGCAGGCCTAATCTCTGATATTGATTGTTGCTTTATAGGGGTCCTGCTCCAAATGATTTGATCATTCACAATCACAAAAGCTGTTACCTGTTTGACTACATTCATTGAGTCATTAGTTAAATATGTAACTGAATATCTACTAGGACTAGGGATGAAGACATTATATATATATATATATATATATATATATATATATATATATATATATATATATATATATAGGAGCTCACAGAATATTGAGGTGAGGGAAGTAGCACCCATATTAATTGTCTGTCTGTTGCAAAATAACAAAAGCAAGGCAATTCAGTAGGTAACTGGAAGTGGTGTCAGGGATGCTTTACCAGAGAAAGTGACACTTATAACTGAGTCTGAAGATGAAATTCAGCTTATTTAGGTAAAGAGAGGGTGTGAATGACATTTGAGATGAGAAAAATTGTACATGCGCAGCTCCTAAGCAGGAAATTTGGAGAACGCTTGGAACATACAGTGTTGGAAGAGGAAATTTTAGGCATGATTGGAGAAGTAGGCAGGTGCCAAGTTATAAAGGCCCTTGTTTCCATGCTCAGGAGTTTGAATTTTGACATGGAAATACTTTCTTTCACACCTTATCACTGGCCTAGGAAACCCTTGAACTTCAAATCTATAATTCAAAGTCTTCCACATGGGTATTCATTTTAGCCCCAGTTCTCATTTTTATTCTATACTCTACTATATTTTAGACTCATAGCTCTCTTCTTTTCTCCATTCATCACTATTGTGGAGCTATTGGCACACCATTCAACAGATCAGGGCTGCCTTGTCCAGAAAATAACTTAGAAGATTTGCCTATGGTCTTATCATTGTTAAATGTACTCCACAATGTTCACAGGGATGGGAAAGTTTAATTTTTAAAAGAGTCATATATTTCAAAAGAAAACTTATACAAATAGCTTGACTTGCAGATTTCCTAAAAGTTTTCATTTTGAAGAAAAAAATTCCTTTAGCTCAGAGCAACTGCACAGGATAAGAAGCCCACTTTCTCTCTCTTTCTGTATATGTGTGTGTGTTTAATTTTCCTGTACAGGAAGGAAGAAATCTAGGCTTTCTGGGTTTCAGCACAAAAAAGCTGGTAATCCTTCTGCTTGGGCTTGGCTAGGGGAGTGGCATGATGAGAAGCTGGAATTCCACATGTTTCAGTGAGAGCTCCATGTTACAATGTAACCATGGGACTTCACTGCATTGTTACTGTCGGCTGAATCCTACTCATCACTGCATTTAGAAGATAAGTACGCCTGTTAAAAACTGCCTGAGCAATCAATTCAAAGGAGTGGTGGTGACATAGATGTGGGTCATCTAAATGATTTGGAATACTATATAACATTTTATTCAGTTGTCAATTAATGGTTTCTCAGCATTCTATAGAGGCAGGCACTGCTGAAAGCCTTGCATTTGAGGAGCAATCTGTGAATCTGTTAAGATATTTGTAGCCACACCACTTTTAAACCCACTTTCTGAAGCAATCTTACTTACCGCATATTATGGCATTCACTAAGAAAAGGAACATCCAGCACCCCTCCAAAGCAGCTCCCACCCCACGCCTCCTAGTGGGCTGCCTCAGCTGGCACCAGTGCCCCTTGAAAGTAGCTCCCACTCCAGAGGCCAGTCCTGCACACCAACATGCCTGTAAATAGTTGTAGCCAGGTCTCATAGCCAGTCATGCCAGGAGCCAGCCCTACATATTTGCATGCCTGCAGCAATCACAGCTGGAACTCTCAGCACTTAAATATATAACCAAATATTAAAAGACATAAAGGGAAAATTGACAGTAATACAATAATTATAGGAAACTTAAACACCCCACTTACATAAATGGACAAATTACCCAGAGAGAAAATCAATAAGGAAACTCTAGCTTAAATGCCACATTAAACTAGGTGGACTTAATAGATATATACAATAAATTTGACCCCAAATCAACAGAATACACATTCTTTTCAAGTGCGCATGGAACATTCTCCAGGATAACTCACATGTTAAGCCACAAAACAAGTCTCAATAAATTTAAGACAATTGAAATCATATCAAGCATCATTTCTAACCACAATGGTATGAAACTAAACATTACAAGAAGAAAACGGAGAAAATACATAGAGGATACAGAACATGCTTCCAAATAACCAATGATCAATAAATCAAAGAGGAAATCAAAAAATACCTTGAGACAAAGGAAAATGGAAACACAACGTTCCAAAATCTGTGGTACACAGAGCAAAAGTAGTTTTAAGAGGTAAGTTTATAGTGATAAAAGCCTACCCCAGGAAACAAATCTCAAACAATCTAACCTTACATCTAAAGGAACTAGGAAAAGAACAAGAAAACCCTAAAGTTAGTAGAAGGAAGGAAATAATCAAGAGCAGAAATAAATAGAGACAAAGACATAGAGAAGATCAATGAAACTAAGAGCTGGTTCTTTGAAAAGATAAACAAAATTGATAAACACATAGCCAGACTCATCAAGAAAAAAGAGAGGGGGACTAAATAAGAGATGAAAGAACAGAAGTTATAACTGACACCACAGAAATACAAAGAATTATAAAAGATTACTGAGAACAAATATATGCAAACAAATTGGACAACTTAGAAGAAATGCATAAATTCCTAGAAACATACAATCTTCCACGACTATATCAAGAATATATAGAACACAGAAACAGAAATATAGATGTATAGAACAGGATAGAAAGCCCAGAGATAAACCCACACACATATGGTCACCTTATCTGTGACAAAGGAGACAAGAATATACAATGAAGAAAAGACAGCCTCTTCAATAAGTGGTGCTGGGAAAACTGGACAGCTACATGTAAAAGAATGAAATTAGAACACTCCCTAACATCGTACACAAAAATAAACTCAAAATGAATTAAAGACCTAAATGTAAGGCCAGACACTATAAACACTTAGAGGAAAGCATAGGCAGAACACTCTATGACATAAATCACAGCAAGATCCTTTTTGACCCACCTCCTAGAGAAATGGAAATAAGAACAAAAATAAACAAATGGGACCTAATGAAACTTCAAAGCTTTTGCACAGCAAAGGAAACCATAAACAAGATGAAAAGACATCCCTCAGAATGGGAGAAAATATTTGCAAATGAAGCAACTGAAAAAGGATTAATCTCCAAAATATACAAGCAGCTCATGCAGCTCAATATCAAAAAAACAAAATACCCACTCCAAAAATGGGCAGAAGACCTAAAGAGACATTTCTCCAAAGAAGATATACAGATTGCCAACAAACACATGAAAGGATGCTCAACATCACTAATCATTAGAGAAATGCAAATCAAAACCACAGTGAGGTATCACCTCACACCGGTCAGAATGGTCATCATCAAAAAATCTACAAACAGGACTTCCCTGGTGGCACAGTGGTTGAGAGTCCTCCTGCCGATGCAGGGGACATGGGTTCGTGCCCCGGTCCGGGAAGATCCCACATGCCGTGGAGCGGCTGGGCCCGAGAGCCATGGCCGCTGAGCCTGCGTGTCCAGAGCCTGTGCTCCACAATGGGAGAGGCCGCAACAGTGAGAGGCCCATGCACCGCGAAAAAAAAAAAAAAAATCTACAAACAATAAATGCTGGAGAGTGTGTGGAGAAAAGCGAACCTTCTTGCACTGTTGGTGGGTATGTAAATTGATACAGCCACTGTGGAGAACAGTATAGAGGTTCCTTAAAAAACTGAAGATAGAACTACCATATGACCCAGCAATCCCACTACTGGGCATATACCCTGAGAAAAGCGTAATTCAATAGGAGACATGTACCACAAGGTTCATTGCAGCTCTATTTACAATAGCCAGGACATGGAAGCAACCTAAGTGTCCATCGACAGATGAATGGATAAAGAAGATGTGGCACATATATGCAATGGAATATTACTCAGCCATAAAAAGGAATGAAATTGAGTTATTTGTAGTGAAGAGGATGGACCTAGAGTCTGTCATACAGAGTAAGGTAAGTCAGAAAGAGAAAAACAAATACTGTATGCTAACACATATATAAGGAATCTAAAAATAAATGGTTCTGAAGAACCTAGGGGCATGACAGGAATAAAGACGCAGACGTGGAGAATGGACTTGAGGACATGGGGAGGGGGAAGTGTAAGCTGGGATGAAGTGAGAGAGTGGCATGGACATATATACATTATCAAATGTAAAATAGATAGCTAGTGGGAAGCAGCTGCATAGAACAGGGAGATCAGCTCGGTGCTTTGTGCCCACCTAGAGGGGCGGGATAGGGATGGTGGGAGGGAGACACAAGATGGAGAGGATATGGGGATATATGTATACATATAGCTGATTCTCTTTGTTATACAGCAGAAACTAACACAACATTGTAAAGCAATTATACTTCAGTAAAGATGTAAAATATATAGAAAATCTCAACAGACCAATCAATAGTAATGAAATTTAATCAGTAATCACTAAACTGCCAAGACACAAAAGTCTAGGGCCAGAAGGCTTCACAGGGGAATTCTACCATTTAAGGAAGAGTTAATACCTATCTTCTCAATCTACTCCCAAAAAATTGGAAGAAGGAATGCTTCCAAGCTCATTCTACAAGGCCAGCATTTCCCTCATACTCAAATCCAATAAAGACACTAAAAAAGAAAGAAAGAAAGAAAGAAAATTACAGGCCACTATCTGAAGGTAGTTGCAAAAATACTCAACAAAATAATAGCAAATCAAATTTAAAAATACATTAAAAGGATCATACACCATGATGAAGCAGGATTTATTCCAGGGATGCAAGGATGGTTCAACATCTGCAGAGCAATCAACATCATACACTATATTAACAAAACTAAGGATAAAAGTCATATGATCTTGTAAATCAACTATATTCCAATAGTTTAAAAAAAATTCTCAAGCCGTAAAAAGTCATATGATCGCTGGGTCGTATGGTAGTTCCATTTTTAGTTTTTTAAGGAACCTCCATACTGTTCTCCATAGTGACTATATCAGTGTACATTCCCACCAACAGTGCAGGAGGGTTCCTTTTTCTCCTCACCCTCTCCAGCATTTATTGTTTGTAGATTTTTTGATGTTGGTCATTCTGACTGGTGTGAGGTGATATCTATTTGTAGCTGGGATGAAGTGAGAGTGACATAGACATATATACACTACCAAATGTAAAATAGATAGCTAGTGGGAAGCAGCCTCATAGCACAGAGAGATCAGCTCAGTGCTTTGTGTCTACCTAGAGGGGTGGGATAGGGAGGGTGGGAGGGAGACACAAGAGGGAGGAGAAATGGGGATATATGTATACATATAGCTGATTCACTTTGTTATATGGCAGAAACTAACACACCATTGTAAAGCAATTATACTCCAATAAAGATGTTTTTTTAAAAAAGTCATATGATCACCTCAACAGATGCAGAAAAATCATTTTGCAAACCAGCATCCGTTTATGATTAAAAAAACTCTCAACAAAGTGGGTATAACAGAAACATAACATAATAAAGAACACATGTAACAAACCCACAACTAACATAATACTCAATGTTGAAAAGCCAAAAGCTTTTTCTCTAATATCAGAAGCAAGACAAGGATGACCATTATTGCCACTTTTATTCAACATAGTACTGGAAGTCCTAGCCACAGAAATCAGACAAGAAAATGGGATAAAAGGCATTCAAATTGGAAAGAAAGAAGTAAAGCTGTCATTGTCTGTAGATGACGTGACACTGTATATAGAAAACCCTAAAGAGTCCACAAAAGAAACATTAGCACTAATAAATGAATTCAGTCAAGTGGTAGGAATCAAAATTAATATGTAGAAATTTGTTTCTCTACACTAGTAACAAGTTATCAGAAAGATAAATTGAGTGCAACCCCAGTTATAATTGCAACAAAAGAATAAAATACCTAGTAATAAATTTAACCAAGGAGGTAAAAGACCGGTACTCTGAAAACTATAAAACACTGATGAAACAAATTAAAGACAGCATAAATAAATGGAAAGATATACTGTGCTAATGGATTGGAAGAATTTATACTGTTAAAATATCCATACTACCCAAATCAATCTACAGATTCAATGCAATTCCCATCAAAATACCAATGGCATTTTTCACAGAACTAGAATAAAAAATCCTAAAATCTGTATGGAACTACAAAACAGCCCAAATAGCCAAAACAATCCTGAGAAATAAGAACAAAGCTGGAGGTACCATGCTCCCTGATTTCAAACTACAATTGACCTTGGAACAACATAGGTTTGAACTGCACAGGTCCACTTAAATGCAAATTTGTTTCAATAAGTACATACTACAGTAGCACACACTCTTGGTTGGTTGAATCCACGAACGAGAAACCACAGATTTGAAAGGCTAACTATAAGTTATAGTCAGATTTTTGATTGCATGGAGGGTCATGCATCGTTCAAGGGTCAACTGTATACAACAAAGCTATAGTAATCAAAACAGTATGATACTGGCACAGAAAACACATAGATCAATGGAACAGAATAGAGAGTTCAGATTAAACCCAGTCACCTATGGTCAATTAATCTATGACAAAGAAGCCAAGATTATACATTTGGGAAAAGATAGTCTCTTCAATAAATGGTGTTGGGAAAACTGGACAGCTACATGCAAAAGAATGAAATTAGACACCTTACACCATATACAGAAATAAACTCAAAATGGATTAAAGACTTAAATATAAGAACTGAATCCATAAAACTCCTAGAAGAAAGCATAGGCACTATGCCCTTTGGCATGGATCTGTTTCCACAGGCAAGGGCAAAAAAGCAAAAGTAAACAAATGAGACTACAGCAAGCTAAAAAGCTTTTGCCCAGAGAAGGAAACTATCAACAGAACAAAAAGGCAGCCTACTGAATGAGAGAAGATATTTTCAAACAATATATCTGATAATCGGTTAATATTCAAAATACATAAATAATTCTCACAACTCAATATCAAAAAAACAGTTATATTAAAAAAATGGGCAGAGGACTTGATTAGACATTTTTCAAGGAACACATACAGATGGCCAACAGACACTTGAAAAGATGCTCAACATCACTAATCAGGGAAATACAAATCAAAATCACAATGAGATATAACCTCATATCTTTTGGAATGGCTAACATTAAAAAGACCCCAAATGACAACTGTTGGCAAGATGTGGAGATAAGGGAGCCCTAGTACACTGCTGGTGGGAGTGTAAATTGATGTGGCTGCTATGGAAAATAGTATGGAGGGTCCTCAAAAAATTAAAAATAGTACTATATTATCCAGCAATTCCACTTCTGGGTATTTGTCCAAAGGAAAAAACCACTAATTTGAAAATACATACACACCCCTATGTTCATGGAAACACTATTTACTATAGCCAAGATATGGAAGCAACCTAAGTATGCTTTGATAGATGAATGGATAAAGAAAATGTGGTTTATGTGCATATACAATGGAATATTACACAGCCATAAAAAATGAAACCTTGCCATTTGTGACATGGATGACATGGATGGACCCAGAGGGTATTATACTAAGTAAAACAAGTCAGACAGAGAAATACAAATACCATACGATTTCACTTATATGCTGAATATATAAAACAAAACAAATGAACAAACAAGAATGAAGCAGACTCATAGATAACAGAGAACTAACAAGTAGTTGCCAGAGGGGTAGGAGTTGGGGTGTTGGGTGAAATAAATGAAGGAGATTAAGAGCTATAAACTTTCAGTTATAAAATAAGTTACAGGGATGCAACATAGTGAATATAGTCAATAATATTGTAAAAATTTTGTATGGTTACTGTACTTGTGGTGACCAACTCATAATGTATATAAATGTTGAATCACAGTGTTGTACACCTGAAACTAACATAATATTGTATGTCAAATACACTTCACTTTAAAAAAAATAGGAAAGAAAAGGGAAACCCAGCACTTTGGTGGTGTTAATATTGGTGTTCAGGTTTTATCATTTATATGTGGAATCTAAAATATGACACAAATGAACTTATCTATGAAACAGAAACAGACTCACATAGAGAACAGACCTGTGGTTGCCAAGGGGGAGAGAAGGATGGATTGGGAGTTTGGGATTAGCAGATGTTAACTGTTTTATATATATGTATAACTGAGTCAATTTGTTGTACACCAGAAACTAACACAACATTGTAAATCAACTATACTTCAATAAAATAAGTTTTAAAAATAATAGAATAAAAAAAGAAAACATCTGGTTTTCACATGTTTAGTCATGAGTACCACGCAGAGGTGAAAAAGAAACAATCATCCTCACTTTCTTTTTTTTTTCAAGTATGAACGCAAGTTTTAGTTACATTCTCTTACACAGCAGAAAAAAAATATTGTCTCAAACAGCCTCTTTTTCTTCCAAGCAGTTTGAGTTTCAAAACCTCACCTCACCTCACAATCTAATGTTTTTATAGGAGTACAATCAAGGGGCCTAGGAACTTGTTCCTTTCACATATTTCTGGAGCACCTACTATATGTCAGGGTATTACCTGGGGTGGGCATTATCATCCCTAATTTATAGGTATAGGAACCGAGTTAAGGGACATAGTTTCTGAAAGCTGGCAGAGCTGGAGTTCACAGCCAGCTGTCTTCCCCTCCTAGTGCAGACTCTTCACCACATCACATTGCATAATGAAGGTACAAAGGGTGAGGTGATAGTCTTCTTTTTCTCTTGCTTCTCATTTGTGGCTGTCCACATATGCTGCAGAAAGCAGGCATCTTTTACCTGTCAGGGAGAGCTGAGGCAGTGACACTTTACGCACCCAGAGGATCCCGTGCTGCACCACGTGGGCTGCCATCTTGGAGCATACCCCCTCACTTTCTCTTGTTTCTATAACCCCAGGGTTGAGGGGAGAGCTTCACCCAGAGAGAACGTATACAGAAACATAAAAATAAAACGACACCATGTTTTGCTGACTTAAAATTACGTGATCTCAAGATGTGGTGGGTGGGGAGGTGGGGAAGAAAGACTATGTCCATGGCCAGTACTCCTAATGTCACTCTGTTACCTAAGATGTCAGTTATGTCCCATCTTTGAACTGTTACTTAGCCCAGAAAATACAGTGTGATTCCCTCCCATATCTTGCTGACTCTGAAAGTTGAGCATACTTGATCCTCAGATTGTAGTCTAGGATCATAGACTGACCCCAGGCTTAGGTAGGAAGAATAAAAATTCTGGGGTCAGGAGCCTAGTGCATAAGTGTCTAGTACATCTTGTGTCTGACCCACACTGACTTGCTTACCCCTATTTCCAGTGCTTACATGGTTATAGCCATCCTTGTTCCAAAAAGGATTGATAGTATTTTACAAAAGTACAGTACATACAAAACAAGTTAAATCCTACAAATTGTTTTGTTGTGGATTAATACATCAGAAACATGAAAAAATTCATATATACATGCATATATACATACATTCATATATATTTAATCAAGTTCTACAAGGTAATACCCCTCATTAAAAGTTTAGTTAGAGTGGTTATGAGTTATTTTTACACTTACTATTTATATTTTATAATGTTTTATGCAACTAACAGGTATTATATAATAATGAAAATACAACTGATTTTTTAAAAGGAAGGAAGAAACTTGTGCAAATGAAAATTGAAGAAGAAAAATGAAGCCAGGGTTGAGGTTAATACACAAAATAAATTCCACGAGTCACTGTGAACTTGCATTCATTTATTTGACAAATATTTTTGTTCATCTACCATTTGTTAGGAGCTGTGCTATGATCTAGGGGGTATAGAGGTAAAGAAGATAAATACTTTTCCTATCTTCAAAGAACTTACTCTTTAGTGGGGAGGCAGATATGCATCAAATAAACATACAAATGAATGAAAATGTACATCTGTGATAAGTAATATGGAGGAATGTGTAATTTTAGAAACATAAAAATAAATAGCCTTTTTGGTTCGGAAGTTATGCTATTCATTGATTGACTAATTGAATGCCGTACTTTGCTATTTGTGAGCCCTGCATTTCCCTGTGAGCTTCCTAATAGCCAAAGCAAACAAGAAATATGATTGCTTGCATGAAGCAATTCATTACAAAGGAAGCATAACTATTTCTAGGACCGAGACAAATTTTTCATAAGGGGACTTGAAAAGATGACACCTTTCAACAGCATTAATAGCATCTCTACAGTAAATATGTGTCTATTACCAATCACCAGGGATTAGGTTCTTGTCTTCCATTGATGGTGTTTTTATTCCAAAATCTCAGTTGCTCAAAGGTTGTGTAAGAAATCTGAGGATCATTGTTCTCCTCCTCTTTCATTTCCACTAGTCGCATACTATCTGGACATTAGTCCGTCATTTGATGCTTCCTCCCTACGTAGGTGCTTTATTTAGACCTCCCCTTGGGATTTAAGTTTTACCATTGTGTCAGAATGTTCTCATCACTTGAGTTGCTGGCCTATGGTTAAATACCCCTGCTGAAGTATATGTCCATATCCCTCAATGTTCATCTCTTAATGAAACTTAACAATAAAACAGTGATGAGGACAATAATCATTCTCATTAATAGCACTTTCTAAGGAACAGGCACTGTACTAAGCACTTTATATATGATATTTAATCCTACCATAACTCTATTAGGTAGAAAACTGGTTTTTTTTTGAGATAAACCTTTTATTATTTAAAAAAAAGTTTCTTACAGTATTTCCTTGTTGGTTGTCTATTTTAAATATAGCAGTGTGTACATGTCAATCCCAAACTCCCAATTTATCCCTCCCTCCCACCTTTCCCCTTTGGTAACCATAAGTTTGTTTTCTTAAGTCTGTGAGTCTGTTTCCATTTTGTAAATAAGTTTATTTGTATCATTTTTTAAAAAGATTCTGCTTGTAAGCGATATCATATGATATTTGTCTTTATCTGACTTACTTCGCTTAGTATGATAATCTCCAGGTCCATCCATGTTGCTGCAAATGGCATTACTTCATTCTTTTTAATGGCTGAGTAATATTTCATTGTATATATGTTCCACACCTTCCTTATCCATTCATCTGTCAATGGACATTTAGAAGGCTTCCATGTCTTGGCTATTGTAAGTAGTTCTGTAATGAACATATTGGTACATGGCTCTTTTTGAATTATGGTTTTCTCAGGGTATATGCCCAGTAGTGGGATTGCTGGGTCGTATGGTAGTTCTATTTTTAGTTTTTTATGGAAACTCCATACTGTTCTCCATAGTGGCTGTATCAATTTACATTCCCACCAACAGTGCAAGAGGGTTCCCTTTTCTCCACATCCTCTCCAGCATTTATTGTTTGTAGATTTTTTGATGATGGCCATTCTGACTGGTGTGAAGTGATGTCTCATTGTAGTTTTGATTTGCATTTCTCTAATAGTTAGTGATGTTGAGCATCTTTTCATGCGCCTGTTGGTCATCTGTATGTCTTCTTTGGAGAGATGTCTATTTAGGTCTTCTGACCATTTTTTGATTGGGTTGTTTGTAGAAAACTACTATTGTCCCTATTTTAGGATGAGGAAATTGAGACATGGAAAAGTAACTTACTCATAATCACATATCTATTACATGGTCAGTCTGAGCTGTGAACCAAAGGTCATGCACTGAACCACCAAGCTCTCTCCAGTGCCTGTCATTACTAGTAATCTGCCAATGCCTATTTTCCATGCAAGACCCCCTGGACTGGACCAGCCCCTTGGTTATGCCATTATTCATACACTAATTCCTTCATTCAACTAACATTTGTTAAGGATGTCGTATGAGCAAGCAGTATGCTAACCTTAGGGATATGATGGTGAGCAACATATTATAGATACAGGCATACTGGCTGACCTATACTCACTAAAGCACACCATTACAAACTGTGATAGATGCTATGTAGGAGAGTCCACACAGGAGAACCCAAGATAACCGTGAAGTTAGGGACTTGAGACCTGAAAGAATGGGTAGTCATTAAATAGGCAAACTGTGGCATATTTGGGGGTGGGACAGTGGGAGAGTATCTTAAACAGAAGGAATAATTTTTGAGAAAGCTTTGAGATGGTAGGGAATGTACCCAGTTGAGTAAATGAAATAAAACCAGCACAGGTGGAGTAAGAAGACAATGAATAGAGGGGTGTAACACAAGGTAGGAGACTTTGGTAGTTACCATAACTCTGCTCACATAAGACTTATGAATTGATAGGTTATGGTGGAAATTATTTTTTCAATCAGTAGAGTAATGGAAAGCTGTGGATGGGCTTTAGGTGGATGCCATGCAAAGACTTGTTTTGTTTCTAAACTGATAAACAATTGTGGAAAACATTAGAAAAGGACAGAAGAGGTGGGGAACTACTAGGACACTACTACAGGCACCTGAGTGGCTGCAGAAACCCCTGCCTCTATTCTTTTTTTTAATTGATATATAACTGGAATATAACATTGTGCATACTTAAGGTATACAGTGTGTTGATTTTATACATTTATATATTGCCATGATTACCACAGTAGCATTAGCTAATACCTATCACATCACATAATTATCTTTTTTGTAGTGAGAACATTTAAAATCTAGTCTCTTAGCATCTTTGAAGTATATAATACAGTATTGTTGACTATGATCACAGTGCTATACATTAGATCTCCAGAACTTGTTTATCTTCTAGTTGCAGGTTTGTGCCCTATTACCAACATCTTCACCACCTCATTGTGATGGCTGGATTTTCAGGGTAATATGACAATTGAGCAGGATTCTACTTGCATGCATCCCATTTGAATAATCTACTAATTTAGACACACCCTGTTAGAAAGAAATTGATTAAATTGGTCAAATAACTGGTTATTTTGGAAGCAATTTGGTTGGCAATAAATTGAATAGTCACAAACCAGGGCATGTAAAATGTTACTTACATATACATATAATGCAACTCATTTTGGCTTTCAAGCTTCCACATTTGCAAATGGACAGATCTATGCTTTTCTATAATATTCAATATCATTCAGTAATTTGAAAGCTGAAATCAAGTAATGGAACCTTGCCTCTGTCTCTTTCATAGCTTAATTATTTGGGGTAAACCCTCAGCCCTTAATGGTTTACTTACCTCCCTTTGTCAGCCTTTCTCCATTGTGTGATCCAAATTGCTAAGCAGTGGTGGTAGGGGGTGCTTGTGCCTTCTTCTGGCATTGTGGAAGTGGTGTCTGGTCAGTGAAGAACGATAACTACAGATTGAGTTTTCTTATGCCTCTCAATCTTCGGGCGTCAGCAGCTCCTCAAGCACCCGATGCACACTAGGGGTTTATTGAGAGTACATCATTTGGTTAAATCAGAAGCAACATTTTTGAGACCTCACTTTTAAATCTAAAACTTGTTCACATGGATTTCTAACAGACTGGACAATGTCAGAATCATTCTGTAGCATCTTACTAGAATAAGGTCTTATAAACAATAGGTATTCCACAAATATATGATGAACAGATCCTAATTAGTCTCTGAAACTTCCATAAAGTATTGTGAAGCTATTGCTTCATTTTGTTGGAAGTTAGGGGGTAGAGGTTTCAATCAACACATTATTTCCATGTACATTCACCAGATTTGTTTTATGTCTACAATTTGTATATCTAAGCTTCACTAGGCTGTGAGTATAAAATGAGGTCTTATTGCCTTTCTTTTCTTATTTTAATGCTTAATTTACAAGAGGTCAATCCTCTACTGACTGCAATGGAGGAATCCCGCAAACAAAGTACACCCAATTGTTTTTGGTGAACTACAAATAATTATCATGCATATGTTCACAGCTCATCTACAGTGTTCTTCCTTTCCTGTTCTCATGACTCTTAGCCAGTGGCCACTATTTTAGGACATCACCTAAAGAAACTCAGTACTGCCAGGACCTTAGTGTCTTTCTAGAGACATCATTGGTAACAAGAGTGCTTTATCCCAGAGTTCACAAGAAATCTGAGTGGTGCTTGATTCTCTGAAGAGCTGGGAAGATTTGCCCTTGCCATGGATTTCCACCTCATTTTGTCACCTGGGCCCTGAAGTGACACTGTTCAAGTCCAGAGTCTCAGAGATTATCTCAGGAACGTCCCTTTAACTCCTTCAAATTTATATATCACAATTTTATGCAACCAAACAAGAACACTTAATATTTTCATTTCCCATCTCCATCAACATGCATCTCTTTGAGTAAAAAACATAAAGGATATACTTGCCATAGGCATTCACAGAATGAATGCATACTCTCTTTACATATATTAACAAGAAGTGTGAGGGGCTTTATTTCCAGAATTCAAGTGGTTTTCGACCTAAGTTGAATACAGTGAATTTTGGTTAAAATTCCTTTTTTTTTCCCTTGCATGATTTAGATAACCATTTCAACTTCTCACTAAACTGTTCAGAAATAGAGTATATTTTTTAAAAAATAATAAATTAGTATATCATAGACATGTAACAATAATAAGAGCATACCAATATATAGGCCAAAGGAGAAAATTATCTATATTTTATGTAGTGATATTTATATTCTGTAGAGGAAATCAAACATAAAAGAGAACATGGTGCAATTCCATTTACTAACTGCTGAGTGGAAAATAAATAGAATATTAAAGACACCGGGGGCGAAAAAAACCCTGCATGATTAACAACGTTAGTAATTCTTCTTTCTCAATTATTTTAAAGTTATAATTATTTTTCATTCTTAAAAGACTATGGAAAAATATCGTCACAATGGAATGCATAATTTGTTTCTTCATCAGAGGAATATGTGTTTATTGAAATATTGAGATAAGCAAAAAAGAAACACTTTTACTCATTAACAATTAGAACTTCTGTACAGTAACATTAGTGTCATTAACTTCTAGTTTCTATGTTTTGTGTGCTTAGCTTGCCTAACCATGTCCTTTCTCACTGGCATTTTGTAAAGTTATGCAAAAATCAATTTCTAGAGCTTAGATTCTTAAACTTGGTGGCACATTGGAATCACATAGGAAAGCTATAAAGAAATAACTGTTGTCCTGGTCTCACACCTAGAGATTCTGGTTGAACTGGTATATGATGTGGTCTGGTTGATTTCAGTGCACAGCCAAGTTTGGGAACCTGTGTTCTAGTTAGGCAATTTCTTGGATCATTCCACCACTTCCATGTTGAGCCTTGTTAACTATATGGAGGCAGCGTTTTATAAGGTTTAAGAGTACATGTTCTGAATTTTGACTGTTGAAGTCAGAGCTTCCAGTCTATCAGTCATATATATGTCACTTTATATAAATTACTGAACCTGACTAAGCTTCAGTTTCCTCATCTTTAAAATAAGAAGGGCAAGGTTACCTGTCTCATATTTCTGATGAAGATCAAATTAAATACATTTTGTAAAGTATTCAGCAAAGTCTGACACATAGAGTATACTTAATACCTATTAACAATTCATAATTTTTATTATTAATAAATTAAATAATGCATGTAGATCATTTATCAAAGCATCTGGCACACTAAATGTTTGTTGATATTGTGTTATTATCATTATTTAAGCTGCATGGGTCATGACTGCCTTCTGTGGTCATACTACCAAATAGAAGTCCTCTGTGGCAGCCAGTTTTTAAAGAGCTTGATTAAGAGATAAATCTATTGCTGCACTTAAAATACAGACTAGAATAAAGCATCTCACCTTTTTAAAGATGAATTTGGATAACAGTTCAGGTTACCTGTTTTCATTTCCAAACTGTACCTTTGATAATCAAGCTAGGAATTAAAGTAATTGAGGTATTATATACTATATATTGAATAGTTAGAAGGGTTAGCTTTCTCCTCTTTTAGATAAACAAATTGCCTCTTATACTTAATGTTTTATAAAAAGAGAAAATTTTTTTTCATATGTACTTGAAAAGTGATGCACAAAACAAATGGTAGTTAAGAGAAAGGAAAAGAAATAATACAAACAATGAAATGAAGAGGGTTGTATCAAATTCTCATTTGGAAAATACCAGCCTCCAACTGATGTGATGTTGGATCCAATGTGTATGCTTATTTTTATAATGTTTTATTCTAAAGTAATTTTAGAATTATAGAAAAGTTGCAAAAATAGCACAAAGCTCCCCCTGATACTGGTGCTTAACTCAGTTTCCCCTAATGTTAACATCTCACATAACCATAGTACATTTATCAAAACCAAGAAATTAACATTAGAACATGGCTATTAACTAACCTACAGAATTAATTTGTATTTCATCAGTTTTTCACCTAATGTCCCTTTTCTGTTCCAGGATGCATTGCAGAACATCACATTTTATTCAGTTGTCACGTTTCCTTACTCTCCTCCAATCTGTGACAGTTCCTAAGTCATTCTTTGTCTTTCTGTTTATTTTTATTTATTGATTTATTTTTATTGAAGTATAGTTGACTTACAATGTTGTGTTAGTTTATGCTGTAAAGCAAAGTGATTCAGTTATACGTATGTATACATTCTTTTTTTATATTCTTTTCCATTATGGTTTATCACCGGATATTGAATATACTTCCCTGTGCTATATAGTAGGACCTTGTTGTTTAAGTATTCTGTATATAATAGTTTGCATCTGATAACCCCAAACTCTCAATTCATCCCTCCCACACCCCTCTTCTCCCTTAGCAACCACAAGTCTGTTCTCTGTCTGTGAGTTTGTTTCTGTTTTGTAGATAGGTTCATTTGTGTCATATTTTATATTCCACATATAAGTGATATCATATGGTATTTGTCTTTCTGACTTACTTCACTTAGTATGATAATCTCTAGATCCATCCATGTTGCTGCAAATGGCATTATTTTGTTCTTTTTTATTGCTGCATAGTGTTCCATTGTGCATACATAACACATCTCTATACATTCATATGTGAATGGACATTTATGTTTCTATATCTTGGCTATTGAGAATAGTGCTTTAATCCCTATTTTATTTCTTCTCTGATCTTTATTATTTCCTTCCTTTTCTGACTTTAGGTTTTGTTCTTCTGTTTCTAATTCTTTTAGATGGTAGGTTAGGTTGTTTGAGAGTTTTCTTGTTTTTGGAGGAAGGCCTGTATCACTATGAACTTCCCTCTAAGAACTGCTTTTGCTGCATCCCATAGATGTGTATGGTTCTGTTTTCATTGTCATTTATCTCAATATATTTTTAAATTTCCTCTTTGATTTCATCACTGACCCATTAGTTTTTTAGCAGCATGTTGTTTAATCTCCATGTAATCACCTTTTTCTCATTTCTTTTTTCTGTGGTTGATTTCTAGTTTCATGTCACTGTGGCCAGAAAAGATGCTTGAAATAATTTCTGTCCTCTTAAATTTGTTGAAGCTTCTTTTGTGCCCTAGCATGTGGTCAGTCCTAGAGAATGACCTATGTGCACTTGAAAAGAATATGTATTATGTTTTGTTTGTGTTTTTTATTGATGTCATGCCCTGAAAATATCAATTAATTCTAACTGTTCTATTGTGTCATTTAGGATCTCTGTTGCCTTAGTGATTTTCTGTCCGGAAGATCTGTCCATTGATGTGAGCGGGGTGTTAAAGTCTCCTATTATTATTGTATTCCCAACAATTTCTCCCTTTATGTCTGTTATTATTTGTTTTATATATTGGGTACTTCTATATTGGGTGCATATATGTTGACAAGTGTAATATCCTCTTCTTGTATTGATCCTTTTATCATTATATTGTGTCCTTCTTTATCCTTCTTTATGGACTTAGTCTTAAAGTCTGCTCTGTCTGATATGAGTATTGCTACTCCTGTTTTCTTGTCATTTCTGTTTGTATGAAATATCTTTTTCCATCCTCTCACTTTCAATTTATGTGTGCCCTTTGCCCTAAAAGTGGATCTCTTGTAGGCAGCTTATTGTAGGCTCTTTTTTTTAAAAATCCAATCTGCCACCCTATGTCTTTTGATTGGAGAATTTGGTCCATTGACATTTAAGGTAATTTTTGATAGATATATGTTTATTGCCCTTTTAAACCTTGTTTTCCAGTTGATTCTGTATCTCTTCTTTGTTTCTTTTTCTTCTTGTTTTTCCTTCTGTGGTTTGATGAGTTCCTTTTATATTATGCTTGTGTTCTCCTTTTTTGGTTTTTGTGAATCTATTGTATGTTTTTGATTTGTGGTTACCCTGTTTTTCAAGTATGTTAACACTTTCCTATATCTACTTGCTTTAGACTATAGTCAATTAGACTCAAACACATTCCAAATAAAAGAAAAAAATCTACATTTTATTACTCTCCTCCTCTACATTTTATGATTTTGATGTCCTCTTTTACATCTTCATCTTTTCCATTTTGCTGTTCATTGTGGTTATCATTGTTTTCACAAGAATTTAAAAATATTTTTTTCTTTTAATCTGTTTACTGGCTTATTTAAGTGATTCACTTTCCAGTTGCAATTTTCTCTTTCCTATAGTTTCTTGCTTCTTTTCTATTTAGAGAAGACCTTTCAATATTTCTTTTACAATAGGTTTAGTATTGCTGTAATCTTTTAGTTTTTGCTTGTCTAAGAAATTCTTTATCTCTCCTTCTATTCTAAATGATAATCTTGCTGGGTAGAGTACCCTAAGTTGCAGATTTTTCCCTTTCAGAACTTTGAATATGTCTTGCCACTCCCTTCTGGCCTGGAACGTTTCTGAAGAGAAATCAGCTAAAAGCCTTATGGGGGTTCCCTTATAATTAACACCTTGTTTTTCTCTTGCTGCCTTTAGAATCCTCTCTTTGTATTTAACTTTTGCCATTTTAATTATAATGTATCTCACTGTAGGTCTGTTTGTGTTCATCTTGTTTGTGACCCTCTGCACTTCCTATTCCTTGATATCTGTTTCCTTCTTTAGGCTTGAGAAGTTTTCAGCCATATATCTTCAAATACATTTTCAATCCACTTTTCTCTTTCTTCTCCTTCTGTAATTCCTACTATATGTAGATTGGCATGCTTTATATTATCCCATAGGTCTCATATTCCTTTCATTTTTTTTTCATTTGGCTTTCTGTCTGCCATTCTGATTGGGTGATTTCCATTATTCTACCTTCCAGATCACTTATTCATTCTTCTGCATTATTCATTCTGCTATTCATTGCCTTTAGCTCACCTTTCATCTCAGCAAATGAGGTTTCGAATTTTTCTTGGCTCCTCTTTATAGTTTCTAGTTCCTTTTTACAATAATCTGCATTTCTATCAATGGCCTTTCTTAATTTCTTCAGTATTTTCATTATCTCCTTTTTGAACTTGGTATCTATCAGGCTGAAGAGGTCTGTTTCATTGTTTTTTCAGGGGAGTTCTCTTGATCTTTTAACTGGGAATGGTTCCCCTGCTTCCTCATTTTAATTATATTTCTCTTACTCTGTGAGTTTAGGAGAAACAGTTATCTACTGTGGTCTTGGAGGCCTGTTTTTATGTGGGAGCATCCCTTGTAGCTGGCATGGGTTTAATATTTTTGGTGTGAGGGCTGTTTTTAGTATGGATGCCTGCTGCCTGTTTCCTCAGTGTGTCCTGGCTCTTATCCCCTTGAGAGGGGGTGTGACTGATGTTGTGGTGACCAGAGCCTGCACCAGATGTTGAGCAGGGCCTCCTCTTTTCTGTGTGGTTGTCACAGCCCTGTTGGGGGCAGGGTCTATTCCCTAGTTGTTGGAGTAGAAGCCCCCAGATCTGTTTCTGAGCTACGTTTCTGAGCTGCAGTGTGAGGTAGGTAGGATTGGAGTGCTTCCACTGGGAGAGGAGCCACTAAGTATTCCTTTGCTGGAGCTGTCCACCTAGGAGTGCACTCTGTTGTGTCACTTGTCACCCATTGCACAGGCTCACAAAGTACACTGTTGTTAGCACTGCCCTTGGCCCCAACTCAACAGTGGGAAGGTCTGGCAGTCAGCCCTGGTGTCCCTCAGGGGCTTTTTTCACAAGGCCATCAGCACAGATCCACTGATGTCAGGTCTCAGGACCACAGTCCCCACATACCTGGACCTGCTCTGGGAGCTGTGGAGGCAGCCCAGATACTGGCCTGGCCCAGCCCCCACATGCATGTGCCCACAAAGCCCACAGTTGCTAAGGCCAGGCCTGTCCCAGCTGCAGGAACACCCATTGTCCACTCTGATGTCTGGCAGGTGCTGAGTTTACAAAGCTGGTGATGGCTTGCACAACCATGGGGAGAGATTTCAGCCCTGATTCCTACCTAAGTGACATGGACCCTGGGGCTCACCTGTGATTTCAGCCCTGCCTTGTGTGTGGACAACCCACTGGAGCTTGTTCCCTGAGCCTGGCGAGGCGGTGGCTGGAGCCTGCCAAGGCAGCGGTTAGTGAGCTGAGAAAGAGGCTGCTGTGGTGGGTCCTGCCCCTCCCTTTGTAGGCCACTTAACAATGGCACTTCACTTCTATTATGGGCCCAGGCTTCTTCAGCATACACCCCTGGTTTCAGCCGTACCATACTTCAGCCCCTTTAGGCTGTCTCCCTGGGTCTGTCCTCTAAACCCCAAGTTTCAGCACCCAGCCCCTGCCTGTACCAGTGGATGTGCACCTCAGTCTGGGGCATGCAGTGCGGTGTCACAGACCATCTGTGCAGGTCTCTCTCTGTTCTGTCTGCCATAAACCAGTAGCTGTGCTTTCCTCTGAGTTTTGAAGCTCCCTTTACATCCTGGTTTATCTCCCCACCGGTGAGGAAATTTCCCAGGGTGCCGGAACATTTCCTCTTTCTCAGCTCCCTTCCAGGGGCACAGGTCCCATCCCACTTCCTTTTTCTTTCATTCTTTCTTCTTACCTGACTACGTGGAGATCCCTCTTCTCCTTTCAAATGCTTGAGGTCTTCTGCCCGTGTTCAGTAGGTGTTCTGTGAGAACTGTTCCACGTGTAGATGTATTTTTGATGTATTTGTGGGAGGAGGTGAGTTCCACGCCCTTCTACTCCACCATCTTGATTCCAGCTGCCTTCTTTTTCTTTTTTACCTTAACTGGTTTTGAAAGGTAATTTCAGTTATTTTGTAGAATAACCTTCAGTTTGGATGTATCTGATGTTTTCTTGCAATTGGACTATGGTTATGGATTTTTAGAAAAAATCTACAGAGGTGAGGTACCCTTCTCAATGTGGCAATCAGGGGATACAAGAGGTAGATATGTCTTGTCTTATTTCTGTCCATGTTAACCTTGATCACTTTGTTAAAGTGGTGTCTAATGGATTTCTCCACTATAACATTACAATAATTCCCTTTGTAATTAATAAATATCTCAGAGTTGATACTTTGAGGCTATGCAAATATCCTGTTTCTCCTCAAACTTTTGCTCACTAACTTTAGCATTCATTGGTGGATATTGCTTGCAATAATGATTAGTTTGTGTTGTAATGGCAAATTTCTATTTCCTTCATTCCTTCCACATTTATTAATTGGAATTCTTCAGTGAGATAGAGCTATTCCTTCTCCTGCATTTATTGATTTATTCAACTATTTATCTAAGTATGGACTCCTCATAGATATGTATTCTATTTTAAAGGTTTTAAATTATTTCTGCTTTATCCATTTGGAACTCTCTCAGGTTGATGTCTCTACCCTTTTGATGATCCTCCTTTTTCTTTGAGCACTTCCTTAATTTTTGGCACTGCAAAATGTTCCAGAATCATTTTGTATTTTCTGTTTCACTTCTACAGTCAACCACTTTTCCAAGCAACTCTGGGTCCTTCCACTAGTGAATGTATTTAGAAACCAATATCTGTATATAATGTGTGCTCACAGTTACTAGAGTATCACTACATCTAGGCCTTCTCAGTGAGCAGAACTTGGAAATATATATATATAATAACCCATGCTTACACACATCTGTATTTCTCTCTCTGTCTATCTCTAGCTCTACATCTATCATCTGTGTATCTGTTAACTAAAACACAAGTTCATACTGATATCTCCAATTCCAATCCAACAGTGTGTTCTTTGTTGTAGAATTCGCCCTTTTCTTGTTTGTAGCTTCTTTTTCTGACAGTGAGAACCTGATTCTAATTTTTCTACAATATATTTACTTATGGCTTCAACTCTGGTAATGGCATACAGTAGTTTCAGAATCGCTAACCCATACCTCTATGGGTTATTGTTAACCAGTATACTCCAGTTATTAACTGGAGTTATTTAGAGTTATTTTTGTCTTTACTTACATAGTATTTAATTAGAATATTCTTCCAAAGTAACTTTAGCTCCCAAAATATTTATCCAAATATTTGCTGATGCTTGAACCTCTTTAGTAGGTTGAAGCATTTCTCTTTCCATACTCAAGATGAGATTTATCTAATACTCCACGCCTTCATTGTATCTAATAGTATGAGTTAATGTGATACCTTGAGGCAGGCCATCATATATTTGGATAGTTTTGACAATTAAACATTTCTTATATTGAAGCCAAAACTTCTCTCTCCAGTGTCTATACATTAGGTTACATGTTTATAAATTCCATATTTAAATGTTACAGAATTTGACTTATAAAAGAGTCAACTAGTTCTTATTATTTAATTCTTTATGGGTATATACTCGGACCATTGCATGTACTTATTGGTACATATCAGGAATCTAGCAGGAAAAAACAGAACTTTACTCCAGTTCTACCTGCAAGCCATAGCTAATATTATATTGATACTATGAACTTATTTTTCTCACTACTAGTGAACTGTGACTTTCCAAATAATCATGTTACATAATTATATGAATATACTTATTTGGGAAAAACAGTCTGTGAATGCATGCTCTGTGACATTCCTTTTGTAGAATAATTCTAGATGGCTTACCTGTCTTATAAAAAACTTCTCTGATATTACTGGGATTTTTTTTTTCCACAAGAGCAGACACTAATAAAGCGAAAAACATGAACCTTGTGTGGGTAACTGAAGGCTGTGACCCATATTCTGTTCTGTGTTAAAAAAGAAAGAAAACCAATCTTTTAAAATAAAATTATTGTATGAATCAGAGGGAAAAGAACATTTATCATTATTAGCACCACCGTCTCCATTGTAGATTTTCTCAGCTGCATGAGAGCTAGTTCATATTTATAGATTTTGCTTTCTGCATGGTGGCATGGGGCCAAGACAGCAGGCAAATGAGGAAGAAGACTTGCACAAAGCCAGGAATGCCTCTGATTCTGGGCAGGCAGCAATACGGTGATATGCAGACTTAGGAAGGCTGCCAAAATCCTTAGGCCTTGGTATTCATTGATCCCCAGTATATAGTGGGTATAGCTTTAATTAAGATGAGTGTTGTCTTCTTTAGTGTTCTTTCTTTTTTTTTTTTAATTCCTGATTAGATTCTCTCACCCTGTTGATTAACTTATAGTGCATACTCAAAATGCATTTCTTGAATGAATGAATGAATGGTTGGTTGGCTGGCTGGCTTGTTGACTATTAGCTGTTAAGGACCAAGGGAAACAGAACCACAACCTGAAGCTCAACAGTGAATAACAGCTACACCCATGATTTTCCAGCTGCTTTCAGGGTCAAATTTAGTAGTGAGTGGGGCAGAGGTTTCTGGAGAATCTTTTATCCATACCCTGGGCAAAGGCCTCATGAGCTCAAAGAGGATAATGAAGCTGAAACTAGTGATGAGTTTTCTCAGGAGTCTGTCTTCAGTAATTGATCATTCCTTCAACCTATTGATTTTTCCTTTAAAGAAAAATTACTTTCTTTCTCTTTTCTAGTTACTGTGAATGAACAGCAGCATTAATCATTGTGAGCAACTCTTACTCCAATTTAATTTAGCTGTCATCCATAAAATATCCCAGTCTTAGGAATAAAGTAGGATTATTGTTTGCCGTCATTTCCTTATTTTTTCCATCTCTTGATTTGATCAAAACCAATATAAACTAAACGATTTCAGAGTTTCAGATAGGAAAGCTACATTCTCATAGGGATATAAACTTGCTACTTAACACTAAGTAGTTCTTTGACAGCAAATGATACTTTGGAATTAAAAAAGAAGAAGGTAACAAATTTCTGCACGTGCATATCTCTTTATTAGCAGCACCTATATGCCTTGAAGTTAGGATAGTTTAAGATACATAAACTATCTTAGAGCAGTCTATTTTAAGTTGATAACTTAATTTCAATTGCATATAAAAATTCCACACTTTTTCTCACCCTCCACACACATTTTGGTTTTGTGTCACGATTTCAATATTTTTATATTGTGTATCTATTAACAAATTATTGTAGCTGTATTTATTTTAATAATTCTGTCTTTTCACTTTTATACTAAAGTTAAAAATGATTTACACACCACTACCATCACAGCATTAGAGTTTTCTGAATTTGACTATATGCTTACCTTTACCAGCGCTGGGTTCCCAGATGGATGGGACTGTCTCCGGGATCTCAGTCCAGTGGAGCTGGAGCTGAGTTACATGACTGTTGTCAAGTCTGCGATTGGCAGGCCTGTCACCAGGGGCACAAGCATGTGTGGTTCCTCCCCGATCCCTAGGTGGATGAGACAGCTCTGGGACCACGCTGGAGCAGAGTGGGAGGCAGTTCATGGGGCCACTTCTAGGTCTGCAGTCAAGTCCATAGACAGTGGGCCTGTTACCAGGTACACAGACAGGTTTGGCTCCCACTAGGTCTGAGAGAGCTCCTACATGGTTCCTGAGTGGGTCCCTGGATGGACAGAACTGCCTCCAGGACCATGGTAGAGTGGGCTGGATTCAGGTCACAGGGCTCCTTTCAGGGTCCATACTCAGGAATGAAGTCAGCAGACCTGTCATGGGGGGCTTGGACAGGTGTGTCTCCTGCGAGTTTCCTGGGTGGGTGGATATCCAGTTTTCCCAGTACCATTTGTTGAAAAGACTGTCTTTCCCCTATTTGAATGGTCTTGGCACAGTTGTTGAAAATAACTTTATTTTTTAATGACATTGAATCTTTTGTTTTATTTTTAGCAGATAAAAGGTGTTGGTCCTTATCAGACCTCAAATGTGAATGTTTAATCTACCATCCCATACATCTAATGTATGTTATGCACTCAGCTGACGTAAAATGTAATTCATTTCAATAAATATTCAGTATTTTGGAGACAGTCATATAAAATGATGTCACAGCATACTACTAGACTGGTTCACATATATATAGGCCACTTTTCCCAATGTTAAAATTATTCAAACTTTTGGAGCCTGAATACATCAGGAAGAAACAAAGTAGGGTCATATATATTTTGTGTGTGATCTTAGTCAATAAACTCAAAAGAATATTGTTAATGAACATTTTTAATTGATTTCTCATTTTTCATTAAGAACCATAGATCATCTTGCCAAATCAACAAATGCTTTATATCATCAGCTATTTGGGTTTGCAGTCCCATGTTGGCAGCTTACATATTGTACTATTAAATGCATTGTCAGTAGCACTGACACCAATGATGAAACGAGGGAAAATAAATCACATTAACCTTTCCATTGAGCCATTATGAACAGTCTGTTAAAGAGAAAAAAATGTACTTTTTGAACATTTACTTAAGAACAAAAGAACAAGTCTCAGGGAAAAGCATGTCTCTGTTTGCAGCCTCACCATGGGGAAATTTAATTCATGTTTGCTTAAATTTACTGTAAGAAAAGACCTTGAAAATGAGACAGTTTTTGTTCTAGTGTTCTCATTTAATCCATATATGAATGAACTGTGATAAGAACTGCACCTAAGTGATTTGTAGAAGTCCTTCCCAATTCTTCTCCTTTTAAAGGCGTTTGTTCTGTATAGTGGGAATATTCATGTTAATGATAAATGAGAACATGAAAAGTCACACAACTTTTGGGAACCATGGAAAATCCCATAGGATTTTCTCTCCAATTTTCTTATCTAGGCTGTATTTATTATAGTGTAACTGTTTATTTAGAAATAAATAATTTAGAACCTTAGAAACTTTACCATCTCCAAAAACAATATATTTAGCAGTTCTAACAAACTTGCATTTTTAAATAGAATTCTAAATTGAAGATGAAGAAAATAAGTTAAAGGGTATCTTCTCCAATACATCAGTGAATGTGCAAAAGAAACAAATGCAAGTAAGGCCAGTTATATAAACCATGTTGAAACTATTTAGAGAGGGATGAAGTTTTTGAGACTTGAAAGAAATTCAGTTCTTTTTCTTTTCTGTTTTGCAAACAAATGAAATCTAGGCAAACAAATGAAATCTAGGCTAACAAAGTGGGGCTAAATATAGGAAGAGTTTAATGACTGTCAAGAGCATCCCAATGCTTTCTATGAGAATAATTTCTAAATGCTTGAAAACAATTTGCTAGTTATACTAATTTTTTTTATTGGTAGATGTATGAAATGTGGAAGAAACATCAACTGGTCCTGAGTTCAATTTTTAAATTAATTCCTAGTTAAAGCAGATTCTACCATCCATCTGAGTATGAGAGCAAGAAACTTCATCTGTGTTCAAACTTACAAAAAAATTCTTGTGATTTGGGGACCATATTCTCTAAATATTTCCATTTTTTGGCAGACATTTCAAGAGGCCCTACATCAATTTTGCAAGTTTAGCTTAGGTTAGCTTTATTGACTTTGTAATTTTACTTAGTTTGAAGAAGGAGAAAGAAGAAAAGGAAGAAGAGGAGAGGGGAAGGGGAAGGAGGGGGAGGGGAGGATGAGGAGGAGAAGGACAGCAACAATAATAGCAATGACAACAAGAAACCAGCTGTTTCCATGACAGTGTCCTTTTCTTAACTTGGGTTTGGGTTTAAACAGAAAATGCACTGCTCATATAAATATTTTTAAAGCACTGCTTGAAGCAAACAAATATCTGCAGTTGTGACTTAAAAAACATCTGGAAATGGAGGTAAGGTCAGATAGCAAAAGGAAAACAGGACTTTAAAAGGAAAAGTAAGAGAAAGTTTTTTCTCTTTCTGGTTCTTTGATGAAGAAAGTATTGGAATTCCTTCAGAACATAGTATTTTGGAGCTGTAGGCCCAATCTTCAAACTTTCCAAGGTAATAATTTGACACAGTTGGTTGTTTTGCCTTTTTCCATTTCAATTTCCTGGGTAGTCATAAAGTACTTTATCTCCAGCACAGAATGGGCTAGTCTGTTATTCCAAAACACAAGAAGGTATGTGAAACCTAATCTATGACTTGATGAGCATTTGACTTTCCTATAAAACGTGTTTCTTTCAGGTTCCTCTATACAAAATATTTATTTTTGGAAAAGGCACACTAAGCAAGTACTGTGTAGCTCTTGTTTAAATATGGGCAAGCATCCACTGTTAAAAAACTCATCAGGTGACATAACAGATAATCCCCAAATAATCAAGCAGTATCCATTATCAATTCAGTTCAACAAAATTATGGAATACTTCTGGTTTGCCAAGCACAGTGTGCAGGGAGCTACAGATAGAATAGTGAGCAAAACATAAATTAAGGCTGTTACAAGTTAATGTACTTTACTGAAATTATAATCAATGAGTCATAGTCAAGACTCAAGACAATGTCTTCTGACAATAAAGCAATGCTTTTGTCCATTATATCCATATGTAAATATTATACATCTATGTGTTCTTACTTTGAGAGGTCATCGTTGAGACTGTTCAGTAGCATTGGCCACATAGGCATGAAATATGCATAATATATATGTGGATATAAAATATGTATCCATTTTAATTGATATACTACTAAAGGAATTCATGCTATTTCTCAAACATCTTTAAAATGATTCATTTTCTCTATATGGCACAATGTAGTGATTGAGGGCATGGATCTTCTAGCCAAAAGGCCAAATTTTGTATTCTGGCTCTGCTGCTTAGTAGCTGTCCAACCTTGGACAATTTATTTAACATCTTTGTGCCTCAGTTTCCTCAGTTTTACAATTACTATAGAGTACTTACTTTACCTAGTTGACATGAAAATTAAATGAGTTACTATTGATATTTACAAAATTTTTAGAATAGTGTCAGGTACCAAGAAAATATGTGTTTGTTAAATGAGTATAATAAAGAAATGTTTTAAAGGTCTTTGAGTGTATCTTTTTATAGAAAACTCAGAAGCATCTAACTGTGCCTCACTTCCCCTCCTACCTCTGTATTTAAAGAAAGAGCTTTCATGAGTTAAATATCCTAGAGCAGTCTAGATTCTTCAGGCTGTAGTGAAGAACGTTGATTAAATTAAATCAGTTGATTAAATTCTCCACATGATGGAATAGATAAGGAACACAAACAATCTTACTGTGTATAATACAGAATAACTGAAGAAATACATATTTGTGTACAGAGCACACTAATTTTTGTTGCATTGCCAAGATAGTCATAGATTAATATATCAATGTGGAGAAAGGAGAATATATTTCCTTGGCTTTGATTTCAATTTTGTAGGCTCAATGAAGACAGGTGCCATCATGTATATTCATTTTATATGAGAAGAAAAATGTGAGGAGAACCAAATGTTATGAATGGTTTCATAGGTGAAAGCAATATTAAAGCATGTCTTTCCAAAGGACTGTGTAGGATAGGAATTGAATAAGTGTGACAACTTAAAGTGAAAATGTTGGTCTAGTATCTGATATTTTCCTCTGTACTTCATCATAATTTGCAGAAATTACTGTGTTCTGTGTTAGCTCTTCATAATGAAGCAAAGCCCAGAAAGTCCAAAGTCAACTTGTACCATTGTTATTCTGTTATCTCATATTACACTAAATTAACCTTTTTCATTTAGCATACAACTCTTCATATGTAGAAACTTGCATGCCAGATTTAAATAGCAAGGTTGATTTTTTTCTTTTTTTAATATTGGCTCAAACGTTTTCCTAGTGGTGGTGAAATGTAATAAAGATAAATGAAGGTTGATAATTGATACCTGATTATGTGATCTTTGGAAAATTCCTTAACATCTCCGAAGCTTTACTTTTCTCTCTTACAAAATGGGTATAATAACTATCTCCTAGAATAGTAGTGTAAGATGAAATGGTGTTCGTGAAATACTAACCATTTTCCCCTCATATTTTATAAGCTCCCATGCTTCTTCCCCTCACCTCAACTCAAGAACTGTGCTATATTTTGCCATAGTAGAAGGATGTGACGGTACAGAAATCATTTCCCAAAAGGAAGAATTCTTGAATTTGGTTGCCAAATAAGGACTTTAGGAAAAGACAGAGAAACATTGAAAGGACAAACAAATTTTAATTTATTTCTATTGTATGTGTTACCTATTGCTGCAAAACAAATCACTCCAAAACTTAGGATCTTACAACAACGAACATTATTTTACAACATCTGTGAGTCAGTAATCTGCTGGATCCTCTGGCTCAGGGTCTCTCGTGCGGCTGTCATCATGATGTCACTTGTGGTCTCATCTCAGAGCTCAAGGAAGGAAAATGGTGCTGAGACATCAAGGGCATCTTTACTCTGATTACTAGGTGGGGGACATAAGAAGACAGCAAGATCCCATAGAGGTAATGGTTCAATAGATGGAGTGTAAACAGGCCTGCAGTGATCCCACAGTCCCAGCATGGAATGACAAATAACACAAGGGTTCCCATATCCTTGAGTATGGTGCAGAAATAGAGGCAAGAGTCACCTGAGTAGTCAATGAGGAAAAAATGAGGGATGCTTCAGTGCTTTCTTGCAAGAGTCAGATTGCCTGAGGGGACTGATGGCACCAGGAAACAGATGGCCCAGTACTCCCGCACGCCTACCCCATTCACGACCAACTCTTTGGTGTGTTGTAAGCCCTGAGCAACTCAGACACAAGGCTGGGGAAACAGGCAGGAGAAAATCCTTCCATGAGAGTGAGCCCATTTCTGCTACCCTGGTAGGTATGGGCCACAAAGTAAATTTAGGTCAAGACATGGAAAGACAAAGAAATTTCTATTTGTTTCACATTTGGGTTTTCAGATTATCTTTACATCTCATGTATAATAAAGGGCCTAGTTCATATCTGGAAGCATTTTAGATACTTATTAAATGGTAGCTATTATTATTTTGATTATTTCCCAAGCTAACTGATAATTGAAAACACCTTATAGAAGTATTTCTACGTAGAGAACATAAGCTCTACTACAACCAAGGGTCTACATTATGTTGGGGGGATGAGGGAGTGATTGAACAATGTGGCTTCAGAATTATCTATCTAGTAAATGCTAGTGATCCTATACTGAGAATGAAGTCTGGCCCACTGATAGTCATCTTCTAATACCTATTTTTAGAATGGCATTAGATCTGTGGGTATCTTATTCTCCCCACCCATAAAATGGCTACCTTAACCCTATCACCAAAATGTTATTTGGAAGTAGATGGTAGTGCTGGGATACTGCATTGATCAATCCTTTTAATAAAGGATTTCGATTTTTTAGTTATTTTTTCCATTAATCTCAGAATAAATTATACTAAAAGAGGACTGAGTTGTAAGTGTTGAATAATTATATAGGAGATGCCTAACCATCTGCCTCAGAAAATAATTTAAAAATATTTGCTGAGTGATTAATGTGTATCTAATACTATTCTAATTGCTTTGTATATATTATCTCATTTAATCCTCATCACGTCCATATGAGGTATATTATAAGCTCCATTTTAAAGATGAGGAACTGCAGCCCTGTGTTAACACAGGTGGTAAGTAAATGAGCCAGAATTTGGACCCATGCACACTGGCTCAAGAGTCCATATGCCTATGCTTCATTTTCTCAAGAATAAACTTATCACATGATCAAAGTTGGGAAAGCACCCCAACTGAGCTTGAGAAACAACTCAAAGTGTATTTGATTCAGAGTTCTCCTACAGATTAGATGAATACCTTTGAGCAAGTTAGTTAACATTTGTCAACTTCATTTTCTCATACGTAAACTAGTACCTACCTGTCAAGTTTGTAGTAAGAATTAAAAGAAGCAATACAAAGCCTGGGACATATTATTAATTTTCTTAGAAGATCAAGTTTGCTATTTTTAAGTTTTATGTCCAGGCTTCTTAGATGATCAGTTGAGATAATTTCAGTGAAAACACTTTGAAAATTATAAGTCACAAGATAAATGAAAGAAGCGCTCTCTATTAACACTATTAATATAAATAGCTAACAATTTTAATGTACCAGGCACTAAGCCAAAAAGTTTTATATGTTAGCTAAAAAACAAAGCAAAACAAAAGACAACTTTAAAGACCTTTTTAAAAACTCTAAATCTGGGAAGTAAGTACTTTTCCACAGATAAGAACACTGAGTACCAGAAGAGCCAAGTAGCATGTTCATGGTTACAGCCCAGAAGTGCTGGAGTTTGGAGTTTTCCTCAAACATAGCTAACTCCAAAACTGCATGCTTTATATCGTAAAACACTATTGAAAACATACGGCTTCAAGCACTTCAGAAGCAGTCATTGCACTGTGAACAAAAGAGCTAATTGTAACCAGACATCCAGTTACTTTAGCTGGTGAAATGATATATTTAAGACTAGCGATTTCTATTGTGGTCGATACATTTTAGGCAGGACTTGATGTATCTTGGGAAGGGGAAGGGAGTTACAGAAAATCCCTACAAGCAATAAAAATTTGTATTTTAAAGGATGTTATATAATGCTCAGATTATTTTATTCATCTATTCTTACATCAATCCATCTATTCCTCCCTCCCTCCCTCCCTCCCTCCCTCCCTCCCTCCCTCCCTCCCTCCCTCCCTTCCTTCATCTGTATATCAGACTAGTCTTTACCCTGGTAGTTGCATTACACAACATTGGTACAAAATATATCCGAGTTCGCATTGCAGCCTCAAAACTTCCCATATTTGTGGTCTGTATAAATTACATAATCCCAAAATGGAAAATAATAGTATCTATCTTATATAGTTTTAGTACTAAATGTGATAATGTATCCAAAACACTTAGCACAGCGTCTGGTATACGGCAAGCACTCAGTAATGCTTAGTTACCCTCATCATCTTTTTCATCTTATCACAGACTTTGACCAATTTATGAAACACTTTTCTATTCTAAACTTCACTGTGTCTTAATTGGTTCTCTGGGAAAAAAAGATCTATTTCTCTGGACATAATTGGTTGTCTGGAAATGGAAGCACTATTTCCCTAGAAGTAATCTTATAAACATTTCTCGGATTCCTAGGTTACCCTGTCCAATTCCATTAAAGACATCATGTAATTTTATAAATGTTGTTCATCAAATTTCAGCCAAGAGAAAGGCCAGAGGTCTTCAGAGCCCTAGCTAAAAGTCTAGGAAACAAAGTAGTGGCGATAGGAGTCAAAAGGGAGGGTTGAAGCTATGTTGAAATGAGCTAGCTATGAAGGGGCATTAGATCATTAAAAAGTAAAGATTATAGGTTTGAATAAATGGATTGATTTTATACCAAGACATTATTGAAGAGGCAGAAACAACTGCAAAAGAGAGGCCAAAATGTAGGTTAGGTAGAAAGTAGAAAGTCAGTGTGGATACAGGACACTCGGTTCCAGGAATAGGGCTAGGAAGACAAATATAGGAGACATTGGGTTGGGAGAGACAGCAAGGAGAAGGCAAGACCACCATCCCTTCCCTGAGATGAGACAGGAGTGAAGTCCTGCATCTAGTTATAGTTTTCCACCTACTTCTGTGCGTCAAAGCTTGACAGCTAAGCAATGATTAGATGAAGGAGGGTTGTGTATTTCCTGCTGAGACATTTGAACAATATGCTGAAGGTCATGAAGAGTCATTAAAGAGATGTAATTCAGGGAGTCAAAGCTTTCTACTAAAATACTTGTCTCAATTTTTGTAGACTATTTTCTTTGTGGACTTAATATTATATCCTGCTTCCAGGCATCTAGACAAAATACCGTAACTCTGAGTTTTTGCTTGGAATCGTTTAGTATTTTTCATTTCTAATGAAGCAGTCACAAAGAAAGATAAACATGTAGTACATTAACATAAAAATCTTTTGGGTGATGTTATAAAGCTCAATATTTATTAAGAACACAACTACATTATTTTTAACAAGCTGGGATGCAACATTCATTTACTTCTGTTGCCATTTTCAGAGGTCACCGGTTATGAAGGTCCCTGGCAGCATTACTAGTGGGCTAAACACTTTAATGTAAAAGCTTTTTATAGAGGAATATCAGTTTAGCTAGAGCGTCCATTCAGCACTAAGGTATGTGAATGTTTTCCCTATATTAAATCAAATTTGTTGACATGTTGCTCCATAGAGCCCATAAAGCCTGACATCTCCCCAGATTTATTGTATACTTTATGCAGAGGATTCCGAATCCCACAGAGCACTATCTGCCATGGTACTCTGTCTCCCAAAGTAGATGCTCAATAACTTCCTCTGCCTGGAAGAAGTTGGCAGTCTAGAAATGACTACTTTCCTTGGCCCATTATAGGGCAATGGAAAGATGTTTAGCTAGTCTAAAATGCATCAGTCGTTTCAACGTTTTCTTTTCCTGGGTCTCAGGAGAATCTAAATGTTGGAGGCAAGGCAGAAGTAGTTATCCAGTGCACAGTGTTGTCTACCTACTGAAATTTTCTGTTAATTTCAGAGTGAAATTTCTGAATACTTGAATTTCACAAAGTTGATTATTTTCATAAAGTTAAGCTATATTTCAGCTGGTAGGTATCCTAAACATTTCTGCCTTCTCAGAAAAAAATGTGTGTTCAAATTTTTCTGATGCCTCAGAGTCGTTATCAGTGGTATTAAATACTGCCTGTACTAGTTTTCTATTGGTATTGCAACAAATTACCACAAACTTGGAGGTTTAACCAATACAAATTTATTAACTTCCTGTTATGTGGATCAGAAATCCCACATAGGTTTCACTGGGTTAAAATCATGACGTGGACAGGGCCACCTTCCTTTCTAGAGGATCTAGGGGAAGTTCTGTTTCCTTGCCCTCTCCAGCTTCTAGGAGCTTCTCACAGTCCTTAGCTAATGGCTCCCTTCCTGCATCCTCAAGTCCAGCAGCATAGACTCTTCAAATATCCCTCTCCTCTGACCTCTGCTTCCATCAATTATTTTTCTCAGATTGACACTCTTGCCTCCTTCTTATAAGGAGTGGGCCCTCCTGGATAATGCAAGAGCATCTCCCCATCTCAAGATTCTTCATTGTATCTGTTCTTAATAGCTGGTTTGACCTTTTCTCTCAATGACCAGTTATGGTGGGCACAGGTTTCTCCCAACTAGTTTTCTCCTTCTACGTTACTATCAATAGTGAGAAGATGGTTAAAGGTGATAGATGTGAGAAGAGAGAAAAAAGAAAAGAGAGGAGAGTGATTGAAGCCAGACTATGAGTAAAGTCTGAGGTGGTCTTCGGTGAGTAAAGCTCAGGATATCCATGCTGTCCATTTAAAGGACCTTATTGCTTGCCTCTGATTTTCGTATATGTTCAGGAGAGTTTAGTCTGCTGTTTTAAGTTCACTAAGCTGTTCATAATCTCCCCCTTGAATTTCATTCTCATTCTTTTCTCTGTTCTTATACTCATAGTGCCCCCTGCTCCTTGCAATGCCCCTTCCTTACTTTTCTCTCTTCCAGAATCCTTTTCATATATAAATTCTTTTTTTGTAATTTCATTGAAGTATAGTTGATACTATGTTGTGTTAATTTCTGCTGTACAGCAAAGTGATTCAGTTATACATATATATACACACATATATATTGATATATTTCATATTCTTTTCCATTATGGTTTATCACAGGATATTGAATATAGCTATACTATAGGACCTTATTGTTTACCCATCCTATATATAATAGCTTACATCTTCTAATCCCAAACTCCCATTCCTTCCCTCCCCTGCCCGCCACCCCCTTGGCAACCACAAGTCTGTTCTCTATGTCTGTGAGTCTGTTTCATAGACAGGTTCATTTGTGTCCTATTTTACATTCCACATATAAGTGATATGGTACTTGTCTTTCTCTTTCTGACTTACTTCACTTAGTATGACAGTCTCTAGGCCCATCCATGTTGCTGCAAATGGCATTATTTCATTATTTTTTATGAAAGAGTAATGTTCCATTGTGTGTGTGTGTGTGGTGTGTGTGTGTGTGTGTGTGTGTGTGTACCACATCTTTATTTATCTGTCCATAGACATTTAGGTTGTTTCCATGTCTTGGCTATTGTAATTAGTGCTGCTATGAACATATGGGTGCATGTATCTTTTCGAATTATAGTTTCATCTTGTCTGGATATATGCCTAGGAGTGGGATTGCTCCCAATAGCGGGATCATACAGCAACTCTATTTTTAGTTTTTTGAGGTACCTCCATACTGTTTTCCATAGTGGCTGCACCAATTTACATTCCCACCAACAGTGTAGGAGGGTTCCCTTCATAAATTCTTCTTGAAGACTTTCTTACCCTGTCTCCCCAAATTAACCCCTCCCTCCTTTGTGCTCTTATTGAATTATTTTCCTGTTAAAACAGTTCTCTATCAGGTGTAATATGTATGTCTTGCCCTGCTGCTAATCTGTGAGTTCCTCAGTGATGGGGCTGCATGATCCTCAGTTTTGCATTCCAACACATATCACAGTCCATAGTACAGAGTAAACTGCTGGGGAAATGAACACATAGTGTGCTGAGTATGTAGCCAATATAGAGGGTCAAGAGGCTGTGCTGGTTGGTGGAATGGACACTCGCTAGTTCTGGGCTCTGGTTACCACTACTTCATTGCTTTTCATTTGTTGAAAGTCTATGAGAAATATCTGATGAATAGCTGAATAAATGAGGGTAAAGTAGTGATTGTGTATTATCACTTTAGAGCTGATTTGCCTTGTCCTCCAAAAAGGGAACCTCATGAATACTAACAGCCACCTCTTAGTACACTCTGTATCAAACCACTTAGTGCTGAACTGGCATTATCTTATTTACAATTCCAAATAGTTCTGTAAAGTAGTCATTTTTAAAAATAAATGTATTTATTTTAGGCTGCATTGGGTCTTTGTTGCTTCGCAGAGGCTTTCTCTAGTTGCGGTGAGCAGGGGCTACTCTTTGTTGTGGTGCACGGGCTTCTCACTGTGGTGGCTTCTCTTGTTGCGGAGCACAGGCTCTAGGTGCATGGGCTTCAATAGTTGTGGCTCGTGGGCTCTAGAGCACAGGCTCAGTAGTCGTGGCACATGGGCTTAGTTGCTCCGGGGCATGTGGGATCTTCCCGGACCAGGGCTCGAACCCCTGTCCCCTGCATTGGAAGGTGGATTCATAACCACTGCACCACCTAGGAAGCCCAAAGTAGTCATTTTTATCCACTTTTGACAGTCAGGAAACCAATGCTGAAAAAGTCTTTTGCCCAAGATCACACTATTATTAAGTGTCAGAACTGGAATATGAACCCAGATCTAAGTGTCCTCTTGACTGCTATGCTGTACAACTCCTCATGTTTACTGTTTATGCTGCCAATGTAGTTTGCAGAACCTTGTCCCATTTATGAGCTGGAAGGGACAGTGTAACGTGATGGTTCATCACAGAGGCTCTGGGGTCAGACAGATAGTTTACAATATCTGACTCATACACTTAGAATCTGAAATCCTTGCAAAACTTACTTAACTTTCCTGAACCTCAGATTCCTTATTCCTAAGAATGGGAATAATAATATTTCCTACCTTGAAAGTTCATTGTGACAAATGAATAAGATGAAATATATAACGTGTTAATTACAGTACCAGCCTGTGTTCTTCCTAGTATTGCTGTGAAGAGTAAATTAGGTAATATGTCTAGCAAATAGTAAAAATTAAAAATGGCAGCTCATATGAAATAATAATATATAATATTTAATGTTTGTTATATATGCAATATATACATATATGCAATATACGTATATGCAACATTATACATAATTTATAATATTACTATGATACAGTAATGTCATATATGATGTTTCACAATAAGCAATGATAAATGTGGTCTTTCCCATTTGTTGAAAACTACTTATTTACTTAACAGACTCACTTTCCCCAAGAGAGAAGCTTCCACTTAGTTTAATCATCAGAAATTCTGAAACAGCATAATCTATAAGAACAGTATTTTATGATTGAAAAGTAGCTTCTTTGTTTTTGCCTTAAAAAGAATGTAAACACAAGACCCAAGTTCTTACTTAACTCAAGACCCTCAAAGTGTCCCAATCTAGAGAAATCACATACATGATAGGCAGACAAGACCCTCCCCATAGACCAGCATAAACCTGCAGAGGAGGTGAAACCAGTCAGTGAAGCATATCTGCAGGATATTTGCTATCAAGATCAGCTTGGATGAGAAATTAAAGCAGTGGACTCCAGTGTATGGATTGCCTCAAAAATGTTCTAGAGAATAAGCTCCCTTTTGTCTATGCTAAGATTTCTTTATACCATGATGTGGGGCATAGTTTAATTGATTTAAGAATTGGAGCCAGCTAATTAATGTGCATAAACTTACTAAATTATGAGAAGGATAGATCAGGACAAAGTGATAAGAAGAGTATCAAAGAATACTTTTGTTATTTTTAGGTCCCATTTGTTTATTTTTGTTTTTATTTCCATTACTCTAAGAGATGGATCCAAAAAGATATGGCTACAATTTATGTCAAAGAGTGTTCTAAGTTTTCCTCTAAGAGTTTTATAGTGTCCAGCCTTACATTTAAGTCTTTAATCCACTTCGAGTTTATTTTTGTATATGGTGTTATAGAATGTTCTAATTTCATTCTTTTACATGTAGCTGTCCAGTTTCCCCAGCACCACTTATTGAATCTTTTCTCCTTTATATATATTCTTTCCTGCTTTGTCATAGATTAATTGACCATAGGTGCGTGGGTTTATTTCTGGGCTCTCTATTATGTTCCATTGTTCTGTATTTCTGTTTTTGTGCCAGTACCATACTGTTTTGATGACTGTAGCTTTGTAGTATGGTCTGAAGTCAGGGAGTGTGATTCCTCCTCCAGTCTTTCTCAGGATTGCTTTGGCTATTCAGGGTCTTTTGTGTTTACATACTAATTATAAAACTTTTTGTTCTAGTTCTCTGAAAAATGCCATTGGTAATTTGATAGGGATTGTATTGAATTTGTAGATTGCCTTGGGTAGTATAGTCATTTTGACAATATGGATTCTTCCAATCCAAGAACACAGTATATCTTTCCATCTGTTTGCATCCTTTGTGATTTCTTTCATCAGCATCTTATAGTTTTTGGAGTACAGAAGACACCATATTTTTGAATGGTGAAGCAAACAGGATAAAATGTCTTTGTATACCTTATATACAATAAGGGAAATGGAATTCATTTCTTTAAGCTTCATAGGAAAAAGCATAGCTGACTGTTTAGGAAGCAAGTGGTGATAAATGGAAATTTTTTGGTACTATTATTACTTTGTTATGTAAGTATATTTTATGTTCTCTTTAATTAATATAATATCTTTATTGATTTTATTGAACAAAAAGATAATGGGTTTCACGGTTACAGTCATGACCATGGTCCCTTTGGCTGAATATTTTCTATATGATCTGAAGTTCTTTAGCCTTGATGTTCCTGCATTGGATGTGTTCAGGCAACTAAGTCTTACTGTTGGAGAGGAATTACTGTATTTGGAAATTACAATGTTGTTTAATGGGGAAAGGAGTATTCAATTGCAGAGATACATTTGTAAAATTTATTTGAGTGGGGCATATGAACCACACATGTGGTGAATGTAAGAGGAAAGACAAGGTGATTTTGACCTCTTGTCAAGGGTTTTCTCTGTCACAAAATAATCCAGAATTTTATGATGAATCAGTAATGGTGTATAAGCATTTTATATAGAATAACATTTCTATATAAGGACAGAGCTGTGAGTCATACAACGGGTTTCTAATTTTTTATTCTTTTGACAGAATTTTGTGATTAAAAAGCTTCCTCTCTTGCCTCAGTTCCCCATCTTTAAAATGTAGCTAATTCTGATTCCACTCAACTGAGCTCCTTGTTAGTGAATGGCAAGAATGACATGAGATAAACAAAAGCATTTAAAATACTTGAGGTGTTGCTTTAAGGATCTTATACTTAATTCATGTGTCCAAAACAACTTGGACACATTTCTGGCTTCTGATGATGTTTGGTAGGCTATGCCTCTGTAACAGAGAGACCCAATTTTATAGTAGCTTAAAGACCAAAAATGTTTATTTCTCTCTTAGTAGGCAGTCTGTAATGGATAGGCAGACTACTCTGTTCCATTTGGTCCCTTAAAGACTATGGCTACTTTCTTCTTATTTTTCTACTGTTGTCTCCAGTCATTTTCCTCGTTGGCATAGTTGAAGTTGGATGGCAGGCATGTCTATATTCTAGATCCTAGGAAGAGGAATGAGCACAGAGAAATTCACATGAGGTATTTTAATGTCTAGACCTAGAAGTGGCATGCTATTCACTTCCACTCATATGCAACTGTAACCCTACAAAAAGAAGGGCAGAATGGCTGACCTGGTACAAGATGGACAAGGGTAGTTGAGTGAGGATGAGAAAAAAAATGTTAGGGAGTAGTGAGAGCAACCTTGTATTTGTTCAGAAAACTGCTTAGGGCCTAGCTTAGTCATTCTGCTGTGTCTTGGTTACTGTTTTCCTTCTCTGAAGTGATAATAGATTATTTTTCCCCAAGTGCAGGTATTCTGAATTTTCTTCTCAGAGCTTTAAGACTGCTTTCAATATATCTACAATATATATTTTTTTAAAAAAAGAAAATGGTCAGAAGAACCTAGGGGCAAGACGGGAATAAAGACACAGACCTACTAGAGAATGGACTTGAGGATACGGGGAAGGGGAAGGGTAAGCTGGGACAAAGTGAGAGAGTGGCATGGACATATATACACTACCAAACATAAAATAGATAGCTAGAGGGAAGCAGCTGCATAGCACAGAGAGATCAGCTCGGTGCTTTGTGACCACCTAGAGGGGTGGGATAGGGAGGGTGGGAGGGAGGGAGACGCAAGAGGGAAGAGATATGGGAACATATGTATATGTATAACTGATTCACTTTGTTATAAAGCAGAAACTGACACACCATTGTAAAGCAATTATACTCTAATAAAGATGTTTAAAAAAATCTAAAGGGAAAACAAAATGAGTCACTTTCTCACTCTGGTTCTTGCAAGTTTGCTCAGTCTCCCTGTACACTTCATAAGTGAACATGTTCACAAAATGTTCAAGACTCTCGCTGCCTCAGTTGATCATCCTAAGATGAGGTCAAGCAGTGGAAGGTGTTGTTTAATTAATGTTCCCAATTTTTGGTTATAAATTTTGTTTCTTAACTGTCATCCTGGTGGCTTTGACATAAATGCAATACAGTATTTATAAAAATTTAAGTTTTAAATTTGGAGGATTGCTGAAAATTTTAGAAGCCCATATGTTTATAAAAAATAATGTATATATATAATTGAAGTATAGTTGATTTACAGTGTTTCAGGTGTACAGCAAATTGATTCAGTTACACATGTATGTGTGTGTATATATATTTTTTCAGATTCTTTTCCATTATAGGTTACTACAAGATATTGAGTATAGTTCCTTGTGCTATACAGTAGGTCCTTATTGTTTGTTTGTTTGTTTATTTATTTATTTATTTATTTATTTATTTATTGTTTTGCGGTATGCGGGCCCCTCACCGCTGCGGCCTCTCCTGCCACGGAGCACAGGCTCCAGACGCGCAGGCCCAGCGGCCATGACCCACAGGCCCAGCTGCTTCGCGGCACGTGGGACCCTCCTGGACTGGGGCACGAACCCACGTCCCCTGCATCGGCAGGCGGACTCTCAACCACTGCACCACCAGGGAAGCCCTGTTTATTTATTTTATATATAGTAGTGTGTATCTGTTAATCCCAAACTCCTAATTTATCCACCCCTTTCCCCTTCGGGAACCATAAGTTTGTTTTCTGTGTTCATGAGTCTGTTTCTGTTTTGTAAATAAGTTCATTTGTATCATTTTTTAAGATTCCGTATATAAGTGATATCATATGGTATTTTAGAAGAAACTTTACTTTTAAAATACTTATGCTCTTAAAAAATGGCTGACTTACAATGATAACAGCTTGAAGTATTCAGGTATATCAATTTCAGTGCTATCCCATTTTGTAATGTTAGTTCAGCTTGACACTATCATGTGAAATCAATAATAATGTGTTGCTGATCTAGCAATATGGTGTAATGTCTGAGAGAGCACTGACAGTTTTCCAAAACCTTCCAGATCACACATTTATTTTATTTTTTAAATATGCCTCTGCTGAGTTTGAAGAACATAAAATTTGACCTTCCAAACTAAATAGAATGTAAAACACTAAGAGTGAACCCTACGGTAAATTACAGACTTTAAGTGATTATGATGTATCAATGTGGGTTCATTCTTGTTTAAAAAAAAATACCATTCTGGTGAATGATATTGATAAGGGTGGAGGCTATGCAGGTGTAGGGCGGCAGGGGGTATATGGGAAATCTCTGTACCTCCCTCTCAGTTGTGTTATAAACCTCTAAAACTGTTCTAAAAAATAGTCTTAGGAAAAAAGGCACCCTAAAGATTAAAATTGACCTTAAAAATAAGGATCCTAGCATGTTTGTGTGTAAAAAGTCTCGATATCATGCTGATGTTAATTCTCTCAAAAATGATCTTCAGTATAATGTGCTTACAACAAAATTCAGGGAGGATTTAATGGAATTTAAGAAGCTGAGTTTAAGTACAATGAGATTGGTAAGAATGATTGATATACTTGTGAAGAAAACATGAGATGGGAAAGATTGCCCTACCAATATGAAAATATTAAAGAGGAAAAATCATTAAAAGTGCGTGATTTGTCACATTCATAATCAAGTGAACCAGTGAAAAAATGTAAACTCCAGAAACTATTTCATATATATATAAAAGAAGTGTCATTGAATAGTGGTAATCAAACTGCTTGGGCTCAATTCCTGGCTCCTCCACTTGCTGGTTTTGTGACATTGGAGAAAGTATTAGACTTTTTTTTTACATCAGTTTCCTTAATTGTAGAATGGAAATAATACCTTCTTCATGTAAGTGTTTCGAGGATTATACTATATAATGCAAATACAATGACTAACAAATAACATATGTATAACAGTTGTTAGCTGTTATATGAACATTTGATATATGGCAGAAGTGGCATTGCAAATTAGTCGTGAAAAGATGGATTACAAAATAAGTTATGTTGAAACAACTTACAATCAATGTAGAAACATAAAATGAGACTTTAAAAATAACACCATAACCTCTTCATTCTAGATAAATTTGAAGAGAAAAAAAAACACATTTTAAGAAATGTAGAATAAAGTGTAGGAGAATATCTTAATTATACCTGAGCAGGGAAAGATTTGTAAGCAAGATACAAAAGGCACAAATGAACAAACTAACAATGTGATATTGAAATTGGAATTTTCTATAAGACAAAAGCCATCATAAACTAAGCTCAGTTATAAGCACTGACTTGGAGAAGATATTTGCAACTTACATAAATGAAAATAATTAACATCCCTAATAACATAAAGAATTAATAATACAAATGAACAAACAACAAAAAAGAAATAGAGATACAGAGAACAAACAGTTGGTTGTCAGAGGGGAAGGGGGTGGGGAGGAAAGAAATAGGAGAGGGAGATTGAGAAGTATAAACTTCAAGTTGCAAAATAAATGAGTCATAGGTATGAAATGTACAGTGTGGGGAATATAGTCAAAGACTGTGTAACATCTTTGGTGACATATTGTAACTAGACTCATTATGGTGATCATTTTGAAATGTATAGAAATATCAAATCACTATGTTGTGTAACAGGAACTAACAGTGTTGTAGGTCAATGATATTTCTTTTTTAAATAAATTTACTTATTTTTTGGCTGCATCAGGTCTTTGATGCTGCACGTGGGCTTTCTCTAGTTGTGGCGAGCGGGGGCTACTCTTTGTTGTGGTACGTGTGCTTCTCATTGCGGTGGCTTCTCGGTGTGGAGCACGGGCTCTAGGCATGCGGGCTTCAGTAGTTGTGGCTTGCGGGTTCTAGAGCACAGGCTCAGTAGTTGTGGCGCACAGGCTTAGTTGCTCCGCAGCATGTGGGATCTTCCCGGACCAGGGCTCAAACCCATGTCCTCTGCATTGGCAGGCAGATTCTTAACCACTGAGCCACCATGGAAGTCCCAATGATATTTCAAAAAGAAAAAAATCTCATAGAAAAGAGATCAGAGTTGTGGTACCAGAGGTAGGTGGGGGTGGGGGCAGAGAATTGGATGAAGGGATGAAGGTGGTCAAAAGGTATGAACTTCCAGTTATAAGATAAATAAATACTAGGGATGTAATGTACAACATAAATATAATTAACACTGCTGTATGTTATATATGAAAGTTAACAGAATAAATACTAAGAGCTCACATCATAAGGAAAAAATTTCTATTTTTATATCTATGAGATGGCAAATGTTCACTAAACTTGTGTTCATAGTTTCATGATATATGAGTCAAATCATGCTGTACACCTTGAACTTACATGGTGCTGTATGTCAAATATATCTCAATAAAATTAGAAGAAAAAAAGAATTAATATGAAGCAAGAAGAAAAAGTCAAATAAGCAAATAGAAGTATAGCTAAAGACTAAGAACAGGTAGTTCACAGAAGAAGAAACATGAAAGGCCAATAACCTAGGAAACAGGTGCAAATTTGTTAATATACAGAGAACTGCAAAATTAAGAAATGGTATATCTCATACCCACCAATGCAGCAAAAATTAAAGTATGACAATGCCAAGTTTTGGGAAAGAAATGGACAAAACAGACTCTGTTACACTGTTGGTGGGCATACAAATTCGAAGAAGCAATCTGAAGAGAATTTGCCAATACCTAACAAAGTTGAAGTTATATATTCCCTAAGAGTCAGCAATCCCATTCCATTCCCTGGTACAGTCCCTAAAAGAAAGAAACCACCAACCACAAAAACTAGTGTATCACAGGGAATTTCCTGGTGGTCCAGTGGTTCAGACTCTGTGCTCCCAATGCAGGGAGCCCGGGTTTGATCTCGGGTCAGGGAACTAGATCCCACATGACGCAACTAAGAGCCCGTATGCCACAAGTAAAACAAAAACAAAAAAGACTACTGTATCACAACTCTTATGGGCTGAATTGTGTTCCCCCAAAATGTGTATATTGCAGTTCTAACCTCTGTAATTTCAGAATGTAACTGTATTTGGAGACAGGGTCTTCAAAGAGGTGATTATACTATAATGAGACCCTTGGGGTAGGCCCTAATCTAATCTGGCCTGTTGTCCTTATAAGAAGAGGAAATACAGACACAGAGAGAACACCAGGGCTGCACATGCACAGAGAAAAGGCCATGTGAGGACACAGCCAGAAGGCAGCCATACACGAGCCAAGCAGAGAGGCCTCGGGAGAAACCAAACCTGCTGACACCTCCATCTCAGACTTTTAGCCTCCACAACTGTGAGAAATAAATTTCTGTGGTTTAAGCCACATAGTCTGTAGTATTTTGTTATTGCAGCCCTACCAAACTAATACAATATATACGACGTGCACATAGACATATACATACATATATATACGTGTATATTTATGTATATATGGATTTTCGTAATAAGGAAAAGGAAACAATCTGTTAATCAGTAGATGGACAGAGGCATACTGCCTGACATCTCATAAGCCCAAAGTAAATGTTAATATTATTAGTAAACTATTCACATGAATAAAATACAATACTTTCTATATAAAGGTCACAATGAGTATAATTAGACTTAAACTTTCTGCATTGTTTTATTTTATTACAAAAAGTTCTGACTGAAATGTTGCAAAATCTTTACATTTGGGTGATTGTTAAGTGGGTATTTGTAATATTACCCTCTGGATGTTTCTACATGTTTAAAATATATTATAACTATAAAAAGGAAAGACAAGGTCAATTCAAAGATTTAGAATGTCTAAGAGGTAATATCAATAGGGTTATATTGAAACGGTAAAACCACCACAATTATGAAATACCCAATTTTCAATGTGGAGCTCAGCTCAGTTCTGCAAAGCTCTACCCAGATTCACAGAGACCATCTGAGGCACTTGAGCAGCCTGGAATGGATTTAGAAAAAGGACCAAAGCATTATCCGTTGGGCCAGAAACTGACACTAGATTCAAAGTTTATAAACCCAGCAGTTTATGAGGGAAAAGGGAAAAGAAAAAAGGAAAAAGTCGTTTTAGTTCCTTCAAGGGTAAGGTCCTGAAGTGAAATTTACTTCAATTCTCAATGAGGAATAACAATTGGAACATCTCTGTTTCTATAAAGAGTGGATAAGGGGGACTTCCCTGGTGTCGCAGTGGTTAAGAATCCACCTGCCAATGCAGGGGACATGGGTTCAAGCTCTGGTCTGGGAAGATCCCACATGCCATGGAGCAAGTAAGCCCGTGCACCACAACTACTGAGTCTGCGCTCTAGAGCCCACAAGCCACAACTACTGAGCTTGCGTGCCACAACTACTGAAGCCTGTGCGCCTAGAGCCCATGCTCTGCAAAGAAGAGAAGCCACCGCAATGAGAAGCCCGTGCACCGCAATGAAGAGTACCCCCGCTCGCCACAACTAGAGAAAGCCTGTGCGTGGCAATGAAGACCCAATGCAGCCCAAAATAAATAAATTTATTTTTAAAAAAAGAGTGGATGAGTGTTTTGGGGAAACAGCAAAATGTGAATGTATATGTGTGGTAAAATTGAGGAGGAAAAGATAGTCCTTTGGAAAAAGTGTGATGAGAAAGAAAGTATATTTGTGGTCCAGTCAGGTAGTTTTCTATAGTTGTTTCATCTTCCAATTCATTGGACACTTTTCCGACTTCAGCACCTTTTTGCATTTCCCATTTTAAAAATAGCGTGCATTATTTTGAGTATCACTGTCATAATATTCTTCTTAGGTCTGAGATGCATGGCCTCAATTTTGAAATCACTATGAAGAAAGACTGTGCAGTTTATCACCATTATTAAATATTTTATTGTTATATTTCATGCACTTCTATAGACCCTTGAAGCCAATAGTTTAACTAGTGCTTGCTGGCTGATAGAATATATTATAAAGAAAGTTCATGCGTTTATGAAAGAACATGCACATCCCATTTCAGCAACTGGGGAGAATCAGGAGGAAGGATGGGGAAAACAAATGAATCATATTATGTTCACAATGAAGGAACCATTTGGACCAAGCTCTTTGATGTTGGCAAGGCCTCGGGGCCAAGTGAACTTCCTTCTTCAAAGAAATAGTTATGTCAACCATAAAATCCCTTTTAGCACTCTGAAGATTAGAACAGGGGTGAAACATAGATAAATGCTACTTTAGCACTGATACTCAGAGATACAATTATATAAATTTCATTCCAGAATATGTTTGAAGGCACATAATGGCATCAGTGATTGTTGTTTGACAATTTAAAAATTTTCCAAAAGGAGAAGACAGCAAAATCTGGTTGACCATTCCCTTTGCTCTGACCTCAGTTCCTGGCAGGTATGGAGACCCTCTTTCCCAGAAAGTGAACTGATGACTGCGGGAATGGAGGTCTTTGCTTATAAGTAATTGGTTCTGCTCTCCTGAGTTCCTCAACTTAGAATCAAAGGAGAGCAGAAGTATGTTCAGCAAACTTCCTCTCGCACAAGACACACAGAAGAATTGTTGCCACTGAAGTGATATTTGGGTTTCATAGATGGAATTCACACTGATTTTCTGAGCAAAGTTTGAATCAGTAACTCCAGGCAATTTTGCACAATGCTTCTTCTATCTGGAATGTCCTTTGCCACAAAGTTCGTACGTTCAAATTCTACACAATTTTGATAGACCGCCTGCTTGGAAATGTTATCCCTGATTCCTCCCTATTTCCCGTTCTCTGGCTTCCCTGTTTTCCTCTGCTGTTGAGAAGGAGGAAGAGGAGGAGGAGGAGGACAAAAACAACAATAGCAAATAGCTCTTATTTACTGAGCATTTACTGTGTAGGAGAGTTATGCTTCATATCTATGATCTAATTTAATTTTCACAATAACCCTTTGAGGAGGGAAGTATTATTATTCCTATTTTATAGAGGAACGGGAAGTCTCATCCTAGATGTTAACTATCCAAGGTCGTTTATCTACTAGTTAACGTAATCTAAATTCAAGCTCCAGGTTTCATTCACTACACTACTATAAGCTTCCTGAGGGCAGGGCCTATGTCTGATTAATCTGTTTTATCTGCAATACTTTGCAAAGGATAGGTGTTAAAAACTTTTTCTTGGATAACTATATGCATGCATATCAGGGAACAGAAGGAAATAAGGTATCACTTTCAGGATTACAAAAACATCAAGCTGAAAAAGGCTATATTACATACGAATATTCTTTGGTTAATAGAAATAATAGGATTCATAAATCTCTTTGTGTGTGTGTGTGTGTGTGTGTGTGTGTGTTAATTTATGCTTTATAACAAAGTGAAGCAGCTATACATATACATATGTTCCCATAACTCTTCCCTCTTGCATCTCCCTCCCACCCAACCCACCATCAGACCTCTTTAGGTGGTCACAAACCACCGAGCTGATTTCCCAGTGCTATGCGGCTCCTTCCCACTAGCTATCTACTTTACGTTTGGTAGTGTATATACGTCCATGCCACTCTCTCGCTTTGTCACAACTTACCCTTCCCCCTCCCCATATCCTCAAGTCCGTTTTCTAGTAGGTCTGTGTCTTTATTCCTGTCTTTCCCCTAGGTTCTACATGATCTTTTTTGTTTTTTTTCCTTAGATTCCATACATATGAGTTAGCATACAGTATTTGTTTTTCCCTTTCTGACTTACTTCACTCGGTATGACACATTCTAGGTCCATCCAACTCACTACAAATAACTCAATTTCATTTCTTTTTATGGCTGAGTAATATTCCATTGTATATATGTGCCACATTTTGTTTACCCATTCATCTGTCGATGGACACTTAGGTTGTTTCCATATCCTGACTATTGTAAATAGAGCAGCAATGAACATTTTGGTACATGACTCTTTTTGAATTATGGTTTTCTCAGGGTATATGCCCAGTAGGGGGATTGCTGGGTTGCTTGGTAGTTCTATTTGTAGATTTTTAAGGAACCTCCATACTGTTCTCCATACTGGCCGTAACAATTTACATTCCCACCAGCAGTGCAAGAGTGTTCCTTGTTCTCCACACCCTCCCCAGCACTTATTGTTTCTAGATATTTTGATGATGGCCATTCTGACCGGTGTGAGATGATAACTAATTGTAGTTTTGATTTGCATTTCTCTAATGATTAATGATGTTGACCATTCTTTCATGTGTTTGCTGGCAATCTGTATATCATTTTTGGAGAAATATCTATTTAGGTCTTCTGCCCATTATTGGATTGGGTTGTTTGGTTTTTTGTTATTGAGCTGCATGAGCTGCTTGTAAATTTTGGAGATTAATCCTTTGTCAGTTGCTTCATTTTCAAATATTTTCTCCCATTCTGAGGGTTGTCTTTTGGTGTTGTTTATGGTTTCCTTTGCTATGCAAAAGCTTTGAAGTTCCACTAGGTCTCATTTGTTTATGTTTGTTTTTATTTCCATTTCTCTAGGAGGTGGGTCAAAAAGGATCTTGCTGTGATTTATGTCATAGAGTGTTCTGCCTATGTTTTCCTCTAAGAGTTTGATAGTTTCTGGCCTTACATTTAGGTCTTTAATCCATTATGAGCTTATTTTTGTGTATGGTGTTAGGGAGTATTCTAATCTCATACTTTTACATGTACCTGTCCAGTTTTCCCAGCACCACTTACTGAAGAGGCTGCCTTTTCTCCACTGTATATTCTTGCCTCCTTTATCAAAGATAAGGTGACTATATGTGTGTGGGTTTATCTCTGGGCTTTCTATCCTATTCCATTGATCTATATTTCTGTTTTTATGCCAGTACCATACTGCCTTGATTACTGTAGCTTTGTAGTATAGTCTGAAGTCAGGGAACCTGGTTCCTCCAGCTCCATTTTTCATTCTCAAGATTCCTTTGGCTATTTGGGGTCTTTTGTGTTTCTGTACGAATTGTGAAATTTTTTGTTCTAGTTCTGTGAAAAATGCCAGTGGTAGTTTGATAGGGATTGCACTGACTCTGTAGATTGCTTTGGGTAGTAGAGTCATTTTCACAATGTTGATTCTTCCAATCCAAGAACATGGTATATCTCTCCATCTATTTGTATCATCTTTAATTTCTTTCATCAGTGTCTTATAATTTTCTGCATATAGGTCTTTTGTCTCCTTAGGTAGTTTTATTTCCAGATATTTTATTCTTTTTGTTGCAGTGGTAAATGGGTGTGATTTCTTAATTTCACTTTCAGATTTTTCATCATTAGTGTATAGGAATGCCAGAGATTTCTTTGCATTAATTTTGTATCCTGCTACTTTACCAAATTCATTGATTAGCTCTAGTAGTTTTCTGGTAGCATCTTTAGGATTCTCTATGTATAGTATCATGTCTTCTGCAAACAGTGACAGCTTTATTTCGTCTTTTCTGATTTGGACTCCTTTTATTTCATTTTCTTCTTTATTGCTGTGGCTGAAACTTACAAAACAATGTTGAATAAGAATGCTGAGAGTGGGCAACCTTGTCTTCTTCCTGGTCTTAGTGGAAATGGTTTCAGTTTTTCACCATTGAGGACGATGTTGGCTTTTCGTTTGCCATATATGGCCTTTATTATGTTGAGGAAAGTTCCCTCTATGCCTACTTTCTGCAGGGTTTTTATCATAAATGGGGGTTGAATTTTGTCAAAAGCTTTCTTTGCATCTATTGAGATGATCATATGGTTTTTCTCCTTCAGTTTGTTAGTATAGTGTATCACGTTGATTGATTTGCATATATTGAAGAAACCTTGCATTCCTGGAATAAACCCCGCTTGATCACGGTGTATGATCCCTTTAATATGCTGTTGGATTCTGTTTGCTAGTGTTTTGTTGAGGATTTTTGCATCTATGTTCATCAGAGATATTGGCCTGTAGTTTTCTTTCTTTGTGACATCTTTGTCTGATTTTGGTATCAGGGTGATGGTGGTCTCGTAGAATGAGATTGGCAGTGTTCCTCCCTCTGCTATATTTTGGAAGATTTTGAGAAGGATAGGTGTTAGCTCTTTTCTAAATGTTTGATAGAATATGCCTGTGAAGCCATCTGGTCCTGGGCTTTTGTTTGTTGGAAGATTTTTAATCACAGTTTCAATTTCAGTGCTTGTGATTGGTCTGTTCATATTTTCTATTGCTTCCTGATTCAGTCTTGGCAGGTTGTGCATTTCTAAGAATTTGTCCATTTCTTCCAGGTTGTCCATTTTATTGGCATAGACTTGCTTATAGTAATCTCTCATTACCTTTTGTATTTCTGCAGTGTCAGTTGTTACTTCTCCTTTTTCATTTCTAATTCTATTGATTTGAGTCTTCTCCCTTTTTTTCTTGATGAATCTGGCTAATGGTTTATCAATTTTGTTTATCTTCTCAAAGAACCAGCTTTTAGTTTTATTGATCTTTGCTATCATTGCCTTCATTTCTTTTTCATTTATTTCTGATCTGATCTTTATGATTTCTTTCTTTCTGCTAACCTTGGTTTTTTTTTGTTCTTCTTTCTCTAATTGCTTGAGATGCAAGGTCAGGTTGTTTATTCGAGATGTTTCCTGTTTCTTAAGGTAGGATTGTATTGCTATAAACTTCCCTCTTAGAACTGCTTTTGCTGCATCCCATACATTTTGGGTCATCGTGTCTCCATTGTCATTTGTTTCTAGGTGTTTTTTGAATTCCTCTGATTTCTTCAGTGATCACTTTGTTATTAAGTAGTGTATGGTTTAGCCTCCATGTGTTTGTATTTTATACAGATGTCTTGCTGCAATTGATATCGAGTCTGATAGCGTTGTGGTCGGAAAACATACTTGATACAACTTCAGTTTTCTTAAATTTACCAAGGCTTGATTTGTGACCCAAGATATGATCTATCCTGGAGAATGTTCCATGAGCACTTGAGAAAAATGTGTATTCTGTTGTTTTTGGATGGAATGTCCTATAAATATCAATTAAGTCCATCTTGTTTAATGTATCATTTAAAGCTTGTGTTTCCTTATTTATTTTCATTTTGGATGATCTGTCTGTTGGTGAAATTGGGGTGTTAACTTCCCCTACTATGAATGTGTTACTGTTGATTTCCCCATTTATGGCTGTTAGTATTTGCCTTATGTATTAAGGTGCTCCTATGTTGGGTGCATAAATATTTACAATTGTTATATCTTCTTCTTGGATAGAGCCCTTGATCATTATGTAGTGTCCTTCTTTGTCTCTTCTAATAGTCTTTGTTTTAAAGTCTATTTTGTCTTATATGAGAATTGCTACTCCAGCTTTCTTTTAATTTCCATTTGCATGGAATACCGTTTTCCATCCCCTCACTTTCAGTCTGTATGTGTCCTTAGGTCTGAAGTGGGTCTCTTGTAGACAGCATATATATGGGTCTTTTGTTTGTATCCATTTAAACAGTCTGTGTCTTTTGATGGGAGCATTTAATCCATTTATATTTAAGGTAATTATCGATATGTATGGTCCTATTCCCATGTTCTTAACTGTTTTGGGTTTGTTATTGTAGGTCTTTTCCTTCTCTTGTGTTTCTTGCCTAGAGAAGTTCCTTTAGCATTTGTTGTAAAACTGGTTTGGTGGTGCTGAACTCTCTCAGCTTTTGCTTGTCTGTAGTTTTTAATTTCTTCATGAAATCTGAATGAGATCCTTGCTGGGTAGAGTAATCTTGGATGTAGGTTTTTCTCCTTCATCACTTTAAATATGTCCTACCACCCCTTCTGGCTTGCTGAGTTTCTACTGAACGATCAGCTGTTAACTTTCTGGGGATTCCCTTTTGTGTTATTTGTTGTTTTTGCCTTGCTGCTTTTAATATGTTTTTTTTGTATTTAATTTTTGATAGTTTGATTAATATGTGTCTTTGTGTGTTTCTCCTTGGATTTATCCTGTATGGGACTCTCTGTGCTTCCTGGACTTGATTAACTATTTCCTTTCCCATATTAAGGAAGTTTTCAACTATAATGTCTTCAAATATTTTCTCAGTCCCTTTGTTTTTCTCTTCTTCTTCTGGAACCCCTATAATTCAGATGTTGGTGTGGTTAATGTTGTCCCAGAGGTCTCTGAGACTGTCCTCAGTTCTTTTCATTCTTTTTTCTTTATTCTGCTCTGCAGTAGTTATTTCCACTATTTTATTTTCCAGGTCACTTATCCATTCTTCTGCCTCAGTTATTCTGCTATTGATCCCTTCTAGAGAATTTTTAATTTCATTTATTGTGTTGTTCATCATTGCTTGTTTCCTCTTTAGTTCTTCTAGGTCCTTGTTAAATGTTTCTTGCATTTTGTCTATTCTATTTCCAAGATTTTGGATCACTTTTACTAACATTATTCTGAATTCTTTTTCAGGTAGACTGCCTTTTTCCTCTTCTTTTGTTGGGTCTGGTGGGTTTTTACCTTGGTCCTTCATCTGCTGTGTGTTTTTCTGTCTTCTCATTTTGCTTATCTTACTGTGTTTGGCGTCTCCTTTTCACAGGCTGCAGGTTTGTAGTTCTCGTTATTTTTGGTGTATGTCCCCAGTGGCTAAGTTTGGTTCAGTGGGTTGTGTAGGCTTCCTGGTGGAGGGGACTAGTGCCTGTGTTCTGGTGGATGAGGCTGGATCTTGTCTTTCTTGTGGGTAGGTCCACGTCTGGTGTGTTTTGGGGTGTCTGTGGCCTTACTATGATTTTAGGCAGCCTCTCTGCTAATGGATGGGGTTGTGTTCCTGTCTTTTTAGTTGTTTCGCATACAGTGTCCAGCACTGTAGCTTGCTGGTCGTTGAGTGAAGCTGGCTCTTGGCGTTGAGATGGATATCACTGGGAGATATTCGCCATTTGATATTATGTGGAGCTGAGCAGTCTCTTGTGGGCCAGTGTCCTGAAGTTGGCTCTCCCACCTCAGAGGCTCAGCCCTGACTCCTGGCTGGAGCACCAAGAGCCTTTCATCCACACGGCTCAGAATAAAAGGGAGAAAAAGTACAAAGAAAGAAAGAGGATAAAATAAAATAAAGTAAGATAAAAAAATAGTTATTAAAATAAAAAATAATTATTAAGAAAAAATATATTTTTTTAAGTAAAAAAAAAAAATCGGACAGACTGAACCCTAGGACAAATGGTTAAAGCAAAGCTATACAGAGAATATCTCATACAAAAGCATACACATACACACTCACAAAAAGAGGAAAAGGGGAAAAAATAATATATCTTGTTCTCAAAGTCCACCTCCTCAATTTGGGATGATTCGTTGTCTGTTCAGGTATTCCACAGATGCAGGGTACATCCAGTTGATTGTGGAGCTTTAATCCGCTGCTCCTGAGGCTGCCGGAGAAATTTCCCTTTCTCTTCTTTGTTCACACAGCTCCCGGGGTTCAGCTTTGGATTTGGCCACCTTGTACGTGTAGGTCGCCTGAGGGCGTCTGTTCTTCAGTCAGATAGGACAGGGTTAAAGGAGCCGCTGATTCGGGGGCTCTGGCTCACTCAGGCTGTGGGTGAGGGAGGGGTACTGAGGCGGGGTGAGCCTGCAGCGGCAGAGGGCAGCATGATGTTCCACCACCCTGTGGTGCGCTGTGCGTTTTCCCTGGGAAGTTGTCCGTGGATCACGGGACCCTGGCAGTGGCGGGCTCAACAGGCTCCCAGGAGGGGAGGTGTGGATAGTGACATGTGCTCGCACACAGGCTTCTTGGTGGCTGCAGCAGCAGCCTTAGCATCTCATGCCCGTCTCTGGGGTCCACGCTGTTAGCCACGGCTTGCGCTCATCTCTGAAGCTCCTTTAAGCAGCGCTTTTAATCCCCTCTCCTCGTGTACAAGGAAACAAAGAGGGAAGAAAAAGTCTCTTGCCTCTTCAGCAGGTCCAGTCTTTTTCCTGGATTCCCTCTGGGCTAGCCATGGTGCAGTAAACCCTTCAGGCTGTGTTCACGCCACCAGTCCTCTCCCTGCGATCCGACCGAAGCCTGAGCCCCAGCTCCAAGCCCCGCCCACGCCGGCAGGTGAGCAGACAAGCCTCTCAGGCTGGTGAGTGCTGGTCAGCACCGATCCTCTGTGTGGGAATTTCTTCACTTTGCCCTCTGCACCCCTTTTGCGGTGCTCTCCTCCGTGGCTCTGAAGCTTCCCCTCATTGTAGTTTTGATTTGCATTTCTCTCATGATTAATGATGTTGAGGACTCTTTCATGTGTTTGTTGTCAATCTGTATATCTGCTTTGGAGAAATGTCTATTTAGGTCTTCTGCCCATTTTTGGATTGTGTTGTTTGTTTGTTTTTTTTGATATTGAGCTGCATGAGTTGCGTGTAAATAGTGGAGATTAATCCTTTGTCAGTTGTTTTATTTGCAAATATTTTCTGCCATTCAGAGGGTTGTCTTTTCATCTTGTTTATGGTTTTCTTTGCTGTGCAAAAGCTTTTAAGTTTCATTAGGTCCCACTTGTTTATTTTTCTCTTTATTTCCATTTCTCTAGGAGGTGGGGCAAAATAATCTTGCTGTGATTTATGTCATAGAGTGTTCTGCCTATGTTTTCCTCTAAGAGTTTTAGAGCGTTCTGTCCTTACATTTAGGTCTCTAATCCATTTTGAGTTGAGTTTTGTGTGTGGTGTTGGGGAGTGTTCTAATTTCATTCTTCTACATGTAGCTGTCCAGTTTTCCCAGCACCACTTATTGAAGAGGCTGTCTTTTCTCCATTGTATATGCTTGAATCCTTCATCAAAAATAAGGTGACCATATGTGCATGGGTTTATCCCTCGGCTTTCTATCCTGTTCCATTGATCTATATTTCTGTTTTTGTGCCAGTACCATACTGTCTTGATTACTGTAGCTTTGTACTATAGTCTGAAGTCAGGGAGCCTGATTCCTCCAGCTCCTTTTTTCGTTCTCAAGATTGCTTTGGCTATTCGGGGTCTTTTGTGTTTCCATACAAATTGTGAATTTTTGTCTTCTAGTTCTGTGAAAAATGCCAGTGGTAGTTTCATAGGGATTGCATGGAATCTGTAGATTGCTTTGGGTAAAATAGTCATTTTCACAATATTGATTCTTACAATCTAAGAACATGGTATATCTCTCCATATATTTGTATCATCTCTAATTTCTTTCATCAGTGTCTTATAGTTTTCTGCATAGAGGTCTTTTGTTTCCTTAGGTAGGTTTATTCTTGGGTATTTTATTCTTTTTCTTGCATTGGTAAATGGGAGTGTTTACTTAATTTCACTTTCATATTTCTCATCTTTAGTGCACAGGAATGCAAGAGATTTTTCTGCATTAATTTTGTACCCTGTTACTTTACCAAAGTCATTGATTAACTCTAGTGGTTTTCTGGTAGCATCTTTAGGATTCTCTATGTACAGTATCATGTCATCTGCAAACAGTGACATCTTCTTTTCCGATTTGGATTCCTTTTATTTCTTTCTCTTCTCTGATTGCTGTGGCTAAAACCTACAAAACAATGTTGAATAATAGTGCTGAGAGTGGGCAACCTTGTCTTATTCCTGATCTTAGTGGAAATCGTTACACGTTTTTCACCATTGAGTATGCCGTTGGCTGTGGGTTTGTCATGTATGGCCTTTATTATGTTGAGGAAAGTTCCCTCTATGCCTACTTTCTGCAGGGTTTTTATCATAAATGGGTGTTGAATTTTGTCAAAAGCTTTCTCTGCATCTATTGACATGATCATATGGTTTTTCCCCTTCAATTTGTTAATATGGTTTATCACATTGATTGTTTTGCGTATATTGAAGAATCCTTGCATTCCTGGGATAAACCCCACTTGATCATGGTGTATGATCCTTTTAATGTGCTGTTGGATTCTGTTTTCTAGTATTTTGTTGAGGATTTTTGCATCTGTGTTCATCAGTGATATTGGTCTGCAGTTTTCCTTCTTTGTGACATCTTTCGTTTTGGTATCTGGGTGACGGTGGCCTTGTAGAATGAGTTTGGGAGTGTTCCTCCCTCTGCTATATTTTGGAAGAGTTTGGGAAGGATAGGCGTTAGCTCTTCTCTGAATGTTTGATAGAATTCGCCTGTGAAGCCATCTGGTCCTGGGCGCTTTTTTTTTTGGAAGATTTTTAATCACAGTTTCAATTCAGTGCTTGTGACTGGTCTGTTTATATTTTCTATTTATTCCTAGTTCAGTCTCGGAAGGTTGTGCTTTTCTAAGAATTTGTCCATTTTTTCCAGGTTGTCCATTTTATTGGCATAGAGTTGCTTGTAGTAATCTCTCATGATCCTTTGTATTTCTGCACTGTCAATTGTTACTTCTCATTTTTCATTTCTAACTCTATTGAGTCTTCTCCGTTTTTTTCTTTTTTTTTTTTTTTGCAGTACGCGGGCCTCTCACTGTTGTGGCCTCTCCCGTTGTGGAATACAGGCTCCGGACACACAGGCTCAGCGGCCATGGCTCACGGGCCCAGCCTCTCCGTGGCACGTGGGATCTTCCCGGACCGGGGCATGAACCCGTGTTCCCTGCATCAGCAGGCGGACTCTCAACCACAGCACCACCAGGGAAGCCCTCCATTTTTTTCTTGATGAGTCTGGCTAATGGTATATCATTTTTGTTAATCTTCTCAAAGAACTAGCTTTTAGTTTTATTGATCTTTGGTATCATTTCCTTCATTTCTTTTTCATTTATTTCTGATCTGATCTTTATGATTTCTTTCCTACTGCTGACTTTGGGTTATGTTTGTTCTTTCTCTAATTGCTTTAGGTGTAAGGTTTGGTTGTTTATTTTAGATGTTTCTTGTTTCTTGAGGTAGGATTGTATTGCTATAAACTTCCCTATTGAACTGCTTTTGCTGCATCCCATAGGTTTTGGGTCATCATGTCTTCATTGTCATTTGTTTATAGGTATTTTTTGATTTCCTCTTTAATTTCTTCAGTGATCTCTTGGTTATTAAGTAGTGTATTGTTTAACCTCCATGTGTTTGTATATTTTACAGACTTTTTCCTGTAATTGATATCTAGTCCCATTGCAAGTGTTGTGGTCGGAAAAGATACCTGAAATGACTTCAATTTTCTTAAATTTACCAAGGCTTGATTTGTGACCCAAGATATGATCTATCCTGGAGAATGTTCCATGAGCACTTGAGAAGAAAGTGTATTTTTGTATGGAAATATCAATTAAGTCAATCTTGTTTAATGTGTCACTTAAATTTGTGTTTCCTTATTTATTTTCATTTTGGATGATCTGTCCATTGGTGAAAGTGCGGTGTTAAAGACCCCTGCTATGACTGTGTTACTGTCGATTTCCGCTTTTATGGCTGTTAGTATTTGCCTTATGTATTGAGGTGCTCCTATGCTGGGTGCATAAATATTTACAATTGTTATATCTGCTTCTTGAATCGATCCCTTGATCATTATGTAGTGTCCTTCTTTGTCTCTTGTAATAGTCTTTGTTTTAAAGTCTATTTTGTCTGATATGAGAATTGCTACTCCAGCTATCTTTTGATTTCCATTTGCATGGAATATCTTTTTCCATCCCCTCACTTTCAGTCTGTATGTGTTCCTAGGTCTGAAGTGGGTCTCTTGTAGACAGCATATATATGGGTCTTATGTGTGTATCCATTCAGCCAGTCTGTGTCTTTTGGTGGGAGAATTTAATCGATTTACATTTAAGGTAGTTATCGATATGTATGTTCCTATTACCATTTTCTTAATTGTTTTGGGTTTGTTATTGTAGGTCTTTTCCTTCTGTTGTTTTTCCTGCCTAGAGAAGTTCCTTTACCATTTGTTGTAAAGCTGGTTTTGTGGTGCTGAATTCTCTTAGCTTTTGCTTGTCTGTAAAGGTTTTAATTTCTCCATTGAATCTGAATAAGATCCTTGCTGGGTAGAGTAATCTTGGTTGTAGGTTTTTCCCTTTCATCCCTTTAAATATGTCCTGCTACTCCCTTCTGGATGCAGAGTTTCTGCTGAAAGATCAGTTGTTAACCTTATGAGGATTCCCTTGTTGTTATGTGTTGTTTTTCCCTTTCTGCTTTTAATATTTTTTCTTTGTATTTAATTTTTGATAGTTTGATTAAAATGTCTTGGCGTGTATCTCCTTATATTTATCCTGTTTGGGACTCTCTGTGCTTCCTGGACTTGAATAACTATTTCCTTTTCCATATTAGGGCATTTTTCAACTATAATCTCTTCATATATTTTCTCCGTCCCTTTGTTTTCCTCTTTTTCTTCTGGGACCTCTATAATTTAAATGTTGGTGCGTTTATTGTTTTCCCAGAGGTCTCTGAGACTGTCCTCAATTCTTTTCACTCTTTATTCTGCTCTGTGGTAGTTATTTCCACTATTTTATCACCAGGTCACTTATCCGTTCTTCTTCCTCAGTTATTCTGCTATTGATTCCTTCTAGCGAATTTCTAATTTCATTTATTGTGTTGTTCATCATTGTTTGTTTGCTCTTTAGTTGTTCTAGGTCCTTGTGAAATGTTTCTTGTATTTTCTCCATTCTGTTTCCAAGATTTTGTATCATGTTTACTATCATTACACTGAATTCTTTTTCAGGTAGACTGCCTATTTCCTCTTCATTTGTTTGGTGTGATGGGTTTTTATCATGGTCCTTCATCTGCTGTGTGTTTCTCTGTTTTCTCATTTTGCTGAACTTTCTGTGTTTGGGGTCTCCTTTTCACAGGCTGCCGGTTTGTAGTTCCCAATGTCTTTGGTGTCTGTCCTCAGTGGCTAAGGTTGGTTCGGGGGGTTGTATAGTCTTCCTGGTGGAGGGGACTCCTGCCTGTGTCCTGGTGGATGAGGCTGGATCTTGTCTTTCTGGTGGGCAGGGCCGTGACCAGTGGTGTGTTTGGGGGTGTCTGTGAATTTATTATGATTTTAGGCAGCCTCTGTCTTATGTGTGAGGTTGTGTCCCTGTCTTGCTAGTTGTTTGGCATAGGGTGTCCAGCACTGTAGCTTGCTAGTCGTTGAGTGGAGCTGCATCTTAGCGTTGAGATGGAAGTCTTTTTTTTTTTTTTTTGGTGGTATGCAGGCCTCTCACTGTTTGGCCTCTCCCATTGCAGAGCACAGGTTCCAGACGTGCAGGCTCAGTGGCTATCGTTCACGGGCCTAGCTGCTCCGCAGCATGTGGGATCTTCCCAGACCAGGGCACGCACCTGTGTCCCCAGCATCGGCAGGCGGACTCTCAACCACTGCACCACCAGGGAAGCCCTGGAAGTCTCTTTGAGAGCTCCTGCCGATTGATATTACGTGAGGCTGGGAGGTCTCTCATGGACCAATGTCCTGAACTCGTCTCTCCCGCCTCAGAGGCATAGGCCTGATGCCTGGCCAGAGCACCAAGACCCTGTCATCCACATGGCTCAGAATAAAAGGGAGAAAAGAAAGAAAGAAAGAAAGAAAGAAAGAAAAAATAAAATAAAGTTATTAAAATAAAAAATAATTATTAGAAATTTAAAAAATTAAAAAGTAATTTAAAAGAAAGAATGAAGAGAGCAACAAAACCATAATGCAAATCCACCAATTATAACAAGCGCTAAGGAGTATACTAAAAAAAAAAAAACAAATCCAAAAATGGATGGACAAAACCATAGAACTAGTGGTAAAAGCAAATCCATACAGACAAAGTCACACACAGAAGCATACACATACACCCTCACAAAAGGAGAAAAAGGAAATAAAATATATCATTGCTCCCAAATTCTACCACCTCAATATGGGATGATTCGTTGTCTATTCAGGTATTCCACAGATGCAGAGTACATCAAGTTGATTGTGGAGATTAATCCGCTGCTCCTCAGGCTGCTGGGAGAAATTTCCCTTTCTGTTCTTTGTTCGCACAGCTCCCGGGGTTCAGCTTCGGATTTGGCACCGCCTCTATGTGTAGGTCGCCTGAGGGCATTGCTCAGGACGGGTTTAAAGGAAGAGCTGATTTGCGGGCTCTGGCTCACTCAGGCCGGGGGAGGGAGGGGCACGGAGTGCGGGGCGAGCCTGTGGCAGCAGAGGCTGGTGGGATGTTGCACCAGCCTGAGGTGCCATGCGTTCTCCCGGGGAAGTTGTCCCTGGATCACGGCACTCTGGCAGTGGCAGGCTGCACAGGCTCCCTGGAAGGGGGGTGTGGATAGTGACCTGTGCTCGCACACAGGCTTCTTGGTGGTGGCAGCAGCAGCCTTAGCATCTCATGCCTGTCTCTGTGGTTTGCGCTTTTAGCCATGGCTCGCGCCCATCTCTGGAGCTCCTTTAAGCAGCACTCTTAATCCCCTCTCCTCGCGCACCAGGAAACAAAGAAGGAAGAAAAAGTCTCTTTCCTCTTCGACAGGTCCAGACTTTTTCCTGGGCTCCCTCCCGGCTAGCTGTGGCACACTAGCCCCTTTTAGGCTGTATTCACGCGGCCAAAACCAGTCCCCTCCCTGGGATCCGACCAAAGCCCGAACCTCAGCTTCCAGCCCCCGTGCACCCTGGCGGGGGAGCAGACAAGCCTCTCAGGCTGGTGAGTGCTGGTCGGTACTGATCCTCTGTGCAGGGATCTCTCCGCTTTGCCCTCCGCACCCCTGTTGCTGTGCTCTCCTCTGCGGCTCTGAAGCTTCCCCCCTCTGCCACCCACAGTCTCCACCTATGAAGGGGCTTCTAGTGTGTGGAAACCTTTCCTCCTTCACAGCTCCCTCCCACTGGTGCAGGTGCCTTCCCTATTCTTTTGTCTCTGTTTATTCTTTTTTCGTTTGCCCTACCCAGGTACGTGGGGAGTTTCTTGCCTTTTGGGAGGTCTGAGGTCTTCTGCCAGTGTTCAGTAGGTGTTCTGTCAGAGTTGTTCCACATGTAGATGTATTTCTGATGTATTTGTTGGGAGGAAGGTGATCTCCGTGACTTACTCTTCCGCCATCTTGAAGCTCCTCCCATAAATCTCATCTTTGCAACCCTTTCCAATTCCCCCAAATCTTCCAATTGGATAAAAGACATTTAAAGTTCAAAAGGTAGGCCGTTAGTGTAATTTTAATTATTAGTATAACAATAGCTAGAGGGTATACATACTCTACTTAAATATAATTTGTTAAAATAATTTGCCAAAACATAGAAAATATAAGTTTTATATGTTAGGCTTCCAGATACTCAAATTTATATTAAGAACTGTCTAAAACTCTCAAAACCTTTATGCTCTGGAAAGAAACTCAAATCAAAAAGGTTAGTTTCCAGTGTTAATAATATCCACAATTATGTCATCAATATTAAATATTAAGAAAGCATGCCAAGATAGAAGTGAAAGATGTCAGATAGAAAACCACCATTTTCTTTCTCATTCGATTCTTGTATTTTTTTGGTCCAGTTTTTGCCTTTGAAGAGAAAAACAGCTATTCAGTATATACTAGAAAAAAGAAAAAGTACACTTGCTGCAACAGCTGTTGTTGCTGATTTCATAACCCAGCATTTTCTTGGCACATATACAACTCACCAGATTTGCTGATAAATGTGAGGCATCCTAAGTTGTTAATTTATTGAACACTGTTCTTTAGTATCTATGGAAGACTTATACTTTGCTGAGTTTTGAAAATAGTCGAAAATGGATGAATCACATTAAATGTTAAAGAACGCCAGTATTTTAATTGCCAACCTGATATTATCAGTTGTGATATGATGTGAAGAGTTTGTTTTTAAATTGAATAAATAAAAAAGTAACTGTGACACAGTTGAAATGAGAAAAATACTTGGCACACAAGATCTCCATATAAGACAACAATATCAGCAAAGACAATTTAGATAAGAGCCACTGAAATGGGTTAAAATTTCAGGAAGATTTTCAAGAGCTCCTACAAAGACTTTTGCTGGGTGTTTTAAAACAGGGAAACAGATGGGGGAAATAATCGTCTAACGTTTATGTTAATGTAACATAAAACCCCAGTTATCTAGACTGCTTGGGGAATCAGGTGTTTGATTTAATATTTTTTGGTTAGGTGAAAGTTACTCTAAAACCCAATTGTATCTCAGCCATTGTTGTTGAAAATTGTTCCAAAGTAGCTGAATAATGCCTAGGGATTATCACTGCAGTTTTCTTTGTGGATCGTGAAATGCTTCAAGGTCATTATTCTTTGTGGATCTTGCGACATTCTTCAATGCCATAAATTCCAATTGTGCACAACTATGATGATAGAATGGACTCATGGGTGAACCTAGGGTACTCTGGAAATAATTTGTAAAAATAAATATATAATGTGAATTTCTTTTACATTGATTTCCCACTTTCTTTTAAAGCACCGCCCTCCTGTGCCAGCAGTAAAGGCGATTGTCTTCTGGGCATGGTTTGGGGGTTCTTAGGGAGTCTCCTGACTTCCAAAATGTTCCTAACCACACCTATCACAGTTAGAGATATAGGAATTTGAAAGTATAAATAATCACTTTAAAATACAGTTATCTCTGGAAGGGCTGACAATTGATTCGTTTATACCATAGTTTAATCTGATGAAATTGCTTTCTATCAAATAGCTACCTGAGTTTTGTAAACAGATGGAATGGGACTTTTAATTGGGAAAGGGATTTTAGAGCATATAGGGTTTCCAGGGAATCATGCAGTGCCTACATATTAATTAAAGAAAAAAATTACCATTAGAAAGTATTTTTAAACCTCTCATTGTTAAAGTAGCCAATGTTAAATTATCACACTATTTGGTGACTGCCCTTTTTACTTACCATCATCCTTTAAAATAGTTCGTATTCTGTGTTGGCAGGACTTTCTTTTTCATAGTGCTCATCATACTTGTATGATTATTTAACATGTACAGTTAGGCTTTACCATTATATTCACTGTGCTTAGGATAATCCCTTGTGCAGAGTAGCCTTTTAGTAAATATTTGTTGCAAGAATAAATGTATGAAGTGAAACTATTTGTGAACAGTAAACAGATAGAAGGGGTTTCTATAAATAGCAATTGGTATTATTATTATGTCAAAAGTACTGTGAATATTTAAAAAAGAGGAAATTGAGGTTCAGAGATGTTACATACATTCATAACACCCTGGACTTCTTCATAAAATTTTTTTAATTATTATTGAATAATGTATGTTTGTTTATTGTTACTCTACACTCTGGATTATAGGTTCTAAGAAGGCAGAGGCCATTGTAGTTCTATTTTGGCTTTGTCACAAAACCTGAGTACCTGCCATTTAGTAACTGACAAATACTCGTTGAATAAATCAATGATTACAATTCCATTGACAACATTTATCATCTTAATTCAAGTTTTAAGAGAAAAAGGCAGAAATGTTTCAGGATATGCATGTGTTCATGATTAAAATGTCCATTTACAAATGAAACTTTTATTCCATCCAGTGTCATTCAGCAGCCACATAACTGGTTTTCTGAGATGGTACTTTGTCTACAAGATATGGTATAAATTAGATAAGACAATTTACATGAAATTAATAATCATAAATTTTGAGCTACATTGGAAGATATAGCCTATATTTGGAATATTCCAGCATTAATTTTACTCTATGTACAAGATAGATACTTCACAGGATGTGTATATATATATATATATATATATCATATTTATGTATATATTTACATACCCTATACCCTCACCACATTACGGTATACATTGCTGAATAGTTTGGGTGCATATAACGTGCCACAAACTCCAATTACCAGTTGTCATCTAGGTACTGCACTTCACTTTAAAGACAAAAATGGGTAGTCCACAGCCCTTGTTCTCAAGTAGATTACAGTCCAGTGAGAAAGACAGATGCATACACAAATACAATGATGCAATGTATGGTATAACGGATGTGTATATAAATGATTCATTCTTCTGGAGTGGGGTGAAGTGAATGGAGATGATAAGAGAAAGTAAGAGGAGGAGGTATTTATACTGGTCTTTGAAGGATGAGTAAGCTTTTATTGTTGAAGTTAATAGTTACAAATATTCCAGGGAGAGAGAATTGCATGGATACTAGTCAGAGCCGTGAAAGAGTTTGTATATTTGGAGGAGTTACAGGAGATTATGGAATATACACTGTGGCCAAGTTTTGAAGGGCTTTATATATATCAAGCTAAGAAGTTTGAACTTCATCCAAAGGCTAGTGGAGAGCTACTGAGTGTGTGAAAGCCAGAGACTGACATAATCAGCAAGTTGTTTTGGTATGATCAGTCTGATAGTGTGGAGGATGGTTTGGGGGAGGAGTGGAAAAATTGGATGGTGATCAGTATCCAGGTTATTTCAATAACCCAAGTGAGAGATGATGAGAATTTAAATTAGGAAAGTAGCAGTGATGATAAAGAGGAAAAGAGAAATGAAAGATGTGAGAGTGTTTCAGTAGTTTCTGGGGATGGTTTTATTGGTTGCACTAGGGTCAGGTCATATTTTATTCTAAATTCTGTGTTATACTACCTTTTTCTTTAAATTCAATAAACATTACTAATGGTTAACTAATTTACAAAGCTCTGTGCTTGACTCTAGGTAAATAGGCCAATAAGTTACACTTTGCCCTCAAGGAGCTCACAGTACACTAGAGACAAACTCTACAGGAGACACACTGGAGGCCACAGTTCATGTTGACTTAAATAAATGGTATTCAGTAGAGTGTTTACTATAATAGTTTACTATAAGTTATGGGATAGACAAAATATAGCAAGTGGTCAGTTCAACTAGGGAATATCAGGGAATACTTAAAAAGAAAATGCTTAAACTCCAGGAGTCTCTCAGGGAGAGAGGTTGAGGATGGCATTCCATACAGTTAATATAAGGAAGGAATGAGATAGATGAATGTTCAGGGATATATTTTAAGAGCCTTGTATGCCATATTTAGGAATTTGGGTATATTTTTGTTAACTTGTTATGAAAACTTGATGGCTTTTTAGCAGAAGACAGATTAGATCAGCTCTGGTCTTCAAAATGTCTTCAGATTAGAGGGTGAAGTTCAGACTGGAGAGGTCCAATCCTAGAATCCCAGAGACCATCTAGGCAGCTATTTTGGTATTCCAGGAGAGAGACAAGGAGACCTAGGATGGGGTGATAGCAGTTAGGATATAGAGGAAAAGATGAATTTAGGAAGTAAAAACTACTAGACTTGATATGGTAGTTGTGGGAGAAGGAACATTCTAAAATGTCTCCCAACACAACAGAATTTTTAAAAAATATGCAATACTGGAGACACCAACATGGAAGGAAGCCAAACCTGACTGAGAATGTCTTATAATCTGTGTATGGCTGTAGTTTCTGTGAAACGACTACCTTCTATGGAAAATGACAGGGAGGCATGTGACAACATACCCTCAAATACTATTTCTAAGTAGCATCATGACTGTGGCACCCAAACTGGACTTTCAATCTAAGTCAGGCTATAAGTAGCACCGTGAATAATTTGTTGTAGTTGACAGACACATAATAAGAAAAAAAATTTTACATGTATTCATTTGCTGAAATCAGCCTCCTCATTATCTTGCAGTTGGGGGTGAGATACCTAAAATAATGGGGCCATCTGTAGGAAATCTTACAAACATTAAATAGAAAATGCAGTTGACATGCTGACATTAAAAATGTCTACCACAAGTTGGTTCTTAAAATACCGCCTACATGACAAATGGCATATGATAGAAAAGAGATATAGTGATCAGGAGTAGATATCTCAGTGCTGAGACCAAGGACTTCACACATGCCTGGGTTTGGTGATGAGTTTGGACCTTTGGCAAGTTACTTAGCTTGATTTTTTACTCTCTTGAATTTGACTTTCTGAGCTTGATTTTCTACATATGTAGATTAGGGTTGAGGATGATGATAGTATTTTCTGCCTAGAATTCTTTTGATGATTAACTTATACTGCCTATGTGAAGTTTTGCTAATATGGTTGTTAATACAACTGAAGAAGCAATAAATGCTAACATTTTATTGTCTGGTACTATGAAGAAAATAAATATATGGAACAAAATAAAAGAAGCAAAGAGAGAAAAGAAGAAGGAAAGGGAGAGGGGGAGGAGAGAGAGAGGGAAGAAAGAGAGAGGAAGAAAATTAATAAATGAATAGAAGAAAGAAACAGAAGGAAAGAGGCACAGTAAGCATATGACTAGGGGGTGACCGAAAGCATTTGAAGTGTTTTCCCTAATATGACAGCATTATAAAGCTGTTCCTACAAATGTAAAATATTATTTTCTAGAATTATAAGAAAACATGGTGGGGGAACTTATTCTGTTGACACGTAGAAGGGAGCACTGAGGCCCAAGGAAAATGGGAGAGTGTCCACCTCTGAAATGTGAAAATGGGGAAGGGCACAGCAGGGGCACTTGAATGCCCCTTAGGTCACGGGGTATGCAGTGTCCCAGGGGGAAGTCTCTTGCTTTGGCAGTTCCCTTGCTGCTTGGCTATGGGGCACGTGAGTGTTCACTCAGACTGTGTCCAAGGCTGCAATCAACAAAGGATCCTGGAGGTGAGGAGTGGTGAAAATCAATCTTTCAGGGCTCAGAAAGTGCTTTTTGTAGCTGAATATGACTTATTTATCTTAATCTTTCTGTGGCATAGATATGAGGCAAGCATTATTGATTAAAAACTGAAGAAGTAAAAATCTAAGAGAGAGGGAGGGAAAGAAAGAGAGAGAGTGCAGGCACAGAAAGGAAGAAAAAGAGAGAGAAGGAAGGAATCCTAATATCCTTGAATTTCAGTCCAGATTTCCTGAGGATGAGATAAGCTAACTTTCCCCATTTCCTTTAACTTCCCATTGAGATCTTCTCATGGGGAATTTTCATACTGTCCACTGATACTATCTAATCCAGTCTTTTCAAAAATTTTCCAAGAACTATTCAGCTGGAATTCATTACATGAGCAAAGTACTTGGATTACATTCCTTAGTATGTGGGTTTCTCCCCTCTGCCATGTTAGATGGGACCCATGTCTGTAATGGTGATGTGCTTGCCTCATTTGGCTCTTTGACCGTTTAGTATCCAATACAGGGCAGTAAGAAAGCTGACCATTGTGCCATGAGGATAGGGATATTGAGGATGGGTTATGTTTGATGTCTTTGGAAGACAGGGTCACTAGGATGCCTGGGTCAGGATGCAACGATACTAGAATTCCTAATAAGTATTTGGCAAATAATCCCTTTCCATTGTGTTGTCTTGTTCTAAACTATACTGAGTTAATTTGCCAAGCACTTACTCAGACACTAGGGGAGAGATTACACCTGATTCCAACAAATACTGAGCCCCTCTCGTGTGCATGACATTTATGTTAGATTCCGGGCTTAGAGGAAACTGAGAGCATGCCAAGGTCACCAGGTAGACACAACTATAAATAAGGTTAATAAGCTTATGGGAAAAAATACTAGCATGCATCTTAGTAAGTTAGGAATAACCACTAAAATTTCAAAAGAGAATCTATAATTTTTAAACCAGCAAAAAAACATTTGATGTTTCCAGTGGAAGGTAGGGAAGGAGGAAAGAAACAGAAGTGGAAAACAATTAATTGAACAAAGAAATCATTAAATGTGTAGGTTAATTTCAAGCGACACTGACGGCCTAAAACAAAAACAATGTTTATTTATTTTTTATTGATGTATAGTTGAATTACAATGTGTTAATTACTGCTGTTTAGCAAAGTGACTCATATATAGACATTCTTTTTCATATTCTTTACCATTATGGTTTATCACAGGATATTGAATATAGTTCCCTGTGCTATACAGTAAGACCTTGCTGTTTATCCATCCTGTATACAATAGTTTGCATCTGCTAATCCCAAACTCCCAATGCATCCCTCCCCCATCCCTCACTCTTGGTAACAACCAGTCTATTCTCTATGTCCCTGATTCTGTTTCTGTTTCATAGATAGGTTCATTTGTGTCATATTTTACATTCCACATATAAGTGATATCATATGGTATTTGTCTTTCTCTGTCTGACTTACTTCACTTAGTATGATAATCTCTAGTTGCATCCATGTTGCTGCAAATGGCATTATTTCATTCTTTTTTATGGCTGAGTAGTATTCCATTGTATATTTGTACCATATCTTCTTTATCCATTCATCTGTCGATAGGCATTTAGATTGTTTCCATATCCTGGCTATTGTAAATAGTGCTGCTATGAACATAGAGGTGAATGTATCTTTTTGAATTATAGTTTTGTCTGTATAGATGCCCAGGAGTGGGATTGCTGGATCATATGGCAACTCTATTTTTAGTTTTCTGAGGAACCTCCATACTGTTTTCCATATTGGCTGCACCAACTTACATTCCCACCAACAATGTAGGAGGGTTCCCTTTTCTCCACACCCTCTCCAGCATTTGTTATTTGCAGAATTTTTAAATGATAACCATTCTGACTGGCATGAAGTGGTACCTCATTTTAGTTTTGATTTGCATTTCTCTAATAATTAGTGATGTTGAGCATCTTTTCATGTATTTCTTCTTTGAAAAAATGTCTCTTTAGGTCTTCTGCCCATTTTTCAATTGAGTTGTTTGTCTTTTTGTTGTTGAGTTGTATGAGCTGTTTGTATATTTTGGAAATTAGCCCTTGTAGGTCGCATCATTTGCAAATATTTTCTCCCATTCTATAGGTTGTCTTTTCATTTTGTTTATGGTTTCCTTTGCTGTGCAAAAGCTTGTAAGTTTTATTAGGTCCTATGTGTTTACTTTTGTTTTTATTTCTATTGCCTTGGGAGACCTAAGAAAACATTGGTATGATTTATGTCAGAGAATGTTTTGCGTATGTTCTCTTCTAGGAGTTTTATGGTGTCATGTCTTATGTTTAAGCCTTCAAGCCATTTTGAGTTTATTTTTATGTCTGGTGAGACGGTGTGTTCTAACTTCATTGATTTACATGCGGCTGTCCAACTTTCCAAACACCACTTTCTGAAGAGACTATATATTCTCTAGGGATTGTATATTCTTCCCTCCTTTGTTGAAGATTAATTGACCATAGGTGTGTGGGTTTATTTCTGGGCTCTCTATTCTATTCCATTGATCCATATGTCTGTTTTTGTGCCAATGCCATGACGTTTTGATTAGTGTAGCTTTGTAGTATTGTCTGATGCCTGGAATGTTATGCCTCCTGCTTTGTTCTTTTTCTTCAGGATTGCTTTGGCATTCTGGGTCTTTTATGGTTCCATATAAATTTTAGGATTATTTTCTCTAGTTCTGTGAAAAAGGTCATGGGTAATTTGATAGGGATTGCATTAAATCTGTAGATTGCCTTGGGTAGTATGGACATTTAACAATATTTATTCTTCCAATCCAAGAGCATAGGATATCTTTTCATTTCTTTGAATCATACTCAGTTTCCTTTATTAATGTTTTATATAGTTCTCAGCATATAAGTCTTTCACCTCCTTGGTGAGGTTTATTCCTAAGTATTTTATTTTGGGGGATACAATTTTAAAACGTGCTGTTTTATTTATTTTTACATTCCCTTTCTGATACTTCATTGTTGATGTAAAGAAATGCATGTTAATCTTGTATCCTGTTACTTTCCTAAATTCGTTTCTCAGTTCTAGTAGCTTTTGTGTGGAGTCTTTAGGGTTTTCTACATATAGTATCATATCATCTGCATATAACAGCAATTTTACCTCTTCACTTCGAATTTGGATACCTTTTATTTTTCTTGTCTGAATCCTGTGGCTAGGACTTCTGATACTATGTTGAAGAGAAGTGCTGAGAATGGGCATCCTTGTCTTGTTCCAGATTTTAGAGGGAAGGCTTTCAATTTTTCACCATTGGGTATCATATTCGCTGTGGGTTTGGCATAAATAGCTTTTACTATTTTGAGATATGTTCCCTCTATACACATTTTGGTAGGAGTTTTTATCATGAATGGATATTGAATTTTCTCAAGTACTTTTTCTGCATCTATTGAGATGATCATGTGGTTTTTGTCTTTGTTTATGTGGTGTATCACATTGATTTGAGTATGTTGCATCATCCTTGTGAACTTGGGATGAATCCCACTTGGTCGTGGTGTATGATCATTTTTAGTGTTGTTGGATTCGGTTTGCTAATTTGTTGAGAATTTATGGATCTATATTCATCAAATATATTGGTACATAATTTTCTTTTTTGGTGGTGTCAGTCTGGTTTTGGTATCAAGGTTATGGTGGCTTCATAGAACGTCATTGAGAGTGTTCCCTACTCTTCAACTTTTTGGAGGAGTTTAAGACAGATCGGTATAAGTTATTTTGTATGTTTGGTAGAATTTATCTGTGAATCCATCTGGTCCTGGACTTTCATTTGTAGGGAGTTTTTAAATTACAGGTTCTATTTCACTTCTAGTGATCAGGCTGTTCAAATTATCTATTTCTTTTTGATTGAATTTTGGTGGGCTGTATGTTTCTAGTAACTTTCCCATTTCTTCTAGGTTGTCAAATTTGTTGGCATATAGTTCATAGTATTCTCTTACGGTTTTTGGTATTTCTGCAGTATCAGTGGTTATGTCTCCTTTTTCAATACTTATTTTCTTTATTTCTTTTCTTTCCCTTTTCTTCATGGTGAGCCTGGCTAGAGGTTTGTGAATCTTGTTTATCCTTTCAAAGAACCAGCTCTTGGCTTTATTGACTTTTTCTACTGTTTTTTAAATCTCTATTTTATTTATTTCCTCTCTGATCTTTATTATTTCATTCCTTCTGCTGACTTTAGGTTTTGTTCCTTTCCTAATTCTTTTAAGTGGTAGGTTAGGTTCTTTGAGATTTTTCTTGTTTTTTGAGGAAGGCCTATACAGCTATGAACTTCCCTCGAATAACTGCTTTCGCTGCATCCCATAGATTTTGTATGGCTGTGTTTCCATTATCATTTGTGTCAACGTATTTTTCAATTTCATCTTTGAATTCATTGTTGACCCATTAGTGTTTTTTTTATTTCTTTTTTTTTTTAACATCTTTATTGGAGTATAATTGCTTTGCAATGGTGTGTTAGTTTCTGCTTTATAACAAAGTGAATCAGTTATACATGTACATATGTTCGCATATCTCTTCCCTCTTATGTCTCCCTCGCTCCCATCCTCCCTATTCCACCCCTCCATGTGGTCAAAAAGCACCGAGCTGATCTCCCTGTGCTATGCGGCTGCTTCCCACTAGCCACCTACCTTAGGTTTGTTAGTGTATATATGTCCATGCCTCTCTCTCACTTTGTCACAGCTTACCCTTCCCCCTCCCCATATCCTCAAGTCCCTTCTCTAGTAGGTCTGTGTCTTTATTCCTGTCTTGCCCCTAGGTTCTTCATGACATTTTTTTCTTAAATTCTATATATATGTGTTAGCATACGGTATTTGTCTTTCTCTTTCTGACTTACTTCACTCTGTATGACAGACTCTAGGTCCATCCACCTCATTACAAATAGCTCAATTTCGTTTCTTTTTATGGCTGAGTAATATTCCATTGTATATATGTGCCACATCTTCTTTATCCATTCATCCGATGATGGACACTTAGGTTGTTTCCATCTCCTCGCTATTGCAAATAGAGCTGCAATGAATATTTTGGTACATGACTCTTTTTGAATTATGGTTTTCTCAGGGTATATGCCCAGTAGTGGGATTGCTGGGTCATATGGTAGTTCTATTTGTAGTTTTTTAAGGAACCTCCATACTGTTCTCCATAGTGGCTGTACCTATTCACATTCCCACCAGCAGTGCAAGAGTGTTCCCTTTGTTCCACACCCTCTCCAGCATTTGTTGTTTGTAGATCTTTTGAAGATGGCCATTCTGACTGGTGTGAGATGATATCTCATTGTAGTTTTGATTTGCATTTCTCTAATGATTAATGACACTGAGCAATCTTTCATGTGTTTGTTGGCAGTCTGTATATCTTCTTTGGAGAAATGTCTATTTAAGTCTTCTGCCCATTTTTGGATTTGGTTGTTTGTTTTTTTGTTATTGAGCTGCATGAGCTGCTTATAAATTTGGGGGGTTAATCCTTTGACAGTTGCTTCATTTGCAAATATTTTCTCCCATTCTGAGGGTTGTCTTTTGGTCTTGTTTATGGTTTCCTTTGCTGTGCAAAAGCTTTGAAGTTTCATTAGGTCCAATTTGTTTATTTTTGTTTTTATTTCCATTTCTCTAGAAGGTGGGACAGAAAGGATCTTGCTGTGATTTATGTCATAGAGTGTTCTGCCTATGTTTTCCTCTAAGAGTTTGATAGTTTCTGGCCTTACATTTAGGTCTTTAATCCATTTTGAGCTTATTTTTGTGTATGGTGTTAGGGAGTGATCTAATCTCATACTTTTACATGTACCTGTCCAATTTTCCCAGCACCACTTATTGAGGAGGGTGTCCTTTCTCCACTGTAAATTCCTGCCACCTTCATCAAACATAAGGTGACCATATGTGCTTGGGTTTCTCTCTGGGCTTTCTATCCTGTTCCATTGATCTATATTTCTGTTTTTGTGCCAGTACCATACTGTCTTCATTACTGTAGCTTTGTAGTATAGTCTGAAGTCAGGGAGCCTGATTCCTCCAGCTCCGTTTTTCTTTCTCAAGATTGCTTTGGCTATTCGGGGTCTTTTGTGTTTCCATACAAATTGTGAAATTTTTGTTCCACTTTGGTGAAAAATGCCAGTGGTAGTTGGATAGGGATTGCATTGAATCTGTAGATTGCTTTGGGTAGTAGAGTCATTTTCACAGTGTTGATCCTTCCAATCCAAGAACATGGTATATCTCTCCATATATTTGTATCATCTGTAATTTCTTTCATCAGTGTCATATAACTTTCTGCATACACGTCTTTTGTCTCCTTAGGAAGGTTTATTCCTAGATATTTTATTCTTTTTGCTGCAGTGGTACATGGGAGTGTTTTTTTGATTTCACCTTCAGATTTTTCATCATTAGTGTATAGGAATGCCAAAGATTTCTGTGCATTAATTTTGTATCCTGCTACTTTACCAAATTCATAGATTAGCTCTAGTAGTTTTCTGGTAGCATCTTTAGGATTCTCTGTGTATAGTATCATGTCATCTGCAAACAGAGAGAGCTTTACTTCTTTTCTGATTTGGATTCCTTTTATTTCCTTTTCTTTTCTGATTGCTGTGGCTAAAACTTCCAAAATGATGTTGACTAAGAGTGGTGAGAGTGGGCAACCTTGTCTTCTTCCTGATCTTAGTGGAAATGCTTTTAGTTTTTCACCATTGAGGACGATGTTGGCTGTGGGTTTGTCATACATGGCCTTTATTATGTTGAGCAAAGTTCCCTCTATGCCTACTTTCTGCAGGGTTTTTAACATAAATGGGTGTTGAATTTTGTCAAAAGCTTTTTCTGCATCTACTGAGATGATCATATGGTTTTCCTCCTTCAATTTGTTAATATGCTGTATCACATTGATTGATTTGCATATATTGAAGAATCCTTGCATTCCTGGAATAAACCCCACTTGATCGTGGTGTATGATTCTTTTAACGTGCTGTTGGTTTCTGTTTGCCAGTATTTTGTTGAGGAATTTTGCATCTATGTTCATCAGTGATATTGGCCTGTAGTTTTCTTTCTTTGTGACATCCTTGTCTGGTTTTGGTATCAAGGTGATGGTGGCCTCGTTGAATGAGTTTGGGAGTGTTCCTCCCTCTGGTATATTTTGGAAGAGTTTGAGAAGGAGAGGTGTTAGCTCTTCTCTAAATGTTTGATAGAATTCGCCTGTGAAGCCACCTGGTCCTGGGCTTTTGTTTGTTGGAAGATTTTTAATCTCAGTTTCAATTTCAGTACTTGTGATTGGTCTGTTCATATTTTCTATTTCTTCCTGATTCAGTCTCGGAAGGTTGTGCTTTTCTAAGAATTTGTCCATTTCTTCCAGATTGTCCATTTTATTGGCATACAGTTGCTTGTAATAATCTCTCATGATCTTTTTTATTTCTGCAGTGTCAGTTGTTACTTCTCCTTTTTTATTTCTAATTCTATTGATTTGAGTCTTCTCTCTTTTTTCCTTGATGAGTCTGGCTGATGGTTTATCAATTTTGTTTATCATCTCAAAGAACCAGCTTTTAGTTTTATTGCTCTTTGCTATCGTTTCCTACATGTCTTTTTCATTTATTTCTGATCTGATTTTTATGATTTCTTTCCTTCTGCTAACTTTTGGGTTCTTTGTTCTTATTTCTCTAATTGCTTTAGCTGCATGGTTAGGTTGCTTTTTCGAGATGTTTCCTGTTTCTTAAGGTATGATTGTATTGCTATAAACTTCCCCCTTAGAACTGCTTTTGCTGCATCCCATAGGTGTTGGGTCATCGTGTCTCCATTGTCATTGTTTTCTAGGTGTTTTTTTAATTTCCTCTTTGATTTCTTCAGTGATCACTTCGTTCTTAAGTAGTGTATTGTTTAGCCTCCATGTGTTTGTATTTTTTACAGGTCTTTTCCTGTAATTGATATCTCATCTCATAGCGTTGTTGTCAGAAAAGATAATTGATACACTTTCAATTTTTTCTTAAATTTACCAAGGCTTGATTTTCACCCATGATATGATCTCTCCTAGAGAATATTCCACGAGCCCTTGAGAAAAATGTGTATTCTGTTGTTTTTGGATGGAATGTCGTATAAATATCAATTAAGTCCATCTTCTTTAATGTATCATTTAAATCTTGTGTTTCCTTATTTATTTTCATTTTGGATGATCTGTCCATTGGTAAAAGTGGGGTGTTAAAGTCCCCTACTATGATTGTGTTACTGTCGATTTCCCCTTTTATGGCTGTTAGTATTTGCCTTATGTATTAAGGTGCTCCTGTGTTGGGTGCATAAATATTTACAATTGTTACATCTGCTTCTTGGATCAATCCCTTGATCATTATGTAGTGTCCTTCTTTGTTTCTTCTAATTGTCTTTATCTTTAAGTCTGTTTTGTCTGATATGAGAATTGCTACTCCAGCTTTCTTTTGGTTTCCATTTGCATGGAATATCTTTTTCCATCCCCTTACTTTCAGTCTGTATGTGTTCCTAGGTCTGAAGTGGATCTCTTGTAGACAGCATAAATATGGTTCTTGTTTTTGTATCCATTCAGCCAATCTCTGTGTTTTGGTGGGAGCATTTAGTCCATTTACATTTAAGGTAATTTTCAATATGTATCTTCCTATTCCCATTTAATTGTTTTGGGTTCATTATTGTAGGTCTTTTCCTTCTCTTGTGTTTCTTGCCTAGAGAAATTCCTTTAGCATTTGTTGTAAAGCTGGTTTGGTGGTGCTGAACTCTCTCAGCTTTTGCTTGTCTGTAAAGGTTTTAATTTCTCCATCAAATCTGAATGAGATCCTTGCTGGGTAGAGTAATCTTGTTTGCAGGTTTTTCTCCTTCATCACTTTAAATATTTCCTGCCAGTCCCTTCTGGCTTGCAGAGTTTCTGCTGAAAGATCAGCTGTTAACCTTATGGGGATTCCCTTGTGTGTTATTTGTTGTTTTTGCCTTGCTGCTTTTAATATGTTTTCTTTGTACTTAATTTTTGACAGTTTGATTAATATGTGTCTTGGCGTATTTCTCCTTGGATTTATCCTTTATGGGACTCTCTGTACTTCCTGGTGTTGATTAACTCTTTCCTTTCCCATATTAGGGAGTTTTCAACTATAATTTCTTCAAATATTTTCTTAGTCCCTTTTTCTCTTCTTCTTCTGGAACCCCTATTATTTGAATGTTGGTGTGTTTAATATTGTCCCAGAGGTCTCTGAGACTGTCCTCAGTTCTTTTCATTCTTTTTTCTTTATTCTGCTCTGCAGTAGTTATTTCTACTATTTTATCTTCCAGGTCACTTATCCGTTCTTCTGCCTCAGTTATTTTGCTATTGATCCCATCTAGAGTATTTTTAATTTCATTTATTGTGTTGTTCATCATTGTTTGTTTCATCTTTAATTCTTCTAGGTCCTTGTTAAATGTTTCTTGCATTCTGTCTATTCTATTTCCAAGATTTTGGATCATTTTTACTATCATTATTCTGAATTCTTTTTCAGGTAGACTGCCTATTTCCTCTTCATTTGTTAGGTCTGGTCGGTTTTTATCTTGCTCCTTCAGCTGCTGTGTGTTTTTCTGTCTTCTCATTTTGCTTATCTTACTGTGTTTGGGGTCTCCTTTTTGCAGGTTGCAGGTTCATAGTTCCCGTTGTTTTTGGTGTCTGTCCCTAGTGGCTAAGGTTGGTTCAGGGGGTTGTGTAGGCTTCCTGGTGAAGGGGACTAGTGCCTGTGTTCTTGTGGATGACACTGGATCTTGTCTTTCTGCTGGGCATTTCCATGTCTGGTGGTGTGTTTTGGGGTGTCTGTGGACTTATTATGATTTTAGGCAGCCTCTCTGCTAATGGGTGTGGTTGTTTTCCTGTCTTGCTAGTTGTTTGGCATAGGGTGTCCAGCACTGTAGCTTGCTGGTCGTTGAGTGAAGCTGGGTGCTGGTGTTGAGATGGAGGTCTCTGGGAGGTATTTGCCGTTTGATATTATGTGGAGCTTTGATGTCTCTTGTGGACCAGTGTCCTGAACTTGACTTTCCCACCTCAGAAGCACAGCACTGACTCCTTGCTGCAGCACCAAGAGCCTTTCATCCACACAGCTCAGAATAAAAGGGAGAAAAAGTAGAAAGAAGTAGAAGAAAGAAAGAAAGGAGGGAGGGACGAAAGGAAGGAAAAAAAGAAAGAAAGAAGATAAAGTAAAATAAAATAAAGATAAAATATAATAAAGTTATTTAAATAAAAATAATTATTAAGAAAAAAACTGAAAATAAAGAAACAAAAAAAACAGACGGATTGAACCCTAGGGCAAATGGTGGAAGCAAAGCTATACAGACAAAATCTCACACAGAAGCATACATATGCACACTCACAAAAAAAGGAAAAGGGGAAAAAATAAATCTTGCTCTCAAAGTCCACCTCCTCAATTTGGGATGATTCATGTCTATTCATGTATTCCACAGATGCACGGTACATGAAGTTGATTGTGGAGCTTTAATCTGCTGCTTCTGAGGCTGCTGGGAGAGATTCCCCTTTCTCTCCTTTGTTCTCACAGCTCCCAGGCGCTCAGCTTTGGATTTGGCCCCGCCTCTGCATGTAGGTCACCAGAGGGTGTCTGTTTTTCGCTCAGACAGGACGGGGTTAAAGGAGCAGCTGCTTCGGGGACTCTGGCTCACTCAGGCCAGGGTGAGGGAGGGGCACGGAGTGCAGGGTGAGCCTGTGGCGGCAGAGGCCGGCGTGACGTTGCACCAACCTGAGGTGAGCCATGCGTTCTCCTGGGGAAGTTGTCTCTGGATCCCGGACCCTGGCAGTGGCAGGCTGCACAGGCTCCCCGGAAGTGGGTGTGGAGAGTGACCTGTGCTTGCACACAGGCTTTTTGGTGGCAGCAGCAGCAGCCTTAGTGTCTCATGCCCATCTCTGTGGTCTGCACTTTTAGCTCCAGCTCATGCCCGTCTCTGGAGCTCCTTTAAGCAGCACTCTTAATCCCCTCTCCTAGCGCACCAGGGAACAAAGAGGGAAGAAAAAGTCTCTTGTGTCTTCGGCAGGTCCAGACTTTTCCCCCGACTCCCTCCTGGCTAGCTGTGGTGCGCTAATAACCCCTTCAGGCTGTGCTCACGCCGCCAGCCCCAGTCCTCTCCCTGCGCTCTGGACCAAAGCCTGAGCCGCAGCCCCCAGCCCCTGCCCACCCCGGCGGGTAAGCAGACAATCCTCTTGGGCTGGTGAGTGCCAGTCAGCACCAATCCTCTGTGTGGGAATCTCTCCTCTTTGCCCTCTGCACCCCGGTTGCTGTGCTCTCCTCCATGGCTCTGAAGCTTCCCCCTCTGCCACCCACAGTCTCCACCTGCAAAGGGGCTTCCTAGTGTGTGGAAACCTTTCCTCCTTCACAGCTCCCTCCCGCTGGTGCAGGTCCTGTCCCTATCCTTTTGTCTCTGTTTATTCTTTTTTCTTTTGCCCTACCCAGGTACGTGGGGATTTTCTTGCCTTTTGGGAGGTCTGAGGTCTTCTGCCAGTGTTCAGTAGGTGTTCTGTAGGAGTTGTTCCACGTGTAGATGTATTTCTGGTGTATCTGTGGGGAGGAAGGTGATCTCTGCATCTTACTCTTCCGCCATCTTCCCCCCAGAACCAACCCATTAGTTTTTTAGTAGCATGTTGTTTAGTCTCCATGTAATTGTTTTTTTTCTCATTTCTCTTTTCTGGGGTTGATTTCTAGTTTCATGCCTTTGTGGTCAGAAAATATCCTTTAGATAATTTCTGTCCTCTTAAATTTGTTGAGGCTTGTTTTGTGATCTAGTGTGTGGTCAAGCCTACAGAATGTTTCATGTGCACTTCAAAAGAATGTGTATCCTCTTTTTTAAAAATTTCCTTTGCCCTGAGAGTATCAATTAAATCTAACAGTTCTATTGTATCATTTAGGATCTCTGTTGCCTTACTGATTTTCTATCTAGAAGATCTGTCCATTGATGTGGTGGGGTTTTGAAGCCTCCTACTATTATTTTATTCCCATCAATTTACCCCTTTCTGTCTGTTAGTACTTGTTTTATGAATTTGGGTGTTCCTACAATAACAAAAATGTTTAATTTGAAAAATTAAGGGGCTGGAGTCAAGGTGGCAGCTAGGAGGATGTGGAATTCATGTCTCTGCACAACTAGGGCACTTAGCAGGCACCGGTGGGGGACCATGGATACCTAAGGGGATGGGGGGAACCCCCAGCGACTGGGTAGGATGTGGGCATGGGGGGGAGTGAGGAGGGAGGAGAAGTAGAGATGGGATGGGACTGGTGCCCCTGAGGGGCAGCTTGGGGAGGCAAAGGGATCCCAGGCCTGAAGGGATAAATTGGGGGACCATTGGGAGAGCAGAGGATCAAAAGGTAGCATGGCCAGGTTTCCTGTGCCCACATGGGCCCCCGGGAGCCTGCTGAGATCCCCGGCCTGATCCTCTGCCCACCGAGGCCCCCTGCAGCTGGGCACATCCTAAGAGAATGGGAGGGAGGGAAGGGTGAGCAAAAGTAAAGGCTGGACCTATGGGACTGGCACCCCTGAGGGGTGGCTGGGGGAAGGGAGGAGTTCCTATACCCAGTGGGACCTACCCACGGTTAGGGGTCCAGTGGGGATGGGGTAGACGGGGGGAGGGTCACGGAGAAATGGAAGGGAACATGGCCAGTGCTTTCCCTGTCCACTTAGGCACTGGGGAGCCTGTTGGGTTCCTAGGCCTAATCCTCTTCCCTCTGAGCCTCCCTCCTGCCACACAGAATGCAAGACCTGCCCCTCCACCCCCACCCAGGGCCATACCTCTACACTCAGAGACCCCTAGGAGATCCCCTTCAACAACGCTGTGCATAAACCCCACCCACAAACCCTCACCCAGGGTCTTACCTCCAAACCCCGAAACTCCACAATCTGGAGGCTCTCCTTTCAATGTGCTGCCTATCCCCTTCTGTGAAGGTCTTAAGCAGAGGCCCTGCCCCATGTCTGAATATCGCCCTGCCTAGGCACTGCCCCCAAGGCCTTTTCCAGCTGCATGGGTCCTGAACCTAGGCCCCACCCCATGCTCAAATGTCACCTCCCACCCACCTGGGTCCCACCCCACCCTAAACCACACCCCTTCCTAAGTTCCAACCCCACCTAAACTCTGCCACTCCATAGCCAAAGGTTTTTTTTCTTTTAGATTGGTGTCCTGTTATACCTTATTGATTCATTGTTGTTGATTCATTTATATTTATATTTTTTCTAATAAATCTTTTATATTTCTAATTTTATTTTATTCTTTATACTTTGTTATTGTTCTGCTCCTTTTGGCTTGTTCCCCCCTTTTTTTCTGTTGTGGTTTATTTTAACTTGTTGCAGTTGTTTCAATTATATTTTTCTTTCCTAATAAATACACTCTTTACTTTTCTACTTTTGTTTTTTATTCTTTGTTACTGTATTGCTCCTTTCCATTTTTTAAAAAATTTTGCCATGCCACACAGCTTGTGGGATATTGGCTCCCAGTCCATAGGTCGGGCCCGAGCTCCTGTGGTGGGAGCTCCAAGTCCAAACAACTGGACTAACAGAGAATGTCAGGCCCCAGGGAATATTAATCTGAGTGAGGTCTCCCTGAGGTCCTCATCGCAGCACCAATACCCAGCTCTATCCAACTGCCTGCACACTCCAGTGCTGGATGCCTCAGGCCAAACAAACAGTAAGACAGGAAAACAGCCTCAGCCATGACACACACACACAGAAATGAATGAAAGGACAAAAAAATATGTTACAGGCGAATGAGCAAGGTAAAAACCTACAAGACCAAATAAATGAAGAAGAAATAGGCAACCCACCTGAAAAAGAATTCAGAGTAATGATAGTAAAGATGATCCAAAATCTCAGGAACATAATGGAGAAAATACAAGAAACATTTAACAACGATCTAGAAGAAATAAAGAGCAAACAAACAGTGATGAATAACACAACAACTGAAATTAAAAATACTCTAGAAGCAATCAATAGCAGAATAACTGAGGTAGAAGAACGGATAAGTGACCTGGAATATAAAATGGTGGAAATAACTGTCAGGGAGCAGAATAAAGAATGAAAAGAATTGAGGACAGTCTCAGAGACCTCTGGGACAACATTAAATGCACCAACATTCGAATTATAGGGGTCCCAGAAGAAGAAGACAAAAAGAAAGAATGGGTCTGAGAAAATATTTGAAGAGACTATGGTTGAAAACTTCCCTAACAAACATGGGAAAGGAAATAATCAATTACGTCCAGGAAGTGCAGAGGGTCCCATACAGGATAAACCCAAAGAGAAACACGCTGAGACACATATTAATCAAACTATCAAAAATTAAATACAAAGAAAAAATATTAAAAGCAGCAAGGGAAGAGCAACAAATAACATACAAGGGAATCCCCATAAGATTAACAGCTGATCTTTCAGCAGAAACTCTGCAAGCCACAAGGGAGTGGCAAGACATATTTAAAGTGATGAAAGGGAAAAATCTACAACCAAGAAAATTACTCTACCCAGTAAGGATCTCATTCAGACTCGGTGGAGAAATCAAAACCTTTCCAAACAAGCAAAAGTTATGAGAATTCAGGCACCAACAAACGAGCTTTACAACAAATGCTAAAGGAACTTCCCCAAGCAGGAACCACAAGATAAGAAAAAGACCTACAAAAACACAAAACATTAAGAAAATGAACCTACATATATATCGATAATCACCTTGAACATAAATGGATTAAATGCTCCAACCAAAAGACAAAGACAGGCTGAATGGATACAAAAACAAGACCCTTAAATATGCTGTCTACAAGAAGAACCACTTCAAACCTAGGGAGACATACAGAATGAAAGTGAGGGGATGGAAAAAGATATTCCATGCAAATGGAAATCATAAGAAAGCTGGAGTAGAAATAATCATAGCAGATATAATAGACTTTAAAATAAAGACTATTACAAGAGATAAGGAAGGACACTACATAATGATCAAGGGATAAATCCAAGAAGAAAGCATAACAATTATAATTATGCACCCAACATAGGAGCACCTCAATACATAAGGCATATGCTAACAGCCATAAAAGGAGAAACTGACAGTAACACAATAATAGTGGGGGACTTTAACACCCCACTGAATCCAATAGACAGATTGTCCAGACAGAAAATAAATAAGGAAACACAAGCTTTAAATGACACAATAGACCAGATAGACTTAATTGATATTTTTAGGACATTCCACCCAAAAGCAGAAGAATACACTTTCTTCTCAAATGCACATGGAACATTCTCCAGAATAGATCACGTTTTGGGTCACAAATCAAACCTTGGAAAATTTAAGAAAATTGAAATCATATCAAGCATCTTTTCTGACCACAACACTATGAGATTAGAAATCAATTACAGGACGAAGACAGTAAAAAAGACAAATACATGGATGCTAAACAGTGTGCTGCTAAATAACCAAGAGGTCACTGAAGAAATCAAAGGGGAAATCAAAAATACCTAGAAACAAATGACAATGAAAACATGATGTTGCAAAACCTATGGGATACAGCAAAAGCAGTTTTAAGATGGAAGTTCACAGCAATTCAAGCTCACCTCAAGAAACAAGAAAGATCTCAAACAACCAAACCTTACACCTAAAGCAATTAGAGAAAGAAGGAAAAACACCCAAAGTCAGCAGAAGGAAAGAAATCATAAAGATCAGGTCAGAAATAAATGAAATAGAAACAAAGTAAAAAATAGCAAAGATCAATAAAACTAAAACCTGGTTCTCTGAGAAGATAAACAAAATTGATAACCCTTTAGCCAGACTCATCAAGAAAAAAAGGGAGAGGACTCAAATCAATAAAATTAGAAATGAAAAAGGAGAGATTACAACTGACACCACAAAAATACAAAAGATTATAAAATGGACAACCTGAAAGAAATGGACAAATTTTTGGAAAAATAAAACCTTCCAAGATTGAACCAGGAAGAATTAGAAAATATAAACCAATCACAGGTAATGAAATTGAGACTGTAATTAAAAATCTTCCAACAAACAAAAGTCCAGGACCAGATGGCTTCACAGGTGAATTCTATCAGACATTTAGAAAAGAGTTAACACATTTACTTCTCAAACTCTTCCAAAAAATTGTGGAGGGAGGAATACTGCCAAACTCATTCTGCGGGGCCACCATCACCCTCATACCAAAACCAGACAAAGATATCACAAAAAAAGAAAATTATATCACTGATGAACATAGACGCAAAAATCCTCAACTAAATACTGGCAAACAGAATCTGACAACACATTAAAAGGATCATACACCATGATTAAGTGAGATTTATCCCAGGGATGCAAAGATTCTTCAATATACGTTAAAAAAAATCAATATGACTCACCATATTAACAAATTAAAGAATAAAATCATATGATCATCTTAATAGATGCAGAAAAAGGTTTTGACAAAATTCAACACCCATTTATGATAAAACCTCTTCAGAAAGTGGGCATAGAGGGAACCTACCTCAACGTAATAAAAGCCATATATGACAAACCCACAGCAAACATCATTCTCAGTGGTGAAAAACTGGAAGCATTTCCTCTAAGATCAGGAACAAGACAAGGATATACACTCTCTCCACTATTATTCAACATAGTATTGGAAGTCCTAGCCACAGGAATCAGAGAGAAAAAGAAATAAAAGGAATACAAATTGGAGAAGAAGTAGGGCTGTCACTGCAGATGACATGATACTATACAGAGAAAATCCTAAAGATGCCACCAGAAAACTACTAGAACTAATCAATGAATTTGGTAAGGTTGCAGGATACAAAATTAGTGCACAAAATATCTTTAATTCATATACACTAACAATGAAAGATCACAGAGAGAAATTAAGGAAACAATCCCATTTGCCATTGCAACAAAAAGAATAAAATACATAGGAATAAACCTACCCAAGGAGGAAGAAGACCTGTATTCAGAAAACTATAAAACACTGATGAAAGAAATCAAAGATAACATAAACAGATGCAGAGATATACCATGCTTCTGGATTGGAAGAATCAATATTGTGAAAATTACTATACTACCCAAAGCCAATCTACAGGTTCAATGCAATCCCTGTCAAATTATCAATGGCAGTTTTCACAGAACTAGAAGAAGATGTTTTACAATTTTTATGGAAACACAAAAGATCCCAAATAGCCAAAGCAATATTGAGAAAGAAAAATGGAGCTGGGGGAATCAGGCTCCCTGACATCAGACTATACTACAAAGCTACAATAATCAAGACTGTATGGTACTGGCACAAAAACAGAAATATACATCAATGGAACAGGATAGAAAGCCCAGAGATAAACCCAGGCACCTATGGTCACGTATCTTTGACAAAGTAGGCAAGAATATACAATAGAGAAAAGACAGCCTCATCAATAAATGGTGCTGGGAAAACTGGACAGCTACATATAAAAGAATGAAATTAGAACACTCCCTGACACCATACACGAAAATAAACTCAAAATGGATTAGAGACCTAACTGTAAGGCTGGACACTATAAAACTCTTAGAGGAAAACATAGGAAGGACACTCTTTGAGATAAATCAGTGCAATATCTTTTTTGACCCACCTCCTAGAGTAATAAACAAATGGGACCTAATGAAACTTAAAAGCTTTTGCACATCAAAGGAAGCCATATACAAGACAAAAAGACAACCCTCAGAATGGGAGAAAATATTTGCAAACGAAGCAACTGACAAAGGATTAATCTCCAAAACGTACAAGCAGCTCATGCAGCTCAATATCACAAAAACAACTCAGTTCAAAAATGGGCAGAATACCTAAATAGTCATTTCTCCAAAGAAGACATACAGATGGGCAACAAATGCATGAAAATATGCTGAACATCACAGATCATTAGAGAAATGCAAATGAAAACCACAATAAGGTATCACCTCACACCAGTCAGAATGGCCATCATCAAAAAATCTGCAAACAGTAAATGCTGGAGAGGATGTGGAGATAAGGGAACCCTCCTGCATTGTTGGTGGGAATGTAAATTGATACAGCCACTATGGAGAACTGTATAGAGGTTCCTTAAAAAACTAAAATTAGAACTGCCATATGACCCAGCAATCCCACTACTGGGCATATACCCTGGGAACACCATAATTCAAAAAGAGTCATGTACCACAATGTTCATTGCAGCAGTATTTACAATAATCAGGACATGGAAGCAACCTAAATGTCCATTGACAGATGACTGGATAAAGAAGATGTGGCATGTATATACAGTGGAATATTACTCAGCCATAAAAAGGAATGAAATTGAGTTATTTGTAATGAGGTGGAGGGACCAAGAGTCTGTCATACAGAGTGAAGTAAGTCAGAGAGAGAAAATCAAATATGCTAACACATATATATGGAATTTTAAAAAGCGGTACTGATGAACCTAGTGGCAGGTCAGGAATAAAGACACAGACATAGAGAGTGGACTTAAGGACATGGGGAGGGGGAAGGGTAATCTGGGACAAAGTGAGAGAGTGGCATTGACATATATGCATTACCAAATGTAAAATAGCCTGTGGGAAGCAGCCGCATAGCACAGGGAGATCAGCTCGGTGCTTTGTGACCACCTAGCAGGGTGGGATAGGGAGGGTGGGAGGGAGGAGATATGCAGATATATGTTTATGTGTAGCTGATTCACTTTGTTATAAAGCAGAAACTAACACACCATTGTAAAGCAATTATACTCCAATAAAGATGTGAAAAAATATATATAACAAGGACCTACTGTATAGCACAGTGTACTATATTAAATAGCTTGTAATAAAGTATAGTGGAAATGAATCTGAAAATGAATGGATATATGTATAACAATTTGCTGTACACCTGAAACTAACACAGCATTGTAAATCAGCTGTACTTCGATTAAAAAAAAGAAATCAACTGTAAAAAAAAGAAAAATTAAAATATAGAATTAAAGTATAAGAAAACAAATATAATAAAAAAAAAATAAGCACCAGAAAATAAAACAACAACTACAAGGAGGGAAGCTTGTGATTATAGTGTTCCAAAGATCTTCTATTTTTCTCAGAGTAAAGCTGTAATGTTTATCAATGTTAAAATTTACATATTAAGATACAAAGGACAATTTTTAAAAGTGTATAACTAGACTGTGAAACTTCCAAAATTTGCAACAGCAGGGAAAAATGAAACTTAAGAGGCTCTGAAGCCATTACAATATAAAAAGGAAGAGAAATAATAAAAGCATCTAAAAATTCAAATAGAATGCACAAGCTAAGATTGTGGAAATAATTCCAGTAAGCCAACAATCAAAACAAATGGTAACAGGCCACATGCCTGGGTAAAAGACAAAAAATTTTAAGGTGTGTCTAAAAATTCAACCATATGCTGTTTATAAAATACACACATAAAGTATAAGGTTAACAGTTAATAAAAGAATATATGCATGTATTCTTACACACATGCATACACACCACACATATCTGTGTGTGTACATGTATGTGTGTGTGTGGCAAACACTAAGTATGCTAACATAAAGCAAGCTGGTATAGCTCTATTAACAGTAGACAAAGTGTATGTATATGTGTGTGTGTGTGTGTGTGTATATATATATTTGTCTGCATTGGGTGTTCATTGCTGTATGCGGGCTTTTCTCTAGTTGTGGCGAGCAGGGGCTACTCTTTGTTGTGGTGCACAGGCTTCTCATTGCAGTGGCTTCTCTTGTTGCAGAGCACAGGCTCTAGGTGCGCAGGCTTCAGTAGTTGCAGCACATGGCCTCAGTAGTTGTGGCTCATAGGCTCTAGAGCACAGGCTCAGTAGTTGTGGTGCCCGGGCTTAGTTGCTCCGTGGCATGTGTGATCTTCCCAGACCAGGGCTCGAACCTGTGTCCCCTGCATTGGCAGGCAGATTCTTAATCAGTGTGCCACCATGGAAGTCCGACAAAGTATATTTTAACACAGAATCATTGTAAAGATTGAAGCCATCTATCAATACCTATAGACTTTATATTTTGTGGAAGAAATGAACCACTATTTGGTTTCTGTTTATTGTGGCAGAATGTAATCTCAATGGATATATTAGATTTTTTTTGTTTGTTTATGGTATCTGAGAGTTAAAGGCAACCTAGGTGTCCATTATGTATATAATAGGTAATAGATGAGTATCATGGCATGCTCTAAACAAGTCAAACTAATAAACTAGATGTGCATGCTTCTTCATGGATAAATTGTACAAATATAGTGTTAAGTGAAAAAAGAAATACAATGACACCTATAGGACTATCATTCATATCATTTAAAGATTCATGCTTACACAAAGAATAGCAAACATTCATTGTGGACTTACTATGTGCCTGATGCTTTCCCAAGGGCATCACATGTTCATTACATCCACACAATAATACTAGGAAAGTGAAGAGCAAAGAGTTTAAGCAGTTTTTATAAGGTTACATAGCTATTTAGTGAAAGAGCCATGGTTTAAACTGAAGCAATCTGGCTCCATATTCTTCACTCTTAACCACTATGATATATACATTATACAGTGTTGTAAGGGCATATACATATCCAAGGACATATATTAGAAACATTATGACAATGGGGCAGGAACCAGGACGAAATGATAGAATAAGACAGTAAACTTGCACAGATCAATAATGAAAGAGTACCGTGTCCTGAGGATTATGATTAACATACTGTTCTGCATCTGAAGTCAAAAAAGGTACAGAAAAGAAAAAGAGAGAGGGAGACGGTAAAGTACCAGCCCTGGACCAGATAGTATAATTTAGAAGCTAGGAGTTGATTTTGTTGCCTGTCTGCTTGCTGACAGATCAGAGTTTAAAAACATTTCCATGATTATTAGAGTTAACGTTCCCCTCCTTTTTTACATGTGTCTCATGTGAAACTACATCTAGACATTGCTTGGAACACTCTCTGTTTTGTTGGTCACACTGCCAATATTCAATTGACAGGTAATAATAGAAAGATGGTGACAAGCTCAGTGGCCCAGCCACTATATTGCTCTTCTTCTGATGTTATTTTTACATCTTTTTTCTCTTCAAAAAGTGTAGCTGAAAACAAAGTCAGGACAGATACGAAATATTTTGATAAGTTTTATATAAACATAAAGCAAGTTTATAATTTTTGATAATGTCACCAGTTCACTACAAATCGTATTTCCTCAGCTACTTGTTTCAAAATAAGTACAAAAGAATGAGTAAGTGACTAGTCACTAGTCCTAGACCCATATATGGTGTTTGGCATTAATTAAGGACCAATAATGCCAGAGGCTCTCAGGTCATTATATAGGAGTGTACTGAAAAGGAAGGAAGATCTAGGTTGATGATCATATTAAGGACTTTGAATGGCCAGAGAGTAGCACCAAGGCTTCTGGGAGATAGGAGACAGCATGCACCGTTCCTTGATTTATTGAAACATATTGTGTTATTCAAGGTGTCCTGAAAAGCAGACACTAAGAGAGTATTACACATAAAAGAAAAATTTAGGGGTATTGCTTGTGAGGGAAAATGGGGAGAAGATGCAAGAGGAACCATCAGACAACACAAAGGTCTAACCCTTGTGAAGGAGAGAAGGAAGAAAGGAAGATTGCATGGATGTGTCTTAGACTTACAGAGCAGCCCTAAGAAAGTTCAGCAGGCCAATGGAGAGTCCTTGAGGCAAAGTCAGTCATCAGAGGAGTCTCAAATGTCCCAGAGGTTGGTCTGTATTAGTATTCCTGCTGCACTTCATCACTGGTTGAGAGCAGCCTAGGGGAAAGGAGGACTTTCTTTCTATGTAACTGTCCTGGTAGGCTCAGGGTTTAGTAGTGGGAACTGCTGGTCAACCACAGTCAGAAATCTGAGAGCAGTTGGATATCTGAAAGGTTGATTTTCAAGTTTCCAAGACTATTACATGCTCAACACTGTATCAGCACTCTACTAGACACTAAAGGGGGTAGAGACAAGTGGGTAGGTGTTATGTATGGAATGTTCGTGTCCTCCCAAAAATTATATGGTGAAGCCCTAACCCTCAGTGTTATAGTACCTCAGTGTTACAGTATAAGGAGGTGGGGCCTTTTGGAGGTAATTGTTTAGATGATGGCATGAGGTTAGGACCCATGATGAGATTATTATCCTTATAAGACAAGGAAATGACACCAGAGCTTCCACTCTCCCCACCATGTGAGGACACAGTGAGAAGGTGACCATCTGCAAGCCAGGAAATGGACTCTCATAAGAAACCAAATATGCTAGCGTCTTGCTCTTACATGTCTCATAATCGAGAACCATGAGAAATAAATGTCTGTTGTTTAAGCCACCCAGTTTAAGGTATTTTGTTAAAGCGGCCTGAGCAGACTACGACATTAGGATACAAGGGTAGGTAAGGAAGATAAAAAGGTGAGGAAGATGTCCTAAAGGTGCTAACGATATAACGATGGATGCAGACATACCCACATAATAAAAGAGACAATAGAAAAGTGCAAAATAATATTAATAGGATATGTATTGTGAAAATAGAATTAATAATTTCAAGTAGGTAGCTCAAGGAAAATTTCACAGAGGAAGTGACATTTGACTTTGGTCTTGATGAAAAAGGTGTTTTATAGGTGAAGGATGGAAAGACACTCCATGATGCAGGAACAGCATAAGCAGATGAAGACTTGGCACAATGTAGAACTGGCAAATGTTAAGGCAATCATTATGACAGCGTAGGTTATTTGGGGACATTTTTTTAGGAGAAGGAGATGGAAATGTGGATTGGGGCCGATTATAAAGGCTGATTGGTTATCCTACTTAAAAGTATGTGTCTGTGCATGTGCATGCATATGTGTGTATTTTGTTTCTTCCTGGAATGCAGCAAAGAGTCATTGCAGGTTTTGCTCAAGAGGGCTAGTGTGGTGTGATACAAGCAGACTTGATTACCAGAGAGATTCTTTAGACTGTAGTGTGGAGAGTGGATTAAAAAAGAATGAGACTAAAGATAGGAAAGAGTGAAGATAGAGAAAGCAGTTAAAATGGTATTGCTTCAGTTCAGGGAGAAACGTGGTGAATTAAAAACTGGAAAAAGAAAAGAATGGAATAAAAAAAAATCAATATACATTTCAGAGGTGGAATTGACAGGTTCTTGTGCATAATTATGTGGAATATGGGAGCAAAACAAATATTATTGTTATAGAGACGTGTTCCTCTCCCCATAAGCTACATTGTGATTATATCTACAAAGTTATCTCCTTGCATATCATCAGGGAAGCCTCTTGCAGATAATTGGATCCAGTTCTTGAGCCAAATATATACTTTTCTTGTAAATTCTTAAATTGGCATTCTGTTTTATTATCATGGTTTTATTATTATGAGTTTGGTAAATGTTTTCCAGCCACATATTAGTTGAGTAATCCTGGCTTAACTCATACCATTGATTTCCTAGACTGTGATCCTTCCTCCAACATACTGCTCCCCTTTAATAAATACCCTTCCTGAAGCCAACACCTGACATCTCTTGAAACACCTGACATGAAATGGAAACTGAGTAATGAACATGTGGAAATGTTTGTGAGCCTTTGTTCTGTGTGTGAGGTCAAGTCTATGTACAAAAAAAATTGATATCTATCTCTTGGAAAAGAGTTGGAACAGATTAGTTCCATGGCTCCTCTCAGAGTTTATCCTGGTGTTCCAATCACTGTACATCTAACTCAGGAATTTTGGGAGGACTGGAAAATTTTGTTCTGAAGACATCTCAGAATAAGGAGGACAGCAAATCTAAACATGACAGACCTTTCATTCATTTGACAATTATTTTTGGTGCCTGCCGTATGCCAGAAACTATCACTTCTAAAACTACTACAATTACTACCACTAATAATAAAAAAAAAAACTATAAATAATAATGATCAGATTATACCTCATTCCATTTAAAATGCCCCTTAATGCTAGGATATATCAATCCCATGTAGTTATCTCTCTGCCTTGAGGACTAAATTAACTTCCTCGAAAACCAAGATTATTCAGCATTCTCTAGAAATCTTCAATCCCCACAAATATTAAAGATTCATAAGCAGGTTCTAGCTCATTATAAAAAGTGTCTTTCATAACCTGGCCTCACACACTGAACAGATGCAGAAGTCCTTCTAGAGGGTCTGTCTCACCATGCCAACAATTGGAATTTTCATACCTTTCTGTTTTTTTGTGTTACAATTTATAGATACACCAAGTTCATATTAAAATTTAGTATCTCATTAAACAGATATATATTGGATCTACTATATGCTAGACATTACTTGAGGTACCCAGAACATACCTCTGTACAAGACAGACATGGTACCTTTCCTCATAGAATTTGTAATCTAGTAGAGGAGAGAAATAATATACAAATAAGTGGATAAATAATTATTTGGAATGATGTAACTCACAGATATAATAAACAGGAAATGTGATGGAGTGTGACAAATACAAATGCTAGACTCACAGACCAACTCTTCCATAAAATACTTCCTTTCCTTCTTTATAGCCATATCAGACTCATGACAAGATTAGTTCATTGTGTTTAATTAAACAACTATTTATTGAACATCCATTCTATTGAACTATTCTAGTCAATGAGGATAGAGAAACCCAGAGAAGGTCATTGCCATCGTGGAACTTATATTCGAGTGGACATGGCATTTTTTGTCGCTAGTTCCATTAATATTTGTAGTCAATGTGTTCAGAGTTCTTCCCAAATAATGTGGTGTCTATATCAGATCAATCAACTCACATAGAGAAATTTGGAGGTGACAGCCCTGAGAGCAACAAATGTGCTAAGATGAATCTTAAATTAATTTAAATATCAAAAACCATTAGAATGCTAAAGTTTAATATTTCTGCTTTGTAAGTTATATGTTTGTGTGCTAGTTATAGGTTTTTACTATTTACAACACAAAAGAATGATCACAAGAAAAATTTTCTTCCAAATTACAGTTAGTATAAGACAGATTATCATTTGGAAAATGGTTTACTTAGAGGGGAAAAGTTGAACAAAATGTTAATAAAGTCATGAGGCTGTTACTTTCCTGAATATTGATTTAAATAGTAAAGCTCTACCCAGAATAAAAGACATCATAGACATAAAAATAGAGCTGCCTTCTAACAAATGGCTTTTGAATTTCATGGGGATGGTTTCAAGCAATTTCACAGAAGCACCTATGCTGAAAAATATGTTTGCTGCTGTTATTTAAAAAAGGAAGTTAGTCGTCTTTTTTCTAGAAGCAATGGAAGTTGAAAACATTGCACCATATCTTTGTCACATTTCTGAGCTCCTACTACATGCAGAATACTGAGGAACATAAAGATATACAACACAGCCTCTGCCAAGATTTCTGAATGGTCACCAGGAACAGAGAAGTCTCGGTAATGTTACAATTAACAAGTTAACCACAAAGGTATCCAGAAGAAATATATTAACATTGAATTAAGCAAGAGTGAGAAAATATTTATAATCATACCAACAGTAAATATCAGGCATTATTAGCTTTTATAATCTTAGCATATTCAGTAGTAAATTTATTCTCTACAAATTGTCACAGAATTTAAATTTACTGGCATGTACACAAAATTAAGTTTTATCTAAAAGTTTCCTTTTTAAAAGGTTGTTTTCAATCATATCACTATGTTTTATTAACGTGGCATCAGATTACTTGTTTAATGACATTTCCATTTTTAGCTAGTTATTTTAATGGCATTATGCACACATAGCCAAGTCAATGCTTATAACCAATGCATGTCAATTCCTTTATGGAATGGAAGCCCAAGCAGCATACCACCTAATAATATACCATGACACTATATTACATGAAGAATTTACATTTCTTTGTGTATTTTGTGACCTTTATTCAGTAAGATGCAAGTGTTTGATAATGACTTTAACATTAATAAGCTTGTACTTAGAGGCATCTAAGATGTTGCTAATATTTTGACTGACTCTTCATTCACCACTATCCTGGTCTGTTGATTTGCACAGAACTTTAATGTGATGCCCTACTGTCATTAGAACATTGACTTGAGTTGTTTTTTATTAATGGTGTTAAGAACTATGAAGTGTCTGGGTTTTTATCATACTTGAAAGATAAAAGTTAGCCTGCCACTATTTCATACATGCCAGCAGAAGGCATAAGATTCCTGCGTCAGAGACAAAGGACTTGTTACAAACAGAAGGGCAGGCAGAACGAGCTTCATACTTGCATTAGTTCCTCTTGCCCACCCACACAAGTCCCATAGGGATGATACAGAGTGGACCAGGTGGATGGTGTACAAGCAGCAGGTCTGGGTCATAACTGAGGAACCCTGTGCTTAAACAATCTTATAAAAGGGCTGCTGGCCAATCTGCCTAACATTTGCCCCAGAGAATGACATTATTTTCATTATCCTGCTAAGAAAGCATACCTATTCTTGGTCCTAGAGGGAGACACTATCTCTATCTTCCAAGGCAGTTTGCTATACAGACATCCTTGAGAAGAGTCTGGAACAAAGATGTTAATGCCACTTGATCAAAGGACTTGAAGAGAGACCCATGGAGACATGTCTCCCACTATTTGTGGATTGTGCTAATTTATCTACATATAGTCCATTTAAGTCAACAATTAGCCTTGTGAACTACTTGAGAAGAGACTGCCAGTCCTCTGAGATTCTCTGTGGCCTGCTCATCTAAAGGTAAATGACCACAGGACGTGCATTCATTTACCATTGCATTTCTGAATGGGGTTTCCCATGTTATTTTGTCAGGGTCCATGTGTTTGGTAAAAACTGAAATGAAGTGGATTCAATGGAGATGCAAAAAATAGATGTAGTCGTGTATAGTACCTTCATTCAGATAACATAAACTTAGAATGGTTGAAGTTAATGTCTAGACATTCTTTGATTTCCATTTCCTTTGCTAATAATAGGAGAGTAACAATACTATTTGAGGAATGCGATAGCATACACATGCAATGCTTATACCCTTGCCATATTTGTTACTAAAGCATTCCACTTCAGGAGAGAAAAACTGCACATATATACATTGATAAGCCTTTTTTGGTTATAGTGTCCAAAAGTTTAACTGTCAACCAACCAGGGATATTTGCTAAGAATTTTGAAGGGGAAGAGCTGATCAACTAACTCACCACATTTACTCACCATCAAAAGGTTACTAATGGTCTTTTCTTGACTGAGGCTTTGATATTCGTGTCAATAGATAAAATTGACTCTTGGAATTGTGATAATTCAAATATGACTATAGTTGATAATGGATGAACATGTACTAATTCAACTGTAATATGTTTGACAGGCTAATCAGCATGAGACCCGAGAAATCCAGTTTCTATATTAATAGCAGTTGCCCAAAAGTTACAACCTGGGAAAATCTTCCCAAAGCAGATGGGCAAATTCACTCAGATTCCTGTGAACTATCAGAAGATAAAAGCAATCCGGAGTCAAAGAAAATACACCATGGTGGTAATTTAGAATGGGGAAACTTCAGATAGAAGAGATACTGCATCTTTTGGAAAGAATGCAACATGAATATAAATGAGTTGTACCAAATATTGCCTCTAATAGGTACCCAGGTACCCATTTGAGGCCAATGTTGTTCTTGAAAATGTGCAATATTTCATGATCGAAGTCGACGGTTCCTGAACAGGGACAATCATGAGACCTAAGATTTGTGGGATCTTTAGAAGCATGTAGAAGGCAGGGAGTGCTTTTTTAAAGTATTTGATGAATTCATGGAGTGAGATAAATTTGAAAGTGCTTTAGAAAGTGAACTTTTTATGAAATTATAAGCATTTTGCATATAGATATATATTTTGATTTTAACATTACATTTTAAAATCAAACAATGATAAGCAGTTCAAATTATTTTAGAAAGCAGGTGAGATATGTGCATAAAATACCTTTGTGGTCATAGATTGTACAACCTTGGTCCCTATTTTATACAGTTAAAAAAAATGTCAAATCTTCTTTGCGTGGCACACGACATCTCACAAGGTAATTTTGGCTTATTTTTCAGTCTTCTGCTGCTTCTTCACATGCACACCAAGCATTCATTTACTGAAAGCAACACACTTTTGCATATTTCCATGAATTTGCACATTCCTTTGCCTTGAATATCCTGTTCTCTCTTATCTGCCAAACGCTGCTTCATTCTTCAAGGCTCACCACGAATGAATATCTATCTCCTTTCCCATAAAGCCATCTCTGGCACAACCCCTGCCCCCATTCTTCTCTTCTGTTTCCAATCTAGTTTCTCCCAAGAAAACATTTTACATGGCTTTCTCGTAACACTTGTTATATTGCTTTCTATATTGCAATGTAACCTGTTTTTCTCACTTGTCTGTAAAATTCTCAGGGGTGAGAATGTGTTTTATTCTTTGTTGTGACCCCAAACACCTGTTGAGGGCTCAATTAACATTGAATATAGATCATACATTTCTTGATCCTCATCTTACCTGACATTTGACCACTCCATATTTAAATACTCTCTTCCTTTGGCTTCTATAATGTCACTCACTTCTGATATTTTCCTCCACCTCTCGAGAAGATACTTCCCAGTCTCTTTGGTACTCCTTTCTAGGCTAACGCCTTAAATATCATCATTCTCAAGGCTCTGGCTCTTCGCTATGGTCTTCTCAATATTGAATATCTCTGCATAGTCCCTGTATTCCCATGATTTTATTATTACCCACATGCTGATGAATCCCAAAGAAATATCTCTAGCTCAGACTTTGCTCTCCTACATGTGCATCCATACCTAACTGCAGTGGTGTGCCAAGGAAGGAGTAAGGTGGGTGATGGGAAGAGTCAGATCCAGTAGAGAAGAGTATTTTGTCTCTGGAATTGCTTAGTATTACTAGCACGTGGCAATAATAAGAAGCAGATCCGTTTTAGTCAATTTTATTATTGCTTACAAATTCCCTAGAGACCATGCACTAATTTATTGCCTCTGCTTGGAGGGGGGACAGCTCGCATGGTTCCACTTTTCATATGTGCAATTGTCTATTGACACCTTTTGCTTGATTGTTTCCTTGATATCTCACATTTATAATGTCTGCAACTGATCATAGCTATGGCCCAAACCTATTCTTCCTCATGTGTTCCTGACCTTAGTAAATCATACCGCTGTCCACCAGGCTCACAATACAAAAATACAGAAGTGACTCCAGATTTTACCTTATTTCACCTCCCCTCCACACATCCTGACAGTTACAAAGCCTTGCTGATTCTACCTCAAAAATAAATATCTAGTCATCTACTTTTCTCCATTCCAACTGTACCCCAGGATACTGGGATCTCTTACCTGATGATTAACAGTCTTCTCTCGTCTCCTATCTCCACTTTTGATCCCTCCAACTCATTCATCTTTATCACATTTTAGCCATTGTGATGTCTTTAAAACATACAGCTGATCTTGTAATTTCACTGCTTAACATGTTATAATGTCTTCTTATTGCCCTTAGGATTAATTACAAAATCATAAGACTCTGTGTGATCTGTCCAGGACTTCCCACACTACCCTTTAACCTTCTTTCTCTCTTCACTAGAATTGCAGCTTGATGAGGGCAGGATTCTTTGTCTTAGTCACTGCTGAATCCTCAGTGCCTGGAAGAGCATTTAGCTTATAGGAGGCACTCAAAAAATACTTTCCAAATAACTGAAAGCATCTTTTTAATCTTACCTCCCACTTCTTTCTGTTGGATTTAACCATATGGAATCTCCATTCCATCTACTGTAGACCAGTTTTAGTCCCCCTAAAGGCTTATGATCTTTCCTGTCTTTGAGTCTTGACAAATCTTCCTACAGTCTTCAACTCTGTTTTAACCCTGAACAGTCTCCATGCTCTTCTCTTGGCCAGATCTTACTCATCCTGTAGGTCTCACCTAAATATCACTTTCTCCAGGTTTTCATGACTTCTCGGTCTAGATTAGGTCTTCCTATTATATTCTTCTTTGAATACCTTATACCTTTGCTTATAATATGTGACATATGTGTTATCTGTTCACTGCCTGTAGAAAGCACTATAAAGACAGGGCTCTTGCTGATCTTATTTACCACTTTATGTCCAGTAACCTGCAAAATGTTCAATATATGTTCAGTAACTATTAATTGAATGAATGACTTAATGATGGGAAACAGGTAGTATATGGAGATGCCAGGATTGGAGATGTGTGTCCCTTTGTTTTTTAAGTGTGTGAAGTATGTTTCATACTAAAGATAAAGAACAAATTTACAGAAAGAACTTAAAACACAGAGAGGGGATAAATAATAGATTAAGGTCCTCGAGAAGGGAGGGATGGGATTCACAGAGATTAAATACATACAGGCCTGTATAACCAACTGCTGACTGGACATTTCCCCTTAGGTGGCCCAGAAGCCCCTAAAGCTCAACACACCTAAAATGTAATTTATCACTTTTCCCTTGTCAAGCCAGAAGAACACCAAAGCAACAACAAAAAAGCATCTGCCCTCCCTCCAGCACACCTGCTTTCAGTGAATAGCAGCACCATCCACCCAGCTGCCCAAGTCAGAAGCCTGGGAGTCGCCCATGACTCCTCAACCTTCCTTAGCTCCCACATGCAATCCATCATCAGCAAGGCCTTTCAGGTGCCTCCTCCACCAGACTTTGTTCTCAACACGGAAAAGAACCATGTTGGTCTTTTCACTACTGGATCCTCAGAACACAGGACAGTGCTTAGTATATTGTAAGCATTGAATAAATATTTGTTGAATAAATGAATGAAGAGATATGGGAACATATGTATATGTATAACTGATTCACTTTGTTATAAAGCAGAAACTAACACACCATTATAAAGCAATTATACTCCAATAAACATGTTAAAAAAAATGAATAGAGGGCTTCCCTGGTGGCGCAGTGGTTGAGAGTCCGCCTGCCGATGCAGGGGACGCGGGTTCATGCCCCGGTCCGGGAAGATCCCACATGCCGTGGAGCGGCTGGGCCCGTGAGCCATGGCCGCTGAGCCTGCGCGTCTGGAGCCTGTGCTCTGCAACGGGAGAGGCCACAGCAGTGAGAGACCCGCATACCACCACCACCAAAAAAATAAATGAATAGAAAATGTAACTACATTAAGGAGGAGGTAATTAGAGGAGGCAGAACAGAAACAAGGAGGAGGCATCTACAAATAACAAGGCCTAACAAATCATATCCTACAGTTAAATTAGTAAATAGTATCAACAAAACCGGGCCTTTGCATAATTAATCTGGTCATCTGAATGGGTGGTGTATATGGATTATATTGATATATTACAAAACTCCCAAATATTTCTGTATAAACCATGTTGTGACAGATCCAATGATGCCATTTAGAAGTGGCCCTTCTTGTTGCCAGCCTAATCCATTTATGTTTAATCTAAATCCAAGTATGGGATTACTGACATCATGATCTTTGGTTATTGAATTTAATCACATCGAACAGGGAAATGTGTCTCGTGTTACCTTTCTATGCAAATAGGTCTCATGTCACTAAATACTAGCTTATGTCTGTAACTAGGTCAGTTCATCTCACTGCAGGCTCAATTTCTTCCTCCAAAAACCAGAAATGAATACAACAAAAACAGCAACATTCTTCTTGGACCACTCAGACAATTCTTGAAACTATATGTTAAATTGTAAAGCATGAATTAGCCCAAACTGATATGAATCATCTTTACACAGAAGAAGCATACCTGTATTAAAAGCAGACATACCTATTTCTAACATCCAACCCAAGAAATACATATTGTTTTTCCCTGGTGCTTTGGTGACAACAAAGAGGTCAATTCAAGGTTCCACCACATCATATGTATTCTTCGTGTATTTTGTTTGGAGAAGTGTAAATCCTTTTTTTTTTTTTTTTACATTTTTTTCCTCATAAGAAAAAGTCAATCAAACTTAGAAATATTGCCAGCTTTACAGTTTCTTTTTTTCCTTCTTAGTCTAATAGATGAATGTCAATAGGTTTGTTAATTTTTTTTATAAGAGAAAGTGCCTAAGGCCTGAATTTCTAGCAGTCAGATTTCTAGAGTACATTTCTGTACACTTTCCATAGATTTCAAACGGTTCAATTCATCCTCCTGCAACAGGCTGCAAGTAGAACAACTCAGTTCCCTTAAAAAGGCCTGTATATTCATCACCCACTAAACTGAGGAGTCTACCCTCCCACACACTTTACCCCATCCTCATCCTCAGGAGCTCTAGGTTTTCTGAAGTATTATTAGAGTATTCAAGCCATACTCGCCAAACCATTATCAATTTTTGCAGGCTTGATTTCTGACAGTCATCTTCCTGACTCAACTTACCATATGTTTATTTACTGTGTCATAGATTCCAAGGGCTTTTTGATACCTTGCACAGGATTCAAGGCCTCAAGAAGTTGAAAATCTAGTACCATTTATGAAGACTCTCAGTTAGTGTCTCAATTGTGAGATTAGGGTAATGACCACAACTTCAATGAGTAGCTAAGAGAAGTAACGATACTGCATTGATTTCATGGGGTTGCTATGAGGATTAAATGTGCAAATACATGTAAAGCTCTTGGAACAGTGTCTGGCATGTTGTCACTGCTAAATATGAGTCAGTGATTATATATTATCCTATTTTACAGAGAGGAATCTGAGAAAGGAGCAGATTTAGGATATCAATTCAGATTTATCATACTCAAAAACCTGTTATCCTTATTACCACACAGCTCTGCAACCTGAACAAATGGGACACTTCTTTAAGATCTTTTTAGTAAAGATTAATTGAAGGAATATTGACCTGTATGGTTACATCCATAAATCTTTAGTCAGGAATATTGTACACACACTGGATCATGTACGTTTTACAACATTCCTGATGCTTTAGGAACTCTTATTATGCCCTTTGCACAAATGAGACAACTGAGGCACATAGAAGTTAAATACCTTGCGCAAGGTCTCACAGCCAGTAAGTGATGAAGCTAGGGTACCAACACAGCTCTGTCTAATTCCAAGAATCACACTTTTGACCAAAGGTTCTGTGGCCTTTGACTACAATTCCAGGGTATAGTTGTATCCTGTGTCTCTCTCAAGAAACAAGAACTGGTGTGTGCTCCCAATAAAAGGACAGCCCACACTTGCATGGCTCTTCACAGCTTTAAATTGCACCTGCACACATTTTCATTGTAATCCTCTCTCTGTGTGTGTGTGTGTATATATATATATATATATATATATATACACACTCTCTCTATATGTATACATATGTATACATATATGTGTGTTTGTATATATAGACACATACATATATACTCAGAGATATATGTATATATACAGACATAAATATACACACAAAATATGTAAATTACAAAAATCTTGCAGTGCATTCTATTATGAATGATTCCACTCATTTATGTCTATATGCTCTACTAGGTTTCTTTTTTTTTACATCTTTATTGGAGTATAATTGCTTGACAATGATGTGTTAGTTTCTGCTTTATAACAAAGGGAATCAGCTGTACATATACATACATCCCCATATCTCTGCCCTCTTGCGTCTCCCTCCCACCCTTCCTATCCCACCCCTCTAGGTGGTCACAAAGCACCGAGCTGATCTCCCTGTGCTATGCGGCTGCTTCCCACTAGCTATCTATTTTATATTTGGTAGTGTATACATGTCCATGCCACTCTCTCTTTGTCCCAGCTTACCCTTCCCACTCCCCATGTTCTCAGATCCATTCTTTAAGTCTGCATCTTTATTCCTGTCCTGCCCCTAGGTTCATCAGAACCTTTTTTTTTTTTTTTTTAGATTCCATATATATATGTGTTAGCATACGGTATTTGTTTTTCTCTTTCTGACTTACTTCACTCTGTATGACAGACTCTAGGTCCATCCACCTCACTACAAATAACTCAATTTTGTTTCTTTTTATGGCTGAGTAATATTCCATTGTATATATGTGCTACATCTTCTTTATCCATTCATCCGATGATGGACACTTAGGTTGTTTCCATGTCCTGGCTATTGTACATAGAACTGCAATGAACACTGTGGTACATGACTCATTTTGAATTATGGTTTTCTCTGGGTATATGCCCAGTAGTGGGGTTGCTGGGTTATATGGTAGTTCTATTTTTAGTTTTTTAAGGAACCTCCATACTGTTCTCCATAGTGGATGTAAGATGAAAAGACAACCCTCAGAATGGGAGAAAATATTTGCAAATGAAGCAACTTACAAAGGATTAATTTCCAAAATTTACAAGCAGCTCATGCAGCTCAATATCAAATAAAACAACCCAATCCAAAAATGGACAGAGACCTAAATAGACATTTCTCCAAAGAAGATATACAGACTGCCAACAAACACATGAACCAATGCTCAACATCATTAATCATTAGAGAAATGCAAATCAAAACTACAATGAGGTATCACCTCACACCAGTCAGAATGGCCATCATCTACTAGGTTTCCTTAAAAATATACAGAATGCTTTTCTTCCTCCTTTCCTTCTTCCTTCCACAAATATTCATCGAACCTTCCTAAAAAACTTACTAGGACCCAAGAACATTAGGCAGTCATTCTGCCTGCATGCATTATGCCAGTAAACCTCCAAGTCTGACAGTGGAAACCAGATACCACATTTCATGGTGATATCATTGTATATTTACATGGGCAGTAAAAGACTCTTCATGCTGCTCAAGATATCCAAGGACAGACCAGTGGGCCACCCTGCACTGATGGGTTAATTAGTCCCCATCACTATATCGTCTTTTTTTTTTAAACTGAAGTATAGTTGATTGGCAATGTTGTGTTAATTACTGCTATACAGCAAAGTAATTCACTTATACATATATATATTCTTTTTTTATATTATTTTCCATTATGGTTTATCATAGGATATTGAATATAGTTCCCTGTGCTATACAGTAGGACCTTGCTGTTTATCCATCCTATATATACCAGTTTGCATCTGCTAATCCCAAACTCCCACTCCATCCTTCCCCCTTGGCAACCATCAGTCTGTTCTCTATGTCTGTGAGTCTGTTTATGTTTGGTAGATAAGTTCATATGACCATCACTATAGTCTTGATTTGAGGAAGCCAAATGTCTGGAGCCCTCAGGTGAAAATTGTATGTTCCTTGTTATTTGAAAATAGTGTGTCACTGATGGAGTTAATTACCTAAAGAAGAGCTTCACACTGAATTCATGTAGCTGTGTCATGCTTCTCTTCTAAACTAGGACAATATAATTGTAACATAAAAATAAGTCATTGTATTTACTCTCAAGAGCTTGCTTCTCAGTTTTGCTAGTGACATGAAAAACTAATAGCAGGGTCGATATAATGTCTCTATGGTAATTATCACTCCACTTTTCCTCTCTTCCTATATTCTTCTCATGTTACATTTTAATGTGTTTCTGCTCAAGTCAATTCAATTTATCAGTAGGCAAGGGGCATGAAACGGGGCTGATTTGTTCTGGATCTAGTTACAAGTCAACTGTAAAATTCAGTTTTCAAGTTCACTTTTCAATCAGATACACATGAGAAGAACAATAACTGATTTGGGGGATACCGTTATTTAGAGAAGTTTAATCTGATGTAAATACAAAAGAAAAATATGAAAGGGTGAGGCATATTTTGCATTCATGAAATCTATGTGTTTCCTTCTTGCTTCTCCATTACAAAGGGATTTTAGGTTTCTAATGCATAATATGATAAACTACAAGAGACCACAAATGATAAAATGTGAGGAGACCCAAGAGATCCTCCAGAGCAGTGGCTTTTATACTAGGACATCCATATATGTGTACAGAGGTCCATGAAGAGTTTTTAAGGGGTACTTGGATGTGGCTAGTTCTAAGAGAAAGTATTTTCAGTTCCCTAACGTCTACGTGTCATCTTTTGGAAACTGATCTGCTTGGAAGCAGCGTCCAAGCAGCTTGTCCTGTCCTTTCCCCTGTTTCTTGTCCCAATCCTCCTGTCTCCACTTTATGAAAGAACAGCAGTGCTCTCAACTTGTCTCTAACAAGCACTGTTGTAACTGTTGAGAACGTGAATCATACTACCACTTGGTGACACATTCTTTGCCATCCATGCGGCTTCCAATTATTTCAAACCCATTGAAGGAAGACCTAAACCAGTTAACAGCTTATAAATTTTTGCCAGATAAGTCAGAGATCAAATGAGTATGAGACATTACTAAAATAAGACCCCTTTCCCATCTTGTAATTGTCACAAATAAGTTTCCAGGCCTAACATATATGCAAACCCAAACACCACACACAGAACAAAAGTTCTCCATGAATGAACTTAATTTTAGCACAAAAATATTTATCTAGGGGCAAATAAACTCATTGCAAAAATTATTCTTGTCCAATGCATTTAAGAAATAGATTTCTAAGAAATATTAACTTTGTTTTTAATATTTTATACATATGTGTAATGTTTTTTATTTTGATCAACTGGATACTACTAAATAAGTGTAATGATAACTCAATCCTGAATTTTTTTAATCCATAGGAATGTATGGTCACAGGAAATGTTTGAATGAACATTTTTATGTGTATACATATTTTTGTGCCCAAGAAATATGATCTTATGTTCCATAAAAGGTTTAAACATAAAATATATTACACTAGTATAAAATATTGTGGAAATAGCTATATGAGTTACAAAACGAAAAGGAACAATGTTAAATTTCTGACAGTTATAGATTGTACAAGTCCATTTTAATGGATAATGGTCGGTACCCAGTTGTTTGATATAGAGATGCTATTGGATGAATTTTAAAAGATGACGAAGTACTTTTATTTTTAAAATTTAATATTTGTAATATGCTCTAAAAGTACACTCTTTGTGACCATTTAAACATACAGTGAACGTTTTTAGCTTTTAATATATAACTTTTTGAGGGAGTAAGTATATTAAAAGTTTTTTAATGGATTAAGAAAGCAAAAAGTTTGATGAACACTGCCCCAATACAACAATTGTTAAATAATTTTCACACTGGAAAGCCTCCTTCCAGTGAAATCTTACAAAGAATCTCAATATATATAACAGATGTTCTTAGAACAGCTGTGTACCCCATTCATCCCACCCCTACCCTAACCCCAGCAGCAGCCCTTGAAGTATCTTCTTTGCATCTCTTAGAAAATAGCTTTCAAATAATTGTGCTAATGTAACCTTTTATTTTACAGTTGGGAAGTAGTGGCTCAGAGCCAGTGAATAACTGAACTGTAACCAAACCCAAGTTATCTAACTTCAAGGCAAAAACATAACATAGACAATCACAAGATACTATTCTGCCCCCATGGTTCAACCCAGCCATTAATAAATCATTGAGAAATGAGTACTTAATATATAATTTCTTTGTTCTGTGTTTTTAAACACATTACTTTAAATATCTCATTGTGAAAGCTTGCATCAGAGAGCTCCTCTTTTCATTAAGGGGTTTAGGCAATCCAAAGGGTAGAGCAAGACTTGAACACTGTGTAATGCAAAGGAAAGGCAAATTTGATTAAGTCAATGTGTTAATTTTATAAAATGATTAAAGAAATGAAGTTTTACTACTGTTTAATCTGAGGTTTGGTATAAACTAGAGCAAAATGAGTAAATTAAGTGTAAACAGTATTTGGGTCCATTTTCAGGTTCTGGAGCATAAGCCCAATCTCTTTTAGTGTATAAGAATTACTGGACCCAGAAGTAATAGGGAAGATGAATATGGCTCTAATTTCTTGCAACTGATGTTTGCAAAGCTTGATTATCTACTAATATTATCTACATAGATATATTTACTTAACACAATTCATTTCAACTATACCATAACAATTTTTTTAAAAATTCATTTCAAATAATTGAATTTAAAGACATCTATATGAAGATGTGAGAGTTTGACATACTCATTTCTTCATTGTTCAACAAGTCATGTTGATGTGTTGATATCTTACTGAAAAGGCTTTTTTTTCTGGTGGGAATTAAAGAAAAAAAAACATAAAAGCCCCTCTTCTGCCCACCCTTTAATACAGTGTCATCCTAAGCTTAACTCTGCAAACAGAGAATTATACCAAGGCATATGTTTCTGATTTATTATACCAGTACTAACTTGAAGTCTTCAGCTCTATCTGTAGAATAAAACATTAAATAGCAAGGTACTTTTTTCTTTTTGGCTGCATTGAGTCTTTGTTGCTACACGAGGGCTTTCTCTAGTTGTGACAAGCAGGGGCTAGTCTTTGTTGTGGTGCATGGGCTTCTCATTTGTGGTGGCTTCTCTTGTAGAGCACAGGCTCTAGGCACGCAGGCTCCAGGTGTTGTGGCACATGGGCTCAGTAGTTGTGCCACACGGGCTTAGTTGCTCTGTGGCACGTGGGATCTTCCTGGACCAGGGATTGAACCTGTGTCCCCTGCAGTGGCAGGCAGATTCTCAACCACTGTGCCACCAGGAAAGTACCAATAACAGGTTACTTTGATCAACAAAGACAGTCAAATTAGTTAATCCCATTGCCTGCACAAATTGTCCATGGTTAATTGGATGCACACATACCAAATATTTCACTGGCCTTGATGTCATTATTTCCTGCCTCTGCCTTAGTTTGATGTCTACAGTTTCCTGGCCCTGATGTCAAGATTTCCTGATGCTTCCTTAGTTTTATGTCTGCATTTGCCTCTCTGACCTCTGCTACTACTTTCCTCCTTGCACACTCCTAGGCTTATTGGTCTCATTGCACTTCAATACTTCCAACCCACCATGCACCCTCCTGCTTCACAGCCTTTCATTTGTTGTCCACTTTGCCTAGAATATGTTTGTCCTAGATAAGTGCATGATTCACTCTCTCACTTTTTTCAAGACTGTTTTCCCAAAGTCTCTTTACCAATGAGGTCCACTGTTACTTTTATCCTGTTTTGTCCTTCTTTTGGACTTATTAATTACCATCAAACATACTATATAATTTCTTTGTTTTATATTGTATTCCCCTCTGTCCTCCAAATATAACTTCCACAAGGGCAGTAATATTTTTTTTCTGAAGGAAAAATGAATCTTGATTTCAAATATGATAAAATGTAAAAAAACAGTTTCAAATATGATAAAATATAAAAAAAAATCCAGTATTCAGGGATACAGTAATATATGGCTATGGGACCTCCTGCCTATGGAGGATACTAGTTTAGGAAATAATAATCTAGGAAGAGGATAATAGTAACTATACACAGAGGAATATTTTATAACGTTTACTTCACATTGACAAGGATAATGAGAGAAAAAGAGAACTTGAATGAGTGCAGTCAATTCAGCACATCTGGATCCAACTCATTTTGTAAAATAAAACTCAAAAGAGGAATGCTGGGGGGACCTTCAAGATGGCGAAAGAGTAACACGTGGAGATCACCTTCCTCCCCACAAATATATCAATAATACATCTACAGGGCTTCCCTGGTGGCGCACTGGTTGAGAGTCCGCCTGCTGATGCAGGGGACATGGGTTTGTGCCCCGGTCTGGGAAGATCACACATGCCACGGAGCAGCTGGGCCCGTGAGCCATGGCCGCTGAGCCTGCGTGTCTGGAGCCTGTGCTCTGCAACAGGAGAGGCCACAACAGTGAGAGGCCCGTGTACTGCAAAAAAAAAAAAAAATCTACATGTGGAACAACTCCTACAGAACACCTACTGAACCCTGGCAGAAGACTTAAGAATGCCCAAAAGACGCCAGAGGGCGACCTACATGCAGAGGCGGGGCCAAATCCAAAGCTGAACCCCAGGAGCTGTGCGAACAAAGAAGAGAAAGACAAATTTCTCCGAGCAGCCCCAGGAGCAGAGGATCAAATCTCCACAATAAACTTGATGTACCTTGCATTTGTGGAATACCTGAATAGACAACAAATCATCCCAAACTTGAGGCAGTGGACTTTGGGAGCAACTGTAGACTTGGGGTTTCCTTTCTGCATCTAATTTGTTTCTGGTTTTATGTTTATCTTAGTTTAGTATCTAGAGTTATTATCATTGGTAGATTGGGTTACTGATTTAGTTGCTCTCTTTCTTTTTAAAATATATATATATATATTTTTTTTTTCCTTTTTCTCTTTATATGAGTGTGTATGTGTATGCTTCTTTGTGTGATTTTGTATGTGTTTGCTTTTAATATTTGTCCTAGGGTTCTGTCTGTCCTTTTTGTTGCTTATTTTAGTATAGTTTTTAGTGCTTCTTATCACTGGTGGATTTGTTTACTGGTTTGGTTGCTCTCTTCTTTCTTTCTTCTTTTTTATTACATTTTTATTTTTAATGACATTTTTTTATTTTAATGACTTTTTTACATTATTTTATTTATTTATATATTTATTTTTCTCCCTTTTCTTCTGAGCTGTGTGGCTGACAGGGTCTTTGTGCTTCAGCTGGGTGTCCTCCCTGTGCCTCTGAGGTGGGAGAGCCAAATTCAGGATACTGGTCCACCAGAGACCTCCCGGTCTCACATAATATCAATCAGTGAGAGCTCTCCCAGAGACCTCTATCTCAATGATAAGACCCAGACCCAGTCAATAACCAGCAAACTCCAGTGCTGGACACCCCATGCCAAACAACTAGCAAGACAGGAAAACAACCCCACCCATTAGCAGAGAGGCTGCCTAAAATCATAATAAGTTCAGAGACAATCCAAAACACACCACTGGACACAGTCCTGCCCACCAGAAAGAAAAGATCCAGCCTCATTCACCAGAACACAGGCACCAGTCCTCTCCACCAGGAAGCCTACACAACCCACTGAACCAACTTTACCCACTGGGGGCAGACACCAAAAACAACGGGAACTAAGAACCTGCAGCCTGCAAAAAGGAGACACCAAACAGAGTAAGTTAAACAAAATGAGAAGACAGAGAAAAACACAGAAGATGAAGGAGCAAGGCAAAAACCCACCAGAGCAAACAAATGAAGAGGAAATAGGCAGTCTACCTGAAAAAGAATTCAGAGCGATGATAGTGAAGATGATCCAAAATCTTGGAAATAGAATGGAGGAAATACAAGAAACGTTTAACAAGGACCTAGAAGAGCTAAAGAGCAAACAAACAATGATGAACAACACAAGAAATGAAATTAAAAGTCCTCTAAAAGGAATCAATAGTAGAATAACTGAGGCAGAAGAATGGATAAGTGACCTGGAGATAAAATAGTGGAAATAACTACAGTAGAGCAGAATAAAGAAAAAAGAATGAAAAGAATTGAGTACAGTCTAGAGACCACTGAGACAACATTAAATGCTCCAACATTTGAATTTCAGGGGTCTCAGAAGAAGAGAGAAAGAAAGGGACTGAGAAAATATATGAAGAGATTATAGTTGAAAACTTCCCTAATATGGGAGAGGAAATAATCAATCAAGTCCAGGAAGCACAGAGAGTCCCATACAGGATAAATCCAAGGAGAAACATGCCAAGACACATATTAATCAAACTATCAAAAATTAAATGCAAAGAACAAATATTAAAAGCAGCAAGGGAGGGCTTCCCTGGTGGCGCAGTGGTTGAGAGTCCGCCAGCTGATGCAGGGGACGCGGGTTCATGCCCCGGTCTGGGAGGATCCCACATGCCGTGGAGTGGCTGGGACCGTGAGCCATGGCCGCTGAGCCTGCGTGTCCAGAGCATGTGCTCCACAACGGGAGAGGCCACAAGAGTGAGAGGCCCGCGTACTGCAAAAATAAAAAAATAAAAAGCAGCAAGGGTAAAACAACAAGTAACACATAAAGGAATCCCCATAAGGTTAAGAGCTGAACTTTCAGCAGAAACTCTGCAAGCCATAAGGGAGTGGCAGAACATATTTAAAGTGATGAAGGAGAAAAACCTACAACCAAGATTACTCTACCCAGCAAGGATCTCATTCAGATTTGATGGAGAAATTAAAAGCTTTACAGACAAGCAAAAGATAAGAGAATTCAGCACCACCAAACCAGCTTTACAACAAATGCTAAAGGAACTTCTCTAGGCAGGAAACAAACACAAGAGAAGGAAAAAACCTACAATAATAAACCCAAAATAATTAAGAAAATGGTAATAGGAATATACATATCGATAATTTCCTTAAATGTAAATGGATTAAATGCTCCAACCAAAACACATAGACTGGCTGAATGGATACAAAACCAAGACCCATATATATGCTGTCTACAAGAGACCCACTTCAGACCTATGGACACATAAAGACTGAAAGTGAGGGGATGGAAAAATATATTCCATACAAATGGAAATCTAAAGAAAGCTGGAGTAGCAATTCTCATATCGGACAAAATGGACTTTAAAATAAAGACTATTACATGAGACAAAGACGGACACTACATAATGATCAAGGGATCAATCCAAGAAGAATATAAAACAGTTGTAAATATTTATGCCGCCAATGTAGGAGCACCTCAATACATAAAGCAAATACTAACAGCCATAAAAGGGGAAATCGACAGTAACACAATCATAGTAGGGGACTTTAACAGCCCACTTTCACCAATGGACAGATCATTCAAACTGAAAATAAATAAGGAAACACAAGCTTTAAATGATACATTAAACAAGATGGACTTAATTGATATTTTTAGGACATTCCATCCAAAAACAACAGAATACACATTCTTTTCAAGTGCTCATGGAACATTCTCCAGGATACATCATATCTTGGGTCACAAATCAAGCCTTGGTAAATTTAAGAAAATTGAAATTGTATCAAGTATCTTTTTCTGACCAGAATGCTATGAGACTAGATATCAATTAAAGGAAGAAATATGTAAAAAATACAAACACATGGAGGCTAAACAACACACTACTTAGTAACCAAGAGTTCAGTGAAGAAATCAAAGAGGAAATCAAAAAATACCTAGAAACAAATGACAATGAAAACATGACGACCCAAAATCTATGGGATGCAGCAAAAGCACTTCTAAGAGGGAACTCTATAGCAATACAATCCTACCTTAAGAAACAAGAAACATCTCAAATAAACAACCAAACCTTACACCTAAAGCAATTAGAGGAAGAAGAACAAAAAACCCCAAAGGTAGCAGAAGGAAAGAAGTCATAAAGATGAGATCAGAAATAAATGAAAAAGAAATGAAGGAAATGATAGCAAAGATCAATAAAACTAAAAGCTGGTTCCTTCAGAAGATAAACAAAATTGATAAACCATTAGCCAGACTCATCAAGAAAAAAGAGGGAGAAGACTCAAATCAATAGAATTAGAAATGAAAAAGGAGAAGTAACAACTGACACTGCAGAAATACAAAAGATCATGAGAGATTACTACAAGCAACTCTATGCCAATAAATTGGACAACCTGGAAGAAATGGACAAATTCTTAGAAATGCACAACCTGCCGAGACTGAACCAGGAAGAAATAGAAAATATGAACAGACCAATCACAAGCACTGAAATTGAAACTGTGATTAAAAATCTTCCAAAAAACAGAAGCCCAGGATCAGGTGGCTTCACAGGCGAATTCTATCAAACATTTAGAGAAGAGCTAACACCTATCTTTCTCAAACTCTTCCAAAATATAGCAGAGGGAGGAACAGTCCCAAACTCATTCTATGAGGCATCCATCACTCTGACACGAAAACCAATGAAGATGTCACAGAGAAAGAAAACTACAGGCCAATATCACTTATGAACATAGATGTAACAATCCTCTACAAAATACTAGCTAACAGAATCCAACAGCACATTTAAAGGGTCATACACTATGATCAAGTGGGGTTTATCCCAGGGATGCAAGGATTCTTCAATATATGCAAATCAATCAATGTGATACAGCATATTAAGAAACTGAAGGACAAAAACCATATGATCATCTCAATAGATGCAGAGAAAGCTTTCGACAAAATTCAACACCCATTTATGATAAATACCCTCCAGAAAGTAGGCATAGAGGGAACTTTCCTCAACATAATAAAGGCCATATATGACAAACGCAGTGCCACATCGTCCTCAATGGTGAAAAACTGAAAGCATTTCCACTAAGATCAGGAACAAGACAAGGTTGTCCATTCTCACCACTATTATTCAACATAGTTTTGGAAGTTTTAGCCATAGCAATCAAAGAAGAAAAAGAAATAAAAGGAATCCAAATCAGAAAGGAAGAAGTAAAGCTGTCACTGTTTGCAGATGACATGATACTATACATAGAGAATCCTAAAGATGCTACCAGAAAACTACTAGAGCTAATCAATGAATTTGGTAAAGTTGCAGGATACAAAATTAATGCACAGAAATCTCTTGCATTCCTATACACTACTGATGAAAAATCTGAAAGTGAAATTAAGAAAACACTGTCATTTACCATTGCAACAAAAAGAATAAAATATGTAGGAATAAACCTACCTAAGGAGACAAAAGACCTGTATGCAGAAAATTATAAGACACTGATGAAAGAAATTAAAGATGATAGAAACAGAGAGATATACCATGTTCTTGGATTGGAAGAATCAACATTGTGAAAATGACTATACTACTCAATGCAATCTACAGATTTAATGCAATCTCTATCAAACTACCACTGATATTTTTCAGAGAATTAGAACAAAAAGTTTCACAATTTGTATAGAAATACAAAAGACCCCGAATAGCCAAAGCAATCTTGAGAAAGAAAAACGGAGCTGGAGGAATCATGCTCCCTGACTTCAGACTATACTACAAAGCTACAGTAATCAAGAGAGTATGGTACTGGCACAAAAACAGAAATATAGATCAGTGGAACAGCATAGAAAGCCCAGAGGTAAACCCACACACATATGGTTACCTTATCTTTGATAAAGGAGGCAAGAATACACAGTGGAGAAAAGACAGCCTCTTCAATAAGTGGTGCTGGGAGAACTGGACAGCTACATGTAAAAGAATGAAATTAGAACACTCCCTAACACCATACACAAAAATAAACTCAAAATGGATTAAAGACCTAAATGTAAGGCCAGAAACTATCAAACTCTTAGAGTAAAACATAGGCAGAACACTCTATGACATAAATCACAGCAAGATCCTTTTTGACCCACCTCCTGGAGAAATGGAAATAAAAACAAAAATAAACAAATGGGACCTAATGAAACTTCAAAGCTTTTGCACAGCAAAGGAAACCATAAAGAAGACGAAAAGACAACCCTCGGAATGGGAGAAAATATTTGCAAATGAAGCAAATGATAAAGGATTAATCTCCAAAATATACAAGCAGCTCCTGCAGCTCAATATCAAGAAAACAAACAACCCAATCTAAAAATTGGCAGAAGACTTAAATAGACATTTCTCCAAAGAAGATATACAGATTGCCAACAAACACCTGAAAGAATGCTCAACATCATTAATCATTAGAGAAATGCAAATGAAAACTACAATGAGATATCATCTCACACCAGTCAGAATGGCCATCATCAAAAAATCTACAAACAATAAATGCTGGAAAGGGTGTGGAGAAAAAGGAACCCTCTTGCACTGTTGTTGGGAATGTAAATTGATACAGCCACTATGGAGAACAGTATGGAGGTTCCTTTAAAAACTAATAGAACTATAATATGACCCAGCAATCCCACTACTGGGCATATACCCTGAGACAACCATAATTCAAAAAGAGTCATGTACCAAAATGTTCATTGCAGCTCTATTTACATTAGCCAGGACATGGAAGCAACGTAAGTGTCCATTGACAGATGAATGGATAAAGAAGATGTGGCACATATATACAATGGAATATTACTCAGCCATAAAAAGGAACAAAACTGAGTTATTTTTTGTGAGGTGGATGGACTTAGAGTCTGTCATACAGAGTTACATAAGTCAGAAAGAGAAAAACAAATACCATATGCTAACACATATATATGGAATATAAAAAAATAGTCAGAAGAACCTAGGTCAAGACGGGTATGAAGATGCAGGCCTACTAGAGAATGGACTTGAGGATACTGGGAGGGGGACGTGTAAGCTGGGACAAAGTGAGAGAGTGGCATGGACATATATACACTACCAAACGTAACATAGACAGCTAGTGGGAAGCAGCCGCATAGCACAGGGAGATCAGCTCGGTGCTTTGTGACCACCTAGAGGGGTGGGATAAGGAGGATGGGAGGGAGGGAGATGCAAGAGGGAAGAGATATGGGGACATATGTATATGTATAACTGACTCACTTTGTTATAAACAGAAACTGACACACCATTGTAAAGGAATTATACTCTAATAAGGATTTAAAAAAAAAAAAGATGTGGTACATATATACAATGGAGTATTACTTAGCCATAAAAAGGAACGAATTTGGGTCATTTGTAGAGCCATCGATGGATCTAGAGACTGTCATACAGAGTGAAGTAAGTCAGAAAGAGAAAAACAAATATCATATATTAATACATATATGTGGAATCTAGAAAAATGGTACAGATTAACCAGTTTGCAGGGCAGAAATAGAGACACAGATGTAGAGAACAAACGTATGGACACCAAGGGGGGAAAGTGACAGTGGGGGGGGGCGTGGTGTGATGAATTGGGAGATTGGGATTGACATATATACATTAATATGTATAAAATAGATAACTAAAAAAACCTGTATAAAAAAATAAAATTTAAAAATTAAAAAAAATAAAATGTATTGTGTATTATTAACCTAGTAGCAGCACATAAATTCAGTTCACAAAACCACTTTAGATTAAGGCATCATAAAAAATGAACCTGTCAATGCCAGTGCTGAGAAGCAACCCAAATTTACTTTTACTGTGGGCTCCAAATTTTAAGGTGGCTGCATGCAGTTTAGTAAGATAACTATATTGTTTGCTATGTAAATTCTTATATGGTGTTAATTACTTGTAAGTATGCTAATCTTCTCCATTAGAATGCTCTCTCATCCCATTTTCACTTCCCAGGCCTGACCTAAATTTTGGGACATTGATGATACATATGAGTAAGGGAAAAATGGCAAACTACCTTTACCCTTATATTTAGGCTCACATATTCTTTTCTTAAAGTATAGTCTGAAAATCTCATTGAAGTATATGTAACTTGCTGTGAAAATGTTACTCTGCCTTAAATATGATCCTGCAAAAATTCAAAAGAGTTCTTCCAAATAAGGATAAGTTCATCAGTAGCAGATAGAGAATGAAAACCCAGAGTCAAGTAGGAAAGTGTAAAATTCAGATACAGTGATTTTTTTCAATGAAGACAAACAGCTGCTCTCAGAAGCAGACTGTATTTCCAAGTGGCAGAAGGGCTACTGTTCTAATAATGCCAACACATGGCCAACATATTCTTGGATTAAAAACTACCACCTCAAAGAAAGAGCTGTCAAATTAAAGAACCAAACTTTACCTGTTTAAAAAGACCAATCACAGAATGCGCATTAATGGACCCAGATCCAAGTAGCTTAGCCCCACCTGGCTGGGAGTAGGAAAAAGTTAGAATGAAGCCAAAAGCTGGGTTCATATCAGCAATCATTCAATGCCCTACTGCGTGCCTAATGTTGTGTTTGCTTGTAGTAAGCAGCTATACTTCCTGCCCTGCCACGTTCACCCTTCTCCTTCCTATCTGGTATTTTCTATATTTTTTTATTAGTTAACAATTTTCCAGAATTGGTTCCAGTTCTCCCTGCCTCCACTTTCTCCTATTTTAATCATTCTTTCTTTTTTTTTTTATTGAAGTATAGTTGATTTACAATGCTGTGTTAGTTTCAGTTGTACAGCAAATTGATTCAGTTATACATATACATATATCCCCTCTTTCTTAAATTCTTTTCCCATATAGGTCATTACAGAGTATTGAGTAGACTTCCCTGTGCTATACAGTAGGTCCTTATTAGTTATCTATTTTATATATAGTAGTGTGTATGTGTCAATCCCAATCTCCTAATTTATCTCCCTCACCCCCCAGTAACAATAAGTTTATTTTCTACATCTGTAACTTTATTTCTGTTTTGTAAATAAGTTCATTTGTACCATTTTTTTAGATTCCACATATAAACGATATCATATGATATTTGTCGTTTAATCTTTCATTTTAGTTTTTCTTTTAACATCCACATGTGACCTCACATATACCCTGCTTTAACCATTCAGTGACTCTGCCTACAAATATAAGCTTCTGAAGCCAGGGGTTTTGTTCTCAGCTGTATCTCTAGTGACTAGAAAATTGATTGCAATTAGTAAGCATGGAACAACCATTTATTTAATGAGTTAACTACTTTGTTGTCACAGTAACAAATTATCCTTCACTTGGCAGGATAATGTCTTTCACAATCTAGCCCTAAACCACCTTTCCAGGCTCTTTTCCCATAATCTCTTCTGTCCAATACTCTCTATGCTCTAACTTACTCTCACTGTACCAATAATGCACCATGTTGCTAGAGGCTGCCCACAGTTCCTTGCCACATAGGCCTTCCCAACATGGCCACTTACTTCCTCAAGAAAGCAAGGAGAGTTTTTATAGTGAGTTGGCTACCAAGATGGAGTCATATGATGTGACATTATCACAGGAGTGACATCCATCACTTTTGTCATGTTCTTTTGGTTAGAAGCAAGTCACAGGTCCTGCCTATACTCAAGGAGAGGGACTTATAAAAAGATGTGAGTACCTGGAAGTAGGTATTAGGCTTCATTAGGGTCTCTTTGCAATGGTGGCCTTGTAGCTGAGTGAATGGTGATACTGTTTACTAAGATTAGGAACAAATGAGGACATACCAAGTTTATAGTGGGGCTAACAGAAGGATGGGTTTGAAGCTCATGAGTTCCCTAATGGGAATCTTGAATTTGAAGAGCCCCTGAGGCATCCATTTACAGATGTAGAGTGGGATATATAGATCTGAAATCTGGAATAGAATTTCAGGCTGGAGAAATAAATTGAGAAGGTTGTCAGCATATATTGGCCACTGAAGTATGGGAGTAGAAGAGATCACAGAGGGAGAAGAAGTCCGTGTCCAAAAGAACTTTAGTATTTAAGGCCCCTGAAAAGGAGAAGTATTCATAACACAAATATTTATTCAGTGTCTATTATGTGTCAGGCATTGTGTTAGGTGTTGTCAACTACGAATTGGCACTCACCATTGGCACTTGCCATCTATCGCTACAAGGTTTAAATCTTGTGCTGCTGCAGCTGCTGACTTTCAACACCCCTGAAAGCAGTTCAGGGTGGAGAGCAGAAATGAGGCCCTCTGTGCTCTGGGAAAAACTGGCAGAACAGGTCTTCAGATAGTTAGACAATTTCAGGAGCCGATTTTATGAGCCCAATTCTTGCATCTCCTCATATCTAGAAAAGCACTAAAAGCCTTCATGGTGACATCTGCTCCTCGTGACTAGCAGTAACCTGCACGAGACTAGCAGAAACCTTCTGTAAAAATATATGCTTGATTGCGTGTATTCCCCCTTCACCAAAATAATATATATACTGACCTTCCCCCCTGCCTCTTTGGAGCTGTTTCTCAGAGCTATCTGGGATGCTGCCTCCCAGGCTATAGTCCTCATTTTGCCCCAAATAAAACTTAACTCGCAACTCTCACATTGTGCATTTTTTTAAGTCAACAGTGTTGTCCAGTATAGGTGTCTTGAGCTCAGAAGAGATGTCTAAGCCGGGACAATAAAAAGACTGTAAATTCTTTTTGAACCAGGACCATATCTTAGTCATCACTGTATCTAAAAACATAGAATAATTACTTACATGTAGTAGATGTTAAATCTACTATGAACTAAGGAATTAATTTCATTTACCTGTCATAAACACACACACACAGACACTTATATTCATACACTAGTCCTAGGAATAAGAAGATAGTTCTAAATTGTGGTTCTTCCTCATCCTCTTTAAGATATTTAAACAGACTTTTTCCAGATTACAGAGTTAACCTTTCGGATTTAACCTAATCACAAACTTCATATTATAAAGAATAAAAGATACAGTGCTGTAAAATCAATAAAATAACTCACTATGGCAAACATAAAAATATTACTTCCGATACAAGCTTTGTACAAACATAATTCTTTCTGGTTTTCTGTAACTTGTATGGTGGCAAAATTCAATATGTAATTAGAAATCAAGTTTCTCTTAAAGTTATATAGTCCGGAGGACATTTTTGTTACTTAACCGGAAAATGAATGTAGGTTACTGGGCAGTGACTGACTAGAAGCTAAAGAATGAAGAAGTTAAAAAAAATACTTGCTTAGTTCTTTCACTGAAAATATGTCTGAAGGCAATACATATGCTCAAGAAAATTCACTTAAAAGTAATTGTAGATGAGTCAAAAATAGTAGAAGAGACAGCTAAGCCAGAATAGTGCTTTAAATTAATTGTTTTCTTTACATAACTGAAAAAGATAATTTCAATAGTTGGAACGCCTCAGAAAATTGTGAATGAAAAATGCTCACAGCAAACAAAAATATTAATTCCTAATGTATAGAGAACTAGAGGAGGCAAATAAAACTTGCAGATCAATAACTCAGAAGTAAGTGAAAGAGTAAGCCTCAAAAAGTCAAAATAAACTGAGCTTTTTCTACATTGAATATTGAAATCTCACGGAATTCAGACCTTGTCACTTTACGCTGTTTAAATGCAGTTTGATGATACGTAAATAGATGTGTCATAACAATGAAAGATTATGTTTGACAACTTTTTGGGAGTAAGAGCTACGTCTTAAGAGCTTCATGAAACGCTTAGTTGACACATACCACTATATGTTTCTCCCCATGCAATGCAATGCAATATTCCTTTAAAAAGTAGATAAATCTTTCAGGCTCATAGTGTTTTATCTAGCACTTCATGAGCAGTGTTTTCAGCAAATTAAATAGAGAAATTATATTTTTCTTATTTCTATATAGAGCATATGGTTGGTGGGCTTGTTGATTTCATGTGAGCTACCATAAAATTTATTCTTCCTCTCTTTAATTTAGGCACATTTTTATTGCTTTTTTGGTTCTTTCTAAGGACTGTCACTTCCTTAGACTTCACTGTTTGCTCCCTCCCTCCTTTTATCAAGAGAAATATCAGCTAACTTTCTTTTGGAGTCATTTTTGCCGCAATGAAATCACAGTTTAGTTTACGGGAATTATAGCATAGGTGTCAAAACAAGGAGGAGAGAATAGTAAAGCCCAGCAGAAATGCAGATGCTGAGACTGGTTGCCCACGTTCATAAGCCATCATTTAAGTGTTAATCATGACCTATTGTGGACTTTGTAGATTCTCACAAATTGCTGAACTTTAAATTAATATATTAACTAATGTTCCAGAAAGTCACAGCTGACTGAAATTCTATTAAAGAAGTAGATGAACTGATAGGTACAAATAGATATGGAGAGAGAATTTTTGTTGATTTTAGAATACAACTCTCTAGAAAAGAGTATATTCTATGATGAATTAAACAAAAATGGATAATATTTTAGTTTAAAAATTGAACTCTCATGTTAGGCACTAGAAATGAGTTCACAACTACCAGTCACTAGGAAAGTTTTCCTTTAAAGAGAAAATGAATGGGAACATGTGATGTAGTTTTAATGCACTAACAGAACTGAGTATTATTATTGAAGGCTGGTTGCCTGGGAAGCTAAGACATGAACATAGATAACATACAAGGCATTATGACAAAGCTTCACAAAATGCCATGAGAACACAGGAAAATGAGACAGTTCTGATTGACGATGTTGAAAAAGTCTTCAAGAAAGACAGCTATTTGGGTGGGGCTACATATGATGTGTAGAAATGGGAGTAACAGCATCCTGGAAGGACAGAACTTTGTGAGCAAAGGTAGGAAGTTAGAAAAGTGTACACCTCAAACTATTCAATGTGGTTGGAGCATAAAGGGTAGAGCATGGGAAGTAATGGAAGACAAAGGCTACACAGGCAATATGAAGTTGAATTATAATTTAAATCATTTCTACCCTTTACCAATTGAGCAAACTTGGATAATTTACTTAATTATTTTGAGTCTCAGTTTCCCTATCTTTAAAATGGGGCTAATAGCATTTTTTTTAAAGCACAGTTGATTTACAATATTATGTTAGCTTCAGGTGTACAACATAGCAATTCACTTTTGGGTTTTTTTTTTGCATATTATACATTGTCCATTATAGTTTATTACAAGACATTGCATGTAATTCCCTGTGCTATACAGTAAATCCTCATTGCGTATCTATTTTATGTATAGTAGTTTGTGTCTATTAATCCCATAGTCCTAATTTGTCCCTCCATCCCCCATCCCCTTTGGTAGAATTTCTTTAATATCAACACGAAGAATGCATATGTTGTACCTAGCATTATTTCTTGCGCAAAATAGGCAGTGAGTAAGGTACTACTTACCCATTTCTTTAGTTTTCTGTCCTGAAGCAATACTGTATGTAGTTATAATTTATACATATACAACCTACTCTGCAAAATATATAGTTCTAAAAATTTCTATGTGTACATATACATTTTGTAACTAATGTTGCATTTAAAATATGCCCCTGTGACAAAACTATAATTCAAAAAGATACACACATCCCTAAGTTCATAGAAGCACTATTCACAATAGCCAAGACATGGAAACAACCTAAATGTCCATGAACAGATAAATGGATAAAGAAGATGTGGTACATATATACAATGGAATACTACTCAGCCATAAAAAATAATGAAATAATGCCATTTGCAGCAATATGGGTGGACCTAGAGATTATCATACTAAGTGAAGTAAGTCAGACAGAGAAAGACAAATATATGATATCACTTATATGGAATCTAAAACATGGCACAAATGAATCTATCTACGAAACAGAAACAGACTCACGGACATAGAGAACAGACTTGTGGTTGCCAAGGGGTATGGGGGTGGAAGAGGGATGGACTGGGAGTTTGGGGTTAGGGTTAGTAGATACAAACTATTAACATATAGAATGGATAGACAACAAGATCCTATTGTATAGCACAGGGAACTATATTCAATATCCTGCGATAAACCATAATGGAAAAGAATATAAAAAGAATGTATATATGTGTGTAACTGAGTCACTTTGCTGTACAGCAGAAATTAACACAACACTGTAAATCAACTATACTTCAGTAGAATAAATAAATATGCACCTGTGGATCAGTATTTAAAGAAATAATATAGAAAAAACTTCAAAAAAGAGAATAACTTCACCCCACTTCACTTCCTCAATTTTCCCCATTCCATAAATCCAGGTTTTCAAACACCATGTTTTCTTAATGAGGTGTATACCTATATGAACTTGCCCTCCAAACGAACTTTGACCTCAGAGAGGTGTATGCAAATTCAGTATTACAGCCTAGAATTTGCTTCCTTATTAGAGATGTGTGATCAAAGGTTCAGTTTTTTTTTCTTAATTTTTATAAAGGTTCAGCTTGTAGCCACCACCAGGATACATCACTGACTACCAGTGAGAGATAAAAGAACTGGGACAGTGTGAATTTCTATATATCCATATCACTGACAGGAGAAAGAAAACGTTAGCAGGCATAGCATAGTATGTGTTGAGTTTTTTCTTGTAATGGAAAAGTGAATATTGACATTTTCACACATAGAAGAACTCAGGCAAAAGAACCTAGTAACCTTCCTGGGATTCAGCTTGGAAAGTCACTTTGAAAACACATCTAATGTGTCCCTTAGAGTGGCCATGGAAAGATGGCTTAAGACAATATCCAAAATGAAGTTACTGAAACTCTGGAAGACTGAAACCTAGAGGCAGGGCAGTACAGCCCAGGCTATATTAGAGGCACCAACTAGCTCTGAGCATTAAACGTGGTAGCACTATACTTACCTCATTTACAACTTCGATTTCTTGACCCAAAAAGTATTGGGTGAAGGAAGGGTGAAGAAATGAGACTAACTTGGTATTCAACTTGCTGAGAGGATGAAAGAGAAATGTGGGCTTGAGGAAAATAGGTGCTAAAATGACACCTCTAATTGTACTTTGTTAGAAACAATCATATAAAGGACATTTCAGTGCTCAGTCCATGTGACTCAGGGAAACCTGAAGTACTTGAACTGTGGAGATAATATATTTGTTCAGAAGGAGAGTTTGCAAAATGTAGCCTCCAATTGGGACTGAGGTTGTAACTTAGATAACAAAGTACATGCCTTAAAACCATTTGGCCATCTCCGTACAGTGTAGAGGATTATAGTGTTTTGAATGTTAGAAACACCAGACTGACTTTTACATTGGATGGATGGATGGATGGATGGATGGGATGGATGGATAGAGATAATGCTTTACCATTATGTCACATCATAAGGCACTCCCACAGCTATTATCCTCTCTTGTTATTTCATGCTGGTTGGGAAGGATCTATATCGGTATTGTCATTTTACAAATGAGAAAAAGAAATGGGTAACTTTTCAACAGTTACATAGCTATTAAGTTGTACATATATCCCAGTTACTACTGCTGTGAAGCTAACGACCTTAAAACTGAGTGGCTTAAAACCACAACTATTTTATTACATTTTACATATACTATAGTTAAGGAATTTAGGTAGGTCTCAGCTGGATAATTCTTCTGCTCTTCATGGCATTGACTGAGGTCAGTTAGTTGTACTCAGCTGGAGGAAGCCATGGTCTGTAGGTCCAGGACTGCTTTACTCACATTCTTGACACCTTAGAAGGGATGACTGGAAGATACCTGGGGTCAGCTGGGACTTTTGACCAAAGTGTCTACATGTAGCCCCTCCAATGTGTTAGTCTCAGGAAAATAACGCTCCTTTTACTGTGGTTTGCTCCCCTAGAGGGTTCAAAGAGAAGCAGGCAGAAGATGTCTGACCTTTTCTGAACTAGCCTTGGAAGTCACAGAGCATACATTCTGCTACATTTTTAGCAATTACAAGGAAGTTATATCACGTACCAGGTTTGAAAGGAAGGGAAATTACACTCTGCCTCTTGATTGGAGTGTGTCAAATTGTAAAAGAGAAATTTCATGGACCTTCTTTAGGAAATACAATGTGTTTAAGTGCCAAGACTAAAACTAGTGTCTCATAATTCTTAGACTTTCCTAAGTTCTTAAATTTCTATGCTTCATATAAGTGTAAGTGTGTAATCACAGACACATGCATAGACATAGACTGTGACAAACAATGTCCACATTTCACTGTATTTGTGAAATGAGTAGATGAATGAATGTGTGAATACTGAATGTGGGAAAAGTATATGTAGTACATAATTTCCATTTTCTATATAAAAGAGGATCATTGAAATTTGTATTCTAATCAGTTTAATTATAGCTACTTTCAGTTGCATTTTAGGAATTAGTTTGGCTAGTCCTGATTGATACTTCCATGCAATAAGCAGAAATAAATTATAATTCTAGAAAGTGGATAATGATTGAGTGCCTCTGCATACAAACAGTCCAAGCATTAAATCTAGGCTGGGGTTCATTTACAAGGTAAAGATTTTAATGAATAACCTCTATGACCTTGTATAAGTGGTTGTGTCACAGTTTTCCTCAAAGATACATGTGTCTATCTGTACTATGGGGTCCTCTATGGATTCCCACTTTTTCCTTTATCCTTGGTTGTGTATTATGATTTCACAATACATAGTAATTAGCTTTGTATAGATTTTAAAGTTGTCTCCTAAACCAAATGAGAAATACCTGGAAGATAGCCCAGCTTCATTCATGGTGAGAAGAGAAATATATATCCTATCTTTCCTTCTAAGTATTTTTTTTCCTTGACTAAAAACATTCCATTTTTAAACTAAAAGTAAGTGATGGACTGGGGACAATACTGAAATAATTTACAATAAGCAGGTGTGTGAATACAGTGATTTGTTTTAGGGAAGAATTTGTCATTTGTGGTGAAAGGGGTATTTTCTAGGAGGAATAATTTAACTTGGCCTACATCCAAAATGCATGTTCTTATACTAAGAACAAATATGTCAGTTTCACAAGTGAACAATGGTCATCTTTCAAGTGCACTAGAGAAACTCAGTTTCAAAAAGGCATACATAGACAATGAATATGCTTCTTGATTAATTTGCTACAGTTAGGTTCTTTGAGGCTTATAATTCATCCAGATGAAGCACCACTGAGTCAAACTTTTATTTACAACTCATTTTGGCCCTTGATATACAGTACAGTGGTCAGCCTGTTTGCAAGAGGAATGAAAATTTTAGCTTATGAAAATTTATGACACTGAAAACATTGGATTCCACAATCTCAAATTTCTAAGCCATGAATTTCTAATACCCAGGGGGAACATAGCATGGGGGGAGGGGTGATTTAGCATTCATGGTCCTCAACCCCTATTTTTCCAGATAGGGAAACCAGCTCCAGGAGAAGTGACAGTCTAATAATATATAGCTACTCTGAACCACAAATAGAACCCATGTTTCCAAATTCATACTGGGCTTATCTCAAGTCTGCCCAAACTATACAACCTTTTGAAACCTGTTAACTTTTTCATTTTAATAGAGTGATCTCAGTCACAGTAACATGGATTTCAATAATACAATAATAATGTTTAAAATAAGAAAACACTGCATTGTGAAGTATATTTTGACATATATTTTGTCAGTGTTTTGTTTGTTTTAGGTTTTGGTTAAAACTGTGACCCAGGCTTGTAGTATTCTTTTCTGTTTACACTGTACCATTAGAAGCATGAATGTCAGTGACCTAGGCAGCGTGAGACAGATGAGCAGCTGGCAAGTAGAACATATGACAAGAATTATTGAACTGCACCAGACCAGGGAGGATTCACCAAGAGGAGAATGATTATTTATGAGGCAGCTTCCAGGTGCTCCAACTCTACCTACTAGTAGTAGAGTGTGGACTTACTTGAATATTTATTCAACAAAATATATTCTAAGTTTGTGTCTCACAGATACTTTTACATGAGGATATTACAGGAGAGCTTCCTAAAAATATTGTTATAAACAATTTTGCATTTTTCTGATTACAAAAGTAATAGCTATTTACTGTAAACTTAAAAATATACATATACTCACAATAATAAGTAAAATTTAGTTGTTAAGCTCAATCATATTTTGGAGCCTTTATTTCCAGTCTTTTTATAATATATACATAGAAGTATGCACATACACACATATGTGCGTAAACACACAACATTTATATATCATTAAAAATTCATAGCCTGCTGTTTTTGACCTAATATTACATAATGAGTATTTTCCAGGTCATTGGGAATTCTTTCTAAATAATATTGTGATGACTATGTAAAAGTCTGTAATATGGATATCACAGGTTCTTTAACCATTGTTCTGTTGAATAAGTAATTTCCAAATTTGCTATTATGAATAATGTAGTGAAAATTTTGGTAGACTAGTTATTTTTTTATGTTTCTGATTATTTCTTTAGGTAGCTTCTTAGACATTGAATTATTCGATCAAATGATATCAGTAATTTGAAGCTTTTCACACATCTGGCCAGTTTGCTTTTCCCAAATTGTTGATGGCGTTTGTGACATTTCTAACTGGGCTTAACTTTGTGGCTCAAATTGCAAGCTCAGGAATTAAGGTGATTTGCTTGCATTTTCAGTATGCTTCCACTAGCTCTGCTCTGGATCTTGTGGGCTAAAGAGCCAGCTTTCAGCCATAGGCCATGGTTAACTGCATGATTTTATAGTAATAACTTTTTTTATTATTTTAGATTGATTATTCCTTTTTTTCTAACAATTATGCACAAGGCATTAAGAAACACCATATTACAAAGGATGCTGCCCAACTCAAGTATATCTTAAATGAATGAATTCACAAAGCAAGTTTCATACTTTTCCCCCTACTTCTTGATAATGAATTATAATTTAGCACTTCATGTTCAAACACAGAAGACAAGTTCAAGTATTAAATTTAGGCTTGAGCTTGGCATCCCCAAATTTTACTGAGTGACTTTGCTAATTATAGCTCAGTTTAAACCTGATTTTATCAAGACATGATGAGGAGGCTTCCTTCTAACACACACTGAATCTCCTTATAAGAACTTGCAGAAGCATAATTAAATCCTAGAATTTCTGCTGCTTCACTGTGTGAATTTCTCCAACTTTTCTTTCTCTAGAAAAGACACTACACACTTAACTGTCTTGCAAATAAAATAGGCTGATAGACCCAATTGCAGTCATTAGTTTGCCTTTCCCAAGGGCCTTTCCAACTCTAAAAGGAAAAAAGAAAAGTAATATGCATGAAGTATGCACCAGACGATCTCCCCTACATTAGCTCACCCTTAAGAGTCTCCTGAAAAGTAAGGATTATCAGCACGTTTGTCAGAAGAGGAAACTGAAGGGTTGAGATTTTGAAGTCACCTCTCCAAAGACACTCAGATAGTAAGCAGCAGAATGTCTGACTCCCCAAGCTGTTTTTTGATGCACGACTGCATTAGGTCTTTAAGGCCCTAACACTGGTTTTCTTCTCAGCTCTCAAGTCCTCTTTCTTTGGAGGTCTATGAACCAGAAATAGTGTAGAGGTTTTACAGCCACACCATGCATCTCTCCACTGTCTGCTGCTTGACCACCAAGTGAGCTTTTCCAAACTGCTATTCCCTTCATCTAACTGTCTTGTCATGCCTCAGTGGGGTTTCAAAACTGATAAAGTAATTGATAAAGTAAAATGGTTATAGCACAGCACTGAAAGAGAGAATATGGTGGGGTTCAAATAATTTTTCTTGCCTATTTTCTCCAGAGCTAGGGTTGTTAAGAGAGTGGAAAAGAAAGAAAAAAAATGCAGCTTCATTTTTATCTTTTACATATGAATTCAGCTTATAGATTGAGAACACGTGTGAATCTGTATGTCTCAGGGAACCCAAAGAATGCTAGATCTGCTTACTGTGCACTTGACATCTGTTCTAAACATCGTTCCTATTGTTTGATGAATATGAACTCATGCATTAGGACAGACATAGACCTTCATACCATAGAGAAAATTACTTCTAAACATGATAATATTGTAGAATTTACCTTCTTACAGATAGTGACATTTCCATTATTAAGATCTGGAATAAATATATAATTTACTTCTTCCCCACCTTCTTTGTCTCCTTTTTTTCATCCTCCACATTTCTTTGTTCAACAAATATATAGTAAGTACCTACTATGTGGCAGGCCCTGTGCCGGGGGTTGAGAACAGGGAGGTGACTAAGAATGCCTTTTACCATGTCTCGTTTCATGTGAACAATAACAACTAGAATTTGTTTAGAACTTGAAAAATTATAATTAGCAAAGTCATTTAATCTTGATAACTTCAAGAAGGAGGTATTATTATGCTCATATTATCAATGAAGAAACTAAAGTTCAGAGAAGTACAATGGCTTGCCCTAGGTCACACAGCAAGTAAGAGCTGGAGCCAGATTAGAATGCTGGTCTAATTCCAATGTCTGTGCTGAATTATTATGTACAAACAATGGCCTTTATTTCCCTTTCTGTCATAATGTGTTTTGATTTTATTTATTTGGGTAACTTAACAGACATAGGAGTTTAGGCATAGAACATTAGATTTAGAAAATGCAGAACTTCTAAGAAAGATTACATTCATGTTTTTAATTATAAAAATAAACAAATTAAATCACTTATTAGACATAAATAAATGAAATAAAGAATAACAAGAAGAATAAAGTAACTTATTTCAATTGAGCAAACATTTATTACCTCCTGTGGGCAAAACACCACTGGGAATATAAAGATTAAAAAGGCATGGACCCCCGTGTCCTGGAACTTGCAGTCTAATTGGGGAGTCAGAGATATATAAATGACTCCAGTAATAAAGCCAATGATTATAAATGCTGTAATAGATGTTGAGAAAACATGCTGTGGGATTCAGAGGAATAGAGACATTAGGTCTCCACAGGGAAAACTGAATTCTACTTTTTGAAAGGCATTAGACTTAATGTGGATTTTAAAGAAAATAAATACTGATTGAATAAACTGAAGGAACGCACTAAGAAGAGGGTGAATGGTTTGAGCAAAGGTTGATCACAGTGGTTTCAAAACTGTTTTGGTTCAATGTCACCAATCTGCAGAAGGTTAAAGATGGCAGAATGACCAAACCTCTTCATCTCATCTTCCAAATATGACCACATGAAAATGAGGATGAACACTAAAACCCATTAGTAGGCAAGAGACAATAACAGATTTATTACAGATGGAAAGCTTTGGAGGATGGGGTCTGGGGAAGCAGAGAAGAAGCTGAAGCATAGAAACTCATGTGCACAAGGATCTCATCCAGTAGAACCCCAGAGAAGCTCATGACTCTGATATTGAGGGTTGGATGACTGGGAAATTAATAGTAAACATGCCACCTGATCAGTCAAACATTCTTTTACCTTTTCCTTAAATTATGATATTCACCATAGCCAAGCACATACTGCTAGGAAAATTTTAAAAAGCAAGGGTTCTCTTTAAATAAATTAAATGGCCCCAAAACAAACTTCTCTTTGTTCTGGCAGTAATGCATCAGCTAGTTTAATAAACTAGTATTCATCAAATCCTGCCCAATTGCAGAAAGAAAGAGGCACAGGACTAAAATCAGTGAGATTAAAACAAAGTCCACATAAGAAAGAGGTGGTCTCCTAATATTACTCACATATTTGGCTCCTGGAATGCCGACAGCCAATTGTATAAGCTGTAGGTGACTTAACAACTCGGTGTGAATTGGGCATGCCGCTAAACCTCCCCAAGACTTATTTTTCTGATCTTTAAACTGGGAAATATAAAACTCACTTGTTTATTAAAGTAACTTGATTCAGTATGATAAATATTTATTGAGAATGTATCATATGCTGCTATAACATGGAGAAATGGGGGTGGGGGAACAGGGATACATAAATTCTGAGTCTCTGATCATTAGAAATATTATACAATATTTTAAGAAAGTGATGTTATACATATCAAAATACAGCATATGAATAATTCAGAAACATTTTAAACTAACAGGTTTTCTAACAGTCCAGAGGTGATTGTATCTAAACTAGGATTTGAGCTCGGTCTTGATGCTTGGTGTAGGATTTAATGTAGATGACACATTATATGAAAAAAAAATCAGAGATAGAAACATGCCAAGTGAACTTAGAAATTAGCGTGAATGAAGCAGAGGTTTCAGAAGTAAGAAAATCACTGGGAATCAGTTTTAAAAGGTAGATTAGTGAATGTGAGCCCATTATGTATTAAATTCAGACCCAAACACAAAATTTTGCCCACAGTTACTAGAAGACTGACTGCAGCAGAGTAGGGTTTTGCATGATGAGGAACCTTTTAATAACTAGGTTTGAGTAGACTTCAAAGATTTGGTGGGTCAATCAATATCAATAAATTAGTCCCTTATATTTGAGCAAACTCTCCTAAAGTGCCTACCCATTTGTCTTAATATGAAGAATTATTTTCAGAATGTTAATAATAGTTAGCATTTATGAAGTGTGTCAACAAACTTGGCCCTCAAAACAGCTTTTCCCCATCCACTGCTGTGGCACAGAGACCCTGTGAAATGCTCCCTTCTACAATGGGTACCACTGATCCACAGTCTCACCAGGCTTCAACTTCTTGTTCATTCAAACTATGCATTCATTCCATCTTGCCTATCCTCTTTTGCAGGATCACTACTAAGAGAGCTTTTCTAGCCTCTCTGCTCTTTGATTTGAAGCTCTGGTTTAGTTCCTAGGCCTCCAACGTGGCTTCACTAAGGGTATTCTAGTATTTTTTCCCCTTTGTCCCATGCGCAGTTCCCACTCTCAGCCCAGAAAGAGCCTTCCTTCCTCCCTTTGCTCGTGGACATTCAAACACCGACTACTTTCTTAGTTAACGCTAGGCCCTCCACTAGGTGCTTTATGCAAGTGATTGGTATTCATCTTCACAACAGTCATGTGACATCAGTTTTATCACTTCCATTTGTCAGATGAGGAAATGAAGGTGCAGAGAGATGAGTTAACCCTTTGCCCAATCACAGTCAGGAAGAAACAGGATTCCAAGTGAAGTTTGCCACACTCCAAAGCTGGACACTTCCCAATTCATCACACTGCTTTTACCTTTGGGGTTTTCTTAACCATGCAAGCTCTTCCGATTTTAAAGATACTGATCAGAGTTGCCTCACTAGCCCAGTAGGCAGCATGTCAGTCTCCTAAAGATACTGATCTGTTGTCTTGTCCTCAGGTTAAGCCACTTCAGTCACTTCAACTACCTATCTTGGAATACGATTTCCTGCAGGCTCCTTATTTAGTTACTCTCCTCTGGCCATGATCCACTATGACTATTTTATTTATATGCAGAGATAGATATATTTGGCTCTCTATATTGTGATTTCTGGGAAACATAATATTGACTCTGCTAAAATAACAGTGCTAGCAATTGTACTTGGTAACACCAGTATGGCTTATCTAAGGCATAGAATGGTAATTTGGGACTCTGGGTAAATAAAGAATATTCTAATGTAAGCATCATTCCCTTTAATGTTACCTTGGTTGCTGTGCTTTGGAATCCTTGGGAAGGGAAGCAAACAGATAACATATAGGATACTACATGGCATTAAAGACAAAATGTGCTATCAACAAAGACTGCATATTTTAAAGCAGGGTAAAGGAGGCAATTTTCTTTAAAAGCTAATAGTTTGCTACTAACTACTAAGGGAAGAAGCTGTTCCTTTGTTGGTCCTTCTTTGTTGCCAATCTATTTATCTAAAATTGCAAGTGTTTAAATAAAATTAAATACAAAAGTGTTCAGGAATACCTTTGGATTTAAAATCTGAAAGATAGATCCAAATATATGCAATGATTTTTGCCCTGCAAGGTCACCCTATAATTTTTTATTTTAATTGAAAAGAAAGAGTCAGACTTTTGAGGTGCCTCCACTAGGCAAAGTCTCTTTGGAAATTTTGCCATAACTCACAGCACACAGCACAGCCTGTTTCAGACTGTCAAGGAAAGAGACCAACTGAAAAAAAATGCAGATTGGATGCATATTTCAGAATACTCCTAATATAGACAGGGGAAGAATAAGAAAGAAAAATAGAAGGAAAAGGAAGTCAAATTGTCTAACCACCTACAGTCTAAAAGCTAGACTTTCTCTTGCTTGTAAAACAAGAACAAGGGTTTTGTGCTTTATTTTGCTTGATAATAATATTTTATAAGAGAAGTATAAATCAAAACAGCTGATGATGTACTTAAGAGAAAGAAAATAACATTGCAGTTCATCTTGTTTATTATAGACAACATGAAACAAGGTTCCTCTCTGAAGAAGGCATTTTATGAGGAGCATGGTTATTTAAAAGTACCCTTGGTAGTGAAGGATGGCTATATCTAGCATTGTTTGAAGAGCAGAACATTGGATTGAAATCTAATTTAAAACCACCAGATTTGGTTTGATATTATTAAAGGTTACAAAATGTGATTTATAAATATTTCATATGATTCATATCCTTAGGTTAGTGGTAAATTTGTTTATTTTTACTACTTTTTAACAGTATAATGTATTGTGTCTAAAATTGTATTTTTCCTCAAGTGCTATAAAATAAATTTGCATAATAGTTTATGAAATCTCATCAGGGGAAAATATATCCTTCCCCAACATATTAAATATTGCTCCCACAAAGTACAGTATACCAATTAATGCCATAGTAGATTTTGGTTTTTCATTATTTATCTTTGGACTGGATGTACACCACTGGCTTTCCTGGGCCTCCAGCTTGCAGATGGCAGAAGGTGGACTGTCCCAGATTCCACAATAGCATGAGCCAATTCATAATAATAAATCTCCTTCTATCTATTGATCTATCTGTCTATTGATTGATCCATCTATCTATCCCATTGGTTCTGTTTTTCTGGTGAACCCTGATGAATACAACAATGACACAGACAATAAAGCTGCCAACAAATAAAATGCTGCTACATGTTTGTGGACGGTGAGGATAAAGACAGGCATTTCATTAAGAAGGCAATTCCAGTAATCTAGACAAAAATTAGAAGGGGTATTGGTAGTAGAAAAGCAAAGAACATGGATGGTATGGATATTTGGAAGGAAGAAACGATGAGTTTTGGTAGAAGACTGGAAAAAAGATAACTGAGAGAAAGAAGAATCAAGGATGCATCTTAGCTTTAAAATATGTGTGATTTTCTATGGAGAACAGTATGGAGGTTCCTTAAAAAACTAAAAACAGAACTACCATATGACCCAGCAATCCCACTCCTAGGCATATACCCTGAGAAAACCATAATTCAAAAAGAGTAATGTACCACAATGTTCATTGCAGCCCTATTTACAATAACCAGGACATGGAAGCAACCTAAGTGTCCATTGACAGATGAATGGATAAAGAAGATGTAGTACATATATACAATGGAATACTACTCAGCCATAAGAAGAAACAAAATTGAGTTATTTGAAGTGAGGTGGATGGACCTAGAGTCTGTCATATAGAGTGAAGTAAGTCAGAAAGACAAAAATAAATACCATATGCTAACACATATATATGGAATCTAAAAAAAAAAAGGTGCTGAAGAACCTAGGGGCAGGACAGGAATAGGGACACAGACATAGAGAATGGGCTTGAGGATACGGGGAAGGGGAAGGGTAAGCTGGGACGAAGTGAGAGAGTGGCATGGACATAAATACACTACCAAATATAAAATAGATAGCTAGTGGAAAGCAGCCACATTGCACAGGGAGATCAGCTCCGTGCTTTGTGACCACCTAAAGGGGTGGGATAGGGAAGGTGGGAGGAGACGCAAGAGGGAGGGGATATGGGGATATATTTATACATATAGCTGATTCACTTTGTTATACAGCAGAAACCAATACAACATTGTAAAGCAGTTATACTCCAATAAAGATGTTAAAAAAGAAAAAAGAAAGAAAGATGGTACTCCATGGAGAAATTAATTTAAGTGCTCACTATGGAAACACTAAAAAAAAATATATGTGTGCTTTGGAAGCTGGTAGTGGCCTTAATGAAAATAGGAAATCAAGAAGAGGAACTGAAATGGACAAGGCAAAATGTGAAATGTGGTTGTATGCATGATACAAGGAGGTTCTGTTAGGATTTACAGTTAGAAATGTATAGTAGGAAATTAGAAATGAGAGACAAATAGACACGTAAGAAGAACTAGGTCAGAGCTTTGGAATCCACTACGTAGAAATGTTGACAGAAGGCATGGCAATAAATGATATTCATAAGGGATAGGATGGCAAGAGAAAATGCTAGGGGCTTGAGGCCATAATTAGGGGATATGTTTTGAAGTGATGCGATACCTAACACTACTAGGTATGCATATACATTCTCCTTCATGACTGACGGTAGATTAACCACGTTTGTTCTTTTGACAATGTGGTTAAGCCAGTTAGGTAGATAGCAAATTAAATCTAAATACATATGTGATAAAAGGAATTTGATCTTTTCATACCCTTTGCAATGTTCTGCTTTTTTAATTGAGATATAGTTGATGTACAATATGTTACAGGTGTAGAACCTAGTGATTCACAATTTTTAAAGGTTATACTCCATTTACAGTTAGTATAAAATATTGGCTATATTCTCCATGTTGTACAATATATCCTTATAGCTTATTTTATACATAGTAGTTTGTACCTCTTAATCCCCCTCCCCCTATCTTTCCCCTCACCCTTTCCTCCTCCCACTGGTAACAACTAGTTTGTTCTCTATATCTGTGAGTCTGTTTCCTTTTTGTTATATTCACTAGTTTGTTGTATTTTTTAGATTCCACATATAACTGATATATGAAATATAAAGTCTCAATAATAACAATACAATTAATTAATTTATACCTTTATATTCATTCACTGAAATCCTGTCTGTGCTAGCCAAGCCCTAAGGAAAACCAGATAAGTTCCTTGATGACAGTGACCATGACTTACTTTCTAAGGAAGGGCAGAGGGACCTCTCTGCAGAACTAAAACCAGAATTTTTTCTTCTAACTCCTTTACTAGGTATTTTGCCAGTCATAATTTTAGCATGTTTAAGATGAAGAAAAAGTAAAAGTAAAAACTTGCATGAGGAATCATGTCTTGAGATATTTTGAATGTAACTACACATGACAATAATAGAAACGTTCAGAGTAAAAGGGTCAAGAGGAGTGTATCTTCCTCTGTTGACCTCTGGAGTTAAAATTTGGGGAAAAAGTGGAAGAGTGCATATAGATTTATTTGTATCATTGTTTAGATTCTACATATAAATTATATCATATAGTATAAAATAGATAAGCAACAAGGCTTTACTGTATAGCGCAAGGAATCATACCCAATATCTTATAATAACCTATAACGGAATCTGCAAAAGAAAAAAAAACAAACTCAAATCACTATGCTGTACACCTGAAATTAACACAATATTGTAAATCAACTACTTCGGTAAAAAAACAAAACAAAACCACACACCAAATTCTAAAAAAAGAACGGGAAGAGTGCATTTTAGTGGGTCTTACATTATCCAAAGAAACTATATAATTCAAACCACAAACATTAACCAACCCATGATAATTCTCACAATTTCCTAAGGAGCATCTTCACTAATACTATTTTATTGTAGAAAATGTACTCAGAAATTCCATATTGCATTGTTATTAGAAACAAAGCAAAAGTAGCTTAAAAAGTAATATCTTGGTTGAGAAAGCAGAAAATAATTAAACATTAGAGATTTCAGCCAATGAATCAGGTGGGTGCATAAAAATATCCCCAGGAAATCAATGTTGCTTTCAAAGAATATTAAAATATTAAGTCCACTCCAACCTCTGGAAGATAAATTCTCTTTATGCATATTTTTTAAAACAAATACTTAGACTATATTTTTGTCTGCACAAGAAGAGTTCTCAAGCCCCCAAAGCAAATAAGACAAATCATTTTATAAAATTTCTCTCATTTTGGCAATAAAACAACACAGATACTTTTTCTTTAAAAAATACAGTCTTACTAAATCCCACACTTGGGAATTGAACTATGTGAATACAAAACTGTTACTTTATATTCATATCTAGTCCAATTATAAGGCTGCACAATCTTGCTGTAAATCTTGCTCCCTTGTCTTCAAGATAAATGTTGAATTAAAGATTATAGTAGACAATTAAACAAGAAATGATCCATGCAAGTTGCCCATAACTTTTATGTTTGTCTAAGGACAGCTGTAAAATTAGCCACTTTCAGTTATCCCCAGCTCTCTACAATTGTATAAAATCCCTCCTGTGTTTTGATGACTATGTGTCAAAAAGTTTGTTAAAGGAGAATAGAAGAAAAGGTGGAATTTGACTTCAGTATTTGAAGTTTCCAAATTAATTGTGTTGATTTTATTGTTTATTCCTTTTTATAAATTAATAATTAAAATGTGCTATAGACTGAATATTTGTGTCCCCCTTGTGTTGCTAGTATCAGCATCTTTCCTCAAGACAGCCTTTCTTTTTTATTTACTTGCTGTTCAGCACTTCGTATACTGAGCTCAGCTCATATTATTTGGTGGGAAGAGACCTAGGAGAACTCCCTCACCTAAGAACTGCAATGTATCCTGAAGACAATTTCACATAGAATTAGTTGTTTTGTAGTGGCAGGGACCTTCATAAAACCTTTACTCCCATGCTTGAATTGAAAGACTACTCATTATATATAATTTCCATTAATGTATATATAACTGATTTTCATTGATGTATATATAGTTGGCCTTGTATGTTTTTATTTTTTGTCTTTTTATGTGTATATTTTCCTCCCTCCCTATTTTTGAACATATTTTGAACAGAAAAGTTGTAGTCTACTTCAACTGTATTCTCATAGCACCTGTAATACACTAGGTTTTTAGTAAATATCTGCTTAATATATATCAAAAATCCATGTTCTTTAATTCTTATGAACAGAATATATGATGAAAACTAAGAATGAATTATCTGTTAGATGGTCTGAAAAGTAAAAGGTAAGAATCCCCAGATGTGAACTTCTATGTCTATTTATATAGATAGAAAGTTAATCTTCCCCTGTTTTGAACTTCTGAGTCTCTAGCGTTTTATGCTTTCTTCCACCCACACGTTTATTTATTTGCCTTTGTACCAGATCCCTAGACAGCAAGAAGATCAAAAGCATCAACACTATTTTATGATATACCCTGCAAAATAAAACAGGTAAAAAAAGACACATGAAATACTAACTTATTTTAAATATGGGATTTAAAAGTCTATGTTTAGTGGAACAGTATCATATTTACGAATAACACCATCATATACAATAGGAACTTAAATGAGGATAAATAACAATTCTACCATGATGATTATTTGGTTATACAACAAAAATTATAGGAAAGTAAGTTCTGAAATAAAAGTGGTAATTAAAATATCAGATAAAAAATGAATAGTCAATGCTTAATTATCTGAAGACCAGTAATTCAGATTGTGTGCTCCCTTATTCTCCATGGCTGCATTTTGGCCACATAGAGGACTCATTGTGGTCTTCACTAGGGGGTGCGAAGAGAAAATTAAAGAGCAGAAAGTCTACTCTAACCATTCAGAGAAATTATAACCATCCTGATAAAGAATAGAGGAAGAGGAAATTGAACCCTTTGTTTCAAATGAAGTTTGTACATCTTGTATTTTTGTTTTCTTTGTTCATTTACCTAATTCCCATTAATAATCAAAAATCCATATATATTATGTCCAAGAGTCAAAACTGGAGGAGTAAAGGACTACTGGCCAGGTGGTTCACATTATCCAACTATCCTGGCCAATGCCTTGAAATGAATCTTCATTTTCAAACTATAAATTCAAATATTGCCTAAATGGTTCTGAACTGTCAACAGGCCCTGTGCAAAGAATAAAAAAGATTAGCAGTAATATAAAGGATAAAATTTTGGGGTTCTTCCCCAAATCTTCCTCACATCAGCCTTCCATAGAAACTGAAATTGGTAAAATGATGCTTGAATGAGGATGGCCTTTATCCATTAGGATATGAGTAACACTGACCCCAACAAAGCAAGTAGTCTGTTAGATAACTTAGCTGTCATGTTAGAAAGGAGAAAGCGAGAAGCAAGAAGAGCTACAATCCTGCAGCCTGTGGAACAAAAACCACATTCAGAGAAAGACAAGATAAAAAGGCAGAGGGCTATGTACCAGATGAAGGAACAAGATAAAACCTCAGAAAAACAACTAAATGAAGTGGAGATAGGCAACCTTCCAGAAAAAGAATTCAGAATGATGATAGTGAAGATATTCCAGGACCTTGGAAAAAGAATGGAGGCAAAGATCGAGAAGATGCAAAAAATGTTTAACAAAGACCTAGAAGAATTAAAGAACAAACAAACAGATGAACAATACAATAACTGAAATGAAAACTACACTAGAAGGAATCAATAGCAGAATAACTGAGCCAGAAGAACGGATAAATGACCTGGAAGACAGAATGATGGAATTCACTGCTGTGGAACAGAATAAAGAAAAAAGAATGAAAAGAAATGAAGACAGCCTAAGAGACCTCTGGGACAACATTAAACGGAACAACATTCGCATTATAGGGGTCCCAGAAAGAGAAGAGAGAGAGAAAGGACCAGAGAAAATATTTGAAGAGATTATAGTCGAAAACTTCCCTAACATGGGAAAGGAAACAGCTACCCAAGTCCAGGAAGCACAGCGAGCCCCATACAGGATAAACCCAAGGAAAAACACACTGAGACACATAGTAATCAAACTGGCAAAAATTAAAGACAAAGAAAAATTACTGAAAATGGCAAGGGAAAAATGACAAATAATATAGAAGGGAACTCCCATAAGGTTAACAGCTGATTTCTCAGCAGAGACTCAACAAGCCAGAAGGGAGTGGCATGATATACTTAAAGTGGTGAAAGGGAAGAACCTACAACCAAGATTACTCTACCCAGCAAGGATCTCATTCAGATTCAATGGAGAAATCAGAGCTTTACAGACAAGTAAAAGCTAAGAGAATTCATCACCACCAGACCAGCCCTACAACAAATGCTAAAGGAACTTTTCTAAGTGGGAAACACAAGAGAAGAAAAGGACCTACACAAATAAACCCAAAACAATTAAGAAAATGGTCATAGGAACATACATATTGATAATTACCTTAAACGTGAATGGATTAAATGCTCCAACCAAAAGAAACAGGCTTGCTGAATGGATACAAAAACAAGACCTATATATATGCTGTCTACAAGAGACCCATGTCAGACATAGGATCACATACAGGAGGAAAGTGAGAGGATGGAAAAAGATATTCCATGCAAATGGAAATCAAAAGAAATCTGGAGTAGCTATACTCATATCAGATAAAATAGAATTTAAAATAAAGAATGTTACAAGAGACAAGGAAGGACACTACATAATGATCAAGGGATCAACCCAAAAAGAAGATAGAGCAATTATAAATATATATGCACCCAATATAGGAGCACCTCAATACATAAGGCAACTGCTAACAGCTCTAAAAGAGTAAATTGACAGCAACAGAATAATAGTGGGGGACTTTAACACCTCACTTACACCAATGGACAGATCATCCAAAATGAAAATAAATAAGGGAACAGAATTTTAAATGACACAATAGACCAGATAGATTTAATTGATATTTATTGGACATTCCATCCAAAAACAGCAGATTACACTTTCTTCTCAAGTGTGCACAGAACATTCTCGAGGATAGATCACATCTTGGGTCACAAAACAAGCCTCATTAAATTTAAGAAAGTTGAAATCATATCAAGCATCTTTTCTGACCACAACGCTATGAGATTAGAAATGAATTACAGGGAAAATAATGTAAAAACACAAACACATGGAGGCTAAACAATACATTACTAAATAACCAAGATATCACTGAAGAAATCAAAAAGGAAATCAAAAAATACCTAGAGACCAATGACAATGAAAACATGATGATCCAAAACGATCCTATAGGATGCAGCAAAAGCAGTTCTAAGAGGGAAGTTTATAGCTATACAAGCCTACCTCAAGAAACAAGAAAAATCTCAAATAAACAATCTAAACTTACACCTAAAGGAACTAGAGAAAGAAGAACAAACAAAACCCAAAGGTAGCAGAAGGAAGGAAATCATAAACATCAGAGCAGAAATAAATGAAATAGAAACAAAGAAAACAATAGCAAAGATCAATAAAACTAAAAGCTGGTATTTGAGAAGATAAACAAAATTGATAAAGCATTAGCCAGGCTCATCAAGAAAAAGAGGGAGAGGACTCAAATCAATAAAATTAGAAATGAAAAAGGAGAAGTTACACCAGGCACCACAGAAATACAAAGCATCCTAAGAGACTACTACAAGCAACTCTATGCCAATAAAATGGACAACCTGGAAGAAATGGACAAATTCTTAGAAAGGTATAAACTTCCAAGGCTGAACCAGGAAGAAATAGAAAATATGAACAGACCAATCACAAGCATTGAAATTGAAACTGTGATTAAAAATCTTCCAACAAACAAAAGTCCAGCATCAGATGGCTACACAGGTGAATTCTATCAAACATTTAGAGAAGAGCTAACAACCATCCTTCTCAAATCCTTCCCAAAAATTGCAAAGGAAGGAACACTCCCAAACTAATTCTATGAGGCCACCATCACCCTGATACCAAAACCAGACAAAGATACTACAGAAAAAGAAAATTACAGACCAATATCACTGATGAAAATAGATGCAAAAATCTTCAACAAAATACTAGCAAACAAAATCCAACAACACATTAAAAGGATCATACAGCATGATCAAGTGGGATTTATCCCAGGGATGCAAGTATTCTTCAATATATGCAAATCAATCAATGTGATACAGCATATTAAAAAATTGAAGAATAAAAACCACATAGTCATCTCAATAGATGCAGAAAAAGCTTTTGACAAAATTCAACACGGGTTTATGATAAAAACTCTCCAGAAAGTGGGCATAAAGGGAAACTACCTCAACATAATAAAGACCATATACGACAAACACACAGCAAACATCATTCTCAATGGTGAAAAACTGAAAGCATTTCCTCTAAGATCAGGAACAAGACAAGGATGTCCACTCTCACCAATATTATTCAACATAGTTTTGGAATTCCTAGCCATGGCAGTCAGAGAAGAAAAAGAAATAAAAGGAATACAAATTGGAAAAGAAGAATTAAAACTGTCACTGCTTGCAGATGACATGATACTATACATAGAGAATCCTAAAGATGCTACCAGAAAAATACTAGAGCTAATCAATGAATTTGGTAAAGTTGCAGGATACAAAATTAATGTAGAGAAATCTCTTGCATTCCTATACACTAATGATGAAAAATCAGAAAGAGAAATTATGGAAACACTCCCATTTACCACTGCAACCAAAAGAATAAAATACCTAGGAATAAACCTACCTAGGGAGACAATAGAACTGTATGCAGAAAACTATAAGACACTGATGAAAGAAATGAAAGATGATACCAACAGATGGAGAGATATACCATGCTCTTGGATTGGAAGAATCAATATTGTGAAAATGACTATACTACCCAAAGCAATCTACAGATTCAATGCAATCCCTATCAAATTACCAGTGGCATTTTTTATGGAACTAGAACAAAAAATCTTAAAATTTGTAGGAGACACAAAAGCCCCGAATAGCCCAAACAATCTTGAGGGAAAAAAACAGAACTGGAGGAATCAGGATCCCTGACTTCAGACTATACCACAAAGCTACAAAATCAAGACAATATGGTACTGGCACAAAAACAGAAACATAGGTCAATGGAACAAGATAGAAAGCCCAGAGATAAACCCATGCACCTATGGTCAACTAATCTATGACAAAGGAGGCAAGGATATAAAATGGGGAAAAGACAGTCTCTTCATTAAGTGATGCTGGGAAAACTGGACAGCTACATGTAAAAGAATGAAATTAGAACACTCCCTAACACCATACACAAAAATAAACTCAAAATGGATGAGAGACCTAAATGTAAGACCCGACACTATAAAACTCTTAGAGGAAAACATAGGAAGAACACTCTTTAACATAAATCACAGCAAGATCTTTTTTGATCCACATCCTAGAGTAATGGAAATAAAAACAAAAATAAACAAATGGGACCTAATGAAACTTAAAAACTTTTGTACAGCAAAGGAAACCATAAACAAGACGAAAAGACAACCCTCAGAATGGAAAAAAATATTTGCAAGTGAATCAACGGATAAAGGATTAATCTCCAAAATATATAAATAGCTCATGCAGCTCAATATTAAAGAAACAAACAACCCAATCCAAAAATGGGCAGAAGACCTAAATAGACATTTCTGCAAAGACATACAGATAGCCAAGAAGCACATGAAAAGCTGCTCAACATCACTAATTATTAGAGAAATGCAAATCAAAACTACAATGAGGTATCACCTTACACCAGTTAGAATGGGCACCATCAGAAAATCTACAAACAACAAATGTTAGAGAGGGAGTAGAGAAAAGGCAACCCTCTTGCACTGTTGGTGGGAATGTAAATTGATACAGCCACTATGGAGAACCGTATGGAGGTTCCTTAAAAAACTAAAAATAGAATTACTATATGATCCAGCAATCCCACTACTGGGCATATGCCCAGAGAAAACCATAATTCAAAAAGACGAATGTACCCCAATGTTCACTGCAGCACTATTTACAATAGCCAGGTCATGGAAGCAACCTAAATGCCCATCGACAGATGAATGAATAAAGAAGATGTGGTACATATATATAATGGAATATTACTAAGCCATAAAAATGAACAAAATTGGGTCATTTGTTAAGACGTGGATGGATCTAGAGACTGTCATACAGAGTGAAGTAAGTCAGAAAGAGAAAAACAAATATCGTATATTAACACATGGATGTGGAACCTAGAAAAATGGTACAGATGAACCGGTTTGCAGGGCAGAAGTTGAAACACAGATGTAGAGAACAAATATATGGACACCAAGGCGGAAATGCCGCGGGGGGCGGGGGGGATGGTGGTGTGATGAATTGGGCGATTGGGATTGACATGTATAGAATTGATGACTAATGAGAACCTGCTGTATAAAGAAATAAAATTAAATTTAAAATTTTTTAAAAAAAGAAAGGAGAAAGCAAATGATAACTAGGGCTTTTATGGAAGCAGATAAAAGGAATATGAAGAGTCTCAAACCTACAAGAATCTAGATGTACTTAGTTCAGTAGGGCATATTTTCAAAGATTTACTTCCCCTATTTCAGTTTCTCATAGTCAGTCTATCAGTGTGCTGTAAAGAATGACTTCCTAATATTACAGCACCAGGTACCAGTCCAATGAGTAGTACAGTGATTAAAATTCCTGGACACTAAATTATTAATAGTTAGAATACCTACAAAATTAATTTATATACTCATTTTTTTAAAAAAAATTATTACTATATTTACCTTTATATCTTGTAACTGGTGAGGAAAGCTGCTGCTATGCTCTTCCTACCACCACTTAAATTCTGCTGATGCTTTGATTTCAGCACAGTCCTGAACATGTGACTGAGGCAAAACAAATAACAATGTACTCAGGATGATGAGAGGTGGTACAATATATACTTAATAGCATGGGCTTAGAATATAAGTTAGATGGACTTGGTGCTGAACCCTGGGTATGTCCTTTACTATCTATATAAGTTCTTACTCTATGAGTTTCTTTAATTTGGGATGGGGTAATGATAGTATTTACAACATAGTGTTCATATGAGGATTAAATAAAATAATGCTTGTAAAGCATTTTTCATAATACCTTAACATTTACTGTAAGTATGGTTAAGATCCCAGTGGGGCAGAAGACAGTGCACCTGGGAATTTGTTAACTGGTTCACCAACATAAGATAGCACTATATTCAAGATGTCAAGATTAGGCCACCTCCAGGACCACCTGTCATTGATAGGTCAAAGCCCCATATTATCTTGCTCCATCATTGTCAACATAATTATATATTTCTGTAGAGTTTGTTCCCTGTGACTCACAAAAATCAACAGGGCTGTTTTCTATAGCTTTACAAAATAAACCATCCTTATCCAGTCTGAACTGAGGTACACTTTTAAGTATATGATCAAAATGTTTTCAAGCTTAAGGCATGTTAATGTGTCAATTTGATTGAATTCTCATTCTGAAATAAGTTCAGGTAAAAAATTGTAAAGCATAATAGAGAAAAATGAAAGATACTTGTAGTAGAAACAACAGGTGTAACAGTGAACATATGTTGAAACTGACATAGCAACAGTGGAAGAATATGTAGCTGCTGAAGAATCATGGCCATCTGAGCCTGCAAAATCCTTTTATTAGCTGCCACAGCAGTATCCAGAAGGGTAATTAGGGATTTGAGCAGCATTACACAGGGTAATAGAGGGGGCTAGGAAGAACTGCAGCATGTCACTATAGCATGTGCCAGTCAGAGGAAGGCTGTGCATTCAGTTTGAAAAAATCAATGAAAGGAAGAAAATGCTATTAGTGCCTGTGATTGCTGAAGGGCTGACTTCAAGGTGATGGGTGAAGCTGAATCGAGTTGCTATGAACCAAGAAGAGGCTCACAAATCTTTACTTCCAAAAATACCATTTCAGGTCTGCCCTGATTTGAAGATCTACAAAATTTCAAACGGACTTTGAATTGCATAGACATCTAGTTTTAAAATAGGCACTACTTTCCTTTGTGGGGCCTCATGGGTGCCCTGGTAATAGCCTCCTAAACCACATATTAGTCTCAGGCTATGGGTAATCTATAAAAGGAAAGGAAAGGTTTACCAATAATCCAGAATAAAATGATTAATAAAATTAATCAGAAATAATAACAAATGTATAAGAATGCATTCTCATTGTGTTTTTCCAGCAAGTATTTATTAAATACTTAATAAATGCATAGGCCCACTAAGCAATGTATGAGATACCAAGAAATCTGATACACAGTCTTAATATAAAGACACTGAGGAAAAATAAATTACATTGTAGAAGTTAAGATCATAAAATGAGAATGATAGGTGTCTTGGCAAAGGGTGTATGTAAATATCAGTGATTCAACAACTGAAATGAACTTAGTTAAATGCTCTGAGGTTCCTTAAAAAACTAAAAATAGAACTACCATACAACCCAGCAATCCCACTGCTGGGCATATACCCTGAGAAAACCATAATTCAAAAAGACTCATGTACCACGATGCTCATTACAGCTCTATTTACAATAGCCAGGACATGGAACCAACCTAAGTGTCTATCGACAGATGAATGGATAAAGAAAATGTGGCACATATATACAATGGCATATTACTCAGCCATAAAAAGAAACGAAACTGAGTTATTTGTAGTGAGGTGGATGGACCTAGAGTCTGTCATACAGAGTGAAGTAAGTCAGAAAGAGAAAAGCAAATACCGTATGCTAACACATATATATGGAATCTAAATATATATATATATATATATATATATAGTCATGAAGAACCTAGGGGCAAGACGGGAATAAAGACGCAGACCTACTAGAGAATGGACTTGAGGACACGGGGAGGGGGAAGGGTAAACTGTGACAAAGTGAGAGAGTGGCATGGACATATATACACTACCAAATGTAAAATAGATAGCTAGTGGGAAGCAGCCACATAGCACAGGGAGATCAGCTTGGTGCTTTGTGACCACCTAGAGGGGTGGGATGGGGGGATGGGAGGTAAGGAGATGCAAGAGGGAAGAGATATGGGATATATGTATATGTATAGCTGATTCACTTTATTATACAGCAGAAACTAACACACCATTGTAAAGCAATTATACTCCAAAAAAGATGTTAAAAAAATTAAAAATAAATGCTCTGAGTCTCAGTTTTCTCACCTAAATAATTGTCATGTGAACTGTTAATTTGAAGTACTTGTCAAAATTAAAATTTAAAATGTATATGAAAGTCACTCCCTTCTCTGGAAGATGAAATAGATATAATTTTGCCTCTTTCTTCTGCTAAACACAACTAAAAGTGTTGGGTATTATATAAAACAAACATAAGAACATTTGAAAGATAGGAAAAAATCAGACTAGCTAGGGAGCTCAGGACCCAAGGAACAATATGGCAAGGAGTTCCCTAGGTTTCATTGTTTCTATTCCTCATACATCCTAGACTTGCAGCTGAAGAATCCAGGAACTTGGAAATGACAATAGGCACAGACAATAAGAGCTCAAGCAAATTCTGCTCTTTGTAATACAGGGACCAGGAAAGAGGTAGCCTAGGAAGATAACTTTTATAAAATAACCACTCTACAGCAGCAAGCCATCACTGCCCTCAAAGACAAACAAAAAACCACCTGTCCCTACCCCTACCCATGTCACCAGAGGCTGAGTAGGAATCTGAGGCTTCTACCCTGACCAGGCTGTAACAGGGTGCCCCAACATGTGGGTAGGTATGGTGTCAGAAAAGACCAAGGAGCCAACTAGTATTTCTATCCTTACCAGGTGGTAGATAGATACCAGGTGGTATCCTTACTGCATTGTCAGTGGAGAATACATTGAAAGTATGGTCTTATATTCGCAATTGGCAGTAACAAGGCTCCGCAACTCCTTTCAGGGGTGTTTTCAACACTGGAGTGTTGGGACTTTTACCATTACCCAGAGGCAATGAACCACATCCCTTCAGTATTGTTAGTGGAGGTCACATGGGGAGCAGTAATAAGGCACTCTAATTCCCAAGCCAGGGAAGTATCAGTAGAGACCTAGTGACAAATTTAAACTCCCAGTCTTACCCCAAAATACCTTCCCTCCTCAGTTGGCAATGGAGGTTGAATAAGCAACCTGTATGTCTATGCACACCTGGCAATAAGGAGACAATGCTCCCACCTTTTCTTGCCAGAGCAGTGTCAAAGAAAGCCAATTAAAAAAGGTTTAAATAAGATCCACAGTCTCACAACATAATATGAAAGATACCACTATTTCAATCAAAACTCATGCATCATATGAAGAACTAAGAGAATTTCAACTTAAATGAAAAGAAATACAATCAATGGATATCGTCACTACAAGGACAGAAATGCTAGAATTATCTGACAAATATTTTAAAGCAACTGTTATAAAAATGCTTCAACAAAAATTTATAAACACACTGAAACAAATGAAAAAATTAAAAGTCTCATTAAATAAATAGAGGATATAAAGGTCCAAACAGAAATTTTACAACTAAAAAAATAACTAAATAAAAAAGCAATATAAGTGTCCATCAGCAGATGAATGGATAAAGAAAATGTAGTGTGTGTATGTATGTATGTATATATATATATATATATATATATATATATATATATGTATACATACACAGACACACACACACAATGGAATACTACTCATCCATAAAAAAGAATAAAATTTTGCCATTTGCAGCAACATGGATGGACTTGGAAGACATTATGCTAAGTGAAATAAGTCAGACAAAAACAAATGTTGTATGATATTATTTATATGTAGAATCTAAAATTATAACAAACTAGTGAATAGAACAAAAAAGAAGCAGACTCACAGATATAGAGAACAAACTAGTGGTTACCAGTGGGGGCAGGGGCAATAAATGGGTGGGGGAGTGGGAGGTACAAACTTTTGGGTGTAAGGCTACAAGGATATATTGTACAACACGGGGGATATAGGCAATATTTTGAATAACTGTAAATGGACTGTAACCTTTAAAATTGTATTTAAAAAAGAATTAATTTAAAAAAATCAACAAATGGGCTCAACAGCAGAATGGAGGGAACAGATAAAAGATTCAGTGAAAATGAATACAAAACAATACAAATTAATCAATATGAACAACAGAGAAAATAGGCTAAAAAATGAAATAAACAGAGCCTCAAAAACCACAACAAAAGATAGAATATTCATGTCATCAGAGACTTGGAGCAGAGAAGAAAAGGGCAGTCTAAGTTCCCAAATTTGGCAAAAAACATAAATAAGCCTACAGAATCAAAAAGGTGAGCAAATCTCAAGTAAGATTAAGCCAAATAAATTTACATTATAGTCAAACTTCTAAAAATGTAAGACAAAGAATAAAATTTCAAAGCAGCCAGAGAAAAATGACACCATAAGTATAGAGAAAAAAACTACTTGAATGACAGTGGATTTCTCATCAGAAACAAAGTAGGCTAGAAAGATGTGGCATAAAATTTTTCAAGTGCTGAGAAAAAAGAACTGTCAACCCAGAATCCTATGCCCAGTGAAAATACTCATCAGACACTAATTATAAACATAAGTAAGGAAAAAAGTGATATCACTACAGAATGAAAAACATCACTACAGAATGGAAAACATCAAAGATATAGTAAAAGAATATGAAAATATAAATTTGACAACTTATATGAAATGGATTAATTCTGCAAAAAAGTAAAAACTACCACAACTCATGAAAATGAAATAATTTGAATAGCTCTCTAAACATTAAGGATATTGAATTCATAATTTAAAACTACTCAAAAAAGTGACGTTCAGGCTCAGATGGTTACACTGGAGAACTCTACCAAATATTTAAAGGAGACTTAACAAAACAAAAAGTGGAAACTAACCAAATGTGCATCACATCATAAATAGAAAACAAAATGGTATATCCATACATTGGAATACTATTCAACCATAAAAAGCAATAAAATACGAATACATGCTACAACATAGGTGAACCTTGAAAACATTATGCCAAGTAAATGAAATTAGGCACAAAATTCCAAATATTATATAATTACACTTATATGAAATTTTTAGAATATGCAAATGCATAGAGACAAAAAGTAGCTTACTGGTTTCCAGGGTTTTTAGGGAAGGTAGAATGGAGAGTAACTACTAATAGGCACAAAGTTTCCTTTTAAAGTAATGAAATACTCTGGAATTATATAGTAGTTATGATTACACAACCCTGTGGTTAAATTACAATGTACACATTAGATGAGTGAATTTTATGGTATATGAATTATATCTCATTTTTTAAAATCTTAAGCTAACATTAAGATTAATGTTGAAAAACTGAATTTTTTACCCCTACAACTGGGAAAAAGGCAAGGATATTCCCTCTCCCCAGTGTTATACAAAATAGTATCAGGTATTCTAGACAATGCAACATGAAAAAGCAATGAATGACATATAGATTGGACAGGAAGATATAAAATTGTCCCTATGTGCAGAGAAAAACAAACATACATCAAAATAAAACAAAACAAAAAAATTAGAACAGTAAGTATGGTCAGCAAGGTTACAGGATATAAAATAAGCATTAAAAATACAAACATAGAAAACATACAAAAATATTTCTCTATTGTACAGAAAAAAACCCATGGGTGCTGAAATTAAAAATGCAATGTCATTTACAATTACTCAAAAATGGAACACTTAAGTAATACTTGTAAGTCTAAAAAAACTCTTGAAAATTTGTGATGATTAAATTTATGTCAACTTGGTAAGGCTCCAAGATGTCTGACCAACTAGAAACAATAGCCTAGATATTACTGTGAAGCTACATTTTAGATGTGTTAACATTTGTCAGTACACTTTGTGTAAAGCAGATTGCCCTCCATAATGTGGGTGAGCCTCATCTACTCAGCTGAAGGCCTTAAGGGAAAAGACTGAAGTCCCGTGAAGAAGTAATTCTGCCTCCCTAGTGCCTTTAGACTCAAAACTGCAACATCCACTCCTTCCCGAATTTCCAACCTGCCAGTCTCTGCTTTCTTCTTCCTGCTAGCTCTTTAGTCCCACATCTACCCTATCACCAAATCCTGTCATTTATCCTTCTTAAATGCCTTTGAATACTGTCATTTGCCTTGATTCACCACCCCTGCCCCCTACCACCAAGATGCCAAAGTAAGTATTGAATAGTAAGTAATTTGCAAGAGACATAACTCTCTGAGGCATAATGCAAAGAAAAGACTTTAAATTGAGTTTGAAATAAATATTGAAAAATAAGTTTTCTGGCAAACCAACCCCCGCCCAAAACATGGGTTTTGTGAAGGTATTTGAAGCCTGTGGTGAAATGAATATAGGTATAGCAACAATATATCCCAAACTCGTATCTATGTTAACTCAAATTCCCATAATTAAGACCTAGTAGAAGAAAATGCATCCCTCTTTTCAGGCATAAAATGACGTTACCTCAGTCTTTACTGTGTTACCCAAGTTAGCTGGCTGGAAAACAAACAAACAAAAAAAACCAAAACCAAAAAAACCCAAAAACAAAGAAACAAACCAAAAAAACATTCCCAAGATATAAAGAAATCATCAGAAACAGAAACAAATATCACACAGATTTTGTACGCATCTGAAAGAGAATTTAAAATAACTATTACGATATGCTAAAATTTGTAAAGAAAAAGTTGGACAACATGTAGATCAGATGGGTTTTTTCATGAGAGAAAATGGAAATGATAAGAAAGAATGAACTGTCAAAGCTAGAAATTAAAAACACACTAACATCACTAGATACAACACAATCAAGGTAAGAATCAGTGAACTTGAAGATAGATTTATAGAAATTATACAAACTGAAACATGAACAGACTATGGAACAAAGAAAACAGAACAGATCATCCAAGAGCTGTGGGACATATGCATATTTGGAATCGTGAAAAGAGAAAAGAGAGAAAAAATGGGGAATAAAAAGTATTTGAAAAATATAGTCTAAGAATTTTATAAAGTTAATGACATGAACAAAAGCCCATATCTAAGAAGCTTAGAAAAAAACAAATAGAATACACACACACACACACACACACACACACACACACTCATAACCTAATCATTTTAAAATTGCTAAAAAGAAAGACAAAAGGAAAATATTAAATGCAGTCAGATTAAAAAAAATATTACATATAGAAGAACAGGAATTAAAACAGTACTCTTTAGAAGCTAAGCAAGCTAGAAAAAATAATGAAAGTAAAATAAGATTATATTTTTCCTATTTTAGTTACTCTAAAAAATAGTTGGCTATTTAAAGCCAAAATAGCAGCAAAATATAGTATGTTTATAGCATATGTAAAAGTGACATGTTTGAAAACATAAACACAGAGGATGGAAAATAGGAGTTGAGAATATAGTGTAATAAGTTCCTTTCATTACATGTGAAGTAGTTTAATATCATATGAAAGTTAACCCTGATTTATAAATGTTGTATATTGCAAATTCTGGGTGAACTGCTAAATTTTTTTAAGAGATATGAATAATAAGTCAATAGGGATTAAAAATTAAATAATAAACATGTCTTTTTTAGTACAAATTTTTTAAAAAGATAGTACAAATCAAAACAGCTAGCAAGATGATAAATTCCCATCCAATCACATCAATAATCAAATTAAATGTAAATGGCTTAAACTTGCCAGTTATAAAACAAGTATAAGGTTAGATGAAAAAGCAAGGTCCAAATTAAGCTGCCCACAAGCAACCCACTTGAAACATAAAGATATAGATAGGTTAAAAAATAAAAGGATGGAAAAAGATATGCCACACAATACTAACCAAAAGAAAGCTAGAACAGCTATATTGATATCAGTTATATTAGGCCTTAATTTAAAGGATATTTATTAGAGAAAAATAGAGATATTACATAATGATACAGAGGTCAATTTTCCAAGAATTCCCCAATAGTTCTGAATGTGTATTCACCTAATAGAGCTTCAATTTACATAAAGCAACCTGATAAAAAAGAAGAACATAACAGACGTATCCAAAATTATAGTTGGAAACTTCCACGGTCCACACACATTAATTGATAGAGTAAGTAGGAAGAAATCAGTAAGGATATACACAACCTGAACAACATGATCAACCAAATTGGCATAGTGAATATTTATAGAACAGTCTACCTAATGACAACAGAATGCATAGTCTTCTCAAATGCTTATCAAAATTTGTAAGATACACAGTAGTCTGGACTACAAAACAAATCTTAATAGATTCAAAAGAATAAAGATGATATAAAGTATGCTCTTGGACCTGAACAAAATTAAACTAGAAATCATAACAAAAGAGGAGGTTTTAATGGAAGTCTAAAATGAATAAAGGAAAATAAAAATACAACATATGAAAATTTGTTGATACAATTAATGTGGTACTTAAAAACATATAGCATTGAATGCTTGTATGACAAAAGAAATAAAATGCAAAAAATAGTGATTTAAGTTTCTACTTTAAGAAACTAGAGCAAGAAAAACATATTAAATTAAAAGAAAACAAGTCAAAGGAAGGAAATAACAGAAGATGAGAGTGAGTATCAATTAAATTGAAATATAAAACAATGAAAAATCAAAGCAAGAAAAAGCAAAAACTGGTTCTTTGGGAAAAAAATTGATGCCTTTAGCCAGAATGACAAAAATAGGAAAAGACACGTTATTAATATTACAGATGAAAGAGGGGCCATTACTATTGACACCCCAGATATTAAAAGAATAATACTAGGGACAATTCTATGTCCACAAATTTGACAACTTGGATGAAATAGTCCAATTCCTTGAAAAACACAAAATACCAAAATTCACTCAGTAGAAAATAGGTAGCCTGAATAGTTCTACATTTATTTTATTAATTAATTAATAGTTGAAATCTTCCAAAAAAAGGAAATCTCAAGCACACACAGTCTCTCTGACAAATTCTACCAAACATTTATTGAAGACATAAAACCAATTCTACACAATCTCCTCCAGAAGTAGAATAGGAGGGAAAACTTCCAAACTCATACTATGAGGCCAGAATTCCACTAGTAAACCCAAAGACATTTAAAGAAAAGAAAATTATAGAACAATATCCCTTAGGACAACAGTTGCAAAAATCTTCCACAAAATATTAGCAATTAAATTCAGCAATATAGAAAAAGGATAACACATCATGACCAAATGTGATTTATCCCAGGAATACACCTTGGTTCAATATTGGAAAATGCAGCCAATGTAAGTAATCATATTAATAGACTCAAGAAGAAAAGCCGTATGATCACATCAATGGGTTAGAAGTAAAGATACCCAGCCAACTAGGAGTAAAGGGGAAATTCTTCATACTGATTAAGGGTATGTACAAAATCCTAATATAAACATATAACAATGGTTTAAAAAAACTGAATGCTTCTCCCTAAATTCAAGAATAATGCAAAGATGTCCTCTTTCAGCACTCTTATTCAAGAATTTACTAGAAGTCTTAGGTAGTACATTATGGCAATCAATCAATAAAGTGACAGGAATACACCTTGGAAAGGAATAAATAAAACTGTCCCTCTTTGCAGATGACATGCTTGTATAAATAGAAACTCTTAAAGAATCTACCCAAAAGCTCCTAGAAGTAGCAAAGTAACCTTTTCAAGAGCATATAATACAAAATCAATATACAAAACTCAACCATGTTTCTACTTACCAGCAATGAATAATTGGAACTTGGTATTAAAAACAAACAAAAATACCATGACAATAACACCCCTAAAATTACTCAGGTTTGTACTTTACAAAACATGAGCAGACTCTGTATACTGAAAACTACTAAATATCGATGAAAAAAAAAATCAAAGAAGATATCACTTCTCCCCAATCAGATCTATTTGTTTAAAGCAACCCCAATAAAAATCTCGGCAGTCTTTTAAAAATAGATATCAACAAAATGATTCTAAAATTTCTACGGAAAGGCAAAGAAATTAGAAAAGCCAAAACTATTTCAAATAAAGAACACAGTTGGAGGACTTAGAATACCTAAGTTCAGAATTTACTATGAGGCTACAGAAATTAAGACAGTGTGGGTTTGCTGAAAGGATAAACTCATAAATCAATGGAATAAAACAGGATATCTAGAAATAGATCCATAAAATTATAGTAACAAAGTTTATAGACTACTTGCCTTCTATATGGAGAATACAAGTATTTTAAAATTGAAGTATAATTGACATACAATGATATTTGTATATTAGTTTCATGTGTACAACACAGTGATTCAACATTCGTATATATTGTGAAGTGATCCTCACAATAAGTCTAGTTACTATCAAAGCGTTTGCTTCTGACACTAGGAACAAGATTCTCTAAAATTGCAGTTCATTACCTATTTGGGGGTGCACATCCTTTTGAGGGCAGGAACTGCTTCTTGTTCATTACTATTCTCCTTTGTTCTATGGATAGAATTAATTCATCAAATTCCAGTTTTGCCACCTACTAACGCCATGAACTTGGGGGAGAGAGACTTCTAACTCAGTTTCCTCTCCTTTAAAATGGAGATAATGTTATATACCCCATAAGATTGTTCTCCAGGGTAAATGACATCATGCATGTAATGCCATCAGGAGCCTGAATAGTGTATCAGTAACTTCCTTAATTGTTAGCTGGTGACCTTAGGTTGGGTGTCCTAGAGGTAGTGATTATTGAGGAAATATTCTCAGAAAAAAAAAAGGGAATACGAGAAGTAGGATAGGGCAGAGGAAGTTGCTAAACAAGAATACAGTCTCAAATTTAGAGTAGATTCAGCATGATCCCAAGGGGAGCTCAGGAACACAAACTGCATCCCAGAAATAGCCCCACCTTAAGTGAGTTTCTTGTATGTAGCGGGTCAATTCTTAGCTGTGGGTTACCTGGGAGTGTAAGTTTGAGGTGGCTTCTCTGTGGCAGACAGGAATTCACTGGAGAAAGGGATCAGCTGTGAGCAGTAAGCACTCACAGAAGGTGGAGGAAAAAATGCACCTCCCAGTGACAGGGCAGGGCACTGACAGCATCCTCTAAATTTTATTGGGATCACCTGATTATTATACCAAGATATGAAATGTAAACTATGGCTTTAAAAGTAATATATTGACATGTACACACTGCTATGTTTAAAATAGATAACCAACAAGGACCTACTGTATAGCGTAAGGAACTCTGCTCAATACTCTGTAATAACCTAAATGGGAAAAGAATTTGAAAAAGAATAGATACATGTATATGTAAAATAAAATAAAATAAAAGTAATATAATGGAATTAAGCCAATTATAGAATATCTCTCCTCCAACCATAATAAAAAGACCATGTTAGCAACAAAGAAGAAGCACAATATGACTTGGAGCAGATACTCAATAAATGTTTCTTGAACGAAGTTCAACTAAGATACTAGTAGTAAAACAACATGGTTGCTATGGTTAATGAGTACCTAATATGTGCCAAGTATAAAGTAGATTATTTTCATAAGGCATTACCAATCTTCCTAACTACCCAACAAGGGGGTGTTATGAATTCAATATTAAAGGAGAATAAAATGATGCTCAGATAAAGTAAATGCTTGTTTGGATCAATAATAAAGGTAATAGTTTCCAGTCATTTAGTGTTTATGTGCCATGCCCCAAGCTAAATGTAATTCTCATTTTTACCTATGACAGATAAATTCCTATCGTCATGTTACAGGTAAAGGAACTAAGGCTCAGAAGTAAGGCAACCTGCCTAAGATCACACATTTGTATATGTATCTGTAGGAACAAAGAAATGAATCCAGGGTTCTCTGATCCTGAAACCCCGGCTCTTTCCACTGCACAACTGTTGTTACTTTTCTACCCGTGAAGGATGCTTAACAAACTGCTTTATGCTGATCAGAAGTGTTTAATGGCAGGTAGCTAGGTCTTTCATTAATTTGCTTTTCCTTTTTCTCCCTATCAAGACATAATGAATTAATGTGATGTGTTTGTAAAGTATTTCAAGATATGGCTATATCAGGCAAAAGTAATAAAATAGGTATTAATTTAAAAAAGAAGACTTGGTGATCATTGGAGTAGGGGACCACTTTTCTACTGGGAAACTCAAATTTATAATTTGAAATCTTCTTGAATATTCCATGTCTCCCAACCAGTTGATCTTTAACAATGATATTTAACAGGAATTATTTGCCATATATGCTGTCCAACTACATAATTTCTTTGTGAATGTTATTTGCAGACAATAATGTATAATAGTAAAGGTAGATGTCACAGAGTGTAGTATTAGTGTATGTTGTTCATAACATACCTAGTAAAAGTGTTGATGAAAATGTTATGACTAAAGTTTTTAATCACATCTCACATAGATGATTACCTAATTATCATCCCCAAAGTCTTTGCAACTTTTAATTTAGCCTTATGCATTTTAAAAATGACAGCTAAAAGAAATCATCTGACCCAAATACTAATAATGAAAGAATATCAACTATCTTAAATAAAATGAAAATGAGAAAATAATTTTACATTTTTGTATTATTGTAAATGAGTGACAGAATATTGATACAAATGCATGCTTTGCAACTTTTTCTTCAAACCTATTTCATAGGAAAATATGTAAGTATTAATAATACTTATTAATAATAATAATAATTAATAATAATATTAAATATGTAAGTATTAATAATACTTATTAATAATAATAAGTATTGCCATTAAACTAGTAATGGTGTGTATATCAAATTGTAGAGGGGAAAATAAAGATCAATTAAGGCAGAAACAGTTCTCACCAAGGAAAAATGACAAACATGCATTTCCTTACCTATCGAGCACTGCTGTCGGTGTGAATATTAAAGAGGAAAGTATTTGAATGTGAAGCTCTGAATCTTAGGAAGATAACTGGCAAAGGTGCACCCTGAATCACAATAAACTCTAATTATCTGTTCACACCCACAATATCACCAGTCACTAAGTGCATGATGTGCAATTAGTTGTGTCTCCTAGCAGCTCTTACTTAGTTGTTTAATTAACTCTTCTATAGCTTGATCTACCAAATTCTGATCAATGAGAGTGTAAGATCCCGGGGGAGTGGCCATGACTTCAGCACACAGCCAGAAAATTTGCTCAGTATTTGATAGTTAAGATCAGGGGGGAAATTCTTGCTGAAATGAAATATTTTAAACATCTATTGACATTTGAAACTAGCTTGCTTCTGACCTTTAATGAAAGAATGAATCCAAGTGAGACAGGCCTGGGACCTAGGACCCTTTGCTGCAGTGCAGCAAAGCTTGCACCTGGACACATCTCTCCTGGAGCTAAAAAATACAAAGAAACTATACGGGACTAAAAATAACTGTGTGCATTTCCAGTTGCGGCAAATTCTGGACCCAAAAGATACAAAAGACAAAAAAAAAACCAATTGCCATTTCTGAAGAGCCGGGAGCAAAAACTGGGTGTTGGGAGCAAAAGCCCGGAACTCTGCATGCCCCGCTGCAGTCAACACCACAAAGGGGTGGGCAAACCACCTAAGCCAGCCCTCCATACCGACCCCTGGACACACCCCTACCCTCGCCCCATATAAGGAATGAGCTCACCATTCCCCCCCCTCCTTGGGGAGCCGAGCAAGGGAACCTGTTACTTATTTTTGCTCCCTCCTGCAGCCAGCGCAGGGGCCCCAATAAAGCCTTGCCTGAATTTATTGTCTGGCCTCTAGTTAATTTCTATTGACTGGGGAATGCCAAGAACCCTGGTCAGTATGACAAGGAGGAAACTGGGGAATGCAACATTCCACTCCTGTAACAGAATTAGGTTAAGCAAAGGGAGAAGCAAGCATGTACCCTAAGCAGTACCTGTAGTGGCATAAATTCCTTACATAAACTGGGCTTCCTCAAGTAGGTAGCTACCAAGAGATAGTGGATAAGCTCTCAGGCAAGTTTCTGGCTTCCATGTGTATTAGCAGAGAGGTTCCATTAAAGGTGTCTGGTGTTAACAAACAAACAGTGTAGGAATCTTGAAGCTCCTATCTTATCAAACCCTCCTGAATCCCCCAACATAAATGTACACACACACACACACACACACACACACACACATACACACACACAAATTCTTTCCCTTACTCCTGCTGATTAACATCTTTTCCCTTATTTCTCTGAATGACCTCTCCATTACAGATGGTATTAGATATAAGTAATAGTAGTGTCCTTATTAGGGTAGATAGAACATGTAGCTCAGTACAACACATATTTCCTGATCAACTTAGGTGTAGGATAGGTGTTGGAGACACAGAAATAAATGATAGGGGAAAAAAGTCCAAGGGTCAGATTTGAAGTCCTCTGTTCTGTCTGCTACAATGGGCGACAAAAGCAAAGCACTTCTGCCACAGTTCTTCAGGAAAATGCAAGTTGCTATCATCACACTCACTTGTGGAGATTTTATGTCTTCATTTAGAGGTCTGTAGAATATTCTCCCCAAACAAGCTGCATCAGACTCACCCAGGAACTTGTTAGACATGCCTAATTTTGGCCCTACCCAGACTGACTAAGACACTCTGAAGGTAGAGTTCATCAATCTGGAGTTAATCAAGCCCTCCTGGTGATTCTGAAGCATACTCAAGTTTCTTAGAGAGCCACCATCTTATTTCATAGTTTAGGCCTATATGGTTACATCTTTTCTCTTTCAGTTTTCATGAACAGCCAAACAGCCCCCAGTAGCACTGGTTTTGAAGCAATTCCAGGTCCAGCTTCCTTAAGGACGAAAGACCACAAGGAATAAGGTCAAGTGATCTCAGCCTTCCTATCTGAGCCCAGCCTCAAGTTGATCCAGCAGCTGAATGCAGCCATAGGAATGAGCCCAGGTTAGACCAACAGAATTGCCCAAGCAATCCACAAAATCATAAGATAACATATGTTTTTAAGCCACTAAGTTTGGGGGTTATTTTTAATGCAGTGTTAACTAAACCAGGGTGCCTGGACTATATACTGAAGAATATGAGGGAGCCACTGAAGAGGTTTAAAGATAGGAATAGGATCAGATTTACGTTGTTAACATACCACTCTAGCTACAGTATAAAGGCTGGAGAGAAAAAATAGGTAGTGGAAAGAGCAAATTTATGCAAAGATATGCCCTGAATCAGAGCTACATATGTCATTTAGTTTTGATTGTATTACATAAGATCAAGGTGTTGTTATAGCTCAAGATAACTGAAAAACCATGGGATGTGTCCATAATGTTGGAAGAGGCAGGAAAGAGCATGTTCAACCCATTTCATAAACTGGTTGCATCTTCCCTCCTGTTATGCCACTTAGGAAACTATATGGGTATTACTGTGATGTAATGTCTTTCACTTATTCATCCAGGTTTTCAAATGACAGGTGGAAGCACTTTTGTTGGCAGAACTATCTCAAAACCAAAGAAGGAAAATTGGCTGATTTTTTTCAACACAGCCTATAGATTTGTGTTACTTCCTTCACATACTCTAGATGTGATTTTTTTTGAGTTAAGTGTGTAAACCCAGATAGTTATTGTGTTTCTCATAATTCAATAACTAAAATCAATCAGTGGTGACATGGGGGAGATACAGTCAAGGAAATAATACTAGTCTGGTCTGGGCAAGAGATATACCATCCTAGATAATAGCAGAGGCCCGGAAATAAGACAAACCCAAGTTTGAATCCCAGGTCTACATCTTGAAAAACTGTGTTACCTTGGGCAAGGTAAGCCTCTTTTAAGTCTTCATTCCCTGTGTGTGATGGAGTTAACAGTGAGATAATATACTTTAAAGTATCTTGGCACAGTGCCTGGAAAACAGTCAGGATATTATCAATGGCATATGATAATGAGAACTGACTCTGGTAATATATGACATTGTGCAAATCATTTCTCCTCTCTGGCTTTTAGTTAACTTACCTGTAGTCTGGGGGTTTTGGGACACTGCAAGCAATATTGTTTTAGGGATTTAAGAATGTATCTACTTTGGGTCATTTTCTAAATTTTAATTGTTTCAAGATAAAGTGCAGTACTTTGCCTCTCACAGCGAATTGCCATGTGAATAACAATGGAAAGATAAGAACAAGTATAACTGCCACATTTCTTTGAAAGCCTTTTAAAATACAATTGCAAAAGTTATATAATGTTTTACAGAAAACTTACTCACTGTTTCTTTGGACTGTAGTTTAACTTTGCTCTGTTCCAAGAGCTTTTCTGTGTTAGATGTGACTTACTCTAGTGGAAAAGATAGTGGCAGGTCTTAAAATTTATACTGAACAAGGTGCTTGTTAGAGATTTTCCTTATCCACTCTTAGTGATATCAAATTCAGATGCCTAATCTACAATTCCCAGATTCAGTCCAGGTTAATTTTAAAAAAGGATCAGTAGTCAGCAATTATCCAAGCCAATGCCTGAGTTGCTGTTGGTAATAATACGTTGCATCCTTCTGTTAGGAGTCCATCTGGGTCCCTCTACAGAACTTCACAATGAAGGCCATCTGATGCTCACACTTTCCTTGAAATTTAATTTCTTAAAATTATCATCATTTGATTTAAATAGACTTGCTGTATGAAATATCAGTTCTCTACATCAAAACAGTCACATCTGGGCAGTTACTGTTGAACTCTCATGCATGGAACTTCTTCTAAATGTCTGTGATATCTGTCAATGCCTTGAATGATCATATAATTCCAAGACTTGGACCCCATATACAGGTTATTTTATAGCAAGAAAGAAGGGTAATCAGTGCCCTAATCTATAGAAAATTCTGCAGGGAAACAGTGCTTGGATTATCTCTTTTTGGAAGATATTTATTTATTTGTTTTTTCATTCATTCATCCATCCATCCATCTTTCCATCCATCCATCCATCCATCCATTTTTGTAAAACATGTATCTGATTGTGCCACTACCTGCTTAAACATCTTAACCCCTCTACCTCTGCCCCCAGTTCCAGTACTGTCACCACAACTATTTTACATCAGATAGAATCAAAACTCATAAGTATTGGCCCCAAAAGTTTTTCCATCTCTCCTAATCTACAATCTTTGCCAAAATCCCTCAGTTCCACACACAGATATTCACTCTCTTCTCCACAGATGTCCCAATGCCTTTGCATATGTTGTTCCCTTTGCTTTAAATGACCCCCCCAGCTGTTTTCCCCATGATTGCCCTATGAAATTATACACACAGCTTTTGTGCTCTCATACATTATGGGCACTTCTCTACAATGGCCCTCAAAACAAGTTGAAATTATATGTCAGTGGATTTACCACTTTGGTGACAGGGAATATATCTTATTTATCTTGGTGTCTCTAGCACCACAGGTAACCCCTAAAGAAACAATGAAAAGATCCCACATAAACTAGAGCTGTTCATGAATGTTGTAACAAGCTAGGGCTTATGAGAGCATACAGGGATAGGTACCAGGGAGGAATCAATTATGGAAATAAATGAAATAGAATAATTGTAGATGGAGTAAAAGAACTATATGGAAACTAGAGCAGCAGATGTGGTAAAAAGGCTGAAGTTGGAACAACAATTCATTAAACTAAACCCAGACGTTAAACACAGACAAACCTTACACCCTTCACACGAATTTATTCAACATGGATCATAGACCTAAATTAAAAATGCTAAAGTATAAAACTCCTAGAAGATAATATAGGAGAACACCTAGATGAACTTGAGTACAGCGATGACTTTTAAGATACAACATCAAAGATGCGATCTGTAAAATAAACAATTGATAAGCTAGACTTCATTAAAATTATAATCTTCTGTTCTGTGAAAAACAATGTCAAGAAAATTAGAAGACAAGCCACAGACTGGGATACAGTATGTGTCTGTGCAAAAGATACATCTGATGAAGGACTGGTATCCAAAGTATACAAAGAACAGTTAAAACTCAACAATAAGAAAACAACTTGATTAAAAAACGGGCCAAAGACCTTAACAGATGCTTTAATGAAGAAGATACACAGATGGCAAATAAGCATATGAAAAGGTGCTCCACCCTACATGTCATCAGGGAAATGCAAATTCAAACAACAATGACATACCACTACACACCTATTAGGATGGCCAATACCCAGAACACCGATAACACCAAACACTGGCGAGGATGTGGAGCAACAGGAGCTCTCATTCATTGCTGGTGGAAATGCAAAATGGTACAGCCAAGACGGTTTAGTGGTTTCTCATAAATCAAACATACTCTTACCATATGATCTAGCAATCATGCTCCCTGGTATCTGCCCAAAGGAGTTGAGAGCTCATATGTCCAAACAGAAACCTGCACACAGATGTTTATAGCAGCTTTCTTCATAACTGCCAAAGCATAGAAGCAACCAAGATGTCCTTCAGTAGGTGAATGGATTAAAGAAGCTGTGATACATCCAGACAATAGAATATTAATTCAGCCTTAACAAGAAATGAGCTATCAAACCATAAAAAGACATTGAAGGACCTTAAATGAATATTACTAAAGTGAAAGAAGCCAATCTGAAAAGGCTACGTACTGTATGGTTCCAACTATATGACATTCTGGAAAAGGAAAACTATGGAGATAGTAAAAAGATCAGTGTTTGTCAGGGGTTAAAATCACAGGAAAAGATGACTAGGTGAGGACACACAGAGGATATGTAGGGCAGTGAAAGGATTTTGTATGACACTATAATGGTGGCTACATATCATTATATATTTATCCAAACCCATTTAATGTACAACACCAAGAGTGAACTGTAATGTAAACTATGGACTTTGGGCGAGAATAATGTGTCAATGTAGGTTCATCAATTGTAACAAAGTCCCACTCTGGTGGGGATACTGATAAAGGGGGGAGTTATGTATATGTGAGGACAGGGGTTGTATGAGAAATCTCTGTAACTTTCTCTCAATTTTGCTGTGAACCTAAAACCGCTCCAAAAATATAAAGCCTTAACAACAAAAGAAAACAAAAACACTATACTAGTTATATTTCAGAAACTAACCATAGCATGTATTACAATTTGTGACATGATAAAGGTAGCAACGTCCAATCTATAGGACACAGATTAGTCAATAAATTATAATAGAAAAATTACATTACTTACTTAGCAAACTAAACCATAACTAAATTCTGGAAGGTTTAAAGAGTTTCTTAATACACAAAATGAAATATAAAATTATAAATTACATAGTTACATATCTTTCTTATGTAAAAATGATAAATAATATTGACATTTAAATACTTTGAAAACTTCTTTATACGTGTGTGTGTGTGTGTGTGTGTATTTAGAGTGAGAGAGAGAGAGCAGGTGAGCAAACTGGGAAAATCTTTGCAAAGATCTTAAGGTGTTACAAGGCTTAAAACTCTTAATTTATAAAGACATGAAAGTTTAAAAAAAACTCTAAAATATAACTAGGAATGAAAAAGAAGACTAGTAGCAGCCAACTCACATAAAAATGAGTGCAAATGCTCAAATACTTAAGTTTAGGAGTTATCAAAAAATGCAAATAAGTATATAATATTTCTTTTTACAATAGAAAGCCAAATATATTACTAAAAGTACAGCTAAAATCATAATCTCATACCATGCAAATTGCTGTATTAGCCTGCTCAAGTTGCCATAAAAAAATCACAGACTAGGTAACAAACAATGGAAATTTATTACTCACAGTTCTCTGCAGACTGGAAATCTAAGATTAAGGTGTCAGAAGGTACTGTACTAAAACAAAGGAAACGTTTATCTTTAAGTAGGAAATCCATTTTTTACTATATTTTTAACATATTTTTGAATAATTTCTATGCAAATCATATATAACTCTTATAAACAAAAAAAGAAATATTTTAAATGTTTTGTGTAATCATTGAGTTCTTTTCTTTCTGATTATGTCCCATTATCACCATATGTTTCAATAGAACCCTACATGTCCATACTTAAACCTGTTGAGTCCTCTGATAATTCCTTTTAAAAATTAATTTAATAGAATGTGTGTTTCAATTTTCAGTTACTTCTTTTATTCTGGTCAGTTAAATATTCTCCCCTAAATATATTAAGATTTAGCAATCATTGTGTTTTATATTTATGGAATTTTAAAACTTTTTCTAATGATAATTCTTTTAATATGTTTTCAAAACATAATCTTTTGTGCTAGAACTTGAGACACTCTAATATTAAGTACCATGAGATGTATTAGAGGAATATAGAAATAAATAATACATGTTCTCATGCCAAATTCTAGTGAAGAAAACAGCCACATTCACAAATACCTATAATTGATATAGCACTAAAATAAGCATTACCATTGGACCCCAGTATTTGACCTTTTTAGACATTTTTGGTAGTACAAAATATTGCTTTAGTAACTTACAACAGTCATAAATGAGCTATGCATAAAAGTTGCCATATTTTTATTAGTTCCCTTGCAAATGACTGAAGGAATCCTTTTTTTTCTTTTTGGTTGATATTACGTATTTGTCTTCTTATATAATATGATTAGAAAATGAAATATTTCTCTGCTACATGTTACAGTATCAAAACTAATTCCCTGAGCGCAGCCCTGATCTGAGAACAGGGCAGCATTCCAGAGGCTCAGTTCAATCGCTCCCTGCTCTCAGAAGACTCAGATGATACACTGAGGGATAATTAATCACCCTGAGGACTCTATACTAAAACCTTTAAAAAGTCCTGAAAATGTGCACATCCTTATCATCTGTGGCTTTGCTATCTTGGAAATTGTTGTCCACTTATATGCGCCCTTTCTTCCCTGAGAAAGGTGGTCTTCTCAGAAACCATGGACTCTGATGCTGTGTCCTCCAGAGGATCCTCACGTTTATTGTTTTAGTTTCTAGAGCTCAACAAAGAATATCTCTTTTTTAGAAGATATATAGTGCTCTCCTTTGTTTAGGACGTGGTTGATATTGTTTCTGTCTGCAGAATAAGGGAACTTGGTCTGGGGTGAGACACTTCTTTTCATGTGGTTGAAAGTCATAGGGGAACACTCACTCACTCAGGCAAGTGCACTAAGCCTAACCCAAAGTCTGTCTGCTCTACCTGGCTTGGAAGTATCTGGTCGGGGCTGTCAACTGTCACCAGGGCAGCTGACACTGCTTTGCCACACAGCCTGTCCTTCCACCTCCTTTCCAAAAAGTGGAAGGGAATGGACATCCCGTGAAACCCAAGGATGCCCTAGGCTCAACACATGCATGCACACGTGTGTGTGTGTATGTAATTCTCATCGACAGCTCTGTGGTGCAAAGGTAATTGCTGTTGTACAAAATAAGGAAACTGAAGCACAGAAAAAGGTGAAACATGTAACAAGTCATGTGCCCTAGTTCTCATAGTGGGAAAGTGGTGGAATCAGGTGTGTGACTGGGTCTTTCTGACTCCAAAGCCCCACTCCTTTTCAAGGGCAACTCACTCATCACTAATTCAGGTGAGGTGTCAGGGAGGAGTCTAAAAGAGAGTGCACAGGAGGGAAAGAGAGGGAAAGGCAGGACTAAATAGCTTCCTGTCTTCTTCAGCATTTTCTTGTGAATTTGTGGATGGATTTGTGTTAGCTCTCATAGTTTTCTATCCTGCATCTGAACTATTTATTTTCCCCTGTAAATTACTTCAAAAACCGATATGAATTCTGTGAGGGATTAGCCTTTGCAGCTTCCTTTTTGAGTTTCAAAGGACTCCACAACCATTAATTACTCACCTACATCTGGAAGGCAAGGCAAGAATTATTGCCTTCACTGAATCAAAGGAAACCGAGAGGTCAAGCAGTTCCCTGCAGTCCCCACAGCAAGTAAATGATGGAGTGAGTCAAGAATTGGAAAGCATACGTCCTAATTTCAGCTCTATATTTAGACATTGACTTTTTTTTTCTGGTATAAGAAGGGCAGTGCTGCTAACAATGCTGAGCTATTATTCTGCCCAACACTCAGAGGAAGGTGTGTTGATCAGAGATAGGAAAGGCAAGGAGAGAGGAAGAGAGAGACAGACTACACAGAGAAGGGGGTGGAGAGATAATTTTTGAGTAAAAAGGATGAACTATCATATTCATCGTGGGGGGCAACAGGGCGCTTTGTCAGGAAGAATGGAAAGCTCAAGGTAAACAGGGGGAAATGCAGGCAGCAGTCCAGAATTTTCCTCATCCCACAGGTGCTGCTCCCCAGCAGACGTAAGCATTAAAAGGGATGACTGCAAAAAAGTCATAGATGTAAGATTTCAGAACTTTGACTCAAGTACATCTTTGCTCATCACCACCGGAGTGTTCCTTGAAAATCTCCAGGAGTGTTCAATAAAAAGTAATGAAAAAGATCCAACATTTAAGAAGGGAAAAAAAGATTCTGAGGGTCTCTCCAGTAGGAAACAAACGTGGCCACAATTAGGTAAAACTTAATTAGCAACCATGTAGAAAGATTGTAATCCCCTTTAAGAGCTTATTTCAATGTGGTCTCATTTTCTCTCGATTCTTTCAGACATAAAGCAGTTATTTCACATTCTGGAGCTAACTCTTGTCCAAGTGGCACATAGTATGCATGCATTAAGTAGTTTTCTAAAATGAAAGAATGTTTGAAATATTGAATAGATGAATTATTTTTGTTATTCCCAAATAAACCACATCACCAGAGTAATACTTGCATTCTCAATTTTTTTCCCATCTTCCCTGCCTCCAGAAAATGGTTATAGAGTTAAACTTAAATTTTGGAAATTTTTCATTGGTTAAATAAATTATAATGAAGCCATACTACAGAATACAATGCAGCTACCAAATGAACGTGGTAAACCTATATATAATGTCTTGAGAAAAGAATGTCTGAAATACACTGAGTCTTTTTTAAAAGCAAATTGTAAAGTATATGTTTAGTGTGAGTCTGTTAGTATTTTTAAAGAATCCATATTCATTTTATGGATAAAACATGTTGGACAGTATATGCATACAACTCAAATGGACACCCCACACTGGCTGAATATCCTACTGTACTTGCCTTATGGATTTATTTTATTAATCTTTAAATCGACTTTTTAACACTGAATCTCTTCAAGTATCTTATAATATCTCACTGAGCTAATGAATTAACTTCATATTTTATTGAGAAAATAAAAGCCAGAAATCTTACCAGTCCACAATCAAACATATCAAGCTGCCTCTCTACTTTCTGTGCCCGTTTTGCCTGTCTTCCCCTCTTATCTCTTAAAATGGAGGGAGTGCTCCTACTGCTATCAAGCCCATCCTTACCACTTATGCACAGGAGTCCATCCCCTCTTGTTTCTTCAAAAACCTTATTTTTATTGTCATTCATTTATATTCACTCATTCATATTCTTTCCTTCCACCACCCTCCCTACCTCCCTTCCTCACTGTCTCTCTCTTTCTTTCTCTCAGCAGTGAGATGAACCCCATGGCTGTGCTGATCCACCCAACCCTCAATCTGGCATACCGTTCCATGGGGGACAATAGAACATGGGGAAGTTTAGCTCCTTGCTTATACTATCACAGCAAGTGATTAAAGATTTGGACCGTTACTCTTGTTTTGGTTGTTGTTTTAATCAATTACTCCAACACCCGATAATTCATCTCTCTCTAGTTCAGCTGAGTTCCTAACAATAACATTATATGGAAGACAAGGGAAACAGAAGAACCAAAATACTTTTAAAATGAAGAATAAAGTTGGAGGATGCATACTACCCTACTATAAGACTTGATATAAAACTACAGTAACCAATACAGCATGATATTGGTAAAGGGAAAGACACATAGATCAAAGGAGCAGAAGGAAGTGTTCAGTACTGACAAAGATTCTCTCTCCTTGACCAAACTCTAGTCAGGCTCCTTTGAGAACTTCTCCATTAGGCCTCAACCTTGGTTTATAAGACTTGAACAAATACTAACATGGTTTCTAATAGCTCAAGGCCACATCCCTAGGATGACCCTAGACCCCTTAAAGTGCCTGCATGAGAAAACTCAAGATAGCCCCCAAATTTACTACTTATTCTAGCCAACACCTGAAGATAGAGCCTCTGTCTCCCAGCCTCTGTGGGAGAGTAGAAGCCTAACTTCAATAAGCATCAGTTAACAAACCCAGAGGGGTATCACATAGACCAATCCCTCCCTGTGCACTTTTTATAATTTTTAACTTCCCTCACTCTACTCAGCCCCCACTCACCCCTTCCCTGGTCCCTCGCTCTCTCTTTAAAATGCCTAGTCACCTCTATACAAATCAGGCTAAGTTTGTGCTGGGTTCTTTTCTCTATTTCAGTAGTATATTACTGAATAAAATCTGTCCTTACCACTTTAATGTCTGGCTTTGTTTATTTTTGACAGTATAGGCCCACAAAAATGTGACAATTGATTTTTCTACAAATATATAAAAACATTTCGATGGAGAAAGGATACTTTTCAAAAATGGTGTTGGAAATATGAGACACCCATATGCAAACCATGAACCCTACACTTTATATAAAAATTAACTCATAGGCTGAAATATAAAATGTTAAACTATAAAATCTCTAAAACAAAACATAATAGAAAATCTTTATGACTTATGGTTAAGCAAAGAGATATTAGGGATGACAATACATGCAAGATCTTTAGAAGAAAAAAAATGCTAAATTGGACATCATTAAAATTAAAAACTTTTGCTCTGAGAAAAATACTGTAAAAAAATTAAAAGGCAAGCTACAGAAAAATGTATCACATATATATGACAAAGGACTTGTATCCAAAATACATAAATAACTCACTATGCTCAACAGTAAGAAAGAAAATTAACAAACAGGCAAAACACTTGAAGGAACAATTCGCCAAAGAGAAAAGCTGAAACATAAGCACTTGAAAATATGTTCAACATCGTTAGCCATTAGGGAAATGCAAATTAAAACCATGATGAGATAGCCTTACACACATATTAGAATACCTACAGTTAAAAATTATGGGAAGCAAACTAAGTGTCCATTGACAGATGAATGCATAAAGAAGATGTGGCACATATATACAATGGAGTATTACTCACCCATAAAAAGAAACGAAATTGAGTTATTTGTAGTGAGGTGGATGGACCTAGAGTCTTTCATACAGAGTGAAGTAAATCAGAAAGAGAAAAACAAATATCATTTGCTAACACATATATATGGAATCTAAAAAAAAGGAAAAAAAAGGTTCTGATGGACCTAGGGGCAGGACAGGAATAAAGACGCAGATGTAGAGAATGGATTTGAAGACACCGGGAGGGGGAAGGGTAAGCTGGGACGAAGTGAGAGAGTAGCATTGACCTATATACACTACAAATGTAAAATAGATAGCTAGGGGGAAGCAGCCGCATAGCACAGGGAGATCAGCTCAGTGCTTTGTGACCATCTAGAGGGATGGGATAGGGAGGGTGGGAGGGAGACGCAAGAGGGAGGAGATATGGGGATATATGTATATGTATAGCTGATTCACTTTGTTATAAAGCAGAAACTAACACACCATTGTAAAGCAATTATACTCCAATAAAGATGTTAAAAAAAAAAGGGAGGGGATATGGAGATATATGTATACATATAGCTGATTCACTTTGTTATACAGCAGAAACTAACACAACATTGTAAAGCAACTATACTCCAATAAAGATGTTAAAAAAATTATGAAAAATGCTGGTGAGGGTGTGGAGAAACTGGACTTTTCACTTATAGCTGGTGGGAATGCAAAATGATACAGCCACTAAGGAAAACAGTTTGGCAGCTTATAAAAAGTTGAATGTGAATTTATCATACAACCCAGATATTTCATTGCAAGATATTTACCCTAAAGAAAAAAATTATGTTCACATAAATTCCTGCACACAAATATTTATAGAAGTTCTACTTATAATTTACAAACAGTAGAAATATTCCAAATGACTTTTAAGGGGTAAGTGGATAAACAGAGCACAGCATATACAATAAAAATTCTACACAGCAGCAAAAAAATGAACTATTGATACACACATATGCAACAATTTGGATAGATATCAAAGGAGTCATGCTGAGTGAACAAAGCCAGCCTCAAAATAAAGCACACATGATTCCAACTATATAGGACTCTTGAATATATAAAGCTATAGTGATGGAGAACAGATCAATGATTGCCAGAGGGTAGGAGTAAGAGGAGGGTGTAACTGCACAGGCGAAGCATGAAGGGGTTTTGGAGGTGAGGGCACTGTTCTTTATCCTGATTATGCTGGTGGTTACACAAATCTATGCATGTGTTAAAACCCATAGAAGTGTATATCAAAAATATATTTCATTGTATATTAATTTAAAAATAAAACGTTAACTGTGAGTTATTGGTCTTCCTTATTCAACCGGTATCATTTAGATTTAAACACCGATTATTATAGGACTCAATTGTTTTCATAAATTCAGCGAAAATGAGTCAAATTCATGCTGGATTCATTCAAATCATTATTATTTATATTCATTCTGATGGATTTTTTAAGAATAAAATCTACTAATCATATAAGCTTCCTTTTGAAAACTACTGAGTCATTTCAAGAACCTCATACATCTACCTAACCCTAACCCTAACCCTACCACTCAGCTCAAGCCAGAGATTTTGGTCAGGAAGTATTAGTTACAAGATCTCGTTTAAGAGCGTTGCACAGATATTTCACCATATATGCATTTTAAAAACACATTTTCACCAGTAGTTTCTTTGTTCCTCCATCTTGCTATGAGCCTACACAAGCACTTGAGTGAACATGTTTTTTGGTTTTCGGTTTTTTCATAAACTTGAAGTTAACAACCTCACGGCTTTCTTCTATACTACTGAGAAGAGGGTATTCTAAAGTAAGGCTGATATTTAAAATTGCACCATTTCTTACCTTTGCATTAAATTCACATACCTTGTGAGTGGTTTAAAGCTAATAACTAATTCAATGAACATTTACCAAGAACCTACTGGCTGTCAGTTACTGTGTTAGGCGATCAGGATATAAAGATGAACAAGACATGAATCCTGGCAATAGGGTTATCAAAATCTAATAGAGGGCATGAAAAATAGGGATATTAACAGAAACCACTAGTGAGTAAGCTATTCTTAGGGTATAATTTTGCCACTAAGGGAAGAAATATTACCTTCTTTGAGCCTGAAAGGTCATTGGTGAGTGTACCTATTGAATGCTTCTTGGTGGAGTGTCTGTCAAATTCAAATAAGTTGTTCACATGCTAGTTTTTACCAGGTTCATGATTTTTAAATCGAACCCTTCTGAAACTTATTAAAACGGGACAGCACATGCCCAAAGCCCAGTAGGATGAACAAGTGAGAACAAGATGTCAATATGTCAATACATATTGTCCCTTTAGTTTTGGATTCCTCCTTTCACCCATTCAGTTTTGTAAGAATTAGTAAATGCATAAATAATAGTGCTATTTATTTTTCCTTTAGAAAATCATGTCCCAGAGACAATTTAGTCTATTGACATAAAGTGAACATAATTCATTTAAGATGTTTTCAACCAGCTCTCTATTATAGTCCAAGCACTGTGCTTGACACCAGGGACATACAGGTGAATAAAACAAGAGATGATCCTTCAAGTCGCTCAAAATCTAGTGAAGGAAGTTAAACACACATGCAGTTTACGTGGAAGGAGTAAGCATATGTATGATATGTAGACGTAGCATAGAGGAGATTGGGATCAAATCTGCTAGGTTGGGGGTCAAAATATGGCTCGAAAATTTACAGTCTAACATACTAAAAGATGTTGCAGCACTTGACATTGTGGATCTCTTTATCACAGAAACTTTCTTTTATCTTCTGGATACCACACTAACCTGGTTTTTATCTGATTTTTATTGATCCTTTATTCTCCTTTTCTCCTGCTGTCTCTGACCCATAAATGCTACTGTCTCATAGTGTATGGACTGAAACTTTGTGTTCCCCCAAAATTCATATGTTGAAATTATACACCCACCACCACCAATGTGATGGTATTAGGAGGTGAGGGTCTGTGGAAGGTGATTAGGTCATGAGGGTGGAACCCTCATGATGGGATTAGTGCCCTTATAAGAGGGACCCCAGAGAGCTCTCTCGCTCTTTCTGCCATGTGAAGATAATGTAAAGTCAGCAGTCTGCAACCTGGAAGAGGACCCTCACCAGGACCTGACCATACTGGTTCCCTAATATCAGACTTTAGCCTCCAGAACTGTGAGAAATGTCTGTTGTTTATAAATCACTTAGTCTATGGTACTTTGTTATAGCAGCTTGAAATAAGACATGTAGGGTTCCATCCTTTGTCTTGTGCTTTCCTCATCCTACAAGAATTTCCTTGGAAGTCTCAGCCTGACCCATAGCACACAATACCACATCTATTACCTCCATCCCTAGATTTTCCATGGGTTTCAGATGTATATCTAACTGCCTGTTATATATCTTATGCATTCATTCATTTATCTATTTGTCTGAAATTATATAGATTAAGTGCTTACTATGAATCAGGCACTTTTCTAGGAATGGAGGGATATAGTGGTGAGCAAAAACAGATATGGTCATTGTCACATTGATATCCCACAGGCATCTAAATCTCAGGATACTCAAACCTGAGCAAGCACATTTTCCTTCCTAAAGGAATAATAAGTTAACATTTATATAGTACTTATTGAGAGCCACGGTTCTGAGAATTTTATATTCATTAACTCATTCAGTCTCAATAGCAAGCCTATGAGGTAGATAGTATTATCTCTCTTTTACAGACAAGGAAACTGAGGCAAAGGAACATTAAATGTCTTACCCAAGTTCACACATAAAATAATTGGCACAGCTGGACTGTAAATCAAGGTGGTCTCTTTTCAAAGCCTGAGCTTTTATCTGCTACATTATACCTCTTCTGGAACCTCATCCAATGTTCTTGAACTCTCATTCCTACTTTCCCTTACCCTTACCCCTCTCCCTTCCTTCTTTCTCTCTCCTCTCCCCTCCTCTCCCCCTCCTCTCCCCCTCCTCTCTCCCTCCCTCTCCCTCTCTCTGTCTCTCTGTCTCTCTCTCTCCCCATCTCTCTCTCTCCCCGTCTCTCTCTGTCTCTTCTCCTCTCACTCCCCTTCTCTCTCGCCCCTTCTCTCCCCCACCCCATCCTCCCTGTCACTCAAGCAATCAATCACAAAATCCTGTACATTTGACCTCAGTAGTTTGTGTTGTCATATTGCACAGCTTCTATATTTCTACTGTGCTTGCCACTTGAGCAGCCCTCATTGTCTTCTGTCTAGGACACTGCAACTGCTTCTTCACAGATCTTTCCACTTTAAGCATTTCTTACATTAAATTCAACTTTCATAAAGTTGCCATCATCATTTACCTAAACAGTCAAAATGGATCGTAACTCATTTGTTTTAAAGTCTTTACAATTTCCTCTTTCTCTGCAGAACCTCAGGATATAGAGGGAGCTCCCCCTGACCCCCAGTCTGTTCTCTTTCTCTCCAGCAGCATCTATCTTCTCTCAGCTTCATCCTTCCAGGACATTCACTCACAACTTTGAAATGATTGCATCTACCCCTACCCCTGCCACGAGTCATGTGATTTCTGATCTCCAACCCTTTGCCCATGTTCTCCTCTCTGCCTGAAATTCCTTTCTCAAACTCCATGTAGTTTATTTCTGCTCATATTTTCCAAAGTCATCTAAAGCATTCCTTTCTCTGACAGCCTTCTCTGGCCACCAGCATGTTTGGTACCTGCCCTCTGGGACCCTGCAGCACCCCATGCTTTCCTCAACCCTCCACTTATCACTGTGTCTTGTGATTGTCTGTTGACATGACTTAGACTAGAAGCTCCTAAAGATCAGGGACATATTATCTTCTATCCTTAACATCCCTACCTCACAACACTTGTCACACTGCAATTTTAACTTCATCTGTGTGATTATTTAATGCCCATCTCCCTGCTAGAATGTAAGGACTATCCATGACAGCAAAAATTATGTCTATTTCTGCACCACACTATGTTCCTAGCACCTAACACAATGTCTGACATAGAACACATGAAGGACATAATGAAAGCTTCACTTGAATACCAACTTTTTGCCAAGCAGAGAGTCAAGCACTGGGAACCCAGAAGAAGCAGAAGTCACGGTTCCTATCTTGTGGGAAAATAATGCCAGGGATATGAAACTAGTAGTACATGAAACTAGAGCAAATATCTAAGTGGTAAATAATCACGTTCAATGCTGTGGTACAGTACACACACTCATTATAGGTGAGAGGAGAGGAGAATACAAAGTAAAGGTGATACTTGGGTGATGTTAGAGAATAAATATCAAAGGAGCTGAGTCCTTGAATGGCACTCATTAGCATATTCTGAACACTTAAGCCCAGAGAAGACAGTGAAAGATTTTAAAGGTTATGTGAGATAACATGGCCCTTGCACTTCTATAGCCTGTTATGCTTCTATAGCATGGGGATTGGCTGACTCCATGGGATCCCATTCAGAAACAGAAGTCCAGAGAGACTGATTTCATTGACCAGGGTCACAAAGGTAGTAAGCAGCAGAGTTGTGATTCACAAGATTTGAGGTTTGGAGAGATATTATGTGGAAAATGCCTGGCACACAGTAGGCACTAGATACATGCTAGCTATTACCCTAATTAATCCTGCCTGTAGATAAAAGGCTGAACAATACAACCCTTTGAGGTCCCCTTCTGTGCTTTGAAATGTGAACTTTTCACAAATAACAAAGGGTATTATAAGGATCATGGTTTATCTCTCTAAATAGAGCCTATTATAAACGATGAGCCATCCATGTGTTGAAACTTTTTCTAAATTTTAGTGGAATAGATTTACCACAACATAATGAGTCTCTGCATAATTTTTACTTTTCTTTATGATTTAATTAGCCTCAGTCTTTTCTGTTCTTTGTTTAGACTGGAGGCCTCTCAATCTCTACAGCTATTTATTATGGACACTTAGAAATAGACAGTACATATTCATATGGCTGCCAAGCTTTGACCCAGGATATTAGAGCCTATTTTCCATTCCTCATGCATCATAAATAATAGATTACAATTACTTTTACCTTGTACCTAGTTGGGGGCTTGAATTCCATATGTAAGAGTGGGAAGTGTGCAGATTTGTAAAAATGCTTCTTTTCCACTCATGATACCTGGCCACAATCATTAATGATTTTTACTCCTGTCATTTTTATTGAATTCTATCTTCTCCTGCGTCTGAATACTCTGAGTTTGGATTTTTTCTACTATTATGGGTTAGTCCAGGGGTTGGCACATCATGGTACATGGGCCAAATCTGGCCTGCCACCTGTTTTATTAAATACAGTTTTATTGAACCACAGCCACATCTGTCATTTACATATTTTCTATGGCTGTTTTCGTGCTATACTGACGGAGTTAAATAGTTGTGACAAAGATGTTATAGCTCACAAAGCTGGACAGATTTATCATCTAGACCTTTACAGAAAACATTTGTTGACCCTTGGTCTAATCCATATCACTTTTCATATCAGTCAATAGCATATAATCTTGTGTGAAATTGGAGAATTGAAACATTTTCCATTCTTACAAGTGACCAATATTCTTACCACTTCAAATGATCAATTTCCCTCAGAAATTGTACTGAGGAAACTGCCCAGTTCCTGTCTAGAAAATCCCAGTGCTGGACATTCCTGGAATGATTGACTGTCTTGCATTATGTCACCACATTTATAAAGTCACAGAGTTTTCTTGAAAGAAGACAAGGTTTGACCTTCACTGAATTATAGAAAACTGGACTTCACTACTACTCTATACTTTGCTATTTCTGCTAGTTTGACTTTACTTTGAAATGTTGTACATATTTCAACAAAAAGATTCAGAAAGCAGTTGAAGATGAATTTAATGAGCCCATGAGGGAACATTTCAAACTTGTATTGCATGTGATAAATAAAGTCCAATACTAACTTTGAAAGGAATTCTGAAATTTCTAGATTTATCAGAAGACATTTGGAAAATGTAAAGAATCACTAGATAATAGTTGTTTTAATAGAAGTTGAAGGTTATGAGCATGTTGACATGTCATATGTACAATCAACAAGTTCACATTTCCTATTACCTCAAGCACTGTCTCTTGCTTCAAGTCTAGGAAAATATTTCCTTTACGCTGAGTCATACAAAGGTATATATAATACACTTCCCTTATAAAAAGAGCCTTGGATAAGAGATATGCCTTGCTCTCAGTGCAGGTATATAATTCATGGAAATACTACATACATAGGATAATACACCTTACAGTTGCATATTCTAACTCAGATAATTACACCCAAACTTATCTAGATTTCCACCTATTGCCTTAAATTAATAGGTTCTCCTATCTAGTTACATGAAAACACACAATTCCTTAAGATTAAACATTTAAAATAAAAAACCAGAAAGAGGTTTTATTTGTTATTTTTTGGTCTGGTTAAGAGAGACAGGATCTCAGTAGTCAGTCTGTATAGCTAGCTATTTTTCATTTGTTACCTTTATTTGGGTGGTAAGAAAGGATCCAGTGCAGCAGAATGATTCTAAATTTAAAATACATCGCACACTTAATGCCAGCATATACAGCTGAGCTGCTTTAGGTACTAATACATTTCCTCTTCATAAAGCATGACTTCCTATTTCTACAAAATAACAGGCCAGGCTGCTCTTTGGCACATACACCATGTTGCCTTTTAAAATAACAAGCTTGTCTATCTTGACCTTAAATGCATCAATACCTACTGATTCCCTCTTGCACTATTTGGATTTTGGGAGCATGAAAAATCTAAATCTAATAACTTGAAAGTTATAACCTTATGATTTGATGTGTAAGCCATCTTATTTTGGTGTTTTGAATGAGGCAAAGATATACATTGGTTTTGTTTTAATATCCAGTCAATATCCCAACGCTACTCAAAACAAGTCAGATATTTGCCACATATTTTGATCCATTCTTGAATACTTTCATTATTTTTTATTTATGAATTTATCAAGGACATAAGAGGTACATATAGCATATATACTGTTTAAAAATAACTTGAATACATGGACATTAACAAATTGAAGAATAAAAACCATATGATCATCTCAATAGATGCAGAAAAAGCTTTCAACAAAATTCAACACCAATTTATGATAAAAACCCTCCAGAAAGTGGGCATAGAGGGAAACTACCTCAACATAATAATGGCCATATATGACAAACCCAAAGCAAGCATCATTCTCAATGGTGAAAAACTGAAACCATTTCCACTAAGATCAGGAACAAGACAAGGTTGTCCACTCTCACCACTATTATTCAACATAGTATTGGAAGTCTTAGCCACAGCAACTGGAGAAGAAAAAGAAATAAAAAGAATACAAATTGGAAAAGAAGTAAAACTGTTACTGTTTGCAAATGACATGATACTATATATAGAAAATCCTAAAGATGCCACCAAAAACCTACTAGAGCTAATCAATGAATTTGGTACGGTTGCAGGATACAAAATTAATGCACAGAAATCTCTTGCTTTCCTATATACTAACAACAAAAGATCAGAAAGAGAAATTAAGGAAACAATCCCATTTATCATCCCAACAAAAAGAATAAAATACCTAGGAATAAACCCACCTAAGGAGGCAAAATACCTGTTCTCAGAAAACTATAAAACACAGATGAAAGACATCAAAAAAGACACAAAAAGATGGAGAGACATACTATACTCCAGGACTGGAAGAATCAACAATGTGAAAATGACTATACTACCTAAAGCAATCCACAGGTTTAATACAATCCCTATCAAATTACCAGTGGCATTTTCCACAGAATTAAAACAAAAAATTTTACAATTTGCATGGAAACACAAAAGACCCCAAATAGCCAAAGCAATCTTGAGAAAGAAAAACAGAGCTGGAGGAATCAGGCTCCCTGACTTCAGACTACACTACAAGGTGGGACTTCCCTGGTTGTCCAGTGGTAAAGAACCTGCTTTCTAATGCAGGGGACATGGGTTAGATCCCTGGTGGGGGAACTAAGGTGACACATGTAGCAGGGCAACTAAACCCATGTGCAACCACTAAAGAGTCCATGTGCCCTGGAGCCAACACACCACAATTAGAGAGAGAAAACCCACGCACCACAACTAGTGAGAGAAAACCCTCACACCACAACTAGAGAGAAGCCTGCCTGCCACAACAAAAGATCCCATGGGCTGCAGCTAACAACCATTGCAGCCAAAAAAGAAAAATTTTACTACAAAGCTACAGTAATCAAGACAGTATGGCACTGGCAAAAAAAAACAGAAATATAGATCAATGGTAAAGGACAGAAAGCCCAGAAATAAACCCACACACCTATCGTCACCTAATCTATGACATAGGAGGTAAGAATATACAATGGAGAAAAGACAGTCTCTTCAAAAAATGGTGCTGGGGAAAATAGACAGCTACATGTAAAAGAATGAAATTAGAACATTTCCACCATACACCACACACAAAATAAACCCAAAATGGATTAAACACCGAAATGTAAGACCAGACACTATCAAACTCTTGGAGGAAAACATAGGCAGAACACTCTAGGCCATAAATCACAGCAAGATCCTTTTTGACCCACCTCCTAGAGAAATGGAAATAAAAACAAAAGTAAACAAATGGGACCTAATGAAACTTCAAAGCTTTTGCACAGCAAAGGAAACCATAAACAAGACAAAAGGACTAACTACAGAATGGGAGAAAATATTTGCAAACAAAGAAACTGACAAAGAATTAATCTCCAAATTATATAAACATCTCATGCAGCTCAATATCAAAAAAACCAAACAACCCAATCAAAAAATGAGCCAAAGACCTAAATAGACATTTCATCAAAGAAAACATATATATGGCCAAGAGACACATGAAAAGATGGTCAACAACACGAATTATTAGAGAAATGCAAATCAAAACTACAGTGAGGTATCACCTCACACTGGTGAGAATGGCCATCATCAAAAAATCTACAAACAGGGCTTCCCTGGTGGTACAGTGGTTGAGAGTCTGCCTGCCGATGCAGGGGACACGGGTTCATGCCCTGGTCCGGGAATATCCCACATGCTGCAGAGCGGCTGAGCCAGTGAGCCACGGCCGCTGAGCCGGTGCATCCAGAGCCTGTGCTCCACAATGGGAGAGGGCACAACAGTGAGAGACCCGCGTAAGGAAAAACAAAAAATATCTACAAACAGTAAGTGCTAGAGAGGGTGTGGAGAAAAGGGAATCCTCTTGCACTGTTGGTGAGTATGTAAATTGATACAGCCACTGTGGAAAACAGTATGGACGTTCCTTAAAAAACTAGAAGTAGAACTACCATATGACCCAGCAATCCCACTACTGGGCATATACCCTGAGAAAACCATAATTCAAAAAGACACATGGAAGGGGGAGCTTCAAGATGGCTGAGGAGTAAGACGTGGAGATCACCTTCCTCTCCACAAATACATCAGAAATACATCCACATGTGGAACAACTCCTACAGAACACCTACTGAATGCTGGCAGAAGACCTCAGACCTCCCAAAAGGCAAGAAACTCCCCACGTACCTGGGTAGGGCAAAAAAAAAAGAATAGAGACAAAAGGATAGGGACGGGACTTGCACCAGTGGGAGGGAGCAGTGAAGGAGGAAAGGTTTCCACACACTAGGAAGTCCCTTCGCGGGCGGAGACTGCGGGTGGTGGAGGTGGGAAGCTTCGGAGCCGTGGAGGAGAGCGCAGCAACAGGGGTGCAGAGGGCAGAGCGGAGAGATTCCCGCACAGAGGATCAGTGCCAACCGGCACTCACCAGCCCGAGAGGCTTGTCACCCACCGGGGTGGGCGGGGGCTGGGAGCTGATGCTCGGGCTTCAGAGCTTAGATCACAGGGAGAGGACTGGGGTTGGCTGTGTGAACACAGCCTGAAGGGGCTAGTGCACCACGGCTAGCCGGGAGGGAATCCAGGAAAAGGTCTGGAACTGCCAAACAGGCAAGAGACTTTTTCTTGCCTATTTGTTTCCTGGTGCACAAGGAGAGGGGATTAAGAGCGCCGCTTAAAGGAGCTCCAGAGACAGGCGCGAGCCGCGGCTAAAAGCGTGGACCACAGAGACAGGCATGAGACGCTAAGGCTGCTGCTGCCACCCCCAAGAAGCCTGTGTGCAAGCGCAGGTCACTATCTACACCCCCCTTTCCGGGAGCCTGTGCAGCCTGCCACTGCCAGGGTCCCGTGATCCAGGGACAACTTCCCCGGGAGAATGCATGGCGCGCCTCAGGCTGGTGCAACGTCATGCTGGCCTCTGCCGCCGCAGGCTCACCCCGCATCCGTACCCCTCCCTTCACCCGGCCTGAGTGAGCCAGAGCCCCTGAATCAGCGGCTCCTTTAACCCCATCCTGTCTGAGCAAAGAACAGACGCCCTCAAGCGACTTACACGCAGAGGCGGGGCCAAATCCAAAGCTGAGGACCTGGGAGCTGTGAGAACAAAGAAGAGAAAGGGAAATCTCTCCCAGCAGCCTCAGGAGCAGTGGAATAAATCTCCACAATCAACTTGATGTACCCTGCATCTGTGGAATACCTGAATAGACAACGAATCATCCCAAATTGAGGAGGTGGACTTTGGGAGCAGCCATATATATATTTTTTCCCTTTTTCTCTTTTTGTGAGTGTGTATGTGTATGCTTCAGTGTATGATTTTGTCTGTATAGCTTTGCTTTTACAATTTGTCCTAGAGTTCTGTCTGTCCTTTTTTTTACGTACAGTTTTTAGCACTTGTTATCATTGGTGGATTTGTTTTTTGATTTGGTTGCTCTCCTCTTTCTTTCTTTCTTTTTTTTTATTACTTTAAAATACATTACTTTAATAATTATTTTTTATTTTAAGAACTTTATTTTATTTTATTTTCTTTCTTCCTTTCATTTTTGTCTTCCTTTTACTCTGAGCCGTGTGGATGGCAGGCTCTTGGTGCTCCAGCCAGGCATCAGGGCTGTGCCTCTGAGGGGGTAGAGCCAGGTTCAGGACACTGGTACACAAGATACCTCCCAGCTCCAAGTAATATCAAACTGCGAAAATCTCCCAGAGATCTCCATCTCCACGTCAAGACCCAGCTCCACTCAACGACCAGCAAGCTACAGTGCTGGACACCCTATGCCAAACAACTAGCAGGACAGGAACACAACACGATCCATTAGCACAAAGGCTGCCTAAACCCATAACAAGGCCACAGACACCTCAAAACACACCACCAGACGTGGAGCTGCCCACTAGAAAAACAGGATCCAGCCTCATCCACCAGAACACAGGCACTAGTCCCCTCCACAACACACTGAGCCAACCTTAGCCACTGGGGAAGACACCAGAAAAACGGGAACTATGAACCTGCAGCCTGCGAAAAGGAGACCCCAAACACCATAAGTTAAGCAAAATGAGAAGACAGAGAAACACACAGCAGATGAAGGAGAAAGGTAAAAACCAAAACACCTGACAAATGAAGAGGAAATAGGCAGTCGATCTGAAAATGAATTCAGAATAATGATAGTAAAGATGATACAAAATCTTGAAAAGAGAATGGACAAAATATAAGAAACGTTTAACAAGGACCTAGAAGAACTAAAGAGCAAACCAACAGTGATGGACAACACAATAAATGAAATTAAAAATTCTCTAGAAGGGAACAAGAGCAGAATAACTGAGGCAGAAGAAGGGATAAGGGATCTGGAACATAAAATAGTGGAAATAACTACTGCAGAGGAGAATGCAGAAGAAAGAATGAAAAGAATTGAGGACAGTCTCAGAGAACTTTGGGAGAATATTAAATGCACCAACATTCGAATTATAAGGGTCCCAGAATAAGAAGAGAAAACAAAAGGGACGGAGAAAATATTTGAGGAGATTATAGTTGAAAACTTCCCTAATACGGGAAAGGAAATAGTTAATCAAGTCCAGGAAGCAAAGGGAGTCCCATGCAGGATAAATACAAGGACAAACAAGCCAAGACACATAATAATCAAACTATGAAAAATTAAATACAAAGAAAAAAAATTAAAAGCAGAAAGGGAAAAATAACAAATAACACACAAGGGAATCCCCATAAGGTTAACACCTGAACTTTCAGCAGAAACTATGCAAGCCAGAAGGGAGTGGCAGGACATATTTAAAGTGATGAAGGAGAAAAACCTACAAACAAGATTACTCTACCCAGCAAGGTTGTCATTCAGATTTGACAGAGAATTTAAAAACTTTACAGACAAGCAAAAGCTAAGAGAATTCAGCACCACCAAAACAGCTTTACAACAAATGCTAAAGGAACTTCTCTAGGCAGGAAACACAAGAGAAGGAAAAAACCTACAATAACAAACCCAAAACAATTAAGAAAATGGGAATAGGAACATACATTTTGAAATTTACCTTAAATGTAAATGGACTGAATGCTCAAACCAAAAGACATAGACTGGTTGAAGGGATATAAAAACAAGACCAGTATATATGCTGTCTACAGGAGACCCACCTCAGACCTAGGGACACATAAAGACTGAAAAGTGAGGGGATGGAAAACGACATTCCATGCAAATGGAAATCAAAAGAGCACTGGGGTAGCAATTCTAAAATCAGGCAAAATAGACTTTAAAACAATCACTATTATAAGAGACAAAGAAGGACACTACATAATGATCAAGGTATCAATCGAAGAAGAAGATATAACAATTGTAAATATTTATGCACCCAACACAGGAGCACCTCAATACATAAGGCAAATACTAACAGCCATAAAAAGAGAAATTGACAGTAACACAATCATAGTAGGGGACTTTAACACCCCACTTTCACCAATGGACAGATCATCCAAAATGAAAATAAATAAGGAAACACAATCTTTAAATGATACATTAAACAAGATGGACTTAATTGATATTTATAGGACATTCCATCCAAAAACAACAGAATACACATTCTTCTCAAGTGCTCATGGAACATTCTCCAGGATAGATCATATCCTGGGTCACAAATCAAGCCTCAGTAAATTTAATAAAATTGAAATCATATCAAGTATCTTTTCCCACAACAGTGCTATGAGACTAGATATCAATTACAGGAAAAAATATGTAAAAAATACAAGCACATGGAGGCTAAACAATACACTACTTAATAACCAAGAAATCACTGAAGAAATCAAAGGGGAAATCAAAAAATACCTAAGAACCAATGATAATGAAAACAGGACGACCCAAAACCTATGGGACGCAGCAAAAGCAGTTCTAAGAGGGAAGAATATAGCAATAGAATCCTACCTCAGGAAACAAGAAATACCTCAAATAAACAATCTAACCTTACATCTAAAGCAATTAGAGCAAGAATAACAAAGAAACACCAGAGTTAGCAGAAGGATAGAAGTCATAAAGATCAGATCAGAAATAAATGAAGGAAATGATAGCAAAGATCAATAAAACTAAAAGCTGGTTGTTTGAGAAGATAAATAAAGTTGAAAAACCATTAGCTAGAGTCATCAAGAAAAACAGGGAGAAGACTCAAATCAATAGAATTAGAAATGAAAAAGGAGAAGTAACAGCTGACACTGCCGAAATACAAAGGATCATGAGAGATTACTTCAAGCAACTCCATGCCAATAAAATGGACAACCTGGAAGAAATGCACAAACTTCCGAGACTGAACCAGGAAGAAATAGAAAATATGAACAGATCAATCACAAGCAGTGAACTTGAAACTGTGTGTGGTGTTAGGGAGTGTTCTAATTTCATTCTTCTGCATGTACCTGTCCAGTTTTCCCAGCACCACTTATTGAAGAGGCTGTCCTTTCTCCACTGTACATTCCTGCCTCCTTTATCAAACATAAGGTGACCATATGAAACCCATGCACATTTTTCACCTTATGTTTGATAAAGGAGGCAAGAATATACAGTGGAGAAAAGACAGCCTCTTCAATAAGTGGTGCTGGGAAAACTGGACAGCTACCTGCAGAAGAATGAAATTAGAACACTCCCTAACACCACACACAAAAATAAACTCAAAATGGATTAAAGACCTAAATGTAAGGCCAGACACTATCAAACTCGTAGAGGAAAACACAGGAAGAACCCTCTATGACATAAATCACAGCAAGATCTTTTTGACCCACCTCATAGAGAAATGGAAATAAAAACAAAAATAAACAATTCGACCTAATGAAACGTCAAAGCTTTTGCACTTCAAAGGAGACCACAGACAAGACGAGAAGACAGCCCTCAGAATGGGACAAAATATTTGCAAATGAAGCAACTTACAAAGGACCAGTCTCTAGTATATATAAGCAGCTCATGCAGCTCAATATCAAAAAACATTAACAGCCCAATCCAAAAATGGGCAGAAGTCCTAAATAGACATTTCTCGAAAGAAGATATACAGATTGCCAACAAACACCTGAAAGAATGCTCAACATCATTAATCATTAGAGAAATGCAAATCAAAACTACAATGAGATATCATCTCACACCAGTCAGAATGGCCATTATCAAAAAATTTACAAACAATAATTGCTGGAGAGGGTGTGGAGAAAAGGGCACCCTCTTGCACTTTTGGTGGGAATGTTAACTGATACAGCCACTATGGAGAACAGTATGGAGGTTCCTTAAAAAACTACAAATAGAACTACTGTATGACCCAGGAATCCCACTACTGGGCATATACCCTGAGAAAACCATAATTCTAAAAGAGTCATGTACCACAATGTTCATTGCAGCTCTGTTTCCAATAGCCAGGACATGGAAGCAACCTAAGTGTCCACCAACAGATGAATGGATAAAGAAGATGTGGCACATATATACAATGGAATATTACTCAGCCATAAAAAGAAATGAAATTGAGTTATTTGTAATGAGGTGGATGGACCTAGAGTCTGTCATACACAGTGAAGTAAGCCAGGAAAAGAAAAGCAAATACCGTATTCTAACACATATATATGGAATCTAAGAAAAAAAAAGTTCATGAAGTACCTAGGGGTAAGACGGGAATAAAGACACAGACCTAGTAGAGCATGAACTTGAGGATATGGGGAGGAGGAAGGGTAAGCTGTGACAAAGTGAGAGAGTGGCATGGACATATATACACTACCAAACGTAAAATAGATAGCTAGTGGGAAGCAGCCGCATAGCACAGGGAGATCAACTCGGTGCTTTGTGACCACCTAGAGGGGTGGGATAGGGAGGGTGGGAGGGAGGGAGACGCAAGAGAGAAGAGATATGGGAACATATGTATATGTATAACTGATTCACTTTGTTATAAAGCAGAAACTAACACACCATTGTTACACAATTATACTCCAATAAACATGTTAAAAAAGATACGAAATTGAGTTATTTGTAGTGAGGTGGATGGACTAGAGTTTGTCATACAGAGTGAAGTAAGTCAGAAAGAGAAAAAGAAATACCGTATGCTAACACATATAAATGGGAAAAAATGGTAATGAAGAACCTAGGGGCAAGAGAGGAATAAAGACACAGACCTCCTAGAGAATGGACTTGAGGATACGGGGAGGGTGAAGGATAAGCTGGGACAAAGTGAGAGAGTGGCATGGACATATATACAATACCAAACGTAAAATAGATAGCTAGTGGGAAACAGCCACATAGCACAGGGAGATCAGCTCACTGCTTTGTGACCACTTTGAGGGGTCGGATAGGGAGGGTGGGAGGGAGGGAGATGCAAGAGGGAAGAGATATGGGGACATATGTATATGTATAACTGATTCACTTTGTTGTAAAGCAGAAACTAACACACCATTGTAAAGCAATTATACTCCAATAAAGATGTTTAAAATAAAAAAAAGACACATGTACCCCAATATTCATTGCAGCACTATTTATAATAGCCAGCACATGGAAACAACCTAAATGTCCATTGACAGATTTATGGATAAAGAAAATGTGGCACATATATACAATGGAATATTACTCAGCCATACAAAGAAACGAAATTGAGTTATTTATAGTGAAGTGGATGGACCTAGAGTCTGTCATACAGAGTGAAGTAAGTCAGAACGAGAAAAACAAATATCATACATTAACGCATATATGTGGAATCTAGAAAAATGGTACAGATATACCTATTTGCAGGGCAGGAATAGAAACACAGACATAGAGAACAGACATGTGGATGCAGTGGGGTAAGGGAAGGGTGGGACTAATTGGGAGATTAGGTTTGACATAAATACACTGCCAGGTGTAAAATAGATAGCTAGTGGAAACCTGCTGTATAGCACAGGGAGCTCAGCTTTATGCTCTGTGATGACCTAGGTGGGTGGGATGGGGGTGTCCAGGAGGGAGGGGATGTATGTATACATATAGCTGATTCACTTCACTGTACAGCAGAAACTACCACAACATTGTAAAGCAATTATACTCCAATTAAATATAAATTAATGAAAAAAAACTTGAATACATGGATATTTATGTACCCACTTTTAAGCCTAAGAAATAGTGCATTAGCAGCACATTTGAAAACCTTGTGTGTCCATTCTCAATTGCATATTTTTTTCCTTCCAATCCAGAAGTATCCACTGTCCTGAGTTTGCATTAAGCACTCCCTTGCTAACTTTATGGTCTGAATTTATATGTGATACCTACTCCAAAAACATATATGCTGATTGGTTTTGCCTGATTTGTTAAATAAAATAGAATTGTATACACTTTTCTGGACTTTATTTTTCCACTAAATATTAAAGGTATATATATATATATATATATATATATATATATATATATCTGTTATTTTCACTGCTATATAATATTCCATTGCATTAATATGCTATGTTTTATATATTTTGGGGTAATCATGATTTACTTATCAATATTACTTATTGTCTTTTCCCTCAACATAAATGCTGACTCTATAGGAAGGTCTTTTTTTTTCTGTTTCTTTCACTATTGTATCAACTGTATAGAGTCCACTCTTGAAATTCAATGAATATTAAATATCAAATACAAATGAAATTCTTCCTGATATAAATTTTTAAATGTACTGAAGACACCAGTATTTCACAGATGTCAGTAAACATTTTTTATAAAGTGTTTAAATCAACAACATTAGCCATTGAAAAATGCAAATTAAAAACCACAATAAGACACATTTCCAAACCTAAAAATTAAAAATGACAAGATGTGATGCAAGGCAAACTCATGCATTACTAATAGGGATTTAGATTAGTACAACAACAATGTTGGAAAACATTTTGACATTATCTAGTAAAGGGGCAGATAAACATAACATATAGCCCCACAATTCCACTTCTAGGTATAGGCCCTAGTTAAATACTTGCACCAGGTAACAAGTATAAGGAAGCTCGTATCAGACTGTTTTTGTTTTCCTATTAAAAACTAACAAAATACCACAATGAAAACAACACATATTTTATTCACTTATTTATTCAACATATATTTTTGATCACCTACTAAATATTTACTAAGCACTTCAAATATATTAACTCTTTCAATCCTCACAACAATCCTATTAGGTAGATATGATTAATATCCACATTTTAAAGGTGGAGGAAGTGAGGTTTAGAGAAGTTAAATACCTTGCTCAAAGTCACAGCTACTAAGTGGAATAGCCATGATTGCAAACCAGGAAGTCTAACTCTAGAGTCCAAGTTCTAAAAGATAACTTCTGAGGGTGACAACTCCCAACAGTGTTTGTGAGAGAATTCCAAAGATAGTCAAGACAGCCTTAACTCTGATGCTTGAGCACTGAGTGAATCGCTTCCAGTATATTTCTCTACCATCTCATTGATATATTCTGATTTATCACACAATTATATGTAACATGCTTTTTCAATGGCCCAGACCACCTGACTGTTCTTTGTTTAGGCACAGTCTGAACTGAAATTCTCCTGCCAAGTAGGGTAATGGGCTGAACTGTCTCTAGAGGGCTATTCCAGCTTGAAGGTTTTGTGATTGAAGTTTTCTATCAAGCAGATTCTTTATTCCATGAAAGATGAAGAAAGTGTATCTATTAACACCCTTCAGTATCCCTCAGGGTATCTCAGTTTGAAAAAAATCATGAAATAAACTGTGGCTTCTAGCAGAGTCCTCATCAGTCTAGGCTTAGCAACTGAAACATAGATGTGTCTCAGGACATATCAAAAGAATGATCTCCCTAAAAGGGAAACAAAATTCCTTTAACTTTTTTGACAATCACTCATCTTTTCCTGGTTAAACATGAATATGTAGTGACTATGAACACATTTCACTATTGTTATTATTATTATTTCCATTTACATTTAAAATGGATTATAAAGTTTTCACAGTAATTTCAACTGCATTAGAGCCTTTGAACCTCACCAAAACTCTACGAGCTTTTCAGGGCAGGAGTTTCATATTTTTCTGTGGTTTTCACATCAGTATATTGAAATCCTTCTTCTAATACTATGGACATCAGGAAGAGTCTTATTATGATTTAATCTTTACTAAATCGCAAAAAGAGTCCTAGGACCTTTCCTACACAAAGGAGCTGAAAAAATATCTCCCCATTGGGCTGACAATCTAAGATAAGGTAATTAAAATATAAATCACCAGGTAATGATAGGTGACTGGCATTAGGGAGATATATTTGGCAACTGGTGTTATTTTAATTACACACATCCTACAGAGCACAGACTATTCATTCAGAGGACAGAGAAATTGATGGTCAAGGAGGACTCGATTAAAAATGGTTCTTGAAGGAAGGATTTGCACTTTGGAGACAGGAAAACAAGTAGGCAGGGACAGATCATGAACACCATGGAAGAGAGATGGGAGATGGAGTGGGAGAAGGTCCAAAAATGGTAGAGTGTTCATTTGTGTAAAGATATGTTTTTGTTATATTTTGAGAATAATAATGGCACATACATTTATACACTGCTATTGAAATTGGGAAAACTTTATAGCATCTATTATTCAATTTGCTCCTCACAAAATAGTATGTAGACAGGAAAGGCTTTATGGTCAGATTACCAATGAGGTTACAGATTCTAAAAGGTTGACTTTACTTGGCAAGCAGCATGTAAGTGGTGATTGATGGGGCAGAGACTAGCATTCACACCATCTGAACGCTTTTTCTGGGCAGTATCCACTCAACTACATTTTTCAGTACTCATTTTTCCTCTTGAGTTTTCACTTCTATAAAATGGCAATAACATCATCACCTTCATAGGGTTATTATTAGATTTAAATAATTTTTAAAACAACTGTGTTTCACACACACACAAATGCATAGTACATTTCTCTTTTTGTTCATTTAGCAAATACTTGTTGAGTACCTACTAATGTGTTGGGCACTAATCCAAAGCTCTAGGAATAGAGTACCAAATAATACAAAGTCCTTTTTTGTGGAGCATATATGCTGGTAGGGAAGGGGGGAGCGAATGTAAATGAATAAGCAAAACATATGTTTATGTGCTCCAGAGAAAACTAAAGCAGAGTAATGTGAATCTAGAGAGCACTGGGGAGGGGATGAGGAAATGTTATTTTCTGTATGGTTGCCACTGAAACAATAATAAATGTGCAGAGACTTAAAATCAAGAGTTTTCCAAGTAGAGGAAAGATCATATACAAAAGCCCTGAGGAAGGACCATTCCTAGAGTGTTCAAAGGACATCAACCAGGTCTGTGTGGTGAGGCAGAGTGATGGAGGGGAAGCATAGTGTAAGATGAGATCAGGGAAGTAGATGAGAGTGAAGGAATTGTAGATCGTGCAGGACGTTGTTCATTACAGGTGGGACTGTACCTGTTACTGTCAGTGAAGTGTGGAGCCATTGGACAGTTTTGAATAGAGCACTGACAGGATATGACCTTACTTTCTAAATGATCCCTTTTTTCTGCGTTGAGAAGAGACTATCTGGGGACAAAGGTGAAAGCAGTTGCAAAGCTGAGATGAGAGATGATGGTGATTTGGACAATTTGCTATCAGTGAAGGTAATGAGAAGGGATTGAATATTGGATAGATTTAGAAGGAAATGCTAACATGTTTTGCTTGCAGTTTTGGTGTGGGATGTGAAAGAAAGTGGAATCAAGAGCGACTCCATTGATGTTGGCCTGAGTGGTTAGAAGGATGGAGTTAACACTAAGATATGGAAGATTATGGAAAGCCAGGTATGTGGGGTGGAAGGTAAAATAAGAATTTTGTTTGATGCAAATTAGGTTTGAGCTGCTTAACACCTGTTTGTCTCACTTATCTACTTTTAGGCAACAAACCACCCATCACTTAGTGGCTTAGAACAGAAACAATAATAGCATTTGTTTTGCTCAAAAGTCTGCAATTTGGTATGGCTTAATGGGGACAGTCGATCTCTGTTCCACTGTGTTAACTGGGGTGGTTCAAAATGGGGGGCTAGAATGATCTAAAACTTCACTTATTCACATGTCTGATACTTATATACTGTCAACAGGAATCTTGCTTGTGAGTATTGGCTAGAGCACTAGCAGGTGACCTCTTCATGTGGCATAGGCTTCCTCACAACATGGTGGTTGGGTTTCATGGACAATCATAATGAGAGACATGAAGGCAAGTCATGGATTGCCTTTTATGACCCAGCTTTGGAAGTTACACAGTGTCAATTAGGCCACGTTCTATCATGGAGGCAATCACAAAGGCCTATGCATGTTTAAGTGGAGAAGAAATAGACACCACCTCTGGAAGAGGGAGTGGCAAGGTTCCAGTAGAGTGTGTGAGATTGGAAATATTGCTTGTTACTATTTCTGTAAGATATAATGTTTCACAACATTCAAGTGGAGATTTTGAATAGGCAGATGAACATGGGAGTCTGGAGTTCAAGGTAGTACTGTTGCCAGAGATATAAAATAGGAATTCTTCGACAAAAATATGTTTAAATAAGGATTAAATGAGATCATCTAGGGAATTAGTATGGATAGAAAAGAAAAGCAGTCTAAGGACTGAACTCTAGAGAATTCCAATATATACAGGTCAGAGAGATAAAGATGAGGCAGCAAAGAATGAATAAAAACAAAGAGTGAGAAAGAAAAAAAAGAGGAAGAGGGGATGTCATAGAAACCAAGAAAAGAAAGTGTTTCAAGCAGGAGTCATCATGTCATCAACTCTATAAAATCCTGCTGAGTGGAGTTAAATGAAACTGAACAAGTGGTTGTTGGTATCCGAAAGGTGGAAGTTATTGTTCACATTGGTAAGAGCTAGTTTGGTGGAGTGATGGGAGCTAAAGTCTGACTGAAGATCCCTACACATGACATGTCTGAGAGAGGAGGACGCTCGGTGTGTGCCAGGTACAGAGGCAGCCTCAGCACATTTTGTGGGATTCAAGCATGAATGCTCTGCAGGTGAGGCATCAGAGAATAGGAGAAGTTGTAAATGGAGAATAAAGACAAAATTTTTTGGAGTAATACTAACTGTTATGGTCTAAAGAAGCTAAATTCAATGTTACTAAACCATTTTTTTTAAATTGAAGTACAGTCGATTTACAAAGTTGTGTCAGTTCCAGGTGTACAGCAAAGTGATTCAGTTACATATAGATATATCTATTCTTTTTCAGATTCTTTTCCCTTACAGCTTATTACAAGATATTGAATATAGTTCCCTGTGCTATACAGTAGGTCCTTGCTTTTATTTTATATGTAGTAGTGTGCATCTATTAATCCCAAACTCCTAATTACAAATATTTTTTTGGACATATCTTAATCCTTTCCTTTATTTTTACATTATTCCTTTCATTTAGATGTCACCTTAATACATGAGTTTCCTGTTGCCATTGTAACAAATGTCCATGCTCTTAGTGGCTTAACACAAGAGTGATTCATTCTTTTGCAGTTCTTAAAGTCAGATTTCTGAGGTGAGACCTACAGAGCTGAAATCAAGGTATAGGAAGGGCTGGTTCCCTCTGAGGGCTCTAAGGGAGAAAATCCATTCCTTGTCTCTTCCAGCCTCTAGAAGCTTCCAGTATTCCTTGGTTTGTGGCTGCATCACTCCAATCTCTGCTTTCATCATCACTAACCTTCTCAGTCTGACCTTCTTGACTTCCTCTTATAAGGATAATGTTGATTAAATGCAGCCTACCGGGATAACCCAGGATAATCTCCACATCACAAGATTCTTAACTAATCACATCAACAAAGAACCTTTTGCCATGTAAGGTAACATTAACAGCTGCTGGGAACTAGGACATGAATATCTTCAGAAGAACCTCATTTAGCCAACCACACCTATCAATATTAAGACATCTGAATGCAGAATAAAAATGTCCTTTCTTACTTGGAAATAGTTTTTTCTTTGAGTTGTGAGATTTTGAAATAACTACCCTTTTCTCTAGTTACTTTCCTCATGATAGAAATATAAATAACTTCTACTGTCTTCAACTTTTTCAATATTATTAGAACAGAAAAAGGTCACTGTTTACAGGGCTGTTTAAAAGAGAACATGTAGCTGGAGAGGGTGTGGAGAAAAGGAAACACTCTTACACTGCTGGTGGGAATGTGAATTGGTTCAGCCACTATGGAGAACAGTATGGAGGTTCCTTAAAAAACTACAAATAGAACTACCATATGACCCAGCAATCCCACTACTGGGCATATACCCTGAGAAAACCAAAATTCAAAAAGAGTCATGTACAAAAATATTCATTGCAGCTCTATTTACAATAGCCCAGAGATGGAAACAACCTAAGTGCCCATCATCGGATGAATGGATAAAGAAGATGTGGCACATATATACAATGGAATATTACTCAGCCATAAAAAGAAACGAAATTGAGCTATTTGTAATGAGGTGGATAGACCTAGAGTCTGTCATACAGAGTGAAGTAAGTCAGAAAGAGAAAGACAAATACCATATGCTAACACATATATATGGAATTTAAGAAAAAAAATGTCATGAAGAACCTAGGGGTAAGACAGGAATAAAGACACAGACCTACTGGAGAACGGACTTGAGGATATGGGGAGGGGGAAGGGTGAGCTATGACAGGGCGAGAGAGAGGCATGGACATATATACACTAACAAACGTAAGGTAGATAGCTAGTGGGAAGCAGCCGCATGGCACAGGGATATCAGCTCGGTGCTTTGTGACTGCCTGGAGGGGTGGGATAGGGAGGGTGGGAGGGAGGGAGATGCAAGAGGGAAGAGATATGGGAACATATGTATATGCATAACTGATTCACTTTGTTATAAAGTAGAAACTAACACACCATTGTAAAGCAATTATACCCCAATAAAGATGTTAAAAATAAATAAATAAATAAAAATAAAAGAGAACATGTAGTGACATGTGTTTATTTATGACACCTTTGTCTGCATGAAGTCTTAGATGCCTGCATGTAGATGTCTGCAAAGAGAGAGGAGGGAGACCAGTCTGCCAGGTGCAGACGCAGCAGGAGCGCATGTTTTCTTTGACTTGAACGTGAATGCACTGCAGCTGACAGCAGGGGTTGACACTGGGAAAACACTGCTTTCCTTACATGTGCTTCAGGTCAACATTAATAACTGCAATATGACAGGGTACCACATCCATCCTTCAGAATCGCTTTGCATTGTGAAGGCATCTCAATTTATTAGGATACTGTTTTTTTAATAGTCCAGACTTTATTTTTTTAACATCTTTATTGGAGTATAATTGCTTTATAATGGTGTGTTAGTTTCTGCTTTATAACAAAGTGAATCAGTTATACATATACATACGTTCCCATATCTCTTCCCTCTTGCGTCTCCCTCCCTCCCACCCTCCCTATCCCACCTCTAAAGGTGGTCACAAAGCACCGAGCTGATCTCCCTGTGCTATGCGGCTGCTTCCCACTAGCTATCTATTTTACATTTGGTAGTGTATATGTGTCCATGCCAGTCTCTCACTTGGTATTTTTTCTTGTTTAGTTGCTTGGCTGCTTTTATCAAATGAGCAGCTTGTTGATGAAGAAGTTTCAATAAAAGCACGGACAGTGGGAGGTATCAGAATCTAGGACATAGTAGGCATGTAATAGATCTTTATTCAATTGAGGAGCAATGATGCACAGGGCTCGTTCCAGGGGAAGGTGCTTTGGAAGCTTGACTTGTTAGCACCCAAAATGGTTGAGTAATATTCCACTGTATATATATGTGCCACATCTTCTTTATCCATTCATCTGTCAGTGGACATTTAGGTTGCTTCCATGTCTTGGCTTTGTAAATAGTGCTGCAATGAACATTGTGGTACATGTCTCTATTTGAATTACGGTTTTCTCAGGGTGTATGCCCAGTAGTGGGATTGCTGGGTCATACAGTAGTTCTAGTTTTAGTTTTTAAGGAGCCTCCATACTGTTCTCCATAGTGGCTGTACCAATTTACATTCCCACCAACAGTGCAAGAGGGTTCCCTTTTCTCCACGCCCTCTCCAGCATTTATTGTTTGTAGCTTTTTTGATGATGGCCATTCTGACCGGCATGAGGTGATACCTCACTGTGATTTTGATTTCTCTGATGATTAGTGATGTTGAGCATCCTTTCATGCATTTGTTGGTAATCTGTATATCTTCTTTGGAGAAGAATCTATTTAGGTCTTCTGCCCATTTTTGGATTGGGTTGTTTGATTTTTTGTTACTGAGCCGCATGAGCTGCTTGTATACTTTAGAGACTGATCCTTTGTCAATTGCTTCATTTGCAAATATTTTCTCCCATTCTGTGGGTTGTCTTTTCGTCTTGCTTACGAGTTCCTTTGCTGTGCAAAAAATTTTTAATTTCATTTGTTCCCATTTGTTTATTTTTGTTTGTATTTCCATTTCCCTAGGAGGTGGGTCAAAAAGGATCTTGCTGTGATTTATGTCATAGAGTGTTCTGCCTATGCTTTCCTCTAAGAGTTTTATAGTGTCTGGACTTACATTTAGGTCTTTAATTCATTTTGAGTTTAGTTTTGTGCATGGTGTTAGGGAGTGTTCTAATTTCATTCATTTACATATAGCTGGCCACCTTTCCCACCACTTATTAAAGAGGCTGTCTTTTCTCCATTGTATATTCTTGACTCCTTTATCAAAGAGAAGCTGACCATATGGGCGTGGGTTTATCTCTGGGCTTTCTATCCTGTTCCATTGATCTATCTTTCTGTTTTTGTGCCAGTACCATACTGTCTTGATTACTGTAGCTTTGTAGTATAGCCTGAAGTCAGGGAGACTGATTCTTCCAGCTCCGTTTTTCTTTCTCAAGATTGCTTTGGCTATTTGGGGTCTTTGGGGTTTCCATACGAATTGTGAACATTTTTTGTTCTTGTTCTGTGAAAAATGCTATTGGTAGTTTGATAGGGACTGCATTGAATCTGTAGATTGCTTTGGGTAGTAGAGTCATTTTCACAATGTTCCTTCTTCCAATCCAAGAACATGGTGTAACTCTCCATCTGTTTGTATCATCTTTAATTTCTTTCATCAACATCTTATAGTTTTCTGCATACAGGTCTTTTGCCTCCTTAGATAGGTTTATTCCAAGGTATTTTATTCTTTTTGTTGCAGTGGTAAATGGGAGTGTTTCCTTAATTTCCCTTTCAGATTTTTCATCATTAGTGTATAGGAATGCAAGAGATTTATCTGCATTAATTTTGTATCCTGCTACTTTACCAAATTCATTGATTAGCTCTAGAAGTTTTCTGTTAGCATTTTTAGGATTCTATATGTATAGTATCATGTCATCTGCAGACAGTGACAGTTTTACTTCTTTTCTGATTTGGATTCTTTTATTTCTTTTTCTTCTCTGACTGCCATGGCTAAAACTTCCAGAACTATGTTGAACAGTAGTGGTCAGAGTGGACAACCTTGTCCTGTTCCTGACCATAGATGAAATGTCCTCAATTTTTCACCATTGAGAATGATATTGGCTGTGTGTTTGTCATATATGGCCTTTATTATGTTGAGGCAAGTTCCCTCTATGCCTACTTCCTGGAGGGTTTTTATCATAAATGGGTGTTGAAATTTGTCAAAAGCTTTTTCTGCGTCTATTGAGATGATCACATGCTTTTTATCCTTTGATTTGTTAACATGGTGTATCACATTGATTGATTTGCGTATATTGAAGAATCCTTGCATTCCTGGGATAAACCCCACTCGATCATGGTGTATGATCATTTTAATATGCTGTTGGATTCTGTTTGCTAGTATTTTGTTGAGGAGTTTTGCATCTATGTTCATCAGTGATATTCATATGTAGTTTTCTTTTTTTCTGGCATCTTTATCTGGTTTTGGTATCAGGGTGATGGTGGCCTCATAGAATGAGTTTGGGAGTGTTCCTCCATCTGCTATATTTGGGATGAATTTGAGAAGCATAGGTGCTGGGTCTTCTCTAAATGTTTGATGGAATTCGCCTGTGAAGCCATCTGGTCCTGGGCTTTTGTTTGTTGGAAGATTTTTAATCACAGTTTCAATTTCAGTGATTGACCTGTTCATATTTTCTATTTCTTCCTGTTTCAGTCTCGGAAGGTTGTGCTTCTCTAAGAATTTGTCCATTTCTTCCAGGTCGTCCATTTATTGGCATATACTTGCTTGTAGTAGTCTCTCATAATCCTTTGTACTTCTACAGTGTCAGGTGTTACTTCTCCTTTTTCATGTCTAATTCTGTTGATTTGTCTTCTCCCGTTTTTTCTTGAGTCTGGCTAATGGTTTATTAAATTTGTTTATCTTCTCAAAGTACCAGCTTTTAGTTTTACTGATCTTTGCTATTGTTTCCTTCATTACTTTTTAATTTATTTCTGATATCATCTTTATTTCTCTCCTTCTGCTAACTTTGGTGGCCTTTTGTTCCTCTTTCTCTAATTGCTTCATGTGTAAGGTTAGGTTATTTATTTGAGATTGTTTTGTTTCTTGAGGTAGTATTGTATTGCTATAAACTTCCCTTTTAGAACTACTTTGGCTGCATCCCATAAGTTTCGGGTCATCGTGTTTTCATTGCCATTTGTTCCTAGATATTTTCTGATTTCTTCAGTGATCTCTTGGTTATTTGGCAGTGTATTGTTTAGCCTCCTTGTGTTTGTATTTTTTACAGTTTTTTCCTGTAATTGATATCTAATCTCATACTGTTGTGGTCGGAAAAGATACTTGATATGATTTCAATTTTCTTAAATTTGCTGAGGCTTGTGACCCAAAATATGATTCATCCTGGAGAATGTTCCATAAGCACTTGAGAAGAAAGTGTATTCAGTTGTTTTCGGATGGAATGTCCTATATATATCGATTTAGTCCATCTTGTTTAATTTGTCATTTAAAGCTTGTGTTTCCTTATTTACTTTCATTTTGGATGATCTGTCCATTGGTGAAAGTGGGGAGTTAAACTCCCCTACTATTATTGTGTTACTGTTGATTTCCCCTTTTATGGCTGTTAGTGTTTGCCATATATATTGAGGTTCTCCTATGTTGAGTGTACAAATATTTACAATTGTTATATCTTCTTCTTGGATTGTCCCTTGATCATTACATAATGTCCTTCTTTGTCTCTTGCAATAGTCTTTCTTTTAAAGTCTATTTCGTCTGATATGAGAATTGCTACTCCAGCTTTCTTTTGATTTCCATTTGCATGGAATATCTTTTTCCATCCCCTCACTTTCAATCTGTATGTGTCCCAAGGTCTGAAGTGGGTCTCTTGTAGACAGCATATATATGGGTCTTGTTTTTGTATCCATTCAGCCAGTCTATGTCTTTTGGTTGGAGCATTTAATCCATTTACATTTAAGGTAATTATCAATATATATGTTTCTATTACCATTTTCTTAATTGTTTTGGGTTTGTTTTTGTAAGTCTTTCTCTTCTCTTGTTTCCTGCCAAGAGAAGTTCCTTTAGCATTTGTTGTAAAGCTGGTTTGGTGGTGCTGAATTCTCTTATCTTTTGCTTGTCTGTAAAGGTTTTAATTTCTCCGTCAAATCTGAATGAGATCCTTGCTGGGTAGAGTCATCTTGGTTGTAGGTTTTTCCCTTTCATCACTTTAAATATGTCCTGCCACTCCCTTCTAGCTTGCAGAGTTTCTGCTGAAAGATCAGCTGTTAACCTTATGGGGATACCCTTGTGTGTTATTTGTTGTTTTTCCCTTGCTTTTCATATTTGTTATTTGTATTTAATTTTTGATAGTTTGATTAATATGTGTCGTGGCATGTTTCTCCTTGGATTTATCCTTATGGGACCTTCTGTTCTTCCTGGACTTGATTGTCTATTTCCTTTCCCATGTTAGGGAAGTTTTCAACTATAGTCTCTTCAAATATTTTCTCAGACCCTTTCTTTTTCTCTTTTTCTGGGACCCCTGTAATTCAAATGTTGGTGCAATTAATGTTGTCCCAGAGGTCTCTGACACTGTCCTCAATTCTTGTCATTCTTTTTTTCTTATTCCACTCTGTGGTAGTTATTTCCACTATTTTATCTTCCAGGTCACTTATTCGTTTTTCTGCCTCAGTTATTCTGCTCTTGGTTCCTTCGAGAGAAGTTTTAATTTCATTTTTTGTGTTGTTCATCTTTGCTTGTTTGCTCTTCAGTCCTTTTAGGTCCTTGTTAAATGTTTCCTCATATTCTCCACTGTATTTCCAAGATTTTGGATCATCTTTACTATCAGTTTTCTGTATTCCTTTTTAGGTAAACTGCCTATTTCCTCTTCCTTTGTTTTATCTGGTGGGTTTTTACCTTACTCTTTCATCTGCTGCATATTTCTCTGTTTTCTCATTTTGTTTAACTTACTGTGTTTGGGCTCTCCCTTTTGCAGGCTGCAGGTTCATAGTTCCCATTGTTTTTTGTGTCTGCCCCCAGTGGGTGAGGTTTGTTCAGTGGCTTGTGTAGGCTTCCTGGTGGAGGGGACTGGTGCCTGTGTTCTGGTGGGTGGGGCTGGATCTTATCTTTCTGGTGGGCAGGGCAGTGTCCAGTGGTGTGTTTTGGGGCATCTGTTAACTTAGTATGATTTTAGGCAGCCTCTCTGCTAATGGGTGTGGTTGTGTTCCTGTTTTGCTAGTTGTTTGGCATGGGGCATTCAGCACTGGAGCTTGCTGGCTGCTGAGTGGAACTGGGTCTTAGTGCTGAGACGGAGATCTCTGGGAGAGCTCTTGCCAATTGATATAATATAGGGCCAGGAGGTCTCCGGTGTTCCATCACCCTGGACTCAGCTGTCCCACGTTGAAGGCTCAGGCCTGACACCTGGCTGGAGCACCAAGACCCTGTCAGCCACACTGCCCAGAAGAAAAGGAAGAAAAAGTAAGGAAGAGAAGAAAAATAAAATTAAATAAAATTAAGTGTAAAAAAATTATAAAAAGCCATAAAATAAAAATAATAGAATTTTTTAAATAAAATAAAATATTAAAAGTAGAAGAGAGCAACCAAACCAATAAACAAATCCACCAGTGATAAGCAATAAAAACTAAACCAAGATAAACATAAAAATCAGAAACAAATCAGTCACAGACAGGTAACCTCAAGTCTACAGTTTCTCCCAAAGTCCACCGCCTCAATTTTGGGAACAGTTGTTGTCTATTCAGGTATTCCACTGATGCAGCGTTCATAAAGTTGACTGTGGGGATTTAATTCACTGCTCCTGAGGCTGCCTGGAGAAATTTCCCTTTCGCTTCTTCGTGCACACAGCACCTGGGGTTCAGCTTTGGTTTTGGCCCCTCCTCTGCATGTAGACCACCCTCAGGTGCCTTTTCCCCACCCAGGCAGGAGGGGGTTAAAGCAACGGCTGATTAGGGCTCTCTTGCTCACTCAGGCCAGGGAGAGGGAGGGGTACAGTAATCATAATTGGAATGTGGGGAGAGCCTGTGGTGGCAGAGGCTGGCATGATATTGCAACAGCTTGAGGCACATCATATGTTCTCCTGGGGAAGTTGTCCCAGGAACTCGGGACCCTGGCAGTGGTGTGCTGCACAGGCTCCTGGAGAGGGTGTGGGTAGTGACCTGTGCTTGCACACAGGGTTCTTGGTGGCAGCAGCAGCAGCATTAGCATTTCACGCCCATCTCTGTGGTCTGAGCTGATAGTTGCGGCTTGTACCCTTCTCTGGAGCTCGCTTAGGTGCTGCTCTGCCTTCTGTGGGCACATTGGGAAGGAATCCTCTCTCCTCGTGCACCCTGAAACAACAATCTCTTGCCTCTTAGGCAGGTCCAGATTTTTCCCAGACTCCCTCCCAGCTAGCCGTGGTGCACTAGCCCCCTGCAGGCTGTGTTCACGCTGCCAACCCCAGTCCTCTCCCTGGGGTCTGACCTCCAAAGCCAGAGCCTCAGCTTCCAGTCCCCACCTGCCCCGGCAGGTGAGCAGACAAGCCTCTCAAGCTGGTGAGTGCTGGTTGGCACCGATCCTTTGTGTGGGAATCTCTCTGCTTTGCCCTCTGCACCCCTGTTGCTGCACTCTCCTCCGTGGCTCCAAAACCTTCCCCCACCCACCCCCCGTCTCTGCCAGTGAAGGGGCTTCCGAGTGTGTGGAAACTTTTCCTCCTCCACAGCTCCCTCCCAGAGGTGCAGGTCCCATCCCTATTCTTTTGTCTCTGTTTTTTTCTTTTGCCCTACCCAGGTACGTGGGGATTTTTTTGCCTTTTGCGAAGTCTGAGGTCTTCTGCCAGTGTTCAGTAGGTGTTCTGTAGGAGTTGTTTCACATGTAGATTTTTTTTTTTTTCAGTACACGGGCCTCTCACTGTTGTGGCCCCTCCTGTTGCAGAGCACAGGCTCCGGACGCGCAGGCTCAGCGGCCATGGCTCACGGGCCTAGCCGCTCCACGGAATGTGGGATCCTCCTGGACCGGGGCACGAACCTGTGTCCCCTGCATCAGCAGGCGGACTCTCAACCACTGCACCACCAGGGAAGCCCTGTAGATGTATTTTTTTTTTTTTGTAGATGTATTTTTGATGTATTTGTGGGGAGGAAGTTTATCTCCACGTCTTACTCCTCCGCCATCTTGAAGGTCCCCTATTAGGATACATTTTAGAGGTCAATGAAAATTATGGCATGATTAGAAGGTCTGTATTGAATTGTGCCTCCTATAACATCGATGAAAATTAAACAGTAAGGTAAGGAGCAACTACTCATGTTACAATTGGTACAGCAAGTTTTGCACCTAGCAATATGGAAGGCCATTTTTAGTCCAGAATTGGGAGGATCGATGGAGAAGAGTAAACCCTATCCAAATATAACATATGCTATGCAGTTCTGTGATACATATTTAATGCATGCTCAAAGATATTCTCAACAGTTGACTCATTTCAACCAACTTAATCCTCACAACAACCGTATGAGATGGGGACCACTGTATGAACTTTGCATATGAGGAAACTGTGGCATACAGAGGTAAAATAACTTGCCTGATTTCACACAGCAAATAACAAGTGATACTGGAGAGTAAACCGAAGCATTCTGAATTCAGATTCTGTGTTTATAGCCACTATATTCTACAATTTCCTTACTTTGTGGTAAATTTATTTGCTTGCTTTGGGACATTTCATTCTAGGTTGATTTGTGCAAATTTCCATGAACAAAATGGGGTGATTCATTATATGAGTTGGTGTCTACATCAAATACAGGATTAAAACTACTCTTGACCATGGATCTAAATAAACAAATTTACATTGTATTACATAAGGGCAACTACTGGTTAATTAAAATATTTTGCATTTATATGGAAATTTGTAATGTTCTATGCCATATACATTACCTCATTTATCCCTCATAACCACATGTGAATGGAATAGTGTACTCATTTTAAAAATAAGTAACTGAGGCTCAGAGAATTTAAGAGATTTGTTCAAGGTCACATAATAGATGGAACTGACCTCTCTGCAAACTGAGTAGACATCAGTTATGAATCTTAGTATCTCAATGGAAGTTCTCTTATACCATTTCTTAAGCAGTTTTATTCCTGACCTTGGTCTTACAGTGGCAACTTCAGCCCCTAATCAAGATGTGTGTGTTTGGAGGTGGAATAAATGACTAGGTGACTATAAATGTTCATGCCTGGAGTCCTATGATTTTCTGTTTTCTGAGGATGTGACCTGATTGAACACACGAAGAGACAATATGAACTATATTTTCCAGAAGCTCAATTAACCTTGGAGTTTCTATGGGGAAATATTATTAACAATGCCTCAGTCTGAATTGTTGTCAAAGATAGGGCAACAACAATATAGCACAGACTCTGAAGTTTGAGGATTTATGTTAATCAGAGTAATAAATGGTAGTTGGTATAACAAATAACCTAAAAACCTAAGTGTCTCAACATAAAAAATATTTATCTTTCTCTCAACACAAATCCTAGGTTGTTCCTTGTGGGCAGCTTTTCTCTTAGTGGTAACTTGTAGTTCTGCCATGTCAGAGTTGTCTACTTCTAGTCACAAGGAGATAGATAGCGATGGTGAAGAATGAGAGCATGGAAGATTGCACAGAGGGTTTTAGAAGCCAGAAACTGAAGCGGTGCACATCATCTCCACATATAATTTATTACTCAGAGTTCAGTCATGTGGTCCCTTTTAGAGCAAGGGAGGAGGGGCAGGGCATTCTGGATAGCATTGTCTTCCTGTGTTGTAAGGAAGAAAAGCAAATTTGATGAAGCCCATACCATTCTCTCTGCCACTGGAGAGGTGCATCAAGGGTTCTACCAGCCCCCCACGTACCCCCTACCAGCCCTTCCCATAGGATCACAAATTCCCATTTTTAGAGTCAAGCATGGTTGAACAAGAGCATATATTTTTGTGTGGTGTGCATGATTGAAATGATCTTGGCTGCCTCTGCCATCCTTTTGGCTTGTCAGGGAAAACCAGCCATAGGGCATTTATAATATTTATTGAAAGCACACTAAAATCATCATGATTGCTGTGGTCCTCTTCCATCCTCTTCATCAGTAGTACCTTAGTGCAGATACTGAGATATAGTATCTTACAATCCACAGAGAACTTTGCAAACTTGCTATCATTTAAATTTCACCATCTTCTGAACCAGTTAGGTGGGAAGCATATTATAGAAACCAAAGTTCTGAGAAGTCAGAAATTTTCCCTTATTGGATACAGCTAGGAGGTAGCCAAGCTGAAACTAGAACCTACGTCTCAGATAATTGGCATCTAGTATGGTACTTTCCATTCTGCTGATTTACCTCTCACACTTACAGCATCTGTAGAGCGATTCCTACATGAGGTCTAGCCAAGAAGGAACTCTGAAATATTGAAACAGATTTTAATTTTTTTTAGTATGGGGTTCATCACAGAGTCAAAAACTCTGTCAGTCAGTAAGTATTTACTGAGTACCCACACAACGGAATGACACTGTTATGCAATGCCTTTGAAAGGAATTTATACTTTGTTAAGTATTTGAAAATTGACTTTCACAGGATGAAGAGTGTTTGCCTTACATTTGAACATAATATTGATCTGAGAGCAGTAGCTCTTTGGACGACTTCAGTACAGCAAGATTTTATGTTGCTGATAAATCAGGCCAGTTTTTCTTTTGGCCTGACACGGAGACAGTGACAAAAGAAAAAAATCAATTAATATGTTGGGAGAAAATTTCTTCCACTGTCCACACAAATAATCAATACCCTGATAACTAGACTATGATAAAAATAAGAATTCAAGTCCATATGTTAAAAACATACAGGTGAAAACAGCTAGAGATGTTCAGCCTTGCCTGACTATGATGCTTCTGGGCTAGCAGATGTTGGCAATGCCATTGCAATGGAAGATCTCACTGCACACGTGGCTTAAAGACAAACATGAATTCCCTACTCTCTGCCTCTATATCTAGGACTTACATATGAGATTACCTTCTGTGAGTTAAGCTGTATAACTCTAAAACAACCTGCAATATCAAAGATCAGCAGTCTACAGAGTTACCTAAAGAAACAGAATAGATATCTAATACAAGGCTTCCAAGCTTTTCACTGTCAAAAGGAAGGTGTGTCAGCCATAGAATCAGATAATAACAGCTACATTATTTATACACCTACAATGTGCCAGGCATATGCTAACCATGTTCCATGCATATGTTTAGTCAATCTGTGTGAGAAGCAATGACTAATGTATCCTTTTTATCATCCTCATTTCACAGATAAGGCAACCAAGGCTTAGGGTCATCAAGTGAAATTTTCCAGGTCATGAACCTAGTGAATTATGGAGTCAAAATCAGGATTCAGATATATGTGGTTCAGATTTCAGAACTTGAATAGAAGCTCAAGTGGTTTGCCACCTGTCTGCTCATCAGAATCACCTATGGGGCTTGAAAATAGAAATGCCTCTGTTCTGCTTTATATACTGGATCTGAATTCTAAGGATTGAGTCTGAAAATCTGTACTTGGAAAATCTTTAAGATGAGTCTATTCTGCAGTGAAGAAAGAACCACTCCACTAAGCTATGCTGCCCAGAGAAAGGAGAGTTACTATGTTTGGAAGAATACTAAGCTGGCCCCTATTATTCTAGTCCCTTGATGGACATACACTGTATAATCTCCTCTCTTGAGTGTGAATGGGGCCTGTGAATATGATAGGATAGTGCATAGCTTGATTAACAGACATGTCAAAGGTGATGGAATAGTCATTCCTGTGTTTGTTACTTTATATGAGACTCCGTCTTAGATTGGATGAGAGATTCTTCTGCTGGCCTTGAAAAAGCAAACAGCCATATTGTGAGAGGGCTATCTAGTAAGGAATTGTGGGAGTCTTCTAGTAGCTGAGAACAAACCTCTGCCGGCAACCACTAAGAAAAGGGGAACTTACTCTTACAACCTCAAGGAAATGATTTTGCTACCATCATATGACTTTAGAAGAGGACCCTAAGTTCCAGAAAGCAACCCAGACCAGCCAACACGTGGTCTTCATCCTTGTAAGACCCTGATTTGAGGACCTAGTTAAGCTATGCTCAGACTCCTGACTCATAGAAACTGTGAAATAATAATTGTGTGTTGTCTTAAGCTACTAAGTTTGTAGTTTGTTGTACAGTGATAGATATCTAATACAATTGTCAAGGAAAAATTAACTGTGTCCATTCAAGCATAGTCCAGGGGAAGAGGCTGCACTGGTCCAAGAAGGTCAGCAGTGTTATTGCAGTGAGAAGCACATCCCCGAAGTAGCTATTTAGCTACACCCCTTCTTCTGATTCCATGCTAACAATGCATACTTTTGAATTTTATTTGACTTCTCCCATAGGTGTACCTAAAATATATGTTAACTGAAGGACAGGAGAGCTTTGGTCCCTTGACAGTGTCATATAACATGACAAAGGAATTAATTGGCATTCTGGTTTACACCTCACTGTCGGTGACCTTAGTTAGTGTGGGCCTCCTGGTGAGAGAGCTACCATTTTGGGTGCTAACAAGTCAAGCTTCTAAAGCACCTTCCCCTGGAGAGAGTCATGTGCATCTTTCCTCCTCAACTGAATAAAGATCTATTACATGCCTACTATGTCCTAGACTCTATCAGCTCCCATCGTGGGTGCTTTTATTGAAATTTCTTCATCAACAAGTTGCTCAATTGATAAAAACAGCCAAGCAACTAAACAAGAAAAAAACACCAAGTGAGACTAGCATGGACACATATACACTACCAAATGTAAAATAGATAGCTAGTGGGAAGCAGCCACATAGCACAGGGAGATCAGCTCGGTGCTTTGTGACCACCTAGAGGGGTGGGATAGGGAGGGTGGGAGGGAGATGCAAGAGGGAGGAGATATGGGGATATATGTACACATATAGCTGATTCACTTTGTTATACAGCAGAAACTAACACACCATTGTAAAGCAATTATACTCCAATAAAGATGTTAAAAAAAACCAAGAGGAGTGGTATATGAAGCAGTGAGATGAAAAAAATTTTATATATATATATATATATATATATATATATATATATTAGTATAGGGTATTGCCCCAAATGTAAAGCATCTGTTTTCTTTCTTACATGACAGAAATTTTTGCAGCACGGCATTCACAAGTTTGACATTCACTGTGTTTTATCTGGGATTTCTTCACTGGTAAAAATCATCTCAGCGAGCACTGTGCACTGGAATTCTGTCTCCATTTGTTTTAATAGCTGGTGTAATGGAGGAATTCTGGTGCCAATGTCCTCTATTTGTCCTCTACTGCACTCTTACCTGGAAGCCGCAGGAAGCAGTACAATAGCTAATTTCTAGATAAGTATATCTTAGGATACCATACAAAAATCAGATGCAGTTTTGGACTGCCAGATTGAATTTTCTAAACATAATAGCTTAGTTGTAGCAGCAATAGAGTACATATTTCTTCTCTGATGCGTTTCTATCCACTGATACTGAAGATGGGCAGTTAAAGGAATGAAGCCTATTATTACCATCCTTCTGCAAGCCCAGATTTATCACAGATTCACACATTTTCCTGCGTATCTCAGGCTCAGTTACCAGGATGTTTATGAAATGTCCCTAAAGGAAAAGGGAGGTGCTTGAGTAAGGATGAACTGCAGCTGTATTTTCTCAAGCACTGGTTGGTATCAAGTTCTACAAATATGAATTAGAGCATTGTCCTGTTTGCTGTGAAAATGCAGTTGCTGTCCTTGACAATTATAGTTAAATTGCAATATTTAGGGAACATTTGATCTGGATCAGCTTCATGTTAGTTGGTGGGTAGACAGTGATGAACTAAAGTTAACACAGCTTCTGTCCTCATGGCAGCTAGAGTTACTTGAAGAGACAGAGAAATAACAAGTTAATTACCCTAAAATGTGATACATTCTTGGACAGGACGAGTAGTAGTAAAAGTAGAAAAATAGTAATTGCTTACGCTTATATGATTCTTTCCAGATTTATCTTAATAACTGTAGAGAAAGGTGTGATTAACCTCCGTATTAGCTCTGAGGAAACTGAGGTAAGGTTCAGAGAGATTAACTGACATACTGAAGACCACTTGCAGCGAATTCCCTGGTTGTCCAGTGGTTAGGACTCCATGCTCCCATTGCCAGGGGCCCAGGTTTGATTCCTGGTCAGGGAACTAAGATCCTGCAAGCTGCATGGTGTGGCCAAACAAAAAGACCATTTTCAATGCACTAACTCAAACCAGCTCTATTAAAACTCTGAATCCAAGGTAGCTTCATCAATTCTCAAAGCAGAAACTTTCTATAGAGACAATGAATTATCAGGTGGAAGAGCTCTCATGTGAATGAATATAATGAGGGGAAATGAATGATTAAAAAGGAGGACAAGGTGAAAAGCTCATAATTAGAGGCCTCCTACTGTTGAAGTGGAAGCCAAAGAATGAGGTAGCAGGGAGGGAAGCAGGATATGGAGCCAAGGAAACAGCAGAACTAGTAGTGAAGGGGCCCTTATAAAGTCTAGCACACCCCCTGCTATCATTGCATATCCCTGTGTATAACTAAAAGACCTACTTTCTTCAGTTATGTGAACACAGAAATGCATATGGCTAAGTAGATGTAAGGTTTATGGAGTTTGAAGAGTGACAAGTGTTTTTCATCCTGGTCCTTTTGTCAAAGAGGTGCTATTTACAAATTATAGAGAGTGCACATCTCTCTTCAATTGGTACTATTATTTCTATACCATGAGGACTGCCATATGACTTCCATAGATGCTCAAAGGTATTGAGGAACTGAGTTTGTGCCACATCTGCTAGCCTATTTAGTGACCCCACTGTGGGAAAGTATCAAGGGTCAAGGAGCAGGGGCACAGCCTTTCTGTTTCTATACCCCATCTCCTTCCTGGCTATGCCTCTATATGGTGGAGGTGGATAGGAGAAAGCATCATAGAGACTGTCCTAGGAGATATACTTCAGCTATTCACATGTGACTTGTAGGTGATGCTAATCTCCTATTCGCCCCTGTTTCGGGAGCAAGCAAGCATATGCTGCTTATGGGCATCCATAAAACTCATCTTCTGGATCAAGGGTAATGCAAGAGAAAGGAAGGAACAGATAGTCAGCCTTCCTTTGTACTTCCCAACTATGGCGAGGGATGCAGAATCCTGACTATCCACAGACACTCATGAAATTGGCAGTTTTTAAGAAATGGCAACATGTTTATTGAGGGAGCTAATATTTGGCAGTAGCTTCTCATGCTGGACATTTTTCATGGCATCCCCATGGTCCAAAAAGTCATTGGCAATACATTGGCTGCACTGGTTTGGCATCTACCTTAAAAAAAAAACATCAAAAATAGCTCAGAAATAAATATAAGAAGAAAAATAGAATATTACAATTTCCTTAATAGCAAGGGTACAGCCTATGTCTTAGGAAAGTGGAGGGGTAAAGAGTAGTAGGAAGGTGTAGTAGATAGGGTCCCAATAGAGAAGAGACAATATACTCAAAATAGGATAGTTAAACTCACTCCAAAGGGACACTTTATTAATTTGTGCATATAGGGGGACCTTGAGAGAGCATTCAGTAGTAAGGGGAGGGAGCAGCTACCAGAACTTGAAAACAGAAAGTCTTACATAATTGCCTTAGGAGGCATAGTGACCTCTGGTTTTGGATACACTTATTCAAGGTGACTCCCTATGGGGAAGGGTGTTGCCTAGGGGAATTAATATTCCTAGCTTACTCTCCTCCTTTCTTCTGATATCCCATTGGAGCTGTCCAATGGCCTCTTTCAACAGGAATCCAGAAGATATGGGACCCCACTGATATTGTCAATATAGTTCAGACTTCTGAGGCAGAGAGATAGTAGAGAAGGGCTAAGAATGGATCTAGAGAAGCAAAAGGAGAATATCGAAACCAGAAATTAATGATTCCTAGACACTAGAGTGAGAGGGCACTAAATCCTATTGGTTAGCTTCTTTTTTTGGATGCCTTCCACATACCCCAACCACTGCACATCTAAACCCTTATCCTTACTCAAGATCAAGTCCAAATCCTTGTCTTACACAAAGCCTTTCATGATAAACAACTACTCTCCCATGGTGGATTTTTTTCCTTCTTATAGTTCTTTGCTTCTTCTAACTTAAATCCTTTTATTGTAGCTGTTTTTGACCACATCCTTTCTCTCTCACCAGACTCTGAGCCTCTGGAAGACAGAGCCTGCATTTGCTAAATATCTGTGTGTCCTCTATTGCTCAGTGTAAGGCCTTATGGATAGAAGGTATGCAATGCAAGAAATCTTCAACACTAAGAGCCACATAGTCAGGTACCATAAAGATGATAGTTATCATTGTATAACATAATGTTTAAATGCTTCTGCTGCTTACTAGCTCTGTGACATGGGGTAAGTTTATTAATCTCTTTGAAACTGAGTTTCTTTATCTATAAAAATAGAAATAATAGAATTAACGACAATAATAATATATTTCTTACAAAGTCATGATGAAACATTAAAAAGCATCATAAATCTTGGCATGTAGTAAATTCTCAATATTTTAAATTATTACTTTTATTGTAAAAGAAAGAATAATGAATACAAAATTTAAAAAACTGAAAAAAGAGAATTGCTTTCTGTTAAGGTCTTCCCAGCAGAAGGATTTTTGAATATTTTTTCCAAATAGTATTTCTTAGCCTAAGGGAGCTTTAAGGAATATATTATTTTTAATCATTAAAACATGGACTTTGCTTAAATAAGGCTAATCTGTTGGTAAAGTACAGTATTTTGAGAGTATTGTAACTCATGGGTAAATATTTGTAAGGTTTCACAGATTATTGAGGTGCCTATGGTTTGAATGTGCCCTGTCCCCAATTCATATGCTGAAATCCTAATGCCCAATGTAATGGTATTGGGGGTAGGGCATTTGGGAGGTACTTAGGTCATAAGGATGGAGCCTTCATGAATGGGATTAGCGCTCTTATAAAGGAGAACCCACAGAATTCCCTAGCCCACTTCTACCATATATAGACACAGCCAGAAGACACCAGCTATATACTAGGAAGAAGCTTCTCACCAAAACATGACCATGCTGGTGCCCTGATCTTGGAATTTCCAGCCTATAGAACTGTGAAAAGGAAATTTCTGTTGTTTATAAGCTACCAAGTCTGTGGTATTTTGTAATAGCAGCCTGAACAGATGAAGATGAGGCTTAGGAAACATTTTTAAAATGTCTACAACCCGACAGAGTTACTTTTTTGCACTTTGGGGTTTTGAACAAGATGGATTCATTGCACAAAAGGGCACCACTGGTAGCCGTTTAGAATGGCAATGGCCAGAAACAGCCTGGAAACTTCACATTAGCTGGCAGAATATCTCCAAATATTTCTTTCTTAAAAATTCTAATGATGAAAGAAGAGTTCAGGTTAGATGACTGTTCAGTCCCCAGCTGCCCTACAGAGAATGCCAATTAAGCCCAAATCACATCCTGGAGGTACATCATGTGGCCCTCTAATCATCGATCTATCCCTAATGATGACCAGCTCATACCAAGGAGCAATATCTCCTTAGAGTCCAGTATGATTGATTGAAATCAAACCCTAATTTAAATGTGATTATGCCAATGAATTGCATACTTTCTGTTGGTTATAAATCATAGTAATGCTAGAAGTTTTGTTCTTAGCACAGCCTTAATTTGCAGCTTTTGACTTCCTGGATATGGGTAAGTTAGGCCCTTTCAGTGAGAATTTATGACTTACCATGTCTCTGAGAGTCAAAAGCAACAATATGCCTCAACTTTCCTCCTGGTCTGCCAGTATCCTATTGGCAAATTTCTGTGGCACAGGCCAGTGTGATTCAGCCTATCATAGAAACAACCTAGTCCCTTCTTACAGGGACCCTTCCTACAAGTTTGTACATGGTGATCAGGGTTATATTCTTTGAGAAAAGGTGCTCTGGATCTCCGAGGGCAAGTTCAAAGCCTGGAAGCTCTACCTGGAAAGATTTGGATTCCCTGTTGAAGAATCATTCCCTCTAGAACACCTCTACAGGGCTCAAAAGCTTAAGAAGTACCAAATGTGCTGGTGGAAGCTCATTTGTTTTAACTGTATGCTATATTTCACAACCTGTGTCCTTCATAAAACCAGAGTTCTGTTATGAAAACAAAAATATCTACCCCAAAGCAGTCTGAGCCCCACTCTTAATTGGTTCAAGCATGGCCCATCAGGATACAACCAATGATGAGAACGTGGCCATTGGCTTGGTCTTTCTTTTACTTAGAAGAATGTGTGTAATAGATATACATTATCCCTTCATTTCCATTTCTATACCTCAGTTGGACAGAGTTTTAGCTGGGTTCTACAGTTATGACATGATTTCCTTCCCCTGTGTGTACATCTGTTTAAGAAAGTGCAGTCTATGACTCTGAATTCTGGTAGCTGCAAACCCTAGGAAATGTATAGTATCATATGATTCATGCCAAGATAAAGCACCAGACTAAGAAATCCAATGCTTTTCGTCAGCTACTACCTATTCCACAGTGATTGCAAACCAAAGTTCAGAATATCATTTCCTTAGCTCTTGCCGCGGTGTTAAGCTTTTTAACTTTGAAGACAAGCAGAATTTAAATGATGCCCATAGAACTATGTGCACTATAGATACGGCTTACACTCTAATCCACATTTGTAATATCACTATGAAATGGATCCACCTGTTTTACCATCCCTGATTGCCTAAGAGAAGGAAACTACTATCAGCACTGAATATTCACCTCAGAAAAAACAACCATCAGAAATGAACTAGCCATGCCCTACATCACTGTTTAGGGTTTTTTTAAAGGTATATTTATCCCAGGGAATCCTTTATTATCCTGATGTTACTCTACATACAACTCTGTACATCCCAAAGTCTACCTTATTTTCACATTCTTTTGCAACTACCAGGGATTCACTGTTTCCATTGAACCATTCAGATTTTGTCTCCAATGTCATATTGATCAATACATGCAAACAGACCAAACAGAATCCCAGTCAGCTTTTTTGTAGAATTTGACAAGCTGATTATAAAATTATTGTTGAAATGCAAAAGATCTAGAATAACCAAAATGATCTGCGAAATAAAGAAGAAGTTTTGAGAACTCATATTGTTCGATTCGACAACCTACTTTAAAAACTATAGTAATCCAAATAGTGTAGTATTGGCATAAAAACAGATGTACAAATCAAAGGAACAGAAGAGAGGTTTTAGACATAGAACCACACATATATGCTCAATTTATTTTCAATAAAGGTGCTAAGATCATTGAAAAAGGATTTTTTAAAGTAGCCAGAAAAAATGGATATCTACATGCAAATATTTATACATATAGGTGTATATAGATACAGATATGTGTATATACCTATATGCATACATAATATTGATGTATATATACCTGAAGCCATATAGAAAAATTAAATTGAATTATGTCATTGATGTAAATATAAGAATTTGAACTATAAAACTTCTAGGGAAAATGTAGGATAAAAACTTTTGTGACCCTGGATAGGGAAAACATTCCTTAGAAACGATATTCAAAGTAAAAATCATTTTTAAATGACACATTGGGTTTCATCCAAAATAAAAACTTTTCATTCAAGACAAACTGTCAAAAAACGAACATGCAAGCCACAGACTGGGAAAACGCCAAATGTTCATCAACTGATGAATAGATAAAACAGTTGTGTGTTCTATACAATGGAATACAATTCAGAAATTGAAAGGAATGAACTACTGATATATGTAGCCATATGGATGAATCTCAAAGCAACATAAGGGAAAGAAGCCAAACACAAAACTCTAACCACTGTACGATTTCATTTATATAAAATAGTAGAAAAGACAAAACTATAGTTGCAGAGGGCAGATCTATAGTTACCAGGGCCTGGAATTGGGAAGAGGAGAATGGCTGCAAAAAGTCCAGAGGGAACTTCAGGAGATAATGCAAATATAATATATCTTTGTTATGGTGTGGTCAAAAGACTATATACATTTGTCAAAACTCACTGAATAGTAAAGTTAAAACTGGTGGATTCATTTTATGGAAATTATACCTCAATGAAACTGATTAAAATATACTTGATGAAAAAGATATCGTATAAAACGATATACGATATACGAAAAAGATATAAAGATATTTGATACATATGCTTATAAACTTCATATGTGTGTATACTTGATATTTAATAAAGATAAGTGTCAGCTTTGTAACCTCTTTCCTTAGGTATTGTGGGTATAATAGTTGCTAATAATTAAGCTACACAATAAATACCATCGGAATGAGTAAATCAAAGTATTATTAATTATAATACCAATTTTTAAAATTAAAAGAACATATGAATTTGCACAAGTGTATTTCTTTTTGACCAATAGAGGCACACCGCTCACCACCCCTTTGATAAGAACAATCACTAGATGGGGCCTGGGGCAAATATGTAGGAAGGTGAGTGCATAAGATACGCGTGAAGCAGGCACTGGTTGGGCAGGGGATATACAGAGAGCAAGAGAGCAGCCATCTGGAGTGGCCTAACCATACACTCCACCCCTACATACCCTGCACGACCCTTAGAGTCTTGGTCTGCCCCTCTTCCTAGATATCCCTGGGGTCGGGTATGTAGGGGGCACTGCAACCAGATACCACAAATACAATACAGACACAAGCAGCTAAAGAGTAATGCCATTAGGGGTGGACCCATTAGGTCTTCCCAAACAAAAGACAGTTAATCCCACTATTTGCACTTGTGTGTCCAGAAGCCAGCCTATTCCGTTCCACACAGTATAGCCCAGGGCTCATGGGCAGTCAGCTGTACAGTAACATTTACCAACGGGGGTCCTTCTGATGTATTGGCATGTGGGACAGAAAGATGGTGAGAGTTTCTCCCCTGTGGTCAGTAGTCCCCACATAGTCACAGTAGTCAGGTCAATTTTGCATGAGTGTATTTGTTGATTGACTGATCGATTACCAGCGTGCCTGAATAATTACCTTGAGAACTGTTCTAGTTGTCTGAAGGTCATGCTATATGCAGGAGTTTCATGCTTACAAAATGGACAATTATCAATTAACTCAAACTCATATGCTACATGAAATCAACTAGGGGTAAGCAGAAGCAACAGAAACAGAAGGTCAATCAATAGTTGCCAGAGCTTGGAATACAGGCAAAATAAAATAATTCAAAACCATAAAAGATCCGGGAAGTAAATACATTCAAATGTCAGGGAAGAAAAATAAGGTTAAAACCCTTTAAAGCACCCATGCATGTGCACAGCATTATTTTGCTTCACTTCAGCTACCTCTGACTAACCAATTATATTAATTATAATCACTAAGCAAAGATCTCAGCAGTGCATACCTGTGTTATAATGAAGTGTCTGCTTATTCTTAGACCCAAAAGAGATCTGCAGCTCACAAAGACTCTGCCATATGGAAAACTGTGAAGCCAGCTGCCTTAAGGACCCCGTGGAATATGTCAGACTAAAAGATATAAGTGATAAACAAATTAATGGTTATCCTAATGCATCTGGCATGAGAAAAAGTCTATCAGGACATTTATTGTGGATGAAGGAATGTCATTGATTAATCTGCAATCTCCTGCTGTTCATCTGTCAATAGCTCCTTTTAGAAGTTGTGTCCCTCTTTGCCACATTAGGTAAACATTTCATATAAGTTGTAGTGCTTCTGTATATTCATAAACCACTTTCTAGATGATCTAACCAGACCTACACCTTACATTTTCCTAAACTGAACTCTCCAAGCCACCAATTTCACAATATCTTCTCTTATATAATTCTTACCATATCCCTGCAATGTTGTATGAAGTATCATCTTCTTGGTCTTGACTTTGGCTCTTCTCTAGTATGTTCTATATCCCACACCCCAGTGCTGCAATTTGGGGGAGCCACAGGTAGGGTTATACTCAACCAAACTACCTATGACCAAGGCACAGAATTAGGGCAACTATCTTTGTAGCTCAGTCGGCTCCTACAGTGGGCATGAATTACCATGGTAAGAAAACCCTGTTTATGCTCCTCATAATGTATTAGCCCAGGCTTAGAAGTAATAACTGTTTGACAGTCTAACAACTGTCTTCATCTAGTAAGCAGTGAAGTGGTTCAGCAGTATTAATTCTTTGTAAAAGAAAAGCACGGTATTACTGCCCAAAGAGGATTTGAAATTGTTCTTTCATTTGAGAAGCGGATACAGCTTTATGTAACTTATGTAGCCATCACCTTGAACAAGTACAGTGTAATCATAAAGCACATTTATTATTGTTATTTTTGTTTTCATTGAACCCTTATATTTATTTAGTTTGGCTATTTCTGTAGCTCTAGAAAAAAAAAGAAACAAAAATGCTGTTGGACTCATGGATTTTTAAAATCATTTTTATGTAATACAGGTCCTCTGAGAACAAATAAAATATACAGCCCCATGTAATAATTAAAACTGCATATTTAATAGAAAGTTAAAGCTCCTCTCCTCCCCTTGAAGTCAGTGAAAGGGATATGTTCTTTTCACACCTTGTCTTTCAATTCCTCTTTCCCAAACTGGGTAATTCAGGTTTATATTCTAACTAGGGTTTGAGCAGGGGGAGGGAGGAGAGGTAATGGAGTCGGACTCTCTGTGTATGACTAATACTGACCAGGGAATCTAAGTCTGCCATTCTCTGAACTTGAGGCTGCCTTTCTGGCAGGGTGATTCATGGGTTCCTAAAGCATGACACATTTCTGGACATGCTTATCTGTGGTTTCTTTGATGAGGGCTGTACCCATCCGAGTCCCACAGGGTACAGATGGCATCCTCAAATCCAGATCATTTGAAGAAGGTTTACTTTAAAAGGGACTATTTACAAAACGAGGTGGACCATATGCAGACCACAAGGGAAAGTGAAATAACATGGGGTTAGTGACAGGGGGAGTTACCACCTCTAGCCCTGAATGGATAAGGGGAGGGAGTGGTCACCAGTACCGAGAAGGAAACAGTCATGTAGAGAAAGTCAATATAAGAAAAATGGAGACCTTTGGTAAAATGGATATTAAAGGTTGAGGGGCCTCAGAGAAAAAGAGCCAGGAAACAAATATCCTGACCTGATCTCCTCCTTCCCTCAGATGTTCTGATGTGGATCCCCACTGGGAAACCCAACTGGAAGCCAAAGGGCAAGGGAACCCTTTGATGTAGTGCATAAAGGTTAGCCTTCCAGAGCAAGGAGCAGATGTAGAAGGGTAGAGAGAGGATGCTGAAGAACAGATGGATGGGAGCCAGAACAAGCACAAATTAATCTCTCTTCTGGTTCCTCTCTAAAACTGCCTTCAGCCCCTAGCATCTTCTAATATCCACAATTTCCCTCTGCTAAAGTATGTTACTATTCTAGGTGTCCCTTTTGCTGAGAACCAAAGATACTGATAATATGGACATGACCCTTTAAGTCTACAGGAAACTCATCGGTTTTAACAACAAACTCAGGAAGTATAAGCAGCCCTATAAAAATGTGTTTAATTTGGTTCACCAATGGGTAACCAACTGGTCTCATGCCCTTTAGATTTCTCTGGCATGAATGAGAATTAGATGAAACTGTAAGGGACACAAATTAAGACATCCATGTAGTCCTCTTAAACTCCTTTCCATAGACTTGAGGTGAGGGGCAAACACTCCTCACCTCTACTTCTGCTTGAATGTCAAGAAGACAATGGATAACCTTAGATTCATACTTCCAAAGCTTAGTATCCTCAGCTGAAAAAGACCATATATTTAGTTTTTTCTGGAAGAAAAATGTTGATATATACTCTAATTGTCCCAGTTTGGGATATACTCTTGTCGCTGAACAGTAACCAGGAATAGAAGTACTATGATTGGTCCAACCTGGGTGATGCTCTCCTCTATGGCTGGAGTTGAGGATCCACATGACTGAAGGCCCTACAAGTACCAGATTCCCAAAGGAACCAGATGCAGGATGATGGTAAAACCTGCTTATTAGACAAAACTGTAGCTATTATTTTTTCTATAGTATGAACCCAGAATCTTAAAAACGAGCTTTAGAAAATTCCAAGGTCAATCAAAATTCTAAACAGAATCCTGAACAGATGACATGTAATACGTAATGCTACTTGATGTGGGAGGACTCAAGGGTATACATAACTGAAATGCATGGTCAAGGACAAGTTTAGGGCAGATCAAAAACTACAGGAGATGATTTACTGAAGGTCCTGGAAAAAGGCATTGCTTTAACACCTTAATCACAAAACTCCTGTGGTTCTCAAAACTGCACTTTATAACAGACTTTGACACTTGCAACTTTGACTTGTAAGACTGCAACCCCCTGTTCACTTTCTTTTTTTTACATCTTTATTGGAGTATAATTGCCTTACAATGGTGTGTTAGTTTCTGCTTTATAACAAAGTGAATCAGTTATACATATACATATGTTCCCATATCTCTTCCCTCTTGCGTCTCCCGCCCTCCCACCCTCCCTATCCCACCCCTCTAGGCGGTCACAAAGCACCGAGCTGATCTCCCTGTGCTATGCGGCTGCTTCCCACTAGCTATCTATTTTACAGCTGGTAGTGTATATATGTCCATGCCACTCTCTCACTTTGTCACATCTTACCCTTCCCCCTCCCCATATCCTCAAGTCCATTCTCTAGTAGGTCTGAGTCTTTATTCCTGTCTTACCCCTAGGTTCTTCATGACACTTTTTTTCTTAGATTCCATATATATGTGTTAGCATATGGTATTTGTTGTTCTCTTTCTGACTTACTTCACTCTGTATGACAGACTGTAGGTCCATCCACCTCATTACAAATAGCTCAATTTCATTTCCTTTTATGGCTGAGTAATATTCCATTGTATATATGTGCCACATCTTCTTTATCCATTCATCTGATGATGGACACTTAGGTTGTTTCCACCTCCTGGCTATTGTAAATAGAGCTGCAATGAACAATTTGGTACATGAGCAGTATGTTTCAAAGTTTAGTCCTCCTAACCATCACTTGAGGGACAGGTTACAAAAATCTCTGGCCTTCCTCACAGAAATTTTGACATAGTAAACATAGGATGATACCCAGGAGTCAGCGTGTTAAACAAGCATGAGGTGATTTTAAAAGATGGCCCATAAATTGATAAAAACAAAAACATCAAAAATACTTTTAAATTATTTGCCCTTGAATCAAAAGACACACTTCTAGCTTTGCAACTTATTTCTACTGCACTTCCCTTACTCTTCTATCTGTATAACCCATTTTAGAAATCTCCTTATTTGCAATCTTCATCAAAAGCCATCTAGCATCTTCTAGAATACCAGTAATGGGAAACTTACTACTTTTAAAAGGAGCGTATTGCAGAGCTCATTTATACAATCTTGAGTCTACTGTGCTTTTTAGCATTTTCTTTTCTAGTTTCCATATAAGATATAGAACTGGGTTTGTGAGGAGATGCATATTTGGCCAAGATTATTCTGTTCTAGGTAAGACTGCCATGCTGATACAGAGTGTACCCAAGTATACTCTGGGGTCTAACTTCATTTATTTGCATGTAGCTATCCAGTTGTATAAATATTTCATTGTTTCAACCATTTATTGAAAAGCTGATTCTTTCCCCATTTGAATGGACTTGACATAATTACCTAAATCCAATTGACCATAGATGTATCAGTTTATTTCTCGACTCTAAATTCTTTTCCATTAACTGATATTTTTAATCTTAAGCTAGTAGCATACTGTCTTGAAAACTGTAGCTTTGTACTAAATTTTCCAACAGGAAAGTGTGAGTAATTTGACTATGTTCTTTTTCAGGATTGCTTTGGCTATTCTAGGCTTGTGAATATCTGCAAAAAAGGCACTGGGGATATTAACTGGGATTGCATTGAATCTGTAGATCAATTTGGGGAGGATTTCCGTATTAATAACACTGCCTCCTGATCCATGAACGTGGGATGACTTTTCATTTATTCAGGTATACTTTATTTCAACAATATTTTGTGATTTTTAGAGTACAAGTTTGCAGCTTCTTTTGTTTAACTTATTCCTAAGCATTTTATTAACTTTGATACTTTTATAAATTGGACTAACTTATTAATTTTACTTTTGAATTGTTCATTGTTAGTGTATAGAAATACCATTGCTTTTTGTATATTGATTTGTATCCTGCAATGTCCCTGAACTTGTTTATTAGTTCTAATATCTTTTTGTGGATTCTGAGTATTTTCTACATGCAAAGTCATGTCATACTCAGATAGTTTAACTTCATTCTTTTTATGATATAATAAAAACATATTTAGATTTGTCCCAGTTCCTGGCACAGTACTCTGAAAACCTTTGGAATCTCTGGAGTAATAAGAGTGTCTTTTATATGCTAATGAGATGACTAGTAGCTGAGGGATCTTAAATAGCTTCAGATGGGGGCTGGTTGCCAGAAAAATCAAGTCACGATTAGAGGGTTGGTATTTTCAGCCCCCTCCCTGATCTCAAAGGAGTGTAGAGGGACTGGAGATTGAGTCAATTACCAATGGCCAATGACAATCAATTATATATGTAATGAAACTTCTAACAACCCCTAAATGATGGGGTTCTGGAACTTCTGCGTTGGTAAACACTACAAGATGCTGAGAGGGTGGCACACCCAGAGTGTGCCCCTTTTCCCATAATTTGCCTGATGCATCTTTTCCATCTGACTGTTTGAGTTGTATCCTTCATAATAAACAGTAAGTAAAGCACTTTCCTAAGTTCTGTAAGTTGTTCTAATAAATTATCAAATCCAAGGAGAGGGTCATGGGAACCCCTGATTTATAGCTGGTCAGTCAGAAATGCAAGTAGTAACCTAGGACTTGAGACAGGAGTCTGAAGTGGGGGCAGTCTTGTGGAACTGAACTCTTAACCTATCGGGTCTGTGCTAGCTCCAGTGATTTTGTGTCAGAATTAAATTGAATTATAGAACACCCAGTTGGTGTCTGGAGAATTAGACAATTGTTTGACGTGGGAAAAAACATCATACATTTGGTGTCAGAAGTGTCATGGGTAAAAACAGCTCAGACTTTCCAATCTGGATGACTTTTATCACTTTTAATTGACTGAATGCCCTGACTAGAATTACCACTACAATGTTGAATAGGAGTTGCGAGAACATACATCCTTGTCTTGTTCCTAATATCAGGGGGTGTCCAGGGCCATATTATCTGCTGTTCCTTCTTCTTGAACCACTTTTCTCCTCCAGGTCTTTGTGGCGCCAGCTCCTTCATACCTTTCAGATATCAGCTCAAATATTCCTATTCAGAGAGGACCCATACATTTCTAAAACAGCTTCCTGTCTCTGTCCAAACTCCAATCACTGTCTATTCCATTCTCTTTTATAAGTTTCATTGTATTTATTTATATTTGAAAGTATTGTACTTAATTTGTCCAATCACCTTTCCACATTCCATTGCTGGAATCTTAGATCAATGAGAGCTGATCCCTTCTCTAACTTGTTCAATGTCCCTCATGCTTATAACACTATCTGACACATGGTAGGCATTAAATAAATATTTGTTGAATAAATGAACATAAATAAATGAATTAATTAATCAGTCAATATATTAATATGTACTTGAAGCAGAGCTTCTCAACCAGAATGACACAGAATACCAAACGGTCTTAAAAGGGTGTATCTGATATATTGATGCTTTCAGCAATATCCCTCCCCATCCTAGAAGACAGCCTCATCCATTTTTCTAGGTAAATTGTACAAATAATATCTATGTATGCCATGATGTTTTTAAAAAGTTTGGGAAAATTGGTAGAGATGACTTCTCTTATTCTTACTCCTTTATTTTTTTCTTGCTTTAAAAAATAGATGCATTCATCTACCCAAGTGGAAACAATGGAGAGGCTGACTACTGACTGTAGGAAAGCAGTCCAAATAGTCATTTCAAGGCGAGATTTACCTTCACTGCAACAAATGTTCCATGCCTATAAAGAGAAGAAAGTATATGTGGGTAGGTATTGGGGGGACAGGGTATGGCTGTATGTGCACTCAATGAGCTGCTGTTCCAAAACACCTTTGCCTAAAAGATGTGGAATGATCATAAATCCTGGAGTGAGTAGCCCAGTGGTCTGCAACTGACACTTCCTATTTGTTAACTAAAGCCGAGACAGAATGCCCCATCAGTTGCCCTGAATATACTGAAAAGAACATATTCTTTTCAGTAAATCATTGTTTCTACAAATCTTGAGTGTCAGTACCAAAGGAATTGTTTTTCCCTTACTGATATGCAGCCACTCAAAGAAGTAACCACCTTACAGACAGATGGCTCTGCTTTAGCCAAGCCATCCAGGATGGGGAGCTGGTATCCAGGATAAGGGGTCACACTGGAAATAGTGCCTCAAAGGGAGAGTCTGGGAAGGAGGAAGGGAGGGAAGGAGAGGAAGAGGGAGAGAGGGAGAAAAAAGAAAAGAAAAGAAAGGAGAAAAGAATAAAGAAAGAAAAGAAAGGAATGAGTTTATCTTTATGAAGATAATATTATTTATATATATATATATATAGTGCGTGTATATATATATATTCTATTTCTGAATGTAGAACTGGAAGAAATTTCCAGAAATTCATTACCTGTTATAATAATCTTTTGACCATAATTGAATTACACGTAGTCAACCACAAAGTCTGTGTGTGTTTAAAGAGCCACAGCATTGGATTAAAGACCTTGCCCTATTTCCCCAGGGGCAGCTTCCAAAGTGAGATTCAAAGCCTAGCATAGGGAAGACCTTCAAGATGGTGGAGGAGTAAGTCGTGGAGATCACCTTTTTCCCCACAGATACATCAGAAATACATCTACATGTGGAACGACTCCTACAGAACACCTACTGAACGCTGGCAGAAGACCTCAGATTTCCCAAAAGGCAAGTAACTAACTCCCCATGTACCTGGGTAGGGCAAAAGAAAAAAGAAAAAACAGACACAAAAGAATAGGGACGTGACTTGCCTCTCTGGGAGGGAGCTGTGAAGGAGGAAAAGTTTCCACACACTAGGAAGCCCCTTCACTGGTGGAAACGGGGGATGGGTGGGGGGTAAGCTTCAGAGCCACAGAGGAGAGCACAGCAATAGGGGTGCAGAGGGCAAAGCAGAGAGATTCCCGCATGGAGGATAGGTGCCGCCAGCACTCAACAGCATAAGAGGCTTGTCTGCTCACCCGAAGGGGCGGGCAGGGCTGGGAGCTGAGGCTTGGGCTTTGGAGGTCAGATCCCAGGGAGAGGACTGGGGTTGGCTGCATGAACAAAGCCTGAGGGGGCTAGTGCACCACAGCTAGCCTGGAGGGAGTCCGGGAAAAAGTCTGGAGCTGCCTAAGAGTCAAGGGACCATTGTTTCACGGTGCACGAGGAGATGGGATTCAGAGCACCGCCTAAACAAGCTCCAGAGATTGGCGTGAGCCGCGGCTATCAGCGCAGACACCAGAGACAGGCATGAGATGCTAAGGCTGCTGCTGCAGCCAACAGGATCCCTGTGTACAAGCACAGGTCACTATCCACACCTCCCCTCCCAGGAGCCTGTGCAGCCCATCACTGGAGGGTCCTGTGATCCAGGGACCCCTTCCCCAGGAGAACACATGGTGCACCTCATGCTACTGCAACCTCACGCCAGCTTCTGCTGCCTCTGCTGCCTCACACTCGCCCCGCATTCCGTACCCCTCCCTACCCCTGGCCAGAGTGAGCCAGAGGCCCCTAATCAGCGGCTCCTTTAACCCCGTCCTGTCTGAGTGAAGAACAGACGCCCTCAGGCGACCTACACACAGAGGCGGGGCCAAATCCAAAGTTGAAACACAGGAGCTGTGCGAACAAAGAAGAGAAAGGGAAATCACTCCCAGCAGCCTCAGGAGCAGTGGATTAAATCTCCACAATCAACTTGATGTACCCTGCATCTGTGGAAAACCTGAGTAGACAACGAATCATCCCAAAACTGAGGCTGTGGACTTTGGGAGCAACAAATGGAGATTTCAGGTTTGCTCTCTGCATCTAATTTGTTTCTGGTCTTATGTTTATCTTAGTTTAGTATTTAGAGTTTATTATCATTGGTAGATTTGTTTAGTGATTTGGTTGCTCTCTTCCTTTTTTTTACATATAGATATATATTTTTGTTTCCTTTTTCTCTTTTTGTGAGTGTGTATGTGTATGCTTCTTTGTGTGATTTTGTCTGTATAGCATTGCTTTTACAATTTGGCCTAGGGTTCTGTCTGTCCTTTATTTATTTATTTATTTATTTAGTATAGTTTTTAGTGCTTGTTATCACTGGTCAATTTGTTTTCTGGTTTGCTTGCTCTCTTCTTTCTTTCTTTTCCTATTATTTTCTAACTTCTTATTGATAATAATTTTTTATTTTAATAGCTTTATTTTATTTATTTTTTCTTTCTTTCTTTTTTTCTCCCTTTTCTTCTGAGCCATGTGGCTGAGAGTGTCTTTGTGCTGTGCCCAGGTGTCAGGCCTGCGCCTCTGAGGTGGGAGAGCTGCGTTCAGGACATTGGTACACCAGAGACCTCCTGGCTTCACATAATATCAAACAGCAAAAGCTTTCCCAGAGATCTCCATCTCAACACAAAGACCCAGCTCCACTCAACAACCAGCAACCTACAGTGCTGGACACCCTAAGCCAAACAACTATCAATACAGGAACACAACACCACTGATTAGCAGAGAGGCTGCCTAAAATCATAATAATGTCACAGACACCCCAAAAGAGACCACCGAATGTGGTCCTGTCCACCAGAAAGACAAGATCCAGCCTAATCCAACAGAACACAGGCAGCAATCACCTCCAACAGGAAGCCTACACAACCCACTGAACTAACCTTAGCCACTGGAGGAAGACACCAAAACAACAGGAACTACGAACCTGCAGTCTGTGAAAAGGAGATCCCAAACACAGAAAGTTAAGCAAAATGAGAAGACAGAGAAACACACAGTAGATGAAGGAATAAGGTAAAACCCCACCAGACCAAACAAATGGAGAGGAAATAGGCAGTCTACCTGAAATAGAATTCAGAGTAATGATACTAAAGATGATCCAAAATCTTGGAAGTAGAATGAAGAAAATACAAGAAACATTTAACAAGGACCTAGAACTGTAGAGCAAACAATGATGAAAACCACAATAAATGAAATTAAAGATTCTCTAAAAGGGATCAATAGCAGAATAACTGAGGCAGAAGAATGGATAAGTGACCTGGAAGATAAAATAGTGGAAATAACTACTGCACAGCAGAATAAAGAAAAAAGAATGGAAAGAATAGAGGACAGTCCCAGAGACCTCTGGGACAACATTAAATGCACCAACATTTGAATTATAGGGGTCCCAGAAGAAGAGAAAAGGAAAGGGACTGAGGAAATATTTAAAGAGATTACAGTTGAAAACTTCCCTAATATGGGAAAGGAAATAGTTAATCAAGTCCAGGAAGCACAGAGAGTCCCACACAGGATACATACAAGGAGAAAAACGCCAAGACACATATTAATCAAACTATCAAAAATTAAATACAAAGAACAAATATTAAAAGCAGCAAGGGAAAAACAACAAATAACACACAAGGGAATCCCCATAAGATATTAACAGCTGATCTTTCAGCAGAAACTCTGCAAGCCAGAAGGGAGTGGCAGGACATATTTAAAGTCATGAAGGAGAAAAACCTACAAGCAAGATGACTCTATCCAGCAAGGATCTCATTCAGATTTGACAGAGAAATTAAAAACTTTACAGACAAGCAAAAGCTAAGAGAATTCAGCACCACCAAACCAGCTTTACAACAAATGCTAAAGGAACTTCTCCAGGCAGGAAACACAAGAGAAGGTAAAGACCTACAATAACAAACCCCAAACAATTAAGAAAATGGTAATAGGAACATGCATATTGATAATTACCTTAAATGTAAATGGATTGAATGCTCCTATCAAAAGACACAGACATAGACTGGCTGAACGGATACAAAAACAAGACCCGTATACATGCTGTCTACAAGAGACCCACTTCAGACCTAGGGACACATGCAGACTGAAAGTGAGGGGATGGAAAAAGATATTCCATGCAAATGGAAATCAGAAGAAAGCTGGAATAGCAATTCTCATATTAGACAAAATAGACTTTAAAATAAAGACTATTACAAGAGACAAAGAAGGACACTACATAATGATCAAGGGATCAATCCAAGGAGAAGATATAACAATTGTAAATATTTATGCACCCAACATAGGAGCACCTCAATACATAAGGCAAATACTAACAGCCATGAAATGGGAAACTGACAGTAACACAATCATAGTAGGGGACTTTAACACCCCACTTTCACCAATGGACAGATCATCCAAAATGAAAATAAATAAGGAAACACAAGCTTTAAATGATACATTAAACAAGATGGACTTAATTGATATTTATAGGACATTCCATCCAAAAACAACAGAATACACATTCTTCTCAAGTGCTCATGGAACATTCTCCAGGATAGATCATATCTTGAGTCACAAATCAAGCCTTAGTAAATTTAAGAAAATTGAAATCATATCAAGTATTTTTTCTGACCACAACGCTATGAGACTAGATATCAATTACAGGAAAATGTCTACATTTTAAATGCCCCTTTTCCCCAGTGCTCTGTAGTTTTTCCAACATTGTAATTACTGCACTGTAGTGAAAGTATCTGTTTATATATCTGTTTGTGCAACTAAACTGACAGCTCTCTTAAAGTGGAGGTTTTGTGTTTGTTCTCTTTGTCTCTGCATGAGAACTAGCCCACTGTTTTCTTCCTAGTACACTGATACTCAATATTTATTGATCTTTTACTAATGTTAGGTTGGTATATATTCTGACTCTGGACTCTCTCATAATTACTGTGGAAACTTAGATCATATTCTGATGACCATGTGAACAATTGGCCTTGGCAGATGGTAAAAACAGCCTGGAAATAGCATGTGCACCTTATTCTCAGTGGTATATCCAGCAAAGCTAAAACCATGGGGAACTAATAAGCTGATCTTTGGACAGAGGCCAAGATCTGGGGTGGGGGTGGGGGATTTTTGGACAAGCAAAAGAGAAACGTGTAAATGATGCTATCGGGACCTCTGGGTTGGAGCAAGGGATGGAGGCAGCAGATGAAAGAATGAGAGGTAATTTAGTACCCCTGGCAAGGGCCAAGGAAAAAGTTTTTAAATCCAGGAAGGAACAGCTGGGGTAACTTTGACATGAGCACATGCAGAACAGCATCAAAGAAAGTAGATGGGCATTTAAACTTTGCCACTTTTTAGTACTAGCTACTAAGACTTCTCTTGGGCATTTGTTCTCTTAATAGACCTAGAATTTCTCTCTGCCTAGCTATCTTTCTCTCTCTTTTTTTGCCCCCCACCCTATCCCTCTGATCTCAGCTACCTTGGGACTCTAGCCAATGCATTACTCTTTCTCAGCAAGAACTCTCTTTTTTCTTTGTTTAATGTGATAACAGTGCCTTTGTGTTAGTAGATCTCAACATGATATGTATCACATAACATTAGTAGTGGTTACCACTCACTGGGCTTTGTGGGTGAGGGGAACTGACCCACTGGATGGGGCAGAAAGTGGAATAAAACAACAGGGGAGAGGGATAAGAAAAAATCAGGAGACTAGGGGACTAGATAGGCTGATTCAGGGGGCAGCAATTTTATACCAGAACCCTGCCTTCCTATGGCAAATGGCTTGGTGATGTGAACATGATAGGTTTGATTATGCCCTTAGAGCATTTATTACAAGGTTTTTTGCATAGGACCTTGCAAACTTCAAAGCAGATTTTAGAGATATTTTCCTATATTTCCTTTGGCTCCTCATCCATGACTCCAGTCCCCATGACCCTAGTCCAACTTTCTCTATTGCCTTTTCTTTGGAGAAGTAGGCCTGTTGAAAGTAACAGCCTCATGTGTTCCTTCTGGTCCACAAATATTCAGGACGATTACTTCCCATTTCCTTAATCTTGACAAAGAGGCAATTATATGTACAGGAAATCACAAAATTGCCATGCCCAGGCAGACGAAAAATGTAGCTTCTCCATATATACCTTCTCTGACTTTCCTAATGAGCACCCCTCTTACACACACACACACACACACACACACACACACACAAACACACACACACACACACATCTCCCTGTAAGTAGCATGGATATATCACTTTAAGTAACAAATATCTACTCGAATGGCTTAGACCAGTTTTCAGAGTTCATTCCTCCACCCCCTGTTCCTCTCCAAGATGAATTTTAGATATACGGGGAAGGCAAGCTTACCTGACTTGGGAACTGCAAAGAAGAGGTAAGCCTCATAAGTAAGGCCTTCCATTGTCCAGAAGTTTCTCTGTTTATCCTTACATATTTCTCATTTCCCTGAACATGTAGTATCTTGCTGTCCCCCAGTTCTAATATCTGTGGCTTGTGACCTCACATCCTGGCATTTTGGTTCTCAGTGACCATTTCTAAGTTAGTAATTGGTCTGCATTTCTGTTCGCACAGGTGACTCAGACCCTTGAGTTAGGATTGGCACTCTGACCCAGTTGATTTGCCCTGTAGCACTCAGTTTTAAGGCCATGTTACCCCTACCTTTGTGGCCTTTTCTTGCAAATTCTCTAAGAAGCAACCTTCCTTACCTCTTTGATACTCTACATGGAAACTGCAAAGTTTTACATGCTTTCAGCATCACGTGGGGACTGCAATTCCTGACCATATTGTATCACAGCTTTTTTTCTGTCACATCTTCCCTCCAGACTGTAGTGATGCCAGTCTGCAATGTATTCTCAGAAAAGAACATGGGGCTAATCTTATCTGAATTTGGTATTCCTTTAAAATGATCTATATATTTCTGAATCACATCCTTTCCATCCCCAACTGTGGCACTGAAGATGTGGGGCAAAGACCTGATTTCTAATCTTTGTTCAAATTCTATCTTCTTTTCTCCCACAATTCTTCAGGACTAGAAGGAAATAAGCTTCTTTCTTAACAAACACTGGCTTTCAAGCTGATTGGCTTCTTATTTTGATTTTTAGAATCTGAATATCCAAACTTTCTTCCTCTTTCTATTTTTGCAACAATTCTAACCTCCTTCCCCAAACTTAAGTACAAATGTGTCTTAGGAATGTCTAGGAAGAAGTTTCTATACATTGACATACTTTAAAAATATGATCTCTATACTATGTGTGAGTAGCTAACTATTGTAGATGTTCTGACTGAAGACAAAGAGAACATGCTGGAATAAGCATGTATACTAGCTCATGAGAACTGACTGTGCACATCTATTTCCAACTGTGTTAAGCCAAGTTGGTAATTTGACATCAGCCATATTTGTAGTATTTACACCGTGGAAATAAGCAAATGCTATGGATCGGGGGGTTTTACTTCGTTTTGCTTTTTTAAGAGAGCATTATTCAACATTTACCAGCATACCACTGTATTGGATATATTGCAAAGCCAAGTTTATATCCAGAGAATAGCTATTACCTATATGTGGGATATCTATCAATCAGAATGGCTCTTAGGTAGCCTAGAGAGTCTCAGATGTACCCTCTCCATCTTCCTAAAGCCAAAGAATACTACATGCAAGCCCCCACTGCCAATTCCAGTTTGACAAAGGTAATGGCAAAGTCCACAGGTACACCAGGCTCCTGGCATAACAACATAGCAGTATTAGTAGTACTACCCAGAAATGCATAGCTTCTCCAAATTTGCCCCAATATAGGTATCAAGGGCCATATGTCTTCACCAGTCCTCCTAACAAATTCTGTTTCTATCATTTAAAACAGATAGCCAGATTCAGGAGTACTCAAGTTTGATATTGAAGAACAATGGCTACAATGTATTTTTCCCAGCCATAGTTTACATAATATTTTAAGGTCACTCCTGGTATATGGCTAACAGCCAACAGTTTTAAAAGAGTTTTTAAAGCATTGTGGGGTTTTTGTAGAATAAATTAAAAGCCCCAAATTTATACTTCATTTTTAATCTTATGTTTTTCCTCTGTTAAAAACTAAAACAACTTATGGGTCATAGCCATGGGAATGATATGATATTAACAGCAGATTCCTGCTAAGTTTTCTGATTTTACTAGAATGTGTACTTAAGAAAGGTCAGTAACAACAACAGGAAACAACATTGATCCAGGACCAAAATTAAAGACAGGATCACCTCAGAAGAAGATAAATGTTTTAGAGTCTATTGTATCTCCTTTGTTTGACCAATAAAGGTAAGGAAAGACTTACTCTGGAACACTGTTTTTATTTTATCTTGGTTTTGGAATCTAAATTATTTCCACTGTATTTATTTTTGGATATAAAATATGAAATTGGAAAACCAGTTAGTTAGAATAACAAGAAAAAAAAAGCAAGCAAGCAAAAATTACTTGAAAACGTATTGTTCAAATTCTCATCATCCATGCAGATAGGGGAAGATAGTATAGACCCAGCAGCAGTGATGTGATAAAGGAGACTTATGGTATGGTTTCAGAGGGATGTATTTGAACTCTGGCAGAAAGCTGGCATCCTACATAGCCCCACGATTCCATGTGTATGTGTGTTTGCATGTATGCATTTTTCAACTTTTCATAGAAAAATACATATTTCCCAAAATATACAAATATGAGCTATTCATAGTAGATCATAAAGGATCAAAAGTCAAAGTGCTGAATTCTGGTTTTAGCCAATTAATGTAGCTGGAAATCTGTCAGCCACTTCAGCAAGGGATTGAGTTGATTTGTCCAAACTCTAGTCCTTTTTCTCCAATGGCATCCGTCTAGGACAGGGTTTCTCAATCTCATCACTGTTGACATTTCAAGTTGCATAATTATTTGTTGTGTGAGGCTGTCCTGTGCATTGTAGGATGTCTAGCAACATTCTTGGCCCCCACCCACTAGAAGCCATTATCATGCCCCCTTCCAGTTGTCACAACCAAAAATGTCTTTAGACACTGCCACATGTCCCTCGTGGGCAAGATCTGCCCCAGCTGAGAATCACCAATTTAGTGAAAAAGAAAAGAAACTCTTGTGTCACATCATGCAGAAAAAATAATTCCAAGTGGATTAAATAACTCAAATGTCTAAAAGAAAAATCATAACTACTAGAAGAAAAGATAGTATATTTTCATAATACTGTTTAAAATACAGTATGTTTGGGAGTTAACTAATTGAAGATGATGTTCCTAAGCAGGACGCGACATCCAAAAGCTTTAAGGGATTGGACTGTATGCAAATTTAAAACTTCTGTTGGGTAAAAGATGCTATAAGTAAAGCTAAATTATAAATCACAAGGTAGGTGAAAGTATTTGGAACATACTGTATATTCTCAAATATTAGACGAGGCTTATTCTGTTCACAGAAAAAATTACTGCCGAGAAAAGTAGAACCCATGTATGGGAGGCCTAATACAGCTTTCTTCTATTGGGGTGTTTCTCAATGCTTAATTTTAAAAAGCAAAATACCATTTTGAGAACATACTAGATTGTTCCTTATTCAGCGTTAATTTTAAATAATTATAGAGATCACCTGATATAATTTTCCAAAAGTAAAAAGGAGAAAAATAACAAAAATATATTAATTATTGTGACTTAACTACCATAATTGTTAGACACAATTATGTTTTTTTAAAAACTTAAAATTATATTACAAAGTAAACATGTGCTCTTGCTCTTCCTCTCCTTTTTCCCTTTCCCTTCTTTATTTATTTATTCATTCATTTTAAATTTGAAGTATAATTGACATGCAATATTATATTAGTTTTAGGTGTACAATATAGTGATGTTAAATTTATCTGATCAACACAATAAATATAGTTACCATCTGTCACCATTTAAAGTTATCACAGTATTATTGACTATATACTCTTTTCTGTATATTACATTCCAGTGATTATTTATTTTATAACTGGAAATTTGTGCCTCTTAATCCCCTTCACCTATTTCACCCACCTTTCCTACCCATCTTCCCTCTGGCAATCACCAGTGTGTTTTCTGTACCTATGAGTCTATTTCTGTTTGGTTATGTTTGTTTATTTGCTTTGATTTTTAGATTCCACATAAGTGAAATCATACAGTATTTGTCTTTTTCTGTCTGACATTTCATTTAGCATAATACCCTCTAGGTCCATCCATGTTGTTGCAAATGGTAAGATTTCATTCTTTTTTATAGCTAATTTATATTTCCCTGAATATAGGTACCATGTTTTCCTTATCCATTCATCTATTGATGAGCACTTATGTTGCTTCTATTTCTTGGCTATCGTAAATAATGCTGCCATGAACGTAGGGGTGCATATATCTTTTTGAATAGTGTTTTCATTTTCATTGGATATATACCCAGGAGTGGAATTTCTGGATCATACGGTAGTTCTATTTTTAATTTTTTGAGGACCCTCCATACTGTTTTCCATAGTGACTACACCAATATGCATTCCCTCCAACAGTGTATAAGGGTCCCCTTTTCTTCACATCCTTGCCAACACTTGTTATTTATAGATTCTAAAATGGCACTTGCCAGCACCAGTGTCCTTATGGTAGACCGAGCTTATAAAAATGGGTGCCGCCGGTGTCTGTGTTCCCAGGGGAAGTCACAGTTGCCTCCTACTTCTTTGGTCTGTCTTCTCCCTATGTCTCTTCACATGCTCTTTTCTCTTTGTGTAGCACTGTGTCCAAATGTCCCGTTTTCATAAGGACACCAATTGTATTGGTTTAGGATCCACCCTAATAACCTCAGTTTAACTTGATTACCGCTGTAAAGACCCTATCTCCAAATAGGGTCACGCTCTGAGCTACTAGGTGTTAAGACCACAACGTATGAATTTGTGGGGGACACACAATTCAACCATAAGAGTACCCATCAATTTTTCCCTTTCTTTTGTTATAATAAAGTACATATGCTTCTTGCTAACTAAGAGTGATAATTTTATGATGTTCTTGACACAGGCTATCCTGCCTTTTTAGTAGGCTCCTCCATTTATCATGTCCTCTCTTTCCTGTATTTTTAACTATTCTTTCCCAACTGGATTATTTCCATTTTCATTTAAACAGATTCAATCTCCAGCAGCCAGAAAGATGAGAAAGAAGGCCCTATATATTTTTTTAATTATCTTAGGAGCTAAATTACTTTTTTTACTCCTTTGCCACCATTCAGATTCAAGCTACTGTCAGTCTCTCACCTGCACCATTGACATACCCTCCTAACTGATCTTTGATCCACACTGCCCTGTCCCTCCTAAAATCAATTCTCCATGGGGCATCTAGAGTGATTTTTCCAAAACATAATTTTGACCATATCTCTCCCCTGCTTAAAGCCATAAAACGTCTTCTCATTGCCTTTACAATGCAATTCCAACTCCTTAACATGGCTTATAAAGTCCCCCTGTCCCCCTGCCACGATGATCTAGCTCTTGCAAACCCCTTCAGTTTCATTTCTCACCATTTCATTCCCTTTCTACAGGCCAGGCAAATTAAACTCTTTCAGCTGCTTGACTGTACCCATTTTTCTATCTCCTCTTAAGGTCCTTGAACATGCTGTTCCGTCTGTTTGGAATAGAAATAGAATATAAATCCTCCACTTTTCACCTAATGCCTATTCATCTCTTGGATCTCGATTTCATCATTATATCCTCTGGGAAACATTTCCTCACTTCACAAACTTAATTTGGTTTCCTTAGTTATATGCTCTCCTATCGCTCTTTATGAGGACTTATTACACAGTTGGAAGTAACTAAGTACTGGTGACATACTCAATGTTTGTCTTATCCACTTATCTCTAAGCCTTATGAGCTCAAGGAATGTGTCTGGCCTCATCATTATGTGCTCTGGTTTTTAGCCTAGTATCTGGCCCAGAAGTAATGGTCAATAAATACTTACTCAGTAAATATTACAATTGTAATTGCTTAATGTTGGATTCTTCCTTAAGCAGTTAGCAAAGCATAATACTTGATATAGAGCAGATGTTTAATAATTAGCTCTTGAAAGAATAATAAAATATTAATCATAATAGTGATGTTAACAGGAAGGCAAAATAAACACAGAAATTTGGACAACATATTTTAGGATAAAGAAACAGGGAAAAGATACCTGACCTTCAAAAATATACTCTGTCATATGAGTTTCAAATATTGGCCCCTAGGTTGATTTTGGTCTTCTGAGTTTGTTCTTGGGAGCTTTAAAATTCAGAAATGTCTAAATTTTGTGTAACCACATTTATAAATATTTTTTCTGTATATATTTAGGGACTGACTATTAATCAATTTCAAATTCTTCTACCACAGAATAATCTATATTCCAAATTTGAGAAACTAAGAAAGGAAACTTTCTTTTTAATGATACATTATTACTAAATAATGTCCATGCTTTACTTTATTTATTAATTTATTTATTTTTACATCTTTATTGGAGTATAATTGCTTTACAATGGTGTGCTAGTTTCTGCTTTATAACAAAGTGAATCAGTTATACATATACATATGTTCCCATATCTCTTCCCTCTTACGTCTCCCTCCTTCCCACCCTCCCTATCCCATCTCTCTAGGTGGTCACAAAGCACCGAGCTGATTTCCCTGTGCTATGCGGCTGCTTCCCACTAGCTATCTATTTTACGTTTGGTACTGTATATATGCCCATGCCACTCTCTTGCTTTGTCACAGCTTACCCTTCCCCCTCTCCATATCCTCAACTCCATTCTCTAGTAGTTCTGTGTCTTTATTCCCATCTTATCCATAGGTTCTTCATGACATTTTTTTTCTTAAATTCCATATATATGTGTTAGCATACGGTATTTGTCTTTCTCTTTCTGACTTACTTCACTCTGTATGACAGACTCTAGGTCCATCCACCTCATTAAAAATAGCTCAATTTCCTTTCTTTTTATGGCTGGGTAATATTCCATTGAATATATGTGCCACATATTCTTTATCCATTCATCCGATGATGGACACTTAGGTTGTTTCCATCTCCTGGCTATTGTAAATAGAGCTGCAATGAACATTTTGGTACATGACTCTTTTTGAATTTTGATTTTCTCAGGGTATATGCCCAGCACTGGGATTGCTGGGTCATATGGTAGTTCTATTTGTAGTTTTCTAAGGAACCTCCATACTGTTCTCCATAGTAGCTCTACCAATTCACATTCCCACCAGCAGTGCAAGAGTGTTCCCTTTTCTCCACACCCTCTCCAGCATTTATTGTTTCTAGATTTTTTGATGATGCCCATTCTGACTGGTGTGAGATGATATCTCATTGTAGTTTAGATTTGCATTTCTCTAATGATTAATGATGTTGAGCATTCTTTCATGTGTTTGTTGGCAGTCTGTATATCTTCTTTGGAGAAATGTCTATTTAGGTCTTCTGCCCATTTTTGGATTGGGTTGTTTGTTTTTTTGTTATTGAGCTTCATGAGCTGCTTGTACATTTTGGAGATTAATCCTTTGTCAGTTGCTTCATTTGCAAATATTTTCTCCCATTCTGAGGGTTGTCTTTTGGTCTTGTTTATGGTTTCCTTTGCTGTGCAAAAGCTTTGAACTTTCATTAGGTCCCATTTGTTTATTTTTGTTTTTATTTCCACTTCTCTGGGAGGTGGGTCAGAAAGGATCTTGCTGTGATTTATGTCATAGAGTATTCTGCCTATGTTTTCCTCTAAGAGTTTGATAGTTTCTGGCCTTACATTTAGGTCTTTAATCCATCTTGAGTTTATTTTTGTGTATGGTGTTAGGGAGTGATCTAATCTCATACTTTTACATGTACCTGTCCAGTTTTCCCAGCACCACTTATTGAAGAGGCTGTCCTTTCTACACTGTACATTCCTGCCTCCTTTATCAAAGATAAGGTGACCATATGTGCATGGGTTTATCTCTGGGCTTTCTCTCCTGTTCCATTGATCTATATTTCTGTTTTTGTGCCAGTACCATACTGTCTTGATTACTGTAGCTTTGCAGTATAGTCTGAAGTCAGGGGTCCTGATTCCCCCAGCTCCGTTTTTCATTCTCAAGATTGCTTTGGCTATTCGGGGTCTTTTGTGTTTCCGTACAAATTGTGAAACTTTTTGTTCTAGTTCTTTGAAAAATGCCCGTGGTAGTTTGATAGGGATTGCATTGAATCTGTAGATTGCTTTGGGTACTAGAGTCATTTTCACAATGTTGATTCTTCCAATCCAAGAACATGGTCTATCTCTCCGTCTACTTGTATCAACTTATTTCTTTCATCAGTGTCTTATAATTTTCTGCATACAGGTCTTTAGTCTCCTTAGGTAGGTTTATTCCTAGATATTTTATTCTTTTTGTTGCAATGGTAAATGGGAGTGTTTTCTTGATTTCACCTTCAGATTTTTCGTCATTAGTGTATAGGAATGCCAGAGATTTCTGTGCATTAATTTTGTATCCTGCTACTTTACCAAATTCATTGATTAGCTCTAGTAGTTTTCTGGTAGCATCTTTAGGATTCTCTATGTATAGTATCATGTCATCTGCAAGCAGTGACAGCTTTACTTCTTCTTTTCCGATTTGGATTCCTTTTATTTCCTTTTCTTCTCTGATTGCTGTAGCTAGAACTTCCAAAAGTATGTTGAACATGAGTGGTGAGAGTGGGCAACCTTGTCTTGTTCCTGATCTTAGTGGAAATGCTTTCAGTTTTTCACCATTGAGGACAATGTTGGCTGTGGGTTTGTCATATATGGCCTTTATTATGTTGAGGAAAGTTCCCTCTATGCCTACTTTCTCAGGGTTTTTATCATAAATGGGTGTTGAATTTTGTTGAAAGCTTTCTCTGCATCTATTGAGATGAGCATACGGTTTTTCTCTTTCAATTTGTTAATATGGTGTATCACGTTGATTGATTTGCATATATTGAAGAATCCAGGCATTCCTGGAATAAACCGCACTTGATCATGGTGTATGATCCTTTGCATGTGCTGTTGGATTCTGTTTGCTAGTATTTTATTGAGGATTTTTGCATCTATCTTCATCAGTGATATTGGCCTGTAGTTTTCTTTCTTTGTGACATCTTTGTCTGGTTTTGGTATCCGGGTGATGGTGGCCTCATAGAATGAGTTTGGGAGTGTTCCTCACTCTGCTATATTTTGGAAGAATTTGAGAAGGATAGGTGTTAGCTCTTCTCTAAATATTTGATAGAATTCGCCTGTGAAGCCATCTGGTCCTGGGCTTTTGTTTGTTGGAAGATTTTTAATCACAGTCTCAATTTCAGTGCTTGTGATTGGTCTGTTCATATTTTCGATTTCTTCCTGGTTCAGTGTTGGCAGGTTGTGCCTTTCTAAGAATTTGTTCATTTCTTCCAGGTTGCCCATTTGATTGGCATAGAGTTGCTTGTAGTAATCTCTCATGATCTTTTGTATTTCTGCAGTGTCAGTTGTTACTTCTCCTTTTTCATTTCTAATTCTATTGATTTGAGTCTTCTCTCTTTTTTTCTTGATGAGTCTGGCTAATGGTTTATCAATTTTGTTTATCTTCTCAAAGAACCACCTTTTAGTTACTGATCTTTGCTATCATTGCCTTCATTTCTTTTTCATTTATTTCTGATCTGATCTTTATGATTTCTTTCCTTCTGCTAACTTTGGGGGGTTTTGTTCTTCTTTCTCTAATTGCTTTAGGTGCAAGGTTAGGTTGTTTATTCGAGATGTTTCCTGGTTCTTAAGGTAAGATTGTATTGTTATAAACTTCCCTCTTAGAACTGCTTTTGCAGCATCCCATAGGTTTTGGGTCGTCGTGTCTCCATTATCATTTGTTTCTCAGTATTTTTTTATTTCCTCTTTGATTTCTTCAGTGATTACTTCGTTATTAAGTAGTGTATTGTTTAGCCTCCATGTGTTTGTATTTTTTACAGATCTTTTCCTGTAATTGATATCTAGTCTCATAGTGTTGTGGTCAGAAAAGATACCTGATAAAATTTCAATTTTCTTAAATTTACCAAGTCTTGATTTGTGACCTAAGATATGATCTATCCTGGAGAATGTTCCATGAGCACTTGAGAAAAATGTGTATTCTGCTGTTTTTGGATGGAATGTCCTATAAATATCAATTAAGTCCATCTTGTTTAATGTATCATTTAAAGCTTGTGTTTCCTTATTTATTTTCATTTTGGATGATCTGTCCATTGGTGAAAGTGGGGTGTTAAAGTCCCCTTCTATGAATGTGTTACTGTCGATTTCCCTTTTTATGGCTGTTAGCATTTACCTTATGTATTAAGGTGCTCCTATGTTGGGTGCATAAATATTTACAATTTTTATATCTTCTCCTTGGATCGACCCCTTGATCATTATGTAGTGTCCTTCTTTGTCTCTTCTAATAGTCTTTATTTTAAAGTCTATTTTTTCTGATATGAGAATTGGTACTCCAGCTTTCTTTTGGTTTCCATTTGCATGGAATATCTTTTTCCATCCCCTCAGTTTCAGTCTGGATGTGTCCCTAGGTCTGAAGTGGGTCTCTTGTAGACAGCATATATATGGGTCTTGTTTCTGTATCCATTCAGCCAGTTTGTGTCTTTTGGTGGGATCATTTAATCCATTTACATTTAAGGTAATTATCGATATGTATATTCCTATTCCCATTTTCTTAATTGTTTTGGGTTTGTTATTGTAGGTCTTTTCCTTCTCTTGTGTTTCTTGCCTAGAGAAGTTCCTTTAGCATTTGTTGTAAAGCTGGTTTGGTGGTGCTGAACTCTCAGCTTTTGCTTGTCTGTAAAGTTTTAATTTCTCCATCAAATCTGAATGTGATCCTTGCTGGGTAGAGTAATCTTGGTTGCAGGTTTTTCTCCTTCATCACTTTAAATATGTCATGCCAGTCCCTTCTGGCTTGCAGAGTTTCTGCTGAATGATCAGCTGTTAACCTTATGGTGATTCCCTTGTGTATTTGTTGTTTTTCCCATGCTGCTTTTAATATGTTTTCTTTGTATTTAATTTTTGCCAGTTTGATTAATATGTGTCTTGGCGTGTTTCTTCTTGTATTTATCCTGTATGGGACTCTCTGTGCTTCCTGGACTTGATTAACTATTTCCTTTCCCATATTAGGCAAGTTTTCAACTATAATCTCTTCAAATATTTTCTCAGTTCCTAAGAAAGGAAACTTAAGAAAGGAAATTTCCTTAAGAAAGGAAACTTAAAGGAAATTTCTTTACTCTGATATTACTTTCTAGTTGACATGGGCTCCACCGTCCAACAAACAGATAATTAAGAGGTCAGAAAATCAGGAGGATGTCCATGATTATCATCATTTTTGTCCTCAGGACATTCTCATATCATTGTACTCCATGTAGAGTTCAAGCATTGTGCATATTGCCAAGCAGTAATCTGTTCAAAGCAGAGAACACTAGAAGAAATGATGATGTTTTGTATCCCTTCAGAAGTCAGAATAGTGCTATGGATTAAGGCTAGATATGAAGAAAACCTAGAATGAACCCTTGGGAGATGTGACCAACTGAAAAATATGTTTAGGAGGAAGCAGCAGCGGCTTTCACTAAATAATGACTCCTAGCATTCCTGGGTAAGCTGTTGTTTTAATTAACACAGATATATAAAGTAAAATGAAGAAGGCCAATATCTCCTTTTAAAATCTGGAAGTCTGCTGCCAGCATAAAATTAAACTCAAGAACAAATTTAACTTTCCTTGTTGCTATTCCTTAGTATTGTGATCCTTATTTAATTCTTTATCTATGTATCTACCCAATAATCTATGGGCACTCCAATATTTATTTATAAATTTTCACATTTGTCTCATTAAATTCATATATATATATATATATATATATATATATATATGAAATACACACACACACACACACACATACTGGGAATAAAATCATGTTATCCTAGTATCCTAGGTCTTCTACCCCTTCATTACTACAAGTCAAGGTCAAGTTGGATCTCACACAACCAGAATAACATTTGACCTCCCTAGATAACCTTAATTCCATCAACAGGTGTCAAGGAGAGAGTCACACACCCTTAGGATAAATCTGCTTTTCCTCTGATAGGGATACATTATGAGCCTTGCACAAGATAACTTTTTCACCATCACCTGCACGGATCCAGAGATAGACCCAGATACCCCTGCCTCCCTGTACTTTGGAACCCACACTCTCACCTGCCTTGAATCTACCCAATCTCATTGAGTCCCTTACCCCTGTAAGAACCCTAGGCTCATATCACCCCTAATCTTCCACACTCTAATCTCTACTAAGTCTTTGCACATTTCTTGTTTTATCTTTGTTAACTCCTCCTTTACTTCTGAAATACATCCACTGTGCCTTCTGCAACACATGGTCCATCAGGCCCAAAATGTCTGACACACTCAATCTCTTTGACTTTTTCCATCCTCCAAGGAAACTGCTGCAGTCTTTTCAGGTGATGGCTGTTTCCTCTTCCACACCTATCCTACTACTGGGGCTGGAAGTGCAGTAGATGTCCTCCATGTTCCACATTTCTGGTTCCCAATAGATCATTCTCCCTCTGTCTAGCTCAAATAACCCAACTTTGATTTTGTGTTATCCTATTACATTGCCTACAACCTCTTCTTGTTGCTGTCATCTACTCTCCTACTCATTTTAGATTGTGATTCCCTGACATTCTCTCTAGCACTACTCCTGCTTTAATCAGAGCAACTTAAAAATGCACGTAGAGAATTCTTCCAGACCTTTAGCTTTAACCTCTTTTTCTCCAATAGTATTAACAACCTACCACAATACTCTCCCTTATGATCATACCTGTGACTTGTGCTGTCCTATATGTTGCTCACTAGGCACATGTGTGTAGCACTGGAAATATGACTAGTTCAAATTGAGATGTATTGAAAGTATAAAACACACACTGGATTTCAGAAATTTAGCATAAAAATGTAAAATATCTCAATAATTTATATTAATGCTTAAATGATAATATTGGGATATTTGCATTAAATATTTCTTTAAATGTGGGTACTAGAAATTTGACAATTACATTTCTGACTCATATATTTCTATTGGGGAGCTCTGTTGTAGACATCCCCACGACCAATAGCTACAAAACTTTCTTAGACACACAAATGTATGTCTAAGATCACATCTCCATTTTTCATTATATTTCTGCATAGATTAAAAAACTTATTGGAGTATAGTTGCTTTACAATGTTGTGTTAGTTTCTGCTGTTCTTTACTTAATTTAGTCTTTTCTCTTTTTACTGGTGGTATTACAAGTAACATGTAAGAATATTGGGTAAAGAAATTTTTTCAGACACCAACACCACTGTTATTCATAAAGTGAGTTCTAGTTTACTTTACAAAATACATTTACAAAAATCTATTATTTCGAATAGCATGCTGCAGAGCTAGGCATAATGGGATTAACTACTTATCTGGGTGGCTATTATAATTACTTCTCTTTTATAAATATATTCACTAGCTTGATATACCAGTGTGTTATTCCTCACTATTGTTGTATATCCAACATATGTTGGACATAATTGGAGATCCAGGGAGATGGGGACTCCATGACCTGTACTGTCACTGGCCATTGCAGCAGGGAAAGGTAGCGCTGAAAATTTTACACCTGCTCTTCTATGCATTATACCAGAAGCAAGACAGAGCAGTTCTTACAGCCAATAGCCCAGAACTTGCTGTACGACCCGGCCTAAATTGTTGAATGTTGAAAAGTATGTTGGATGTTGAAAAGTTTAGTATTGTATATGTCACAAAGGAAATAAGAGCTGGACATTAGTGAACTCTGTGATGTCTATCACAGGGACCTTTGACGTATTACAAGGTCAAAGGAATATCTTCAACATTTAGTGCATACACAACCTAAAGTATGGCCCGTACTACCATCGAAACCATGGACGCTGCTAAATCTCACATTCACTCATTCAACAAATACTTATTCAACAGTTACTATGTGCCAGGAATGGTGCTGCATGATGGGGATACAACAGTGGAAAAACACAATCCTTATCCTCATGGAACTTAAAGTATGGGAAGAGAGAAAATGAACAATCATTGCATGGGCCTGTGAAAATTCTGAAGCAAAAAGGATGGAAACTTTGTGTTTAAATTTCAGAGTGCAAATTTATCGAGGAGAAGACTTTAGAGGGCATCCATTTGATAAACTGACATTTCAGTAAAACATGTAAATGAAAGATGAGGTTAAAAGAAAAGAATCGAAAGTGGAATTAGATGGGACAGGCAAGGTTCAAAGATAGCTGAGGAACTTCTGGTTTAAAATGGTACCTGCCTAGCAGATTTGAGGCAGCCTCTCAAATCTCCTTACTCAAATGCATATGAAAAGGCTCTAAAAATTCATAAAAACTCAAAACAACACTAAAACATAAGATTAATGGGCAAATAATGATAACAGAGGAATTTTCACCAACTATAAGGCAGATGGACTCATAACAAAAACAATAAAACCTAACCAAGTTTTACCTCATAAAATAGAGCCTGCTTAATGTGCTTAAGATAGAAAGTGCTTCTTCCCTCCATTAATGACTGACCCTTATTCAGAATCATGGGGCCTGTACAACCAGTACCTTAAGCCACAATCACTTCATTACACAGATTAAATTTTTTGAGGCAATAAAGAATATAATGAATCAATCACATAAACCTAGCAGCCATGTAAAACACAGGATTGAGGTACTCAAGTCTGAATGCAGAAGAAAAGGACAGAGACAAATATTATAGAGAAGATAATAGATATGGGAAGTAGAGGACAGACATACATTATACAGATACTCTTTTTTACTAGCAAACAAAAAAGCCCCCATGTACCAGGTAAAATGGGAAAGAATTAACAAACAATAAATAAAATAAACACAATCCAAGTAGAACACTTTCAGAAGTCACAAAAATAAGTAACAAAAACAATAAAAGCATAATACAGAGATTGAAATATTTAATCATGTTTTTGGCAAAATCATTATAAAAGTTCTACACATAAAAAGATCTTGACATGTTTAATCATGTTTTTGGCAAAATCATTATAAAAGTTCTACACATAAACAGATCTTGACATGAACTTGAAATTGAAATGTTTGTGGAAAAATATAGGTTGCCCACAATTGGACATAAAGTACACACGCTCCACCTCAACAAGCTAGGGATATTTCTAAACAGTTTGAAGATAAGACTTTATGATCCAAGAATTAAATACACAATTAGGTTGTGCTCCATGACTGAGGGGAAAAGAATATGGTATTCAGATATATAAGTGCTCAGAAATCATGCTCCTCATATACACACTGGAGAAAATGAAAAACAAAAACTCAAAGATGTGCTATACCTGACCTAAATGTGAAATAAAATTAAGAGCTCAAAAACAGAACATAAGGGTTTAAAAAGGGCTTGTTGTGAGCTCCAAAGCCAGTAAATAAGGAGAAAAATCTAAATTGGTGTAAATCTTTTAAAAAGTTAGGTATGTTAAACATTATTCTTGATAATACAGATGGTCCCCAATTTATGATGGTTTGACTTATAATTTTTCGAATTTATGATAGTGTGAAAGCAGCAGCCCCTACCACAGCTCCTAGTCAATCACGTGATCATGAGGGTGAACAATCCATACATTTACAGCCATTCTGTACTCACACAATCATTCTGTTTTTCAGAGTTCCACCTGATAACCTCCATATTGCCATATTCCAACATTCTTTTCTCTGTTTTTAAGTTATTCAAACCTATTGTAGCACTTCACTCAGATGATCACTCCATTCCTAAAGCTCCTTTCTTTTTTGGTGATTAGACAACAAATATGTCTGGTTTTTTACTTACCATATGGAACTCTATTTGTTTTCTAGAGCTGCCATGTAAAATATCACAGCCTAGGTGGCTTAAACAACAAAAATTTATTTTCTCACAGTGTGGAGGCTAGAAGGCTAAGATCAAAATATCATCAGGTTTGTTTTTCTCTGAGTTCTCTCTCCCTGGCTTGCAAATTGCCATCTTCTCACTGTATCCTTACACGGTTTTCCTTATATTGGGTTAGGGCCCACCCTAATGGCCTCATTTTAAAGTAATCACTTCCTGAAATGCCCTATCTCCAAATACAGTCACATTCTGAGGTACTGGAGGTAAGGGCTTCAACATATGAATTTTGGAGGGACACAAATCAGTCCATTACAGAGAAGTTTCTTCTCTCAATCCTTTTTGCTGCTTTCCACTCATCTTTCGGACCTATAGATGCTAGAGAGCTTCAGAGTTCTGTCCTTAGACATATCCTTTTATTCATCTGCACTCATTCCTTAGATGACTTCATCTAGTCCGATTACTTTAAAAAGCATCTATATGCATATGACAACCCAAATTACATCTCTACTATGCACCTCTCTCTGGAATCCCAACTGCCTAATTTTTGTATCCATCTGGATATTTAACAAAGAGTTCAAACTTAATATAGTCAATGATAATTTAAGAAAAAACACTAATATTGTGCTTACCACATGCCGATTATTCTTCAAAGATCATACATAAACTTATGAGGCAGTTAGCATTTTTCCCACTTTACATTTGAAGATACTGAAGCAAAGACTGGATATATAAATGACTACATTCACACAAAAAATATCAGCATCCAAGATTTGAACCCAGGGATATTGGTTCCAGAACCCACATACTTCACAGTACATCAAATCACCTCTGCCAATCAGCCTGTGTTTTCATTATCTGGGTACATATCATCTCCCTTTTATTAGAATAGAAATGTCTTGAAGGCATATTTCCCCCTGATCCAGCACTACCACAACATAAATTATACAAATAAAAGAACATAAGAATGAATGCCTCCATTTTCTCTCTCTCCCAACACTCTACTAGGCTCTTAAATCATATTGCTGAGTTACCTTAAGAGAGTTAATATTGGGAAGTTTATGTTTATCAGTAGAAAATGATGTTTTATCAATTCCTGTCCTTCTCCTGAATACCCTCTTTTCTACAGAAACCTATAAAATCTTAAAATAGAAGAAAATAAGAAGCAATCATCTTTGGATACCATTTAAACATACTGACTCCCAATTGATTCTAATATGGAGTGCTCGAACTCAGATTTTATTTGGTATCTGTAACCATATACTCTGTGATCCCTTTTCTTTGTTGAAAGACCTGGAACTAGAGACATTTGAGTCCCTTTCTCTATCACTCTTCCTTTTTAAGAATCATAGCATCATATAACTGTAGGCTTTCTGGGTGTCTTTCAATTCTTTATATGTTCCAAGATCTCTCCCACCTATAAGTTGTTTCCCAATTTCTCCCCTTGCCTAGAATTCATTTCTCCTTACTACTCACAGGATCAACTCTACTTAAATTATTTTTTTATAATTATTGGCTATATTAATCACTAACTTCAGGTCTTTATTCAAAGTTTACCTTCCCAGACCACCTTACCTCAAGTTTTAATCCAACTCCTCCTCATGCCCCCAACACCAATATTTCTTATGTCCTTTTCTGATTTAATTTTTATTTCTTCGTAATTATCATACTGACACCCTTACATTTTTTTTTTCATCTTGTTTGTGGTTTGCTTCCCACACTTCAATGTAAACCCCATGATGGCAATGATTTCTGTTTCCTCTGCTTCTACTCTATCCTCAGGACTTTAAAAAGTATGAGGTACATAACAACTACTTAATAAATATTTGTTGAATTAAATACCGAATGCATTTCTAATTCATTCATTTATTCAACAAATATTTAGTAAGCATCTATTATGTTCCAGATAGTATTCTAGGTATTGAGGATACAATGGATAACAAGATTGATATTATTAATGCACTCAAGCCACTTACATTTACATGTGCAAACAAGTCAGGTAAATAGACATTTACAGTATAATGCAATACAAGAATATGATATGTAGCAGTAAACAGAAGTAACTGTGGAGGCACATTAGATCCAGTCTGTGGGGTCAGGGGACACTTCTAAGACCTCAAGTTAGTTAGTAAGAAGTTAATCATGTGGATTTCTAAAGTAGATCATTTGAATTAGGGGCTGCCCAGGCTTTCTCTGTGAAGAGCCAGACAGTAAGTATCTTAAGCTTGTAAGTCACATATGGTCTCTCTCACAACTACTCAAATTTACCCTCCTAGCAAAAGCTGTCACAGACACTGCAGGAACAAATGGGCATGGCTCTTTTCCAATAAAACTATAATTACAAAAACAGGTGGCAACAAAAATGGAATTTTGCTGACTCCTAATCTGAACCCATGGATTTCAAATTATTTTTTAATTATTAGAACCTTTTGTTTATACACATTTTATGTGGAATACTAATATCTAATGAAACAAAATTAGAATGGTCTTGGTTAAAACTGGGGTAGGAATATAAACCTTTATCTTACTTTCCAAATGAATAGAGAAATAAGAGTAGGCTCCCATCTACAAGATACAAATTATCCACTTCTTCATCTTTTTTCTTGCTTGGCTTCCTCCCCATCTCTCCATGAATAGTTGGGGTCAATGAGACTTTTCTCACTGAAATAATCAAACCTAATGAATTTGATGTTCAAAAACAATAACCTGGATGAACTTATCCAGGATATTCTTAAAGATGATGCTACGGATTGAGTTGTGTCCCCCTAAAATTCATATGTTGAAGGTCAAACCCCAAATGTGACAGTATTTGGAATACAGCCTGTAAGGAGATAATTAAGGTTAAATGAGGACATAAGGGTGGGGCTCTGATCCAATAGGATTAGTGTCCTTATAAGAGACACATGAAAGAGTTCGCTCTCTCTACCTGTGCATGAACCAAAGAAAGGCCATGTAAGCACACAGCAAAACAGGATGAGAAGTCTCACCAGAAATCAACCATGCTGGCATGGTGATCTGAGACTTCCATCCTCCAGAACTTTGAGAAATAAATTTCCATTGTTTAAGTCAACCAGCTATAGTATTTTGTTATAAGAACCTAAGTAGACTAAGACAGATGCTCCTCAAAGAAAAGCTGAGCTGGAGTTCTCTCTCATATTTTAATACCAAAGTCAGTCTCTGACCTTTCATAAGTCTTTTTATCCAGCTGCTTCCTGAATACCAGAAATTCCTTTCAAGGCAGCACTTGCTGTTTTTATTTTCTTGCTGAGTCACTCAATTAATCCTAATGGTTTCTGACTACCTACTGCTGCCCTAGCTTTTGAGGGGAGCTTGTAAACCCAGTGTGTAAGAATGAGCAGATGTTACTTCAGTGATCATCATTACTCATTCTGAACTGCTGCCTGTCCAACGTGTTTTTCTTTCCTAGGCCCATGCTATTATTCTTTGGGGAAGATGATATAATGAACAGGCAAGGCACATGTGTGACTGCTGACTCTGACTGAGAAACTAGCAGAGCTGAAAGCTAAGTAGATGAATGTAGCAAAAGGGCTTGTTAACAGCCCAGAAGTCACACAGAGGATGCTGTGAAGACTGTCTGGGAGCTGTCAAAGTCAGATCGGTAAGCATGAAGAGCATCTTGCTTGTCTTGACATTAGAGCTGCTGTGAATGATCCGCTTAATAATACTCTTGGGGAGTTTTTGATAAGCAGCCTGGGCCCTCTAAGGCTTACCTCCATTAAAACTAAAGAAACATCCTGCTAGATCTGAGTGAGCAGGAGATGTGTTTTCTCTGTGATCTGAAAAGAGCTAGTAGAAAGTCATTCACTCTAAGGTCCTCATGGCACATTATTTCTTCACTAGAGGAATGAGATATAGGTATCAGCTTTGATGACAACATAGAAATCCAGATTTCCTACCTCTGTTTGTACTCTTCAGGGTAGGAATTGGAGACCCATGGCCCTAGTCAATGCAAAGACTACAGGAAAACTGCAGGAAGATGTTTGGAAGGCCTGTGACCCCAACTCTCTTTATAATTGTGTCCCCAAACTCCTGAGGAAGTCAAAAGTTGCAGGTGACATAGAAGACCTGGTGGTAAGGTAATAACACAGAGTGCTTGCCAAAAACGATAAGAAATCATGTGCCCAAGTGAGGCATTTCCTTTTCAAAAAGCAGTCTCCTCTGAAAGTTTAGACTTCCGACACCAGTGTTGGCAATGCACAGATAATTGCTCGGAATCTCTTTTGGAAATTAACTTACACTCTATTGAATATTCTCCATGTCAGACATATGTCCTTCTTAATTTGCAATTAGATTTTTTGCAGCAGCCAACATATAAATGGAGACTGTTTTCAATGAATTAGTCAGCTAAGCTAATTAATAATACTTTAGAACTCAAGATGATATGAGACTGTAAAGTAATGAGATATTTCTTACATGGTCAGAGAATTAGCTCTGATAGGAATTTCCAAAGAGACACCCAAGAAAGTTTGGGGCAAAAGCAGTATAATCAAAATGTATTTGACCTTGAGGTCTAGTCTAAGTAGTAGATCATGTTGGGGAGATTAGAAGGAGCCAAATCTAACAGGACCGTTGAGGTCATGGTAGGGAATTTAGATTTATTCTGAATATAAGGGAAGCTCTTGGCATGTTTTAAGCAGAGGAGTGGCCCACCCTGGATTACTTTTATGCTGGTAAAAATGGATTAGAAGGGAGCTGAGTGAATCTGAGTCATGCAGCTGTCGCTGTTGCCCAGGTAAAAGATGGACGGTAGCTGGGTTAGTGGCAATAGAGACTGAGAAAAGTCTCTTTTAAGAGGTATTAAGAGGTATGTAGGAAATGAAACTAAGAGTTAACACAGCTTAGCATTTATAGCACTCTCTCTTATATGTCCCTCAATATACACTGGTAACATCATGCCAAAATGCAGATGCACTTGCTGATTATTTGGCTTAACAGAAGGGTAAACCTGAGAGAATGGTTGAGCTGCATACACTGTACATTTCTATGATTAAGATACATATTTATACACAGTGGGAGCAACTAGTGATTTGAAAACAGTGGTTCATAAAAGAACATGACTTAGGATATTCCTATCGAGCACTGCAGTTATATTTGAATAGATGTAGTCCATTGTTCCTGATCATTTATATATGTGCAGTCAGATTCAAAGTGAGTTTCAGCTTCCATTTGAGCAGAATGCTTTTTATAGCGATTACTAATTTGGCAGGATCCACTTTTTGGTGGGAGTTCTTAATTAATTGTTTCTTTGAATGGAAATGGTCCTAATTAATTTCTCTGTGAATTATTCTTCCCTGGTATCAGCTGTTGCTGTGGCACTGGTTCCTTCTCATTATGACACACTGACCTGTTATTAATTATTTCTAGTTAGAAATGCTAACGATATCTCTTGGAACTTTGTTCTGGAAGAGGGAGCCCTAGTTGGAACACAAACCAGCCCAGATGAACCTGTCATCTGCACTGGAAGAAGTTCTGGAAATGCCTCAGCAGCATGGGTCTCATTGTCCAATGGGCAGACCCATATGCCTCTGTACTCTATCCACACCGGGCAGCTGCAGCACCAAAATGAATATTTTCCGTTCATAAAGCCTCATTCATCCAGGTTGAGTTGCTGATTGGAAGGGTATTCTTAGAGATGCCTTACACAGCAAGGTCATTTCATTTTCAGACAAAAATAAGTTCCAATGTTGAAAGGACATGTACAGGGAAAACCACTTGTGAGATTTCAGCTGAGTGCTATCTCAAAGATGATAAAACTATTATTCGATTCAATGGAGAAGAGAAATGAGATAAGATAGTCATTTGGAACAGTATAACAAAGCAACTGGTTATTATTGCTATTGTACAGATATTTATTTTATTATCAATATAAAGAAACTATATGTGGCCAAAAAAAATACTATGTTTTGAGCCCACCTTGACAGGCAAGAAGAACACATTTCCCCAGTCTCCATGTAGTTTTGTGGGGACCATTTGACTGAGTTCTAGTTAGTGGAAATAGGAGCAGAAGTGATGAGATGCTTCTACTGTGATGCAGGTAAGAGTAAATGTGTCTTCTCTAGGCTGTCTCTCTCACAACTTTGGGCAAAAATGGAAACAAAGCACTCAGTGATGACTGTGGTGCAAAATGGTCATACGAAGATCTCTGGGTCACTAAATAAAAGCAACCATTGGACGATGGTGTGAGAAATGCATCTCTTTTGAACCACTGATATTTGAGGGGGGGCTGTTTTATATCTCAGCTTAATCTGAATAAAACAGTACCTTCAAGTAATCACAATGATAATAGTAGCAGCGCCATTTGTAGACCACATGATATGTGTAGCATTGTGCTGAGCACTTGACAAAAGATATTCATATTTTCTTCACAAACAAAATCTTCCAGGTCAATATCACAATTTGCATTCCAAAAATTAAGAAACAGATGAAGAAAAGAAAATTATTGGTTCGAGGTCTCACAGCGCATAAGCATGTCACAGTCTACTTGCCTGGTTCTAAATATCATTTTCACTGTACTACAGCTTCCCCTGAGTGCTCATTTTATTGTTACCATATTTTACAGGCAATTTTTCACTGTTGGAACTTCCTAATGCTAAGGATTCTCAAAGTCTTAGCAAAATGATGGGAACAATCTGGAATAAATGAATGGATTAAAAAAATACTGAACCAAATATATAAAGGAACATAGTGCCAGATATCTTTCCAATATAAATGCCACTAAAATCCATTTCAGAAACCTATAATCTAGAACAAAATTCTGGATGGTTCCCTCAGCTTTTTTCATCTTAAAAACCACATCAGCCAAAAGCAGCTGTTCTCAACAGACTGCAAGAGCCCAGCAGACCCACTTAATTTCTAGGAAGCCATCATAAAGGCACGTGGTTCTCCAACTAGCTTTCTGGTGTTCTTGTCACACAGATGAGATGCGTACAGGCACTACAACAAGTTGAAAAGGATAAAAAAAATTCACTTGTTTCTGAAAGGGCTACTTTTAATTTAGATAATATTTAGTAGTCCTGACCATGGTCACCACATATGGAAGATAAATTTTTCAGCCTGTTCTATTATGAAGAGAAAACTCATGGTGTGTTGAGAAATTAATAAGTGTATCTAACTAGAATATTACCTGACATTCTGTGAGATATGTCTAAAGAGATTTGTTTTTATATAAAGTATGAATATAAACTAATAAAATGGTGTGGTTTTTCCAAATTCTTGGGTGATTTTCCAATCTGTTTTAGAAGTCACTTCCCATACAAGAGTTTGTAAGGCACTTTGAGCAATGGCACCATCATTGGAATATGTGCGTATTCTCCCAGGGGGACTACTTAGAAAGATAGCACTCATTTAGATGTATAAGTTCTGGTTTGTTTGTTTTTAAAATGTCCAGTTATTTTTATTTATGCCTCCTCTATGCCCTTATATATCTTTGTAATGCCTATCTACAGATTTTTCTTAAAATAAATGTGGTGTTGGAAAAATGCCTTTGAAAGATCAGGTTGGAGATAGTCTTTTCCAATTAATGGAGTCAAGATAGTATTAAAAGTTCCTACTTATTAGAGGTGTACAAGTAGGATTCACGCTGAGTGTTGGCAGGCTGATATAATAGAAAAAATGTTTATACTAGGAGTCAGCTACCTTGGTTCTAGAATTGGTTTGGTCTTGTAATATTAGGAAAATATGGATAAACCACTTAATAATGTCATTCATTCATCCATTCTTCATTCACTTATTCATTCATTCACTTACCCTACATTTTTTAACAACATGAAATCCTCGCTAGGCTCCAGTCACTTTGAGAGTTATAAAAATTGGTACAATGTAGTTCCTTCCCCAAAAGTGTTTCCAATTAAGTGGATAAAATTCCAAAGTTTTTAAACTTTAAAAACCCTCCCTATTTACTTCATCAATGTATTGTGAGAATTTAATGAAAGGGCTTATGTAAAACTGTTTTATGAATTCTAAGTTGCTGTACACATATACAGATATTAACATGAGATCCTCTATAAGAAATATGTATGGCATTGAAACTGCTGTATTGACACAGAAAATATTTTTCTCCTTAAATGGACATTTTGTTAGTTTCATTTGAAGTATTTGGCAACATTGAGGTGGGACAAAAAGAAAGGAGGAATCAAGATTTGCAACAGACAATGTGGGTGAAAAGATAAGAAAGGGGTTGAGAGGGAGTCATGTTGAAGTCTAGAAGAGGAGTGCTGTGACAAACAGGAGGCCTTGAATTCATCAAGGTGGCCTCTAAGCAGGAGTACGAAAGAACTGGGAGTGAAAGGAAAGGAGGGTGGAGTGGAGTACAAGAGTGTGGGTGGCAAAGTTTTTACTCTCAGTCCTTTCTCAAAGACACATAGAAATCATCTTTAATGTGAAAGAGCAAACTTTAGTTTCTAACTGTCTTAGGGATTATTCACTTGCAAAATTACTAGGAACAGAAATCTACCCCAAGAAGATCAAAGAAAAAAAAACCAGATTTATTATAAGAATTCAGGGAATCTCATAGAAATCATTGCAGGAAATAAAGCTGGAATTCACAGAAAATAGAAAATGATGAGGCCATTTCTCTCCAGCATTCTTCCTTCCCATTGCCATTCCCTTCCCCTTTCTTTCCCCCTCCCTCTATCCCCCTCCCAACATCCCCCTTCAACTTTTTACTCTGAGGCTACACGGTGCCTATTGTCTGCTTCTCTCTCCATATCAGATTTGTTCTTTTCTCTCTGTAGACTGCTTTACCTGTTTGCTCATGCCTGGTCCCAAGTCTGTGGGGTTTCCTCCATAGTTAAGAGCCTGGACTCTAGAGCCAGGATGCCTGGTTGAAATCTTTAATCTGTTGTTTCAACCTGTGTCACTTTTACTGAAGGGACTTAATCTCTATATTTCTACATTTCCTAATCTGTAATATGGAGGTGATGAATATAATCTATCTTCTGCTACATTGGGTTGAAGATGAATTACAGTTGACCCTTAAAGAAGATGGATTTGAACTGCATGGGTCCACTTATACAGCGGATTTTCTTCAACAGTAAATACTACAATACTACATGAACTGTGGTTGGTTAAATCCGAGGATACAGAGCTTCACTGAATACAGAGGCAGGGAGGATAAGGAGGACAGATTGTGAAGTTATAGGCAGATTTTCAACTGCACAGGGGTGGACACCCCTAACCCCCGTGTTGTTTAAGAGTTAACTGTACATTAAATTATTATATAAAAACACTTAAAAGACTGCCAGACTCCTAATAAGTGCTTCACAAGCACTTTATACCATCATTTAGTCAGTCAGGCTCTCCACAGAAAATTCACTCAGGGTCTTTGGCCAATTCTAACCTTCCAAAGGAGAGACTATTTCTTCAGTTCTGACACTAACTTGCTATTTGAGCTTGACCAACTTCCTTCCATGCTAGGCATTTCGGTTTCCTGTAAAACAGAGTGAGAACGCTGGATTTGATGCATTCCAAAAATCCCTGCTAGTATGAAGATTCTGTGATTCGATGAAATGGTTCCCTTGTATTGGACAAACACAGACATGCATTAAATCTCATTTACTGTGTAGTTCCCTTGTAAATAATATACAGTAAACAGCTAAGTTCCAAGAGTAAAGGTAAATCTAAATCACAACAGATATAAATATATTCTCAAGTTCCCCCACTCCCTGCACCCTACTCTCAGGGGGTTAAAATTAGCTACATTTCTGTAAAATTAGCTACAATTCTGTAAAATTAGCTACATTTCTGTAAGGCTTTAAAACATAAGGCATTGATTTGGCACACCAAATACACTCCATAATAAATATGCATTTGCTTAGAAACTGAAGCAGTTTAGATAGGGACTGCTTGGAAGAATGAGAAAGGAAAGGGAAATTAGCAAGAACAAGTGAAGGAGGAATAAAGCATTGACAATCTGCATAGCTTTCGTTAGTCTCCATTAGGAGAGCAGAATCTGACCATGTGGTGATATTATTCCACAAGCAGATGAGATTAGTAGAGAGAGGGATAAGTGTAAATAAACAGGATTGTATTTTTCACTTTGCACTGTTTTGTTTCCAAAAGGGAAACATCCCTTCTGAGTAAGACATTTTCTTGCTATACATATAACTCCAAAGGATATTACCCACCTTGGCAAACCGGGAAGCAGCATACCAATTAATAAACTAATTAGTGCAAGACCCCACTGTGGAAGGATTTTCTGAGCTTCCAAATTGAAAGCTTTGACAGTTAACAAAGGGAGATGTTTCACTAGCTAAAACTAATAGAGGTTCCTTTCTCCAAATGAAGCTTCTAGCTCCACAGGGAAATGAAAGCTGCCTATCCAGGGGTTAGGAGGATGTGTATGTTTGGGTGTGTGCATGTGTGTGTGTGTGTGTGTGTGTGTGTGTGTGTGTAGGGGTAGTTGTGTATTCTGATTGCTTTCTAAAGCATTACCAATTAGAAAACTCAAAAAATATTTGAATTTTCTATAATGCTTCCATTGTAAGAAACTGAATGCTTAAATGTGCTATTCTGTTTCACTTAGTTACTCTGTGATAGTTATCTTGTCCAAATGAAAAAGAACTCTAAACACATGAAAAGAGTTCATAAAAAGGTCATGGTTAATGGCTAAATTAAAAGGGAATTTGTTGCAACCATTTCAAAAATCTCAGTCTAGTTTTGTCTCCTCGTAAATATGTACATAGTATAAGTACTGATCACATATTTAAGTTTACTATGTCAAAATATGTGTGGAGAGCAACTGCTTAGTGTGTACACGGTTTCCTCTTGGAGGGATAAAAATGTTTTGGAACTAGATAAAGATGGTGGTTGCACAACACTGTGAACATACTAAATGCTACTGAATTGTAAACTCTAAAATGGTTATTTTATGCTACACCTTAGTAAAAATAAATAACAAAAATGTGTAAATGGGTGTTTTTAATAAGTTAACAGTTTCTGTTTTCTTTTGAGTATAATGAATTTAAAGTTTGCAGTTTTGGTCCCTCTGGAAGCTATATCTGGCGCCTGTTGAATGTCTGCCTACAAAGCACACTTTAAAATGGGCTCTCTATAATGTCATAGAGCTACTTCCTTTCAAAGTGGCATCGCATCACGTGCAGGATTTCTCTTGTTTCAACCCTGATCTCTTAATGATTACTTTTGTAATAGATGCTGGCTTAATCCAGCAGGGCTGAAGCAACTCAGAGACAGTATATTAGACTGGGAATACTCATTCTGTGACTGACTAGTAGTAAAGGCCAGAGTAAGTCCTATTCCCTTTCAAATACCCAGTTGCCTCATCTGTGTAATAAGTAAGTACTCTAGGTGATCTCTAAGAGTCTTCCTTTTTCTAAAATGAGGGGATTCTGTGGTCTCTATAAACAGCTTTTTAATAACAAGTATTAGACTGTAGTTACTGTAAATATCAACTGCATGCTTGATACAGGGCTTTGGGTCCTAATTAATCGAAAGGCATGGTTCCTACTCTTATTGATTTTAGACTGCTTTTGCAGAACTAAAATAAAGTTCTGGGTTGTTTTAGAAACTACAGTGCTGTGGGTGGTTGTGAAAGATAAAGATGAATGCTGATTACAGGCATGGGTTCTAGAGGGTCTGAAACCTGAGCCGGAATTGGGATGAAACAGAACAATAGGATAGTTGATTAAGAAGATGTCCATTTCCCCTATTGTGTAAATGAGGAAACACAGCTCGTAAGTGATGGAGGTAAGATTTTAACCTTGGTTGATACAATGCCACAGGCTATCAACTTAAGACCTTCCCTCTTGAATTCTTTCAGTCAATCATTCATTCAATCTACAAATATATTTAGAATCTGCTATGTGTCAGATACCAAGATAAGCTCTGAGATAGAACAATATATAGGACATAAGTGGTCCTGCCCTGATGGAGCACACAGTCTGTTGGAGGGGATGGAAATTAACAAATAATCATAAAAATGAAAAATAAAAAGCAGTGATAAGTCCTGTGAAGAAACACTTGAGTGTGTTAGAAGAGAATATCAGGACTTATTTATATCTGGAGTTCTTGAGGAATTTCTTAAAGAAACTATATTTATGTGGAGATATGAAGAACAGATATGAGACAGAAGGTAGCCAAGGACGAAAGAAGTGGGAAAAAAATTTCCAGGTAGAAAGAATAGCATGTATAAAGGCGTTGGAACTGATAAAAGCTTCACTCCTTTGAGAAAAAGAAAGAAAAGCAGTGTAGCTCAAGTGCAAACAGCCAGGGAGCTAATAAATAAGAATGAATATGGGAGAGATTCACATCATCTTTGTGAGGCTACTTGACATTCTATGATATGTTGATAAATACAAAATAAATAGAAGTATATACCATTTTCATGGATTAAAAGACTCAATGTCATAAATTCTCCCAAACTTCAATAAAATTTCAATAAAAATCCTAGAAGTGTGTCCCTTTGTGTGTACGTGTGTGTGTGTGTGTGTGAGAGACAGAGAGAGAGAGAGAGAGAGAGAGAGAATTCTACAAGTTATATGGAAATGCAATGGAACAAAATTTCTAAAGAAAATCAAAATATCATGAGTAAAATCAATGCTCTCAACCCAATAGCAGTCCTTGGATATCAGTATACACAATAAGGAATAATAAAATATGTAAATTATGTACTTTTATGTGCCTGAATTCCTTTGTTCAACATGTTGTTACATGTTTTTGTAGTTTGTTCATCTATACTGCAGTATACTATTTCATTTTGTCATTACACTCCATTTATGAATTGTATTTGTCGATGCACATTTGGAAATTTTAACATTTGAGGTCTTACAAATAATGCTGCTATGGACATATTTGTACATGTCTTTTCGTAGAAATATACACTTATTTTTGGGGGTATACATGCAGGAGTAGTACTGTTAGATCATAAGAGTTTTCATATATTTGGCGTTAGTATATATTCTGGAATGATATAAAGAGCTAATGGATGATCAAAATTAAAGTTTGTTAAACTGACAAGAGAACTTTATCTGCAAATGGCCTGATATTTTATTCTTAGCCTTGACTGCACTCCAGTCTCCTTCTGCTGAGTGACACCAATCGTCTCCATATAAAATAATAAATGGCTGACCCATGAGAATTCCCTATTCTCCTTGGATTTTCAAAAATTCTAACCTGTCAATTCAGATTCTCTAAAATACTACAAGTGAATTATTAACTATAACCACACTTGCCATCAACAGGTTGAAGCTACTTTTCCTCCAGTTTTAACATCCAAACCACTCCATAACCTAGAATTGGATCTTTAGTTATCTGGAGGCAATATCACTAGGAAACTAATCTTGAACTCTGTTTAAAGTGCCCATACTTCATCCTCCTTACCACTAACACTGCTCCTAAACTCCAGGAGGTCCAACCCTGGGTTCACGTTTCTCCAATTCAAGAGGTATAAGAGATACTCTGAATATAAGTCCATCTCAGTTAGAGACCTGAAACTTAGGCTCTCTCAAGAGCCCCTAGAAGTAGACAATGCACTGAGGTAGGTAGCTTTCCCAAGAATTTTGGACGAAGTAGATGACATCATGAGGTAGTCAGATTCTATCCAAGATGTTTTTGAAACAAGACCCTCTAGGATTTCCTTGTCTAATTTCTACTCTTTCCATTTTTATTGTCCTTCTTTGCTGCATCCTTTTTCTTCTCTCTCCTCCAGCATCACCTTTGCTATCCACATAACTCCCACACCGCAACCTCAACCTTTTAATTTTACAACATTTTCCTTAGATTTCAAATATGAAATCACTGTCAAATGATGTGAGCATTTTTTACTCTTTATAAATTTTATTTTTGACATATGAATTTCAAAACTCTTACAAAATTATAACAACTCAAATAATAGAGAAGAGTCCAAAGTAAAATTAAAATATATGATAATATCCAATTTGGTAAGGGTGTGAGGAATGGTATTCTCATACAGAGCTGATGGAACTGTAAGTTGGCACATTCACTCTGGAGAGCAATTTAGCAATCAATACCTTGAAGAGTTGAAAATGTCCAAATTATACAAACCAGGAGTTCCTCATTAGAGAATCTCTCCCTCAGAGGGCAAAGAAACACAAACAACACTGCTCATTTTAAAATTGTTTATCATAGTTAAAAATTGGAAATAGACTGAATGTCCATAAACATGGAACTAGATTAATGACTTGTTGCATATTCATACAACAGAATACTATGCACCTGTGAAAATAAATGAACTATAATGCTTTTCAACACATATGAATATCACAAACATGTTCTTGAGATTAAAAAAGGTAAGGGCTTCCCTGGTGGCACAGTGGTTGAGAGTCTGCCTGCCGATTCAGGGGACACGGGTTCATGCCCCGGTCTGGGAAGATCCCACATGCTGCGGAGCGGCTGGGCCCGTGAGCCATGGCCGCTGAGCCTGTGCGTCTGGAGCCTGTGCTCCGCAACGGGAGAGACCACAACAGTGAGAGGCCTGCATACCACACAAAAAAAAAAACCATAAAAAAGGTAAGTTGAGGAAGGATTTGCAAAACTTGTCATTTATATGAAATTTTAAAAAGAAAAACTCTACTATATTTTTTCTATGGCTGTTTATGTAAAGAATAAAGACTGGAAGGATACCTTTCAAATTCATACCAGTGCTTATCTGTATGAGGAGTGGGAGGGAAAGAAAACCAGGATAGGGATGGAAATTAAACAGGGTGAGTTTTACCTGTAATATTTTAACAGAAGGTGACACAGTCATTATATTCCTTTTGCAACTCCCAACTATGAAAGAGAGAGAGAGGGAGGGAGGGAAGGAGGGAGAGAGGGAAAGAGAACAATATTCACAGTGCATTATTCTGGATTGTGGATGTATCATTGGCTATTTTATCATATATATTGTTATGTTTTGTTGTTTTATTCTTTTGGAGGAGGAGGAAGAGGAGGAGGCATTAATAATTAATAAAACTATTCTTCCCTCTAATAGACCTCTATCCTAGTTTTTTTTTTTTTAGCTGCGTTGGGTCTTTGTTGCTTCACGTGGGCTTTTCTCTGGTTGCGGCAAGTGGGGGATACTCTTCGTTGTGGTGCGCAGGCTTCTCATTGTGGTGGCTTCTCTTGTTGTGAAGCATGAGTTCTAGGCACACAGGCTTCAGTAGTTGTGGCACACGGGCTCTAGAGCACAGCTCAGTAGTTGTGGTGCATGGGATTAGTTGCTCCGCGGCATGTGGGATCTTCCCAGACCAGGGCTCGAACCCGTGTCCCCTGCATTGGCAGGTGGATTCTTAACCACTGCACCACTAGGGAAGCCCTCTCTATCCTTTTGGTCACTCACTCACGTATACTCACGCATGAATTTCTTTCTGTAGGTGGAGCAATATTTCAACCACCATGGCTGATAAATTATCACTTGCTAGAACTAAGACAATCCATGTGATCAAACTATTTAAGTATCTAGAAATATTCTGAGTGGTTTCCCATGATGGAGGGACATAGGCAACTTCCTATTAAATGCTATACATGATTGCCAACCAAGGAAAAAATTGTGTCACCTTATACATTGTAATATATTATATATAATATATATAAAATATATGTATGTAAATATATACCTGAAATCAAAAGTCCATCAGAGTGGTTACATTTGGACTAGAATCTCCTTTCCAACTATGAATATGAATAAGAATTAAACTATCACCTAAAAAGCAGAGGGAACACTGCCATAGGTTAACTGCATTTTAATCCAAACGGCCTGAACAATTTAACTCATCATTAATCACTGATGATGTCGTCATGTCATCTCAAACTGCACCGACTGACTATAGAATAGTTTGTGCTCTTGTGCAAATGCAAATTATGAACATTTTGGTGGCTTTTAAGGAGTAAAAAGCCAAGATTGTGTGTAAAAAAATAAAAGTTGAACGGTGAATGACAACAGAAGGAAAGAATAATTAGAAAATGAACCTATCCTGTTTCTTTCTAAGTAAGGGCTTCTGCCTTGGTTAGGATTACTATAACATGGAAATACTCTAGCTCAGATGGCTTCCTTGATGTGAAGTGCTTATGGAACATCAGTCCACTTCTGCCATTTAAGCCACATCATAGATTATCAAGCACATACTCAAGGGATAACTACTTGCTTATAATGTCTATAGTGTGTTACAAATCATTTAAGTAATACTATATTTAACAAATCACAGCACTTGAATATATTCTCAGACTTGTTTTATACTGTATACACTATTAATATGTATTTAATTAAATATTTTCAACAATGAATTTTCTGAGGTTAAGGTGATTTTCAAAATTTCTATGTAAACGTTATTCACTCTAGGGCATTTCATACTTTTTTCAAATGCTTTTATGACTTCTGTGATCAATGAAGAAAAGTAAATGAGTGATTTAAAAAATATAATAACTTTTGATTAAATGACTTCTTTCTTTAAATGACTGACCTTTTAAAACTTCTGCTACCATTATGCCATTTTCCATAATACTTGCTTGACCCCATTCTAATTGTTTTTAAAATGTTAAACACTTAGAAATTTATAAGCACAACATTTGCGGATTTTATAATTTAATATTATAAATTTAGGTCAGCAGGAGAGATGCTGCTACTTGAATTGTAGTGCACTTTTCTGCATACCCTTATCTGTAATATCCAGATGATGTTCTTGAATGTTACATAATAGTGAGATGTGTCTCTGAAAAATTCTAAAATCTGATGCTGCGTCAGTACTGTGAAGGCTACATTTTTATAGGGCAGCATCAATCATCTCCAGATCAGTAAACTGAGATTAAAACATGGCTTTTAAAAATTTAAATGAAGTAGCATGCAGATTTTTACAGAACACAAAGGCCAATTTTGTTTTATTAAAGAAGCATCGATATTATTACTGGGTCTTGATGCTCAGTCCTGGTGTCAGGCCTGAGCCTCTGAGGTGGGAGAGCAGAGTTTGGGACACTGGACCACCAGAGACCTCCCAGCCCCACGTAATATCAACCAGTGAGAGCTCTTCCAGAGATCTCCGTCTCAACGCTAAGACCCAGCTCCATCCAATGGCCAGCAAGCTCCAGTGCTGGACGCCCCATGCCAAACAATGAACAACACAGGAACATGACCCCACCAATTAGCAGAGAGACTGCTTAAAATCATAAAAAGTTCACAGACACTCCAAAACACACCATCGGACGTGGCCCTGTCCACCAGAAAGGCAAGATCGAGCCCCACCCACCAGAAAACAGGCACCAGTCCCCTCCACCAGGAAGCCTACATAAGCCACTGAACCAACCTCAGCCACTGGGGGCAGACACCAGAAATAACGGGAACTACAAATCTGCAGCCTGTGAAATGGAGACCACAAACACAGCAAGTTAAACAAAATGAGAAGAGCAAGAAATATGCAACACATGAAGAAGCAAGGTAAAAACCCACCAGACCAAATAAATGAAGAGGAAATAGGCAGTCTACCTGAAAAAAATTCAGAATAATAATAGTAAAGATGATCCAAAACCTTGGAAATAGAATGGAGAAAATACAAAAAACATTTTAAAAGAGCAAAAAAGCAATGATGAACAACACAATAAATGAAATTTAAAATACACTAGAAGGAACCAATAGCAGAATAAATGAGGCAGAAGAAAGGAAGAGTGACCTAGAACATAAAAGTGGAACTAACTCCCACAGAGCAGAATAAAGAAAAAAGAATGTAAAGAATTGAGGACAGTCTCAGAGACCTCTGGGGCAACATTAAATGCAACAACATTCGAATTAGAGGGGTCCCAGAAGAAGAAGAGAAAAAGAAAGGGTCTGATAAAATATTTGAAGATATTATAGTTGAAAACTTCCCTAACATTGGAAAGGAAACAGTCAAGTCCAGGAAGCACAGAAAGTCCTATACAAGATAAATCCAAAGAGAAACACAGCAGGACACATATTAATCACACTATCAAAAACAAAATGCAAATAAAAATATTAAAAGCAGCAAAGGAAAAGCAACAAATAACACACAAGGGAATACCCAGAAGGTTAAAAGCTGCTCTTTCAGCAGAAACTCTGCAAGCCAGAAGGGAGTGGCAGGACATACTTAAAGTGATGAAAGGGAAAAAACTACAAACAAGATTACTCTACCCAGCAAGAAGCTCATTCAGATTTGATGAAGAAATTAAAACCTTTACAGACACGCAAACGCTGAGAGAGTTCAGCGCCACCAAACCAGCATTACAACAAATGCTAACGGAACTTCCCTAGGCAGGAAACACAAGAGAAGGAAAAGACCTACAGTAACAAACCCAAAACAATTAAGATAATGGTAATAGGAACACACATATCGATAATTACCTTAAATGTAAATGGATTAAATGCTCCAACCCAAAGAAATATACTGCTTGAATGGATACAAAAAGAAGACCTGTATATATGCTTTCTACAAGAGACCCACTTCAGACCTAGGGACACATAAACAGACTGAAAGTGAGGGGATGGAAAAAGATATTCCACGCAAATGGAAATCAAAAGAAAGTGGGAGCACCAATTCTCATATCAGAAAAAATAGACTTTAAAATAAAGACTATTACAAGAGACAAAGAAGGACACTATGTAATGATCAAGGGACAATCCAAGATGAAGATATAACAATTGTAAATATTTATGCACCCAACATAAGAGCACCTCAATACATAAGGCAAATGTTAACAGCCATAAAAGGGGAAATCGACAGTAACAGAATCATAGCAGGGAACTTTTACACCCCACTTTCACCAACGGACAGGTCATCCAAAATGAAAATAAATAAGGAAACACAAGCTTTAAATGACACATTATACAAGATGGACTTAATAGACATTTATAGGACCTTCCATCCAAAAACAGCAGATTACACTTTCTTCTCAAATGCGCATGGAACATTCTGCAGGATAGATCATATCTTGGGTCATAAATCAAGCCTCAGTAAATTTAAGACAATTGAAATCATGTCAAGCATCTTTTCTGACCACAACGCTATGAGATTAGAAATCAATTACAGGGAAAAAAACGTAAAAAACACAAACACATGGAGGCTGAACAATACGTTACTAAATAACCAAGAGATCACTGAAGAAATTCAACAGGAAATCAAAAAATACCTAGAGACAAATGACAATGAAAACACGACGATCCAAAACCTATGGGATGCACAAAAGCAGTTCTAAGAGGGAAGTTTATAGCAATACAAGCCTACCTCAAGAAACAAGAAAAATCTCAAATAAACTAACCTTACTCCTAAAGGAACTAGAGAAAGAAGAACAAACAAAACCCAAGGATAGTAGAAGGAAAGAAATCATAACGATCAGAGCAGAAATAAATGAAAGAGAAACAAAGAAAACAATAGCAAAGATCAAAAAAACTAACAGCTGGTTCTTTGAGAAGATAATCGAAATTGATAAACCATTAGCTAGGCTCATCAAGAAAAAGAGGGAGAGGACTCAAATCAATAAAATTAAAAATGAATAAAAAGAAGTTGGAACAGAAATACAAAGCATGCTAAGAGACTACTGCAAGCAACTCTGTGCCAATAAAATGGACAACCTGGAAAAAATGGACAAATTCTTAGAAAGGTATAACCTTCCAAGCCTGAACCAGGAAGAAATAGAAAATATGAACAGACAAATCACAAGTAATGAAATTGAAACAGTGATTAAAAATCTTCCAACAAACAAAAGTCCAGGACTAGATGGCTTCACAGGTGAATTCTATCAAACATTTAGGGAAGAGCTAACACCCATCCTTCCCAAACTCTTCCAAAAAATTGCAGAGAAAGGAACACTCCCAAACTCATTCTATGAGGCCACCATTACCCTGATACAAAAACCACGCAAAGATACGACAAAAAAAGAAAATTACAGACCAATATAACTTATGAACATAGATGTAAAATCCTCAACAAAATACTAGCAAACAGAATCCAACAACACATTAAAAGCATCATACACCATGATCAAGTGGGGTTTATCCCAGAGATGTAAGGATTCTTCAGTATACACAAATCAATCAATGTGATACACCATATTAGCAAATTAAAAAATACAAACCATATGACCATCTCAATAGATGCAGAAAAAAGCTTTTCAGAAAATTCAACACCCATTTATGATAAAAGCTCTCCAAAATGTGGGCATAAAGGGAACCTAACTCAACATAATAAAGGCCATATATGACAAACCAACAGCACACATCATTCTTGATGGTGGAAAACTGAAAGCATTTCCTCTAAGATCAGGAATACGACAAGGATGTCCACTAGCACCACTATTATTCAACAGAGTTTTGGAAGTTCTAGCCATGGCAATCATAGAAGAAAAAGAAGTAAAAGGAATACAAATTGGAAAAGAAGTAAAACTGTTACTGTTTGCAGATGACATGATACTATACACAGAGAATCCTAAAGATGACACCAGAAAACTCCTGGAGCTAATCGATGAATTTGGTAAAGTTGCAGGATACAAAATTAATGCACAGAAATCTTTTGCATTCCTATACACTAATGATGAAAATTCTGAAAGAGAAATTCAGGAAACACTCCCATTTGCCATTGCAACAAAAAGGATAAAATACCTAAGAATAAACCTACCTAGGGAGATAAAAGACCTGTATGCCGAAAATTATAAGACACTGATGAAAGAAATTAAAGATGATATCAACAGATGGAGAGATATACCATGTTCTTGGATTGAAAGAATCAATATTGTGAAAATGTCTATACTACCCAAAGCAATCCACAGATTCAATGCAATCCCTATCAGACTACCAATGCCATTTTTCACAGAACTAGAACAAAAAATCTTAAAATTTGTGTGGAGACACAAAAGACCCCGAATAGCCAAAGCAGTCCTGCAGGAAAAAAACAGAGCTGGAGGAATCAGACTGCCTGACTTCAGACTATAATACAAAGCTACAGTAATCAAGAAAATATGGTACTGGCACAAAAACAGAAATATAGATCAATGGAATAGGATAGAAAGCCCAGAGATAAACCCACGCACCTATGGTAACTAATCTATGACAAAGGAGTCAAGGATATACAATGGAGAAAAGACAGTCTCTTCAATTAGTGGTGCTGGGCAAACTGGACAGATACATGTAAAAGAATGAAATTAGAACACTCCCCAACACCATACACCAAAATAAACTCAAAATGGATTAGAAACCTCAATGTAAGACCGGACACTATAAAACTCTTAGAGGAAAACATAGTAAGAACACTCTTTGACATAAATCACAGCAAGATCTTTTTTGATCCACCTCCTAAAGTAATGGAAATAAAAACAAAAATAAACAAATGGGACCTAATGAAATTTAAAAGCTTTTACAGAGCAAAGGAAACTACAAACAAGACGAAAAGACAACCCTCAGAATGGGGGGAAATATTTGCAAATGAATCAATGGACAAAGGATTAATCTCCAAAATATACAAACAGCTCATGCAGCTCAATATTAAAAAAACAAACAACCGAATCCAAAAGTGGGCAGAAGACCTAAATAGACATTTCTCCAAAGAAGACATACAGATGGCCAAGAAGCACATGAAAAGCTTCTCAACATCACTAATTATTAGAGAAGTGCAAATCAAAACTACAATGAGGTGTCACCTCACACCAGTTAGAATGGGTATCATCAGAAAATCTACAAACAACAAATGCTGGAGAGGGTGTGGAGAAAATGGAACGCTCCTGCACTCTTGGTGGGAATGTAAATTGCTACAGCCACTATGTAGAACAGTATGGAGGTTCCTTAAAAAATAAAAATAGAATTACCATATGACCCAGCAATCACACTACTGGGCATATACCCTGAGAAAACCATAATTCAAAAAGACACATGCACCCCAATATTCATTGCAGCACTATTTACACTAGCCAGGTCATGGAAGCAACCTAAATGCCCATTGACAGACGAATGGATAAAGAAGATGTGGTACATATATAAACGGAATATTACTCAGCCATAGAAAGGAATGAAATTGGGTCATCTGTAGAGACGTGGATGGATCTAGAGAGTGTCATACAGAGTGAAGTAAGTCAGAAAGAGAAAAACAAATATCATATATTAACGCATTTATGTGGAACCTAGAAAACTGGTACAGGTGAACCAGTTTGCAGGGCAGAAATAGAGCCAGAGATGCAGAGAACAAATGTATGGACACCAAGGGGGGAATGTGGTGGGGTAGGGGTGGTGGTGTGATGAGTTGGAAGATTGAGATTGACATATACTAATATGTATAAAATGGATAACTAATAAGAACATGCTATAGTAAAAAATAAACAAAATTCAAGAAAAAAACGTAGTCTTTTGTCTCAAGGAGCTTACTTTTTTTTTTTAAAGGAGCTTACTTTTGTGTGTGTGTGTGTGTAGTAGTAGTAGTAGTAGTAGTGGTGGTGGTGGTGGTGGTGGTGGTGGTGGTAGTGGTAATAGTGATGTGTATGGACTCTGGAGTTAGTAAGCTGGATTGGATTGATAGGTCAAACATTTAGTATTCATTTGACTTTGGACTTGTTCCCTAACTTTTCTTCACCTTAGTTCTTTATGTGTAATGAGAGGATATTATTATTATTGAATCATAAGGTTGTATGTGGATTTAAGAGATCACATATGTGGCAAGAGCTACTAGGTGTCCATCGAAATCTAATCAACTTATTTTCACTTAATCACCTATACCCAAATACAGTCACATTCTGAGGTGCTGGTGATTAGGACTTTAATATATAAAATTGGTGAGACACGAAGGGGCTTCTAGTGTGTGGAAACCTTTCCTCCTTCACAGCTCCCTCCCACTGGTGCAGGTGCCTTCCCTATTCTTTTGTCTCTGTTTTTTCTTCTTTTCTTTTGCCCTACCCAGGTATGTGGGGAGTTTCTTGCCTTGGGAGGTCTGAGGTCTTCTGCCAGCATTCAGTAGGTGTTCTGTAGGAGTTGTTCCACGTGTAGATGTATTTCTGATGTAACTGTGGGGAGGAACGTGATCTCCGCGTCTTACTCTTCTGCCATCTTCCCTCTCCAAGAGTTTCTGATTCATTAGGTTTTGTGGGGGAGGGGAAACAATAATTTGCATTTCTAACAACTTCCTGAATGATCCTAATGCTGCACATCTGGCTACTACACATTAAGGTCAACTTCCCTAGAATTAGACTTTGCCTTCGATCTCAGTCTGGGTGGTCTAAGAAGTTCTTAGAAAGATGTAAGATCTCACTTTTGAGGGTATATAAACATCTTACAATCATAATTATATTTAACTTCTCTCTTCTAGTCCATCAAAAGCCTCTGTCAATACTTTTCTATGCATTGTTAATAAGTGTTCTCAGTCCTGCAAAATTCTGTTCCTGGATCTCAGCACAAGAAGACCTTTTGCATCTGTCTTGCCTAGCAGGCAAGCCATCACTGTATGGATTTGCCTTGTGGTTTTCCTAAGAAATCTCCACTCAACTCCTCTGCTCCAGATGTGACACCAGCCTAGTGTCCATCTCATTCTGCAAATGCGCCTTTTCCACAAGTCACTCTGGCATTAAGAGGTAAGTGCCTATTTTATGGTCTCATACCCATAGAATCCTGCTTCTTTTGATCTTTTACTGACAGTCCTCTTTTCTCTGTGTATAGTATTCCCAATGCCAGATTATCCTTCTAGCTCATTTTAACAGTATTGAGAGGCACTGTTGTTGAATGGTTAAGAGCCCTACTTACAATGCTTAAAGTGCCAAGGTTCAAATGCTATCTTACCATTTACTAACTGTGTTAGTTTGGGCATATTATTGAACCTCTGTGTCTCAGTTTTTGACATGTAAAATATGGATAAGAATAATATTGAACCTCATATGGTTGTTGTTATGAGGTATGAGGATTAACTTAGTTATTATTTTCAAATGGTTTCATACAATGCCTGCCTAGTATATAGCAGGTACATCAGTGTTTGTTGGATAAACTATGTTATTATTTATTTCTTCCTAGACCTAAAATACTTATCCATCAATATTTCAGAAAATGCAATTTTATCCTCACTGTTGCTTAGAAATTCATTTGCTCAAACTTTGTTGATTTTTTTAAGCTCCCACTCCTCAATGCATTGCAGGCTTGCTTCTGCCACTAAGCTCTCCACCTTCTCAAAGTTGCCTTCAATCTTTCACCCTCAAATTTAAAGTCTTCTTTTCTCTCCCCACTTTCCTTCAATACATCTTTCAACACTGTGGAACAATCCACATGCCTGCTTAAATTATATTTTTCTTCCTCATTACAAAGCTAGCCTGTGCCAAATACCAAAGAAACAAATCTGAAAAGCACAATTAAAGATAATGAAAATCCCATAATCCTAAAAAATATTGAATAACATGTACTTATAAAGACTACTGAGAATCATGTGTGCCACAGGCAAGTTAATCACTTGGCACCCCTTCACATTAATATTTCTTTGGAGGGTCTAAGTATCAGGTGAAAGAAATCAGATGCTTAGGGACATGGATCAGGCTTCATCTAGTCTTTGTGCTACTCTGGCTCCAAACTTGTACACCTCCCAGATTCAAACAAAAGTCACAGTTAGTATAACTGAACCACTTTGCTATACAACTGAAACTAACACAATATTGTAAATCAACTATACTTCAACTTTTTTTAAAAAATAAATAAAAGCCCTATAGGGAAATGAAATCAGCAAGTTAAAAAAAGAAGCCATGCAGTTAATGGGTGTACTCTACATGACCATGTTTTAGTACTAGAGTATGGGCTCACCACCCCAGACCAACTCTAACTGCCACATTGAAGTATCTATTCCCTCAAAATAGTGCTCTCCCAAAAAGATGTTCTGATAAATATGCTTTTCTCAGTCTCATTATTTTCCTAGTGATGCTCTAGTGTCCCAGATATACTGACACGTATGGAGCTCCCTGCTGGTTTGCCCCTTCGTTTGGCTCAGGCATATTTTAGTCATTTTATAGAATGGTAACTTGTTGGAACATTTTCAGCAAATATTGTCCTGCAGTATAATTTTCAGTGGATAAGCAGTAGTCCATGGGACCAAGTGTCACAATTTATTTAAAGGATCCCATCATGTTGGCATTTATATTTTTTCATATCTTGATAGTGTTCACAAATATACTCTACTACTTATATATTGCCACCTAGAAATCTTTACATTTGTAATGGGTTATTTCCTTAGGAGGAATTCTTAGAAGAAAACTCAATGGTTCAGATAATATAAATAGTTTAAGGCATCTCATGCATATGTCCTTCCAAAAACACTGTCAATTAGTATATTTTGCAGATATGAACTATAAAACCAGGAAAATATTTGACAGAAGAATGTTCCTGGGAAATGGAACCTGAGATCATGAGATAAATACATGTTTGGTGTATTCCCAGAAGGATAAGGTGGGCAGTGTGGCTTGAACTGAGTGAAAGAGAAGTGGTAGGAAATAAAGTCGTAGAGACAGCAAGGGACCAGACGGAGTGGTGGCCTCATAGGACATTGTAAGAACTTTGGCTTTGTCTCTGAATGAGATGGAGAGCCAATGGAATGTTTTGAGCAGAGAATAGACATGATGTATCTGGTTTAACAGAATTGCTCTGGCTGCTGTGTTGAGAAGAGGCTGATGGGGTATAAAGGACAGAAGCAGTTAGACCCATTAGGAGACTAGTGCAATAATAGAGAAAGGAGACATGAGATGGCAGTGATTTGGAATGCAGTGATGGCAGTGACCTCACATTTTAAATATATTTTGAGGGTGGAACTGACATGAGTTATTAATTGACTGAATATGTGGTGCTAAAGAAAGAGAAGAGTCAGGAATGACTAAGCATCTTAGTCTGACCAGCTGGAAGGATGGAGCTGTCATTTAAAAAGATCCAGAAGATCAAAAAGAGGAGGTTTTTTGAGATGCAAAGAGACCAGTTTATGTCCCAGACAAAAAGGGCAGGAAAATACATACCTTGATAGGTTAAGGACTGGGTCACTGACCTGAATAACTATTTTAAAGGGGATGGAACAAATCTGTTTTAGTTACTTTCTCAATATCTTAGTCACATTATTCCCTGTGTTATAATTATCTGCATGCTATCTCGCTGGATCACGTACTAACTTTGGGAAAGCCATTTAATTTTCTGAGCTTTAGTTTCCTCAGCTATGAGACAGGGCAATGGAGACAACATTATTTAATTGCAAGGATTAAATGAGAAGACACATAAAAGGTGCCTAGTACAATGCTTGCCATACAGTTACGTTTCAACAAATGTTAGTTTCTCTCTTTTCCTCCACAAATTATTATTTCCTTCAGAAAGGAAACAGTGCCTCTGTAGCATTCACAGTATGCTGTACATTACCTTATATATACTAGGTGTGCAGTATTTATTTATTGAAATGGAGTAAGTACTTAATAAGCACTTGTTTTTAACCACCATGATCAGTGATCCCAAATCATACGTGTAAATGTCAGGTATGGTTAGTTATATATATAATTCTTTGTACTTAACATTCATAACATTTCTCTAGCCTACAGTTCTCTTCTGATAACATCTATTTTACTCAAAACTACTTTCGCTGCTTATATCTTTTATTTTCAATTTCAAGTAAAAGTGATTTTCGTGTATATTAATTTCTGCCTCCCCCATTCAACTCCTCTATCAGAAGTGAAGGACTCACTGACCTCTCTTCACCAGGCCTAGGAAGAATGAACTCAATGTTGTTTCCTCTCAGGAAGAGGGACTACAAGGTAGCTGTGTCTGGGAAGTCTGCTCTGAGGTTGGGTACCAGTGGCAGGGGTGTGGATGTCTTCCAGCCTCTGCCACCTGTGATACAAGATGCTCCACTCTGTGTCATATCTCTTAGAAACAACTGCTTGGGCTCCACTCTTATGTTCAACATTGACATAATCATCTGTGGGTACCAGGAGGGCTGGCTGTGAACACACAGACTCTCCTCCTTCTCCCCCACTTTCAGCTTTGGTCACCCATGGAGGAGGAGCAGCTTGGGGTTCTTCATGAACTCTCCAAGACTCTTGAGATAATTTCCTGCCTCTTATTTCACATTGCCTTCGAGAGTCAGAAGAAATGGATTTTCTTTGGATTGGATGTACTCCATATACTAGGGTTCGCATTCTTCACATCATAAGTCTAAGTTGCCAGGATACCCAGTCTTCAGGCCACTGTGAGAAGGTGAATCATGCTCCATGCATAGTTCAGCTCATACTCCTTGATTGAAGTCAAAACATCCCAAGTGATAGCATTTTTCTCTTGTTTACCATTTCAGGAATTGTACCCAAGGAGTACAAGATGTCTCACAAGGAGACATCTAATCAGCTAAATTGACTAAATTCAGACAGGATGTCGTGGAAGTATTCCCAGACAGATTAGTATTTATCTTCTTTTTCAATGTCTGCAGAGCAGGTAATTCCCAAACCTTCTTCAGTTTATGCTAGAATTGAGTGAACTTCACCACCAAGAAATGCTGCTTTATTTCATACCCACCGCTCTCAGTTTGTGGCTTGTTCTTTTTTGCTCTCAACTCCTTTGACCACACAAATCTCTATTTTGCAAAGCCTTTTAAAATCCATGCTACATTAATTCCAATGGCAACTTAGGTTAACAACTGTTCTTTAAAAATAAAGACTCAGTGTTTTCTAAACAAATCATCTTTTTTATGATCATGAAAAATATCAAGTAAAAACCTCAAAATAATTACTTTTGTGCATTCTTAAGCCAGTTACAAATCTCAATTTAAATTGTAACAGCTTCTATTTTGTTTTTAAAATAACAAAGAGAAAGTTATATGTATTTATATATATATATTTGTTTAGGTATTTAGATCTTCCCTTCTTCTTAAAAGGCTCTGAGGTATCTGGAAATCTAGACGTTACAACTCAGTGTTTAATAAAAGACAGAGTGCAGTATACTAGCATATGGAAAAAATTAAATAAAATGAATAAAGAACAAATAAGCTAATATGACCTTAAAAATAAAAATGAAAGATCAAGAAAATAAACAATTAATTAGAAAAGCAAAATATTACGGATGGGACCAGTCATTGAACACCGATGAAACAGCCAAATAGAGGAAGCTAAATGCAAAATGTCATGATGAAATTAGATAATGAAATAGATACTGGGATTCTCATGGTTTGTCTCAATTTTGGTTTGTATTTATAAAATTAAAAGTCACTAAAGTTTAAGACATTTGAAATTTAATGTTAAGCAACTGTTGTTGTTGTTGTTGTTTCTAAATATATGATTTTGGTCTTTATTTAAGTCAGTCTGTGTAGCCAAGGAATGATGGAAATCTAAAATGTCTGGCTTAAAATGATCACCTAGGAATAAGAAGTTGATGGAAATGAGCAGAGTGCCATTCATTAGCATGTCAATGATGCTTCTTCAACAGGATGCCATTAAATTATTGTGGTGATAATTGAGACACTAAAAAGAGACAGATGCTGGGCCTGTAGTTCCTAAGATCTTATAACCCATTAGCAATTAAATTTCAATGAGCTAACATAACTTCACTCTCACTAAATTAACAACTGGGAATATCCTTTTTGAAGCTGTCGGGTTTTTTTTAGGCATGTTTCTGCGGGATTTTAAAGGCAAACTGCAACGCCATTATGGTACAGGATTCAGGAGACAGAGCATCCAGGTATTCGGGATGTTCTCTATTCTCCAAATTAGAACCTGGGTGGCAGCCAACTAAGGCAGGGCAGAAACTGGCAGTCCAATTAAATCAGAGCAATCTGATGGATACTGCCATTGTAAAGAGCAAAAATGTGTGGTCAGTTCCTTCAGGGAAGGCATGTGAGATCTCCTAAGTAAGGAAAGCAACCTCAGGGATTCTTTGGATGTGAGACTGAAGGGAATACAGGAAGGCAACAAAATTCCAATCTGACTGGCCTGAATTGGTCAGGATAGACAAGCATATGCTGCAGTAACAAATTAATACAAAAATTTTACTGGCTTAACACCACAGGTGTATTTCTGGTTCCCTCAATTCCCAATGCAGGTACTCTGATCCAGGCAGATTTGATCTCATGATGTTAGCATTTCGACATATAGCTTTGAGGTCTCTAGAACAGGGGAAGAGGGAGTAGAGTGGAAGCTTGCAGTAAAGATGAATAATATGGGGAGGAGCTTCAAGATGGCGGAAGAGTAAGATGCGGAGATCACCTTCCTCCCCACAGATACATCAGAAATACATCTACATGTGGAACAACTCCTACAGAACACCTACTGAACGCTGGCAGAAGACCTCACACCTCCCCAAAGGTAAGAAACCCCCCACGTACCTGGGTAGGGCAAAAGAAAAAAGAATAAACAGAGACAAAAGAATAGGGATGGGATCTGCACAAGTGGGAGGGAGCTGTGAAGGAAGAAACGTTTCCACACACTAGGAAGCCCCTTCGCGGGCGGAGACTGCGGGTGGTGGAGGGGGAAGCTTCGGAGCCACGGAGGAGAGCTCACCAACAGGGGTGCGGAGGGCAAAGCGGAGAGATTCCCGCACAGAGGATCGGTGCCGACCAGCACTCACCAGCCCGAGAGGTTTGTCTGCTCACCCGCTGGGGCAGGTGGGGCTGGGAGCTGAGGCTCGGGCTTCAGTCAGATCACAGGGACAGGACTGGTGGCATGAACACAGCCTGAAGGGGCTAGTGTGCCACAGCTAGGTGGGAGGGAGTCCGGGGAAAAAGTCTGGATCTGCAGAAGAGGCAAGAGGCTTTTTCTTGCCTCTTTGTTTCCTGGTGCGTGAGGAGAGGGGATTCAGAGCACCGCTTAAAGGAGCTCCAGAGATGGGCGCGAGCCGCGGCTAAAAGCGTGGACCCCAGAGACGGGCATGAGATGCTAAGGTTGCTGCTGCTGCCACCAAGAGGCCTGTGTGCAAGCACAGGTCACTCCACACCTCCCCTCCTGGGAGCCTGTGCAGCCCGCCACTGCCAGGGTCCCGGGATCCAGGGACAACTTCCCCAGGAGAACGCACAGTGCACCTCAGGCTGGTGCAACATCATGCCGGCCTTGCCGTCGCAGGTTCGCCCGGTACTCCGTGCCCCTCCCTCCCCCCGGCCTGAGTGAGCCAGAGTCCCCGAAGCAGCTGCTCCTTTAACACCGTCCAGTTTGAGTGAAGAACAGACGCCCTCAGGCGACCTACAAACAGAGGCGGGGCCAAATCCAAAGCTGAACCCCGGGAGCTGTGCGAACACAGAAGAGAAAGGGATATCTCTCCCAGCAGCCTCAGAAGCAGCGGATTGAATCTCCACAATCAACTTGACGTACCCTGCATCGGTATAATACCTGAATAGACAACAAATCATCCCAAATTGAGGAGGTGAACTTTGGGAGCAATGATATATATTTTTTTCCCTTTTACTCCTTTTGTGAGGGTGTATGTGTATGCTTCTGTGTGTGACTTTTTCTGTATAGCTTTCTTTGCTTTTACTGTTTGTCTTAGCGTTGTCTGTCCGTTTTGTTTTTGCTTTCCTTAGCATAGTTTTTAGCTCTTGTTATCATTGGTGAATTTGTTTTTTGGTTTGGTGGCTTTCTTCTTTATTTACTTTTTTAAAATTACTTAAAAATATTTTTTAATAATTTTCTCTTTTAATAAATTTATATTATTTTACTTTATTTTATTTTATATTCTTCTTTCCTTCTTTCTTTTTTTTTCTTCCCTTTATTCTGAGCCGTGTGGATGACAGGCTCTTGGTGCTCCAGCCAGGCATCAGGGCTGTGCCTCTGAGGGGGGAGAGCCAGGTTCAGGACAGTGGTACACAAGATACCTCCCAGCTCCACGTAATAGCAAACGGCAAAAATCACCCAGAAATCTCCATCTCAATGCCGAGACCCAGCTCCACTCAACGACCAGCAAGCTACAGTGCTGGACACCCTATGCCAAACAGCTAGCAAGACAGGAACACAACCCCACCCATTAGAAGACAGGCTACCTAAAATCGTAATAAGGCCACAGACACCCCAAAACACACCACCAGATGTGGACCTGCCCACCAGAAAGACAAGATCCAGCCTCATCCACCAGAACAGAGGAACTAGTGCCCTACACCAGGAAGCCTACACAACCCACTGAACCAACCTTAGCCACTGGGGACAGACACCAGAAAAAACAGAAATTACGAGCCTGCAGACTGCAAAAAGGAGACCCCAAATACAGAAAGTTAACCAAAATGAGAAGACAGAGAAACACACACAGCAGATGAAGGAGCAAGGCAAAAACCCACCAGACCTACCAAATGAAGAGGAAATAGGCAGTCTCCCTGAAAAAGAATTCAGAATAATGATAGTAAAGATGATCCAAAATCTTGGAAATAGAATGGAGAAAATACAAGAAATATTTAACAAGGATCTAGAAGCACTAAAAAGCAAACAAACAGTGATGAACAACAAAATAAAAGAAATTCAAAATTCTCTAGAAGGGATCAATAGCAGAATAACTGAGGCAGAAGAGCGGATAAGTGACCTGGAAGATAAAATAGTGGAAACTACTGCAGACCAGAATAAAGAAAAAAGAGTGAAAAGAATTGAGGACAGTCTCAGAGACCTCTGGGACAACATTAAATGCCCCAATATACGAATTATAGGGGACCCAGAAGAAGAAGAGAAAAAGAAAGGGACTGAGAAAATATTTGAAGAGATTATAGTTGAAAACTTCCTGAATATGGGAAAGGAAATAGTTAATCAACTCCAGGAAGCACAGAGTGTCCCAAACAGGATAAATCCAAGGAGGAACAGACCAAGACACATATTTATCAAACTATCAAAAATTAAATACAAAGCAAAAATATTAAAAGCAGCAAGGGAAAAACAACAAATAACATACAAGGGAATCCCCGTAAGGTTAACAGATGATCTTTCAGGAGAAACTCTGCAAGCCAGAAGGGAGTCATAGGACATATTTAAAATGATGAAGGAGAAAAACCTACAACCAAGATTACCCTACCCAGCAAGGATCTCATTCACAGTCGACGGAGACATTAAAACATTTACAGACAAGCAAAAGCTAAGAGAATTCAGCACCACCAAACCAGCTTTACAACAAATGCTAAAGGAACTTCTCTGGGAAGGAAACACAAGACAAGGAAAAGACCTACAATAACAAACCCAAAACAATTAAGAAAATGGTAATAGGAACATACATATCGATAATTATCTTAGATGTTAATGGATTAAATGCTCCAACCAAAAGACATAGGCTGGCTGAATGGATACACAAACAAGACGGGTATATATGCTGCATACAAGAGACCTATTTCAGACCTAGGGACACAAACAGACTGAAAGTGAGGGGATGGAAAAACATATTCCATGCAAATGGCAATCAAAAGAAAGCTGGAGTAGCAATTCTCATATTAGACAAAATAGACTTTAAAATAAAGACTATTACAAGAGACAAAGAAGGACACTACGTAATGACCAGGGGATCAATCCAAGAAGAAGATATAACAACTGTAAATATTTATGCACCCAACATACGGCAAACATAAGGCAAAAACTAACAGCCAAAAAAGGGAAAATCGAAACTAACACAATCATAGTAGGTAACTTTAACACCCCAATTTCACCAATGGACAGATCACCTAAAATGAAAATAAATAAACACAAGCTTTAAATGATACATTAAACAAGATGGACTTAACTGATATTCATACGACATTCCATCCAAAAACAACAGAATACACATTCTTCTCAAGAGCTCATGGAACATTCTCCAGGATAGACCTTATCTTGGGTCACAAATCAAGCCTTGGGAAATTTAAGAAAATTGATATCGTATCAAGTATCTTTTCCAACCACAATGCTATGAGATTAGATATCAATTAAAGGAAAAAATCTGCAAAAATTACATACACATGGAGGCTAAACAATACAGTACTTAATAACCAAGAGATCACTGAAGAAATCAAAGAGGAAATCAAAAAATACCTAGAAACAAATGACAATAAAAACATGATGACCCAAAACCTATGGAATACAGCAAAAGCCGTTCGAAGAGGAAACTTTACAGCAATACAATCCTACCTTAAGAAACAAGAAACATCTCAAATAAACAACCTAACCTTATACCTAAAGCAATTAGAGAAAGAAGAAAAAAAGCCCCAAAGTTAGTAGAAGGAAAGAAATCATAAAGATCAGATCAGAAATAATTGAAAAAAAATGAAGGAAACGATAGCAAAGATCAGTAAAACTAAAAGCTGGTTCTTTGAGAAGATAAACAAAATTGATAGACCATTAGCCAGACACATTAAGAAAAAAAAGGGAGAAGACTCAAATCAATAGAATTAGAAATGAAAAAGGGGAAGTAACAACTGATACTGCAGAAATACAAAGGATCATGAGAGATTACTACAAGCAACTCTATGCCAATCAAATGGACAACCTGGAAGAAATGGACAAATTCTTAGAAATGCACAAGCTTCCAAGACTGAACCAGGAAGAAATACAAAATATGAACAAACCAATCACAAGCACTGAAATTGAAACTGTGATTAAAAATCTTCCAAAACACAAAAGCTCAGGACCAGATGGCTTCACAGGCGAATTCTATTAAACATTTAGAGAAGAGCTAACACCTATCCTTCTCAAACTCTTTCAAAATATAACAGAGGGAGGATCACTCCCAAACTCATTCTATGAGGCCACCATCACCCTGATATCAAAACCAGGCAAAGATGCCACAAAGAAAGAAAACTACAGGCCAACATCACTAATGAACATAGATGCAAAAATCCTCAACAAAATACTAGCAAACAGAATCCAACAGCACATTAAAAGGATCATACACCATGATCAAGTGGGGTTTATCCCAGGAATGCAAGGATTCTTCAATATACACAAATCAATCAATGTGATACAGCATATTAACAACTGAAGGAGAAAAACCATATGATCATCTCAATAGATGCAGAAAAATCTTTTGACAAAATTCAACACCCATTTATGATAAAAACCCTCCAGAAAGTGGGTATAGAGGGAATTTTCCTCAACATAATAAAGGCCATATATGACAAACCCACAGCCAACATCATCCTCAATGGTGAAAAACTGAAAGCATTTCCACTAAGATCAGGAACAAGACAAGGTTGCCCACTCTGACTACTATTATTCAACATAGTTTTTGAAGTTTTAGCCACAGCAATCAGAGAAGAAAAGGAAATAAAAGGAATCCAAATCGGAAAAGAAGAAGTAAAGCTGTCTCTGTTTGCAGATGACATGATACTATACATAGAGAAACCTAAAGATGCTACCAGAAAACCACTAGAGTTACTCAATGTATTTGGTAATGTAGCAGGATACAAAATTAAAGCACAGATATCTATTGTGTTCCTATACACTAACGATGAAAAATCTGAAAGTGAAATCAAGAAAACACTCCCATTTACCACTGTAACAAATAGAATATAATATCTAGGAATAAACCTACCTAAGGAGACAAAAGACCTGTATGCAGAAAATTATGACACTGATGAAAGATAGTAAAGATGATACAAATAGATGGAGAGATATACCATGTTCTTGGATTGGAAGAATTAACATTGTGAAAATGACTCTACTACCCAAAGCAATCTACAGATTCAATGCAATCCCTATCAAACTACCACTGGCATTTTTCACAGAACTAGAACAAGAAATTTTACAATTTGTATGGAAACACCAAAACTCTGAATAGCCAAAGCAATCTTGAGAAAGAAAAATGGAGCTGGAGGAATCAGGCTCCCTGACTTCAGACTATACTACAAAGCTACAGTAATCAAGACAGTATGGTACTGGCACAAAAACAGAAATATAGATCAATGGAACAGGATAGAAAGCCCAGAGATAAACCCACGCACATATGGTCACCTTACCTTTGATAAAGGAGGCAAGAATATACAGTGGCGAAAATACAGCCTCTTCAATAAATGGTGCTGGGAAAACTGGACAGCTACATGTAAAAGAATGAAATTAGAACACTCCCTAACACCATACACAAAAATAAACCCAAAATGAATTAAAGAGCTAAATGTAAGGCTAGACACCATCAAACTCTTAGAGGAAACCATAGGCAGAACACTCTATAACATAAATCACAGCAAGATCCTTTTTGACCCACCTCATAGAGAAATAGAAATAAAAACAAAAATAAACAAATGGGACCTAATGAAACTTAAAAGCTTCTGCACAGCAAAGGAAACAAGATGAAAAGACAACCCTCAGAATGGGAGAAAATATTTGAAAATGAAGCAACTTACAAAGGATTAATCTCCAAAATTTACAAGCAGCTCATGCAGCTCAATATCAAGAAAACAAACAACCCAATCCAAAAATGGGTAGAAGATCTAAATAGACATTTCTTCTAAGAAGATATACAGACTGCCAACAAATACATGAAAGAATGCTCAACATCATTAATCATTATAGAAATGCAAATCAAAACTACAATGAGATATCATCTCACAGCCGTAAGAATGGCCATCATCAAAAAATCTACAAACAATAAATGATGGAGAGGGTGTGGAGAAAGGGAAACCCTCTTGCACTGTTGGTGGGAATGTAAATTGATACAGCCACTATGGAGAACAGTATGGAGCTTCCTCAAATAACTAAAAATAGAACTACCGTACGACCCAGAAATCCCACTACTCTGCATAGACCCTGCGAAAACCATAATTCAAAAAGAGTCATGTACCAAAATGTTCATTGCAGCTCTATTTACAATAGCCTGGACATGGAAGCAACCTAAGTGTCCATCAACAGATGAATGGATAAAGATGATGTGGCCATATATACAATGGAATATTACTCAGCCATAAGAAGAAACGAAATTGAGTTATTTGTAGTGAGGTGGATGGACCTAGAGTCTGTCATACAGAGTGAAGTAAGTCAGAAAGAGAAAAACAAATACCGTATGCTATCACATATATATGGAATCAAAAAAAAATGATCCTGAAGGACCTAGGGGCAGGACAGCAATAAAGACGCAGATGTAGAGAATGGACCTGAGGAAACGGGGAGGGGGAAGTGTAAGCTGAGACAAAGTGAGAGAGTGGCATGGACATATATACACTACCAAATATAAAATAGATAGCTAGTGGGAAGCAGCTGCATAGCACAGGGAGATCAGCTCAGTGCTTTGTGACCTCCTAGAGGAGTGGGATAGGGAGGGCGGGAGGGAGGGAGACGCAAGAGGGAAGAGATATGGGTATATACGTATATGTATAGCTGATTCACTTTGTTATAAAGCAGAAACTAACACACCATTGTAAAGCAATTATACTCCAATAAAGATGTTTAAAAAAGATGAATAATATGCACAGAATGAGAACATATCATTTCCATAGCCTAGAACTATTTATGTGGCCCCACATAACTGCAAGAGGTCAGGGAAATACATGTATATTTGTAAGCAGTAAGTACATCAGAACCAAGGTCCGATCTGAAACAGAGGAAGATTATTACAAGCAGAGCAAAACTGATGAAAACCTTAAAGCTATAATCAAACAGGCAAAGTCAGAAACTCAAGCAGCAGGTCTAGAGAGCACTGGGGCTAAAACCACACAATTAAAAAGAAAGTGGCAGGGGATAAGGAGAAAGATCCAATTTCAGTAGTTTCATAACAGGAGCTTGGAAAGGCTGTGCCATGGTGTAGAAAGAGTATGAATTCTAGACTTCCACAGACATTAGATTATATCATAGTTTATTCCTTACTTACTAGGATACCTTGGCAGGTTATATGACTTCCCTGATGCTTAACTTTCTTGTTTGGTATTATAGGCTGAATTTTGTCTCCCCAAAATTCATATGTTGAAGTCCAACTTTGAATACTTCAGAATGTGACTGCATTTGGAGATACGGTATCTCAAGAGGTAATGAAGTGAAAAGGAGGTGTGTACAGTGGGCCCTCATCCAATATGGCTGATGTCCTTATAAAAAGAGTAGATTAGGACATGGAGAGACACAGAGGGAAGACCATACGAAGATAGCAGTGGAAGAAAGCAATCTACAAGCCAAGGAGGGAAGCCTTAGACAGCAGTCCCCAAACTTTTTGGCACCAGGGACCGGTTTCGGGGAAGACAATTTTTCCACGGACAGGGTGGTGGGAATGATTCAGGCGGTAATGCGAGCGATGGGGAGCAGCAGATGAAGCTTCACTCACTCACCTGCTGCTCACCTCCTGCTGTGCGGCCCGGTTCCTAACAGGCCTCAGACCAGTATTTGTCCGCGGCCCGGGGGTTGGGGACCCCTGCCTTAGAAGAAACCAACCCTGCTGACAACTTGATCTCAGAATTCTACCCTCCAGAACCCTGAAGAAATAAATTTCTGTTGTCCAAATCTCCCTGTCCATGGTACTTTGCTGGCAGCCCTAGCAAACTAATACTAATACATGTGCCAAAGTATAATAACATCAATACTTGCCCAACATATATACTTTCCTGTGAAGCACTTTAATAAGTAGTAAAATGTTATCATACAGCTTATTGTTTTTGTTCTATGCTGTTTAAAAAAGAACGATTGCTTCTCAAAGATGGCATTGTTATTTATTATTGAATTCCCAGTGTTTCACACAAATCCTGGGCATATATGGGTGTTCTGAAATAGTCTGTGGGAGGAAGGAAGGAAGGAAGCAAAGAAGGCCAGCCCAGGGGAACTTATAATCAGGGATCCAGAGAAGAAGTAACAAAAGTTATAACCCAGCTGAAGAGACTGGGGAGAATACTTAAGACATCAGTAAGAATGACCATGGACACTTAGCCAATTTTTACTAATGCAAGTGTTCCTAATATGCTTGATGCTTAGGGCAGGAATCAGGATCCATGGAGAAGACAGCTTATCTTTTGATAATAGACGTGTGCAGTTCTGAGGATCTAGGCATGTATATACTAAAAACATCAAATGATACTGACTTTACCATCTAATGACATTGTGAAATACTCAAGAACCTCATCATGAAGTTTTACTGTGTTTCAAATGATGGCAATACATTTAGGACCTTAGATGAGGGGTTTCAGTGTAAAGAGAACATCTTCATAGAGGACACCTCAGGTATAAAGAATGATTCAATGTGACAAACATTTAGTGAGCACATTCTCATACAAGGCACCAGCTCAGTTAGAGGGAATAGAAAGGTGACTAAGACCCAGTTCCTGGCCCCAAGAGCTTGTAAAACTCTGCTATTTTGGAAATGATTCCTATTTTTTCAATCAAATAAGCAAAATATCAGCAAATACACACCTGTGTTTGTATAGTTACATAAAAATAAACAGCAGCACAGCCAGGCTGGAAAATAACAATTGCATCTCAAATAATCCCCCTGAAGCTTAAAATAACTTATTTGCATTTTCAGAAAAGGAAATTGAAGTTAAAAAATGCACACAGGCGCTTAGTAAATGCATATTGAATGGAACAGAATTAATTCTTGTTACAGTCAACAGCAAATACCTGCAGGTCAGCTAGTAGAGGTAGGTCAAGAATATAGTTTGTGGTTTAAAAGAAAAAAAATAAAAAGCAAAAACTACAAAAGACTCTGTCCTGGATTGTCAAGGTGTCGAAGGTCAGGGCATGACCTAAGCACCTGTGATTGTCTCTTATGGAAGGGATTAAATATGTAATTCCAAACCTTCCCAAGAGAGCCTTCAAGATACTTGAAAATGTGCCTCTTTGGCACATTTGAAGTGCCTTACCTGTTACTGTTCCCCACTGTATCTTTCTATTGTGAGAATTTGTCTGTGTATTGGTGTGTGTTTGGCAGGAACATTTTGGAGCAGTAACCAACCCAATGAAGTTTATCACCCTGAAATTAATTTCATTCCTACCTTTACCCCTCATTCTACACTGCAAGGGAGCAGAATGTCTTCCAGATGATCTGAGAGCAGGTGTACATGGTATTTTGAGTCAGCGGTCCTAGAGAGGCCCTACAATCAGAATGAGGAGGGCATAGAGTGAACTGTGTAGATGGATGCAGGAAGGTGGGAGAAATAGTAGGGACATTTCATCAGAGACGTAGATAATGATCTCAGCTTAGACTTGAGCTGAGATCACTGCTCCTGTAGTAGAGATGAATTAACAATAACAGCTACTATGTATTAAAGTGCCTACAGTGTGCCAGGTACTATGTAATATAACTTACAGAAGCCATCCACAATAGCCATATGTGTCTTCTAGGAATTCATGTTGTTATGCACATTTTCTATTGTCAAACTGAATCTCACAATAAATTCCAAAACATCACAAAGCTAGGCAGTAGAAACAGTAGAATTTGTACCAAGGTCAGTGTGATTCTCGATCTGCTACAATACTCGGTGGCAAAAACAAAGACAAAACAACAGAGTAAAGCAGCCATTCTCAGCCTCAGTGTGATAACACATCATCACGTCACAATTGTTTATTTTTACTGTAGTTGATTTACAAGGTTATATTAAATTTAGCTGTTAGTTTTAATACGCATCTCCAACAGCGATGTGCTGATAATTGTTTAAAATTTTTTTGATTTGTAGCATTTGCTTATTTCTGTGATGTAGATACCCCTCCCATGGTCAATTTTGGGCTCTTCGTGTGAAGGTGCTGAATCTGCCATTGGGAAGAAATGTTCACAGCCAGCTTTCCTGAGTTGTTTGGGCCAATTTCAGCACACAACCTACGGCACAGGTCATAGCTGCTGTGTTAAAATTTAAAGAATGGTTTCTATTTTTATATGTGCTAGAGCGGATTCAGGATTATCCCTAAAATATCAACACACTTAGGTACTTGCAATCAAATATATTTCTTTTATTAGGAAAGTGTACCATACATGTACGTGTCATCATCATGTGTGTTAGAGTAAAAAACAAAAGGCCAAGAACTGAATTTAATGCTGTACATCAGAAAAATCTAGCATTCTTATGTAGCAGTTTGTTGAAAACTGTTTTCACATGCTGATCAGTAATCTAGCCACATCTGAATCAGGTGAGGTTGTTTTAAAATATAGATCCCTCTCCCATCCATAAGAAAAGGAAAATGGTCTGAAAGTGGGACCATGAAACTACAACACGGCAGCATGTTTCAAGTGTGCAGGATCCACGCTGAATGCAAGGTTTGATCAAGCTATTGTCCCATTTTCAAGATCTATGTCATTCAACTATCAGTTAGTAACATGAATGGGAACGTGACTCCGTAAGGACTTAGTGTCCTCAACAGCCAATCACCTATTTAGAGGGACGATGGGCTTGTTACAAGACTTGGCTTAGCTTATATTCAGCATCCCTGTGAAGGTTTCTCAAGAAATGCCTCCAGGATCCTTTAAAGCCAAAAGGGGACTTCTGATTATCTAGAAAAATGATGGGAAGGGACTCCCACACTTATATCAAGACGATCAAGGCTTGAACTAAGCTTATTAGAGTGCCCTGAAGTGGCGAAGCAGGGAATGTATCCACCAGTTACACACACATGCGGTATGTCAGTAGATGTTAATGTGTAAATAAAAATGGTCCATGAAAAATTAGATTTGGAGATGCTGGATTAAGTAGACAAAAATGAATTATTGAAAGACTTCTTAGAGCATTTATTTTTCAAATAACTTCTGAATCTCCAAAAACAGGATACAGTATGTGATGCTTCTGAAGCATAGTTCACCATGGAGTCTTTTGTGTGTGTGCGTGCGTGTGTGCATCTGAGATTAATGTTCAGTGGTTTGGGATATGCTGAAATAAGGAGATCTCAATATAGTTACTTTTAGTTATTATTAGGTTAAATGGAAAAATTAAGGGTCTAAGATACCATGATGCTCTAACCTTCTAGCTGGGGAGAAAAATACTTCTTGATTCATGTACATATCTCCTTCCAGACAATATAGCAGTTTAAACTTTGACATTTTATTAGATGTTTTATATGTATTTTGATGATCCATGATAGGATTTACAATGTTTTTAAAGGGCCACTTAGTAAAACATTTTAGACTTTGTGGGCTACATACGGTCTCTGTCAAATAGTTTATCTATCTATCTATCTATCCATCCATCCATCATCTATCTATATACATACTTATTTTTATAGTACTTTCAAATTGTAAACAAACAAAAAACCAGCTCACTAACTATATAAAAATATGCTGCAGACCAAGTTTGACCCACATGCCACAGTTTGCCAGCCCCTGATCTATGGTGACAGTTTCAAAGCTCATTGAAGGATTCAACATCAAACTGAAGGACAGACAAGCTTTCAATGTTCTCAAAAGAGGCTTTCCACTCCTCCTCATCCGAGCTCTCCTGATATGAGTGTTAAGGTCTCTAAGATCAGACCTATTCTTTCTGTGCTTCTGAGAGTACACAGCCCCTCGTGACAGCCAAAACCAATAATCTGCCCTCTCCTGGTATTGACAGGTCTGTGTTGTCCCTTCCCAGATTGTTATGTGTGATCAGTAGAATGTGGTAAAAGTATGTGATATCTGAGGCTAAATTATAAAAGACATTGTGCCACCTGCCTCACTTTCATTTTCCTTGTTGATCACTTGCTCTGTGGGAAGGCAACTGTCATATTGTGAAGACACTCAAGTGCCCTAGTAAGGAACACAGTAAGGAACTAAGGCCTCCTACCAAAAGGCATGTGAGTTATGCATCTTGGAAGTGAATCCTCCAGCCTCAGTCAAGCCTATGGATGACTCTGCATCCCAGAGGACAGCTTGATGGCAACCTCATGAGACACCCTGTGCCAGAACTACTCAGCTAATGATGCCCAAATTCCTCACCCACAGAAACTATGAGGTAATAAATATGTGTTATATTTAAGTTGCTAACTTTTGGGATAGTTAGTTACACAGCAATAAATAATACCCTCCTTTAGCTAACCATTCTGACACAGCCAACATGATGTCAAGAATATTTTTTTCACTCACTTTCCCATAGGCATTTTTATGTAGGGATACTTTGACAAGTCTGTTTTATTTAACTTTCTAAAAAGTACATGGATTACACAAATTCAAACTCTCCTATTTCCAGCTGTGATCTAAATGGTTAGAGACAGGTGAGATAAGGGATGGGCTGAAGCCTAGAATTGAAGTGAAGCTCAGGAATGAATTGAGAGTACAGTAAAACTTAGGGATGGGCCAAGGACGGGGTGCAGGTCAGATATCGGTTGAAAAAAAACAGGGTTAGGGTAAGTTTGCTTACATCCTTTAATAATTTTATTTTTTCATAATCAGTTGACAATTTTTTAATTTACAATACTGTGTTAGTTTCAGGTGTACCACATAGTGATTCAATACTTTATAGATTATACTCCATTTAAAGTTATTATGGACCTAGAGATTATCATAGTAAGTGAAGTAAGCCAGACAGAAACAAATATCATGATATCACTTATATATGGAATGTAAAGAAAGATGATACAAATGAACTTACAATAATTTTTAAATGACCATTATCTTTGTCTAGGCCCATCTTGATTCCTCCTGCTTTATTTTTTGAATAACCAAATTGTTATGCACGTTGTATACAGGCAGGACAAAAGACTTAACACATGTCAATTACAATTAACTGAATAATTTACTCTATACCCCTACCAACCCATCCCTTTCTACCCATAATTACTCATTTATACATTCATGAATGCTAATCAACTTCATGTATTTTATCAAGTGAAACAAATACAAGCTACTTGAGGGCAAGTGTCCTTAGTTCTCAATCTTTGTATCCTTCCCGGTGCTTAACATGGAACCAGATACATAGTATGAAGCTAAGCAGAACAAAGTCCACATAATATAGGACTGTGGGTTACAATGCATTGCTTCTACTTCCAATTAGTAGCTTACAAGAGTCATTTTGATTATTTGAGTCTCAATAACCTCACTGGAAAATGGGGATAATAATACTTTCTCACAGGGATATTATATTTTGAGGTTCAAATGGAATGATGAATGTGAAAGAGCTTTGGCAACTTGGAATCTATGGAAATGTTAGGTGTCATTAAAACAAAGCTCCATAAATAAGCACTGAGTTAATCTATTCAAATGCTTTAGGGACTCTGATATTTTTGTTTTCTAAAAATATGAGTCAAGTTTCTTTAAATGTATCAGTTAACAACTGTGTTTCCCTATTAAAGGAAAGCCTGGTCTGCATTTTAAAGAAGAAATAAAACATATGGAAATTATGATATAATCCATCTATATCAACATAAATATGTAAGAAGGAAATGCCAACATTTTACGTATGTTTTGGTTTTGTTGCTTTTTAAAAATTTACTCTATAGGAATTAGTACATATTCCCACCTGTGATTAAAATGCATGACTTAAATTTAAAAATCTATTTCAGTCTCTTCAAGAATGTGATGTTAAATATGTTATCTCTCTCAGTCATATGGTGAGATGCCTGAGATGTTGCATTTTCTCTCATTACAATTCAGTTCTCTTGCTCTAAATTCCTCTTTGTTTCAATTTCTTAAACTATAAAATCAGGGCACGTTGCTTGGTAATGGATTTGCTATTCGTTATTTTCTGGCACAGTAGTAGCTTAACTAAATCATTCACAGTTCATCAGTCTAAAAGAGATCCCACTCCAGCACTGCCATAGGGTGTCAGGATGTTATTAATTTAGAAAATATACAGATTCTTATATGTGACCCAAGTGTTTCAAATCCAATGAGAGCAAGAGAGAGCTTTTTGATACTGAAAAGAAAATCTGATCTTGCAGAAAAATTTTGCCAGAAGCTCCATTCTCAGACTAGACAGACTAGCAATTCGCACAATTGAACAGATTTTGGCATCAACGGATATAAAAAAAAGAACGCTTTATGTTTTCAAATAGAGTTGAAGAGGTTACATGTTATCTGATTAAATGCAATAAACATTTCTTGTGTTCATTTAATGTACAGTCATTGTTCTATGTGCTGTGAGGGTGTAGAGATGATCTTTGCCCTTTAGGGTTTTATACATTAGAAGACATATAGATAAATACTTTGTATTATATGAGATATGATGAAATAAATGTTAAATCCATGTATAAGTTAGTACTCTGGATGCAGAAAGATAAATGATTAATTGTGAATAGAGAGACCAGGGCACTGAACCTGTGCCTGAGGGAAGATGGAATCTAATAAGCAAAAACCAAGTGGGGCATATAGCCAACCAGACAGAGGGAACAGTCTAAACAGAAATGCTGAGGCAGAAAAGTGTTTAGGATCCATAGAGTTAAGTGCTTTGTTAAGGACTGAGTTCCATATTCAAGGAATGGTGAATTTGGAGAAACTGAAAAAGTGGTTTGGGGGTCCAATTGGGAATATCATGCTAAGAAGTTTGGAGTTTATTTTGAAGGAAATTGGGAGTCACTGACAAATTTTGAGAAACAGAATTTAAGATGTCACCTTTGCTTTATAAAGACAATTCTGAAAACAATATGAAGATTGGTCTAAGGAGATAAGAGACTGAAAACAGGGTTGCTAGTGATTCCAGAAGAAAGAAGTGTGTCTGAAGGAAGGTAGTGGCAATTTGAACAGAAAGGCAGGGGATAACTGGGACTGATGTGGAAGACATTGCAAAGGAAGGATCACCAGGATTTAACTGATTGGGTGGGTGGGAAAGTATGGATATGAAATAACTTAGAACGAATTTGAAGTGTCCACCATGGGTGACTAGGAGGTGTGATGTGCTGGTGATCTGGAAACTGAACAATCCAGTTATAGAATGGTGTTGTCAGAAATGTTTGCATACGCAAGAATCTACTTGTGGATTGAGAAAAAAAGATAGGCTGGAAACGATTACTGTTCCTTATAGAAAAGGAACAGAACACGATGCATCCAAAAATTATGTGTACATAAGTTAAAGATGGTGACTTCTAGTTAAACGACATTAGTTCACCTCCACGTGGAGAAATAAGGAAGTAGTCAGCACTTAGCAGATAAATCATGCCTTCCGCTTAGGTGAGCCAGGCTCACAGTTGGAATGGTGGCAGGCTTCCATGTGGTCTTTGAGACCCAGAAGAGTAGAATAAAGAATCATCCTGGAGGGATGGCCAGTTAAAAGTCAGGAAAGATTTTAGAGACATGGAGACACCGCAAATGGAATGATTTCTCAGGTATTCAGCAAAATAACAAAAGCTACAGTTAGCCTTGATTGAATATCTATTACGTGCCACAGACTGAGCTGGGTAGTTCACATCTATCATTGCATTTAATCCTTACAACAATCATATGAGGTGGTGATTGTTATTCCAAAATTTTAGATAAGAAGATGGAATGTGAATTTAAGACGTTTTCTCAGAGTCACAAATGTAATTATTGCAGATAGAAACTGAACACGTATCTGTTTCAATTCAAAGCTCACTTTCTGCTTTGACTCCAGGTTACTATTCAGGAAACTTCTGTATAAAACTGAAGAAGGAAAGTTGGGGAATTACAGATATTAGTCAGAAAATCTCTGGGAAGATGTAGGCGGTGAGTGTGGAAGTAAGCAAGAAACGTGAACTGGCAGAAGTTTTTCCAGGTGGACATGTGTGAGGAGAAAAAAGCAAAAGGAAGGGAAAGGGGAGCAGAAAACATCAGCCAAAGCACTGAACTAGGAATGACCACACAGTGAAGCATCAGAGACCTGGTCTTCAGGAACCCACTGCCATATTGAAAGATGCATAGCGCTTCTCATTTTTAGAATTGTGACCCAACTTCAGTCAGTGAACCTCTGGGAAACTCCACTGGGATATGGCATGGTCCTGTGGGTGATTTGTTTCTTCCAGTTCCAACTCTGCCCGTTTTTAATTAGCTGAATGCTCCTAGAAATCTGTGAAAGTGTAAACAGGTTGCAGCATAATATATGTGAAAGCAACTTCCAGCTGAGAAAAGCTTACCCACTGGGCAACGAGTTTTCAGGTTGTTGCTAAGTACAGTGCAGTTCCAGTTCTGAAGCCTTGCTGGAGGTTTGCCGCTGCAGATGTGTGTGTCAGCAAACAACTGCTGCATCTCCCAGCAGTAAGCTACCTGAATCACAATGCCCCTTGGAAGCAGCACTGTCCTGGGACTGAGCTTCATGGGGATCTGATTGTAGTCTAAGATTGTCATTTCATATCCCTATTGTATCCTTTGATGTCATGCCTTAATGAGTTGATTCAGGACCAAAATTATGGGAAAAAACTGTTACTAAAAGCAACGAGTTCCCACCAATATGTTTGATCCAATCTCTATACTTTATATAAAGGAAACAGAGACTATGACATTCATTCATTCATTAAAACTTTTAAATCTCTCTCCATTTCAAAAACTGTGGTAATCACTGAGAGCAGGATATAAAAATTAATAAGATAGTCTATGCTTATCATCAATTACAGTGCAGAAAGAAAGATAGTATATCACGATATAATAGTATAATGCCTTGCTTCTCAAAAGAGTGCCTGCAGACATATTCTCAGGGTTCAGAGATGAATCTATCAGATTGTGAGTGTACAGATGTGTAATTCTTCAGAAACTTAATAAGTAATACAAGCCTATTTGGCTATCTGGAAGTCTACTTTATTATAACATATGTTATATATTATATATGTTATGTTATGATATGTTGGACTATAACATGTTATAATATTATAACTTGAAATTTCACAGCCCAGAATTGTGTTTTTGTTTTAAAGGAGGTAAGTGTCAGGTTTGTGTTTATGTTTTTAATCAGATTGGTGCCAATTAGTACACTTTTTGTTGTCTAGTAGAAATGAAAGGAACAGTTTTATGGTAAATATAATGAATTCAGGCCATGCAAAGGCCAAATCATAGCATGATGTGATGTGCAAACAAAAGTGTGATAAGAGAAAAGTCAAGGGAGAATTCAGTCATTACAAAACTCAAACAATTTGACAAGGTACTTTATATAACTGTAGATTAGTTCTGAGATGTACTTTGATTTCCATACACTAACACCATTACATTAAATTATTTGAACTGTGTATTTATGTGCTTAAATTGTATTTTTTGGTAATAGCATATACATGATTTTAGGTTTGGAAATATTTGAGTAGCATGATAAAAATCATTTGTTACATAACAATTTTTCCTTTAAAAATGGTCCATATATTACCTAACTATTGGAAATCATTGTTATCCTATTATCTATCCTGCCTGCCTCCACCCCCCCCAGTGTGCTGATAAAGATCACATGATGTTGATCTCCTAATATCCCAGTTTTATGGCCTCTCACTAGTCCTCATCTTTTTCAAGTTTTTGGAGGTATTTGATACTGTTTTATATTTCCTACTCCTTGAAACTCCTTTTTCTTCTGACTACTGAAAAATTACTCTTGTCTTTTCTTCTGCCTCTCTGGCCATTCTTTCTTATTCTCCTTCTGGAATTATTATTCTTGTCAGTCTAATAGGTATTGACATGTCTAAGAGTTTTTCCATAGTTTCTTTTTATTTTTATCACCTTTGACACTTGACATGGGTAAATGCTCCTAATGTTTCAATTACTATCTATAGGATAATGACAAAATCTAAATAATGTAGCCAAATCTCTCTCTGAAGCACCACATCTATAACTACAACTGTCTACTGGGAATCTTCACCTAGATGGTCCATAGCCTTCACAAATTCAAGATGTATAAAACTGAACTCATCAGCTACATACACACAAACTCGCAACCACTCCTCAACTCCTTCTTACCTTAGTGTCCCCCATCTTGTGAATGGCAGCCATTTTGCATTCCTTATCTATTTTTACCATGTATCCAAGTCAGAAATCTGCAAGTATACTTAAGAAGTTACACTTAGTCAGATGCAAGCAGACAGCAAGTTATTTCTTTACATTTTCTATTTCAAGTTTACACATATAACTTGTTTTAATACCTGCAGATAAAATAGTTGGGCAGCTCCAATTGGTTTTTCACTGACTTTCAAATTCTTGTAAGAACAGAATTAATTTATGGTTTTGTTTATTTTGCTCACTGCTATTTCCCAGATGAGTTTTCTCTCATCTTTTTGCTGTCTAGTGGTTCACTCTTTTTCTGGGATCACCTAGTTCTCCAATAGTCCTTTTGGGCAGAGTCCCTACCCAAAGGTCTTAGTCTGCCTGTCTTCCTGTGAACTCCCCATCTGGCCCACAGGAAAGAAAATTCCATGTTTTTCACCATAAACTCTAGAAGTACAAGCCATTCACTATGCAGCCCTGTGTCTACATTCTGCAGAAATGCGGATGAACTTAAACCATAGCTTTTTTACTTCCAACTTTTCAGATGTGAGTCAGATAACAAACCCTGAATCCCTTAAAACTCCAGGGAATGCATGTCAAATTATTCTTGAAGCACCCCTCACTTGATTTGAGGTAGGTGGAAGCTTGCTCCTCTCTTCACCCATGGGAAGCAAAACATATCCACAACTCTGTCCAAATAAATCTGAATCCCTGGCTTCTTCAACCTTCCATCAATTCTTAGCCTTTTCTTAAGAATATGGTTGGCGGGCTACTGCTGGCAGAATCAGTTTGTGGCTATCCCTTGACAAGTGCTGTTAAAATGACTAGTGTCTATCTTTAAAATATTGCTTTTATTCTTATTTGACAACTATTGCTTTCTCCTCAAGTTTTGATGACCCTTCTGAAATTCATTGACATTAGGATAATTCAAATATGACTTCTTGTAATGCAATCTTGGCATTCCCTTTCCCTTATCCTTGAAAGCAATATCTTATGTTTTATGCCCAATTAGTCCCCTATTCCGTCATTGCTAACTTTTAATATCTAACATTCATTCATTCTCATATCCTCTCTTTCTCACACTATTTCCATATTCTAACTTACTTATCTCCACTGATACCATCTTCCTTCTATATACTAATTGCAAACTACCATCCACATATCAAATAGGATGGTGTCTTCAAAATGCTAGTTTGGTCATATCAAATAACTCTCAGCTTCTTACATGCTATACTCAGAATTCCTTGAAATAGTATATGAAGCCTTTTATGATTTAACCTATGCTTCCACCTTATGCCTTCTATCTTATCCTAAATTTTATGAAGGTTCCACCCCAAAATCTGATATGTCAACCATACTGAAACACCTGCACTTCCTGGAATTATCTGTTTGAAACCGCCTTGATTTTACCTATACAATTTCCTTTTTCTAGAATGTCCTTCCCACCCATACCATCCCATTTAATCTACAATCTGGTTGAAAAACTTGCATTCATCTTTCACAACTCAACTCAATGATGACCTACTCTACAAAGCCTTTCCTGATCTTTCCAGAGGCTTATGAATTTATCTATTATTATTAGAGGCCCCCCATGTTATTATGGAAGGGCTGTCGCTACCATAAGTTGTCCTTAACAGTCTCCAGTCACATACCTGATTTAATCTATGTTGACTCCTATTCTCAATCTAAACATGGGTCGAGATGTCAAATATCATGGATGTTTGAATTAGGAAATTTGGAGGAATATTTATCTTGTTTTGCTTGGCATGGTACCCAGAAGCGTTTTTTCCAATATGTTGGCAAATTCGTAGGGTAAAAATTGCTTTGGTTTCTTCCTTATAACATCCTACTAGAATATAGCAGAGCTCTCTGTCCTAATTTGCTCAGTCCCCTCACTCATTGCTTATCTCCCACCTCTGTAACAGAATAACATGGATCTTCAATTATTTTATAGGTTCTATTACTAAAACAACAACTCCAAATCTACATATATTTATCTCTGTTAACCCATATTGATTACTAATTCCACTTATTTTTTTAACAATTATCATCAGCAAATTCAAAGATATAAGATACCTAAATGAAATGGATGAAGCAGATATGGAGCCTATATGAACCAACTGCACTATGACAGAAAGCAGACTGTGAGGTCCTCTCTAGGTTCTGTTACAATTACCTGGCACAGCCTAACGGTGCTCTGAAAACAAAAACAAATAAATACTTTATCAACACATCACTATCTTCTATAGCTAAATTGTAGCACTACTAACAAATGTGACATAATCTTGGAAAATGTTAGAAGACTAAGAAGGAGTCAGTAGTTACTGCTCAACAGTGCAAGTAGATAAGGTGTGTCATGGTTACATTTTTGTGGCAGGAGTGCTTTGGGTAAGATTAAAAATTTATGGTTATATTCTGTTAGAATTACTTGTAATTTGTTATGAAGAGCATTATCTTGTTAATGGAGCAATTTTTTTTTTCCGGTATGCGGGCCTGTCACTGCCGTGGCCTCTCCCATTGCGGAGCCCAGGCTCCGGACACGCAGGCTCATTGGCCATGGCTCATGGGCCCAGCTGCTCCGCTGCATGTGGGATCTTCCCGGACCAGGGCATGAACCCGTGTGCCCTGCATCGGCAGGCGGACTCTCAACCACTGCGCCACCAGACAAGCCCTTAATTTTTGAATAGATAATACATTCCCATATTCATTTATTCAGGCTGCTATAACAAAATACCATAGATTGGATGGCTTAAGCAACAGACATTTATTTTTCAGTTTTGGATGCTGAGAAGTCCAAGATCAATGTGCCAACCAATTTGATCCCTGGTGAGGACCCTCTTTTGGGCTTGTAGATGGCTTCCTTCTTGCTGTCTCCTCACATGACACAGAGAGAGCAATCTCTCTCTCTGTTTCTTCTTATAAAGCTATTAATCTCATCATGAGGGCCCCACCCTCACGACCTCATCTAACCCAAATTACCCCCTAAAGGCCCCATTTCCAAATACCATCATGTTGGGAGTTAGGGCTTCGACACACAAATTTGGGGGTACATTATTCAGTCCATAGCAATACCTATGGTTCAAAATTTTAAAAAGATAAAGGGCTATACAGTAAGATGCTTTTCTATTTCCCAGTTATTTACATTGTTTCTTATACAAGCACTATTAGTTCCTTATATATTGTGTAGAGATATTTTACCCATATACAAGCACATATGTGCTTGTATAACATATATGTGCTTGTATAATAATATAACATATTATTTATGTTTTATATACAACATATATACATGTTGTATTCCAACATGTATATATGTATATATGTTCCCATTTATACATGAATGCTAACATACTATATACACAATAGTTCACTTTCCTTTTTTCAGTTAACAATGTATCTTGGCAACCACTTTATATTGGAATACAAAGAACTACCTCATTTTTTTATATAGCATCATAAAATTCCATTGTTGGTTGTACTACAATTTATTCATCCAGTCCAATTGATTGATTGATTGATTGGTGTTTTGTTTCAAATGTGTTGCTATTAGAAACAATGCTTCATTAAACAAACTTATTCAAATTATATTTACATATGTGGGAGTATATCTGTAGTATAAATTTCTGAAAGGGAAATTGATAGGTAAAAGGATATATATTCATAATTTTAACTGAAATTCTAAAAGTACCTTTCACAAAGGTTGTGCTACTTTACATTCCTTGAAAACATAGTATATTTTAAAAATTTTGAATATTTGCTGATCGAGTGAGAGAAAAAATAGGCTTTTAATGTAGTTAACTATAGCTTGATGCAGTTTAAAAGTTCATATAAGTACATTATTTTTTTGTTTAAGATCTATTTTTATTTCCTTTACTGTTAATTGTCTATTCATATTATTTACCCAATCTGATGTATTGATGTTCTTTCCTTTATAAAATAATCACATTCCTTTTTCTTAGTTTGACATTTATCTTTTGGATTTGTTTATGATGGATTTTGACACCTATTTTCTTATTAGTAATATATATTTAAATATATAAATTATTTATTTGATGGCCTATGAGTTTATATGAACATTAGGAATGACTTTTCCACACCAAAGCTATAAAAGATTTCTCCCATAGTTTATTCTAGGGTTTTCTTTTTTCTGTTTGTTTACTTATTAGTTTCACCTTTTAAATTGAAAACCTGACCCATGTGGTAGTGAGCCTCTAAGATAGTCCCCAATTCCTGGTATTTATATTCTTATATAATCTTCTCCCATACTATTCCAGCATTGGTTTGTGAGAGCAGTAGGAATTAACAGAATTGATAGTATGTTACTTCTGAGTTTAGGTGATAAAAGATACTGCAGCTTCTGTCTTGGTTGTTTGTTATGTCTCAGATCATTTGATCTGGGGGAAGCAAGGTGCCATGTGATATTCAGCCTTCAATGTTTCCTTTCTTTTCTTGAAAGTAATAAATTCTCCATCCCTAGATGTATTCAAGCAGAAATTATAAGGTCATTAGTTAAATGTTATCAGTTCAGTATGTTTTCTGATAGGTCTATTTTGAGAATGTTTGCAACTCTGACTTTCTATCATATTCCAATATTTAATGTTATACATATTATATAATGTATAATAATATACATTATTATATGTAATATAATTATAAAAGTTTTAAGTATATTAGCATATATAATATAACAAATATAATAATATATATTATAATATAGTATAATAATTATAAAAGTTAAAAATATGATATTAGCATTACCAGAGCTCAAGACCCAAACTTCCCCAACTCATAATCATGCCAACCAAATAAAGGGGGTATTTTTGTTTGTGGATTTCTTTTTCCAGTATGAATCTCATGTCTCAAAATCCTATTAGGAGCTTCTGCTCTTGCTTAGAATACAGAAAGTTACAAGAGAACATTGCTCCTACCCCAACAATATGAACAAGCAATTTATAAAATCACAAGTTTAAAACTCCATCAGAGAGTTCAACAAGTAACAAAGAAACCTAAAAAACTAAAATACAAATTTTGATGTTCCAGTTAAAAAAAAAAGAAAAGATATTCATGACATTTTATATTTGACAGTTGATTGGGAGGAGAAGAAAGTTTTCACAGATTCTGGTAAGAGGAAAACAGCTAAACTGTTCACAAATATCTAAAGGCTGAGTGATTTAGATTTGTCCAATAAAACTCTTTCGTGATGATGGAAACATTCTATGTCTCCACTATCCAATATTGTAGCCACTAGCTATTCATGGCTTTTGAGAACTTGAAATGTGCCTAGTATGACTGAGGAACCAAATTTTTAGCATAATTTAATTTTTATATATCCACATGAGGCAAATGGCTATCATACTGGATGACACAGGTTTTAAATCTCTAGGATCTCCATAAAAATGATACATTACCCATCAAAAACTATTTCTCATAGATTCAACAAGTATTCACAAGAAAAACTGGGCTTGGGTCAGGAGATCTGTTAGAACACCCCCTGTGAGAAAAACCCACTGGTACTTTGGGAATTAATCTGAGTATGAAGCAATGGTTATCTACAAATGCTGGAGGGGTAGAAGAGGTGAGAAGCCCCCTCTACAAGGGATAGGCAAGTGGGTCCTCCTGAAGTCTTAGGACAGAGCAGATATATGAAACAAACAAACAAAAACCCACCAGGTACTAAGACACAGATCCTGCCAAAAAAATTCCGATTCTTGCATCAAACACTTTCAAGCAAGTAAACTGAATCTCAAAAGTCAAAACCCAGGCAAGACCCAGCTTAAGCAGAGGCTAATCATTCAAAACTCAACACTAATGGCCTGATTGGATAAGAAGCATACCTTTTCTTTGGTCTAAATATTATTTGCGTTAAAGGACACTAACCTCTCAGAGTAAATATCCAACATTTCAGAATATATACTTTACCCAAAGAGTAAGACAAAGTGATCCATCATCAAGAGAAGAAATCATTTATGTACTCAACCCAGAGATTCTCCTATATATTATGAAATTATTCAAGGGATACTTTAAGGAAAATATGTCAGAGTATCTAGTGGGAAGAGTGTACAACATGCTTAAAGAATTAAGGCATTTCAGCAGAGGACAGGAAACTATAAAAATGAGTCAAATGAAAATACTAGAAAGAAAAACTATGTTACTGGATATGGGGAACACCTTCAGTAGGTTTATTAACTGGAAAACAGAAGAAAAAGCAGTGAAATTGAAGGAAGGTCAATAAAATTATCCAAAGTAAAATACAAGGAGGAAAATGAGAGAAAATAATGGACTATAGCATGAATACCATGTGAGACAATATTACACAGTCTAACGTATGTATAATTGGACTAGCAGAAGGAAACAAGAGTGAAAATGGAGTAGAAGAAATATTTGAAGAGATACTAACCAAGCATTTTTCAAAATTTAAGACATCTATCCACAGACCCAAGAAACTCAGAGAAAGCCAAGCATGATGAATACAAAGAAATCAAACATTGTATCATCATAGTCAAATGATTGAAAATTGAAGACAAAAATAAAAGATACTTTGATGGCATCTAGAGACAAAAGACACCTTAAATAAAGAGAAACAACAAGAAGTCATGTGTCATCTTTATTAACCGAAACAAAGGAGTACAGGAAACAATTAAGGGAAATCATTTACATGCTAAAATAAATAATAAACCACCAGCCTAGAATTGTATATCCAGGAAAATTGTCTCCAGAAGTGAAGGAGAGAGTGAAAATAGCTAGTGAAAAATAGCTAGTGAAAATACCTGAAATCATTAATTTTCAGTAGAGTTAAGCTACAAGAAATCCTAAAAGAGATTATTCAGGAGAAAATAAATGATACCAGATAGAAATCCACTTCCACAGGAAGGAATAAAGACCATGTGAAAGAGTGCATATGTCAGTGAATATACATGACATTTTTATAAATTAGTGCTATTATATGTAAAATATATTATTTCTGTTACATACACACATGTACATATTTTTTAAAAGACTTCACTGTTTAAAATAATGTAATTTGTGATTATATCATATGCAGAAGCTAAATACTGATATATAACTAATAGGGCACAGAGACTAGGAGGGGTAATTAAAAACACATAATTGTAAAGCTCTAATATTATTGGTTAAGTAGGATAATGCTGAAAGGTAAGCTATGATAAAATAAAGATATATATTATACTCTACAGACTATCCAACAAACATATACACATTACATGTGCCTGTATACACACACAAACATGAAAAATATAATGGAATACTACAAGATACTTGATTCACCTCTTGCAATGAAAGCAGCAAAGGAGAAACAGGCACAAGAAGTCAGGTAGTACTAACGAAAATAAAACAAGAAGAGAGTAGACTTAAACCCAAGCAAATCAATTATTATATTAAACATGAATAGACTAAAGATTTCAAATAAAAATCAGATTGTCAGACTGAATAAAAAAGCAAGAACCAACTATATGTTGATTATAAAAAACATATTAAATATAGAGAAACATACAGGTTAAAAATAAAAGGTGGGAGGGTATGTATCATGGAAATACTAATCATAAGAAATCTGGTATGGCTATACTTACAAGGGGCATAAGACTTCAAGATGAAGAGGCTTACCAATATTAAAGAAAAGCATTTTGCAATGTTAAAAGGGTCAATTCATTAAGAAGACAGTTATCTTACTGTAACAACAAAGCTGTAAGATACATCAAGCAAAAATGACAAAAGTAAAAGTAAAACATTTTTAAATCCATGATTATAGTTAGAGATGTTGATAATCTTCTCTTAGTATTGATAATTAATAGATCAAATACACAGCAAATCAGCAAAGATATAGAAGACACAAATAACACTATCAACAAAGTTGACTTAATTTACATTTATAAAATACTATGCCTGACAACTGCTAAGTGTAAGTGCTAAATAAAACTTCTAAGATACACACAGATAAATCACAACAATAGAATATATACAGGCTGTTAAACAAGTCTAAATAAACTTAAGTGGATTTAAATCCTATATAGTATTTTTCCTCATTAAACTTGTGAGGCAAAATAAGCCAGACACAAAAGAGTACATGCTGCATAATTCTGCTTAAATGAAGTTGAAAACAAATGAATCTAATTTCTGGTGATACACTTCAGACTAGTTGTTGTTTGGGGTGTCAGGGTGAGTTGTGATGGCCTGCAAAGGATCATAAAGGAACATTCTGTGGAAATATGAGTTACCCAGTGTATACATTTCTCTCAATTCATTTAATTAATTATGCATTTTAAAAGGATTCATTTTATTATAAAATGAATAATTATAAATTATTTTAATCAAACTTTATTAAGGCATAATTTATAAATTGTAAATAATAATTACATATTATAAATAATAATTTTAAATTATAAATTATGCCTTAATAAAGTTTGATTAAAAAAAAGAACAAACATCATGTCTCTCATTAAAGAAACAACAGGGGGATTCCCTGGTGGCACAGTGGTTGAGAGTCCACCTGCCGATGCAGGGGACACGGGTTCGTGCCCCGGTCCGGGAAGATCCCACATGTCGCAGAGCGGCTGGGCCCGTGAGCCATGGCCGCTGGGCCTGCGCATCCAGAGCCTGTGCTCCACAACGGGAGAGGCCACAACAGTGAGAGGCCCATGTACCGCAGAAAAGAAAAAGAAACAGGAGCCAGGGTAAACACTGGGGAAGGACTTTTACCATATGAAACAGAAGGTTGTCTGAAATCACCCTATGTGTCCTGATAAAGACAACCTGGAAGGCTGTGTCAGGAGAAGAGAGAAATAAGAGATATTCTTTGGTATCACCCATACACAACCATCCTCCTAATGGGTCTTTTAAACACACTGGTGATGGCCTTTCAGTGTGAATCTGATTGTGAATGCTGAGTAAATATGTCCCTGTAATCACACACTTCTTTCAGGTTTTACCACTTAATCTCCTCCTAGAAACCTGCTAGGATATGCATCCACCAAATATCCATAACCCTTACCATTTTACTCTCTCTAAATTTAGAACAGATCACTTTCTTATCTCTTAATACGAACCTTCCTCATGATACTCCAATACCTGAGGATAAATCCCCTTTTTATACTTCTGTTCCTTAGGAATTGTTTATTTACTATGTAATAATTTGGGTACATGTGTATCTCCCATTTTATATTTGTAACAGAACCTCTGCCACTTACATTATTTCTACATTTGGCATTGAAGTGGTTGAAATAGAGTGTCTCACTACAGAAGTGGTATTTGATGTAGAAATTAAAGTATAAACAGCTTACTTCATATGTTGATGAGGAATTAAAAGAACATTTTAGGTGGAGGGAAAGGCATGTGCCAAAAGACAGATTTAAAAAATCTCAGGGTCTAGCACTTTCAAGATGGTGGAGGAGTAAGAGGTGGAGATCACCCTCCTCCCCACAAATACATCAAAAATACATTTACATGTGGAACAACTCCTACAGAACACCTATTGAACGTTGGCAGAAAACCTCAGACCTTCCAAAAGGCAAGAAATTCCCCACGTACATGTATAGGGCAAAAGAGAAAAGAAACAACAGAGACAAAATAATAGGGATGGGACCTAGACCTCTGGGAGGGAACTGTGAAGGAGAAAAAGTTTCCATACACCAGGAAGCCCCTTCACTGGTGGAGATGGGGGCGGGGGAGGGAAGCTTCAGAGCCACAGAGGAGAGCACAGCAATAGGGGTGCAGAGAGGGCAAAGCGGAGAGATTCCCGAACAGAGGATCACTGCCGACCAGCACTCACCAGCCTGAGAGGCTTGTCTGCTCACCCACCGGGGCAGGCGGGGCTGGGAGCTGAGGCTTAGGCTTCAGAGGTCAGATCCCAGGGAGAAGACTGGGGTTGGCTGCAGGAACACAGCCTGAAGGAGACTAGTACACCACAGCTAGCCGGGAAGGAGTCCAGGAAAAGTCTGGACCAGCCTAAGAGGCAAGAGAACGTTGTTTCAGGGTGTGCCTAAACAAGCTCCAGAGATGGGTGTGAGCCGTGGCTATCAGTGTGAACGTCAGAGACAGGCATGAAATGCTAAGGCTGCTGCTGCACACAGCAAGAAGCCTGTGTGCAAGCACAGAAAACAATCCACACCTCCCTTCCCAGGTGCCTGTGCAGCCCGCCACTGCCAGGGTCCCATGATCCAGCTACAACTTCCCCGGGAGAACGCACGGCACACCTCAGGCTGTTGCAAGGTCAAGCTGGCCTCTGCCACTGCAGGCTCAGCCCACATTCCATACCACTCCCTCACCCCAGCGTGACGGAGCCAGAGCCCCCTAATTAGCCACTCCTTTAACTTACCCCTGTGTGGGCGAAGAACAGACGCCAGAGGGGGACCTACATGCAGAGGCGGGGCAAAATCCAAAGCTGAACCCCAGGAACTGTGCGAACAAAGAAGAGAAAGGGAAATTTCTCCCAGCAGCCTCAGGAGCAGCAGATTAAATCTGCTATACCCTGCATCTCTGGAATACCTGAATAGACAATGAATCATCCCAAAATTGGGATGGTGGACTTTGGGAGCAATTGTAGGCTTGTGGTTTGCTATACGCAACTGACTCGTTCCTGGTTTTATGTTTATCTTAGTTTAGTATTTAGAGTTTACTATCATTGGTAGATTTGTTTATTGATTTGGTTGCTCTCTTCCTTTTTTTAAATTTTACTAATATTTTTTATTTTAATAACTTTATTTTGTTTCCATCATTTCTTCTCCGTTTTCTTCTGAGGTGATGGCTGACAGGGTCTAGGTGCTCCAGCTGGCTGTCAAGCCTGAGCCTCTGAGGTGGCAGAGCTGAGTTGAGGACACAGGACCAATAGAGACCTCACAGCCACAAGTAATATCAATCGGCAAGAGCTCTCCCAGAGATCTCCATCTCAACACAAAGACCCTGCTCCACTCAATGACCAGCAAGGGCAAGTGCTGAACAACCCATGCCAAGAAAAAAGCAACACAGGAACACACCACCACCCATTAGCAGAGAGGCTGCCTAAAGTCATACAGCAGAACACAGGCACCAGTGCCCTCCACCAGGAAGCCTACACAACCCATGAAACAAAACTCAGCCACTGGGGGAAGACACCAAAAACAACAGGAACTACAAAACTGCAGCCTGCAAAAAGGAGACCCCAAACAAAGTAAGTTGAGCAAAATGAGAAAAGAGAGAAATATGCAGCAGATGAAAGGAACAAGTAAAAACCCACCAGACAAAACAAATGAAGAGGAGAACAGCAGTCTACCTGAAAAAGACTTCAGAGTAATGACAGTAAAGATGATCCAAAATCTTGTAAATAGAATGGAGAAAACACAAGAAAATTTTAATAAGGACCTAAAAGAACTACAGAGCAAACAAACAATGATGAACAACACAATAAATGAAATTAAAAATTATCTAAAAGGAATCAAGACCAAAATAACTGAGGCAGAAACACGGATAAGTCACCTGGAATATAAAATCGTGGAAGTAACTACTGCAGATCAGAAAAAAGAAACAAGAATGAAAATAAGTGAGGATAGTCTCAGAGACCTCTGGGACAACATTAAAAGTGTCAACATTCAAATGATAGGGGTCTCAGAAGAAGAAGAGAAAAAGAAAGGTTCTGAGAAAATATTTGAACACATCATACTTGAAAATTTCCCTAACATGGGAAAGGAAATAATCAATCAAGTCCAGGAAGCACAGAGAGTCTCATACATGATAAATCCAAGGAGAAACACACCAAGAAACATATTAATCAAACTATCAAAAATTAAATACAATGAAAAGATATTATAAGCAGCAAGGGAAAAGCAACAAATAACATGAAAGGGAACACCATAAGGATAACAGCTGATCTTTCAGCAGAAACTCTGCAAGCCAGAAGGGACTGGCAGGACATATTTAAAGTGATGAAGGAGAAAAACCTACAAACAAGATTACTCTAACCAGCAAGGATCTCATTCAGATTTGATGGAGAAATTAAAACCTTTATAAACAAGCAAAAGCTGAGAGAGTTCGGCACCGCCAAACCAGCTTTACAACAAACGCTAAAGGAACTTCTCTAGGCAAGAAACACAACAGAAGGAAAAGACCTACAATAACAAACCCAAAACAATTCAGAAAATGGAAATAGGAACATACGTATTGATAATTACCTTAAATGTAAATGGATTAAATGCTCCAACCAAAAGACATAGACTGGTTGAATGGATACAAAAACAAGACCCGTATATATGCTGTCTACAGGAGAACCACTTCAGACATAGGGACACATGCACAAACTGAAAGTGAGGGGATGGAAAAAGATATCCCATGCAAATGGAAATCAAAAGAAAGCTGGAGTAGCAATTCTCATATCAGAAAAAATAGACTTTAAAATAAAGTCTATTACAAGAGACAAAGAAGAACACTATGTAATGATCAAGGGACAATCCAAGAAGAATATAAAACGACTATAAATATTTATGTACCTAACAGAGGAGTATCTCAATACATAAGGCAAACGCTAACAGCCATAAAAGGGGAAATTGACAGTAACACAATCATAGTAGGGGACTTTAACACCCCACTTTCACCAATGGACAGATGATCCAAAATGAAAATAAATAAGGAAACACAAGCTTTAAAGGACACATTACACAAGATGGGCTTAATTAATACTTATAGGAAATTCCAACTAAAAACAACAGAATACACTTTCTTCTCAAGTGCTCATGGAACATTTTCCACAACAGATCATATCTTGGGTCACAAATCAAGCCTCGGTACATTTAAGAAAACTGAAATCAGATGAAGTCTCTTTTCTGACCACAATGCTACGAGACTAGATATGAATTACAGGAAAAAAAAACTGTAAAAAATACAAACACATGGAGGCTAAAGAATACACTACTAAATAACCAAAAGATAACTGAAAAAATCAAAGAGGAAATCAAAAAATACCTAGAGACAAATGACAATGAAAACACGACAATCCAAAACCTATGGGATGCAACAAAAGCAGTTCTAAGAGGGAAGTTTATAGCTATACAAGGATACCTCAAGAAACAAGAAAAATCTCAGATAAGCATTCTAACTTTACACCTAAAGGAACTACAGAAAGAAGAACAAACAAAACCCAAAGTTAGCAGAACGAAAGAAAGTATAAAGATCAGAGCAGAAATAAATGAAATAGAAACAAAGAAAACAATAGTAAAGATCAATAAAACTAAAAACTGGTGCTTTCAGAAGATAAACAAAATTGATAAACCATTAGCCAAACTCATCAAGAAAAAGAGGGAGAGGACTCAAATCAATAAAATTAGAAATGAAAAAGTAGAAGTTACAACAGACACTGGAGAAATACAAAGCATCCTAAGAGACTACTACAAGCAATTCTATGTCAGTAAAATGGACAACATGGAAGAAATGGACAAATTTTTCGAAAGGTATAACCTTCCAAGACTGAACCAGGAACAAACAGAAAATATGAACAGACCAATCACAAGTAATGAAATTGAAACTGTGATTAAAAATCTTCCAACAGGGGACGAGGGGGAAGATGGAGGAAGAGTAAGACGTGGAGATCACCTTCCTCCCCACAGATACATCAGAAATACATCTACACGTGGAACAACTCCTAAAGAACACCCACCGAATGCTGGCAGAATAGCTCAGACCTCCCAAAAAGCAAGAAACTCCCCATGTACTTGGGTAGGGCAAAAGAAAAAAGAATAAACAGAGACAAAAGAATAGGGATGGGACCTGCATGAGTGGGAGGGAGCTGTGAAGGAGGAAAGGTTTCCACACACTAGAAGCCCCTTCACAGGCAGAGACTGCGGGTGGTGGAGGTGGAAAGCTTCGGAGCCATGGAGGAGAGCGCAGCAACAGCATGCGGAGGGCAAAGTGGGGAGATTCCCGCACAGAGGATCAGGGCCGACCAGCACTCACCAGCCCGAGAGGCTTGTCTGCTCACCCGCTGGGGCGGGCGGGGACTGGCAGCTGAGGCTTGGGCTTCCGTCTATCAGAGGGAGAGGAATGGCAGCGTAAACACAGCCTGAAGGGGCTAGTGCACCATGGCTAGCCGGGAGGGAGTCCTAGGAAAAGTCTGGACCTGCCGAAGAGGCAAGAGACTTTTCTTGCCTCTTGTTTCCTGGTGTGCGAGGAAAGGGGATTCAGAGCACTGCTTAAAGGAGCTCCAGAGATGGGCGCGAGCCGCGGCGATCAGCATGGACCCCAGAGATGGGCATGAGATGCTAAGGCTGCTGCTGCACCACCAAGAAGCCTCTGTGGAAGCACAGGTCACTCTCCACACTGCCCCTCCCGGGAGCCTGTGCAGCCCGCCACTGCCAAGGACCCGAGATCCAGAGAAAAATTCCCCAGGAGAACCCACGGCATGCCTCAGGCTGGTACCACGTCCCGCCAGCATCTGCCGCTGCAAGCTTGCCCTGCACTCCGTGCCCCTCCCTCCCCGCAGCCTGAGTGAGCCAGAGCCCCAGAAGCAGCTGCTCCTTTAACCCCGTCCTGCCTGAGCGAAGAACAGACACACTCAGGCGACCTACACGCAGAGGCAGGGCCAAATCCAAAGCTGAGCCCTGCAGCCCTGCAGCCCTGTAGCCCATGCAGCCTCAGGAGCAGTGGATTAAAGCTCCACAATCAACATGATGTACCCTGCATAGGGGGAATAACTGAATAGACAGTGAATCATCCCAAATTGAGGAGGTGGACTTTGAGAGCAAGATATATTATTTTTCCCCTTTTCCTCTTTTTGCGAGTGTGCAGGTGTATGCTCCTCTGTGAGATTTTGTCTGTACAGCTTTGCTTTCACCATTTGTCATAGGATTATCTCCGTCTGTCTTTTTTAATTTTTTTTTACTTAAAAAATTTTTTTTCTTAATAATTATTTTTTCTTTAAATAACTTTATTTTCTTTTACCTTATTTTATTTTATTTTATCCTCTTTCTGTCTTTCTTTCTTTCTACATTTCTCCCTTTTATTCTGAGCCGTGTGGATGAAAGGCTCTTGGTGCTGCAGCCAGGACTCACTGCTGTGCCTCTGAGGTGGGAGAGACAACTTCAGGACACTGGTCCACAAGAGACCCCCCAGCTCCACATAATATCAAATGGCAAAAATCTGCCAGAGATCTCCATCTCAAAACCAACACACAGCTGCACTCAACGACCCACAAGCTAGAATGCTGGACACCATATGCCAAACAACTAGCAACACAGGAACACAATCACAGCCATTAGCAGAGAGGCTGCCTAAAATCATAATAAGGCCACAGACATCCCAAAACACACCACAAGACGTGGATCTGCCCACCAGAAAGACAATATCCAGCCTCATCCACCAGAACACAGGCACTAGTCCCCTCCACCAGGAAGCCTACACAACCCACTGAACCAATGTTAGCCACTGGGGACAGACACCAAAAACAATGGGAACTACGAACCTGCAGCCTCCAAAAAGGAGACCCCAAACACAGTAAGGTAAGCAAAATAAGAAGACAGAAAAACACACAGCAGATGAAGGAGGAAGATAAAAATCCACCAGACCTCACAAATGAAGAAGAAATAGGCAGTCTACCTGAAAAAGAATTCAGAATAATGATAGTAAAGATGATCCAAAATCCTGGAAATAGAATAGAGAAACTGCAAGAAACATGTAACAAAGACCCAGAAGAACTAAAGAGGAAACAAGCAATGATGAACAACACAATAAATGAAATTAAAAATACTCTAGAAGGGATCAATAGCAGAATCACTGAGGCAGAAGAAGGGATAAGTGACCTGGAAGATAAAATAGTGGAAATAACTACTGCAGAGCAGAATAAAGATAAAAGAATGAAAAGAACTGAGGACAGTCTCAGAGGCCTCTGGGACAACATTAAATGCACCAACATTCGAATTATAGGGGTTCCAGAAGAAGAAGAGAAAAAGAAAGGGACTGAGAAAATACTTGAAGAGATTATTGTTGAAAACTTCCCGAATATGGGAAAGGAAAGAGTTAATCAAGTCCAGGAAGCAAAGAGAGTTCCATACAGGATAAATCCAAGGAGAAACAAACCAAGACACATATTAATCAAACTACCAAAAATTAAATACAAGGAAAATATATTAAAAGCAGCAAGGGAAAAACAACAAATAACACACAAGGGAATCCCCATAAGGTTAACAGCTGATCTTTCAGCAGAAACTCTGCAAGCCAGGAAGGGACTGGCAGGACATATTTAAAGTGATGAAGGAGAAAAATCTACAACCAACATTACTATACCCAGCAAGGATCTCATTCAGATTTGATGGAGAAATTAAAACCTCTACAGACAAGCAAAAGCTGAGAGAGTTCAGCACCACCAAACCAGCTTTACAACAAATGCTAAACGATCTTCCCTAGGCAAAAAACACAAGAGAAGGAAAAGACCTACAATAACAAACCCAAAACAATTCACAAAATGGTCACAGGAACATACATATCGTTAATTACCTTAAAGGTAATTGGATTAAATGTGCCCACCAAAAGACACAAACTGGCTGAATGGATACAGAAACAAGACCCATATATATGCTGTCTACAAGACACCCACTTCAGACCTAGGGACACATACAGACTGAAAGTGAGGGGATGGAAAAAGATATTCCATGCAAATGGAAACCAAAAGAAAGCTGGAGTAGCAATTCTCATATTAGACAAAATAGACTTTAAAATAAAAACCATTATAAGGACAAAGAAGGACACTACATAATAATCAAGGAATTGATCCAAGAAGAAGATATAACAATTGTAACTATTTATGCACCCAACATAGGAGCACCTCAATACATAAAACAAATACTAACCGCCATAAAAGGGGAAATCAATAGTAAGACATTCATAGTAGGAGACTTTAACACCCCAATTTCACCAATGGAGAGATCATCCAAAATGAAAATAAATAAGGAAACACAAGCATTAAATAATACATTAAACAAGATGGACTTAACTGATATTTATAGGACATTCCATCCAAAAACAACAGAATACACATTTTTCTCAAGTGCTCATGGAACATTCTCCAGGATAGATCATATCTTGGGTCACAAATCAAGCCTTGGTAAAATTAAGAAAACTGAAATTGTATCAAGTATCTTTTCCGACCACAATGCTATGAGACTAGATATCAATTACAGGAAAAGATCTGTAAAAAAATACAAACACATGGAGGCTAAACAATACACTACTTAATAACGAAGTGATCACTGAAGAAATCAAAGAAGAAATTAAAAAATACCTAGAAACAAATGACAATGGAGACACGACGACCCAAAACCTATGGGATGCCACAAAAGCAGTTCAAAAAGAGAAGTTTATAGCAATACAATCCTACCTTAAGAAACAGGAAACATATCAAATAAACAACCTAACAGTGCACCTAAAGCTATTAGAAAAAGACGAACAAACACACCCCAAAGTTAGCAAAAGGAAAGAAATGATAAAGATCAGATCAGAAATAAATGAAAAAGAAATGAAGAAAACGATAGCAAAGATCAATAAAACTAAACGCTGGTTCTTTGAAAAGATAAACAAAATAGATAAACCATTAGCCAGACTCATTAAGAAAAAAAGGGAGAAGACTCAAATCAATAGAATTAGAAATGAAAAGGAGAAGTAACAACTGACACTGCAGAAATAAAAAAGATCATGAGAGATTACTACAAGCAACTCTATGCCAATAAAATGGACAACCTGGAAGAAATGGACAAATTCGTAGAAATGCACAACCTGCCAAGAATGAATCAGGAAGAAATAGAAAATATGAACAGGCCAATCACAAGCACTGAAATTGAGACTGTGATTAAAAATCTTCCAACAAACAAAAGCCCAGGACCAGAGGGCTTCACAGGCGAATTCTATGACGCATTTACAGAAGAGCTAACATCTATACTTCTCAAATTCTTCCAAAATATAGCAGAGGGAGGAACACTCCCAAATTCCTTGTACGAGGCCACCATCACCTTGATACCAAAACCAGACAAGGATGTCACAAAGAAAGAAAACTACAGGCCAATATCACTAATGAACATAGATGCAAAAATCCTCAACAAAATACTAGCAAACAGAATCCAACAGCACATGAAAAGGATCGTACACCATGATCAAGTGGGGTTTATTCCAGGAATGCAAGGATTCTTCAATATACGCAAATCTATCAATGTGATAAACCATATTAACAAATTGTAGGGGAAAAACCATATGATCATGTCAATAGATGCAGAGAAAGCTTTTGCCAAAATTCAACACCCATTTATGATAAAAACCCTGCAGAAAGTAGGCATAGAGGGAACTTTCCTCAACATAATAAAGGCCATATATAACAAGCCCACAGCCAACGTCATCCTCAATGGTGAAAAACTGAAAGCATTTCCACTAAGATCAGGAACAAGACAAGGTTGCCCACTCTCACCACTCTTATTCAACATAGTTTTGGAAGTTTTAGCCACAGCAATCAGAGAAGAAAAGGAAATAACAGGAATCCAAATCGGAAAAGAAGAAGTAAAGCTGTCACTGTTTGCAGATGACATGATACTATACATAGAGCATCCTAAAGAGGCTACCAGAAAACTACTAGAGCTAATCAATGAGTTTGGTAAACTAGCAGGATACAAAATTAATGCACAGAAATACCTGGCATTCCTATATACTAATGATGAAAAATCTGAAAGTGAAATTAAGAAAACACTCCCATTTACCACTGCAACAAAAAGAATAAAATATCTAGGAATAAACCTACCTAAGGAGATAAAAGACCTGTATGCAGAAAATTATAAGACACTGATGAAAGAAATTAAAGATGATACAAATATATGGAGAGATATACCATGTTCTTGGATTGGAAGAATCAACATTGTGAAAATGACTCTACTACCCAAAGCAATCTACAGATTCAATGCAATCCCTATCAAACTACCACTGGCATTTTTCACAGAATTAGAACAAAAAATTTCACAATTTGTATGGAAACACAAAAGAACCTGAATAGCCAAAGCAACCTTGAGAACGAAAAACGGAGCTGGAGGAATCAGGCTCCCTGCCTTCAGACTATACTACAAAGCTACAGTAATCAAGACAGTATGGTACTGGCACAAAAACAGAAAGATAGGTCAATGGAAAAGGATAGAAAGCCCAGAGATAAACCCACGCACACATGGACACCTTATCTTTGATAAAGGAGGCAGGAATGTACAGTGGAGAAAGGACAGCCTCTTCAATACGTGGTGCTGGGAAAACTGGACAGGTACATGTAAAAGTATGAGATTAGATCACTCCCTAACACCATACACAAAAATAAGCTCAAAATGGATTAAAGACCTAAATGTAAGGCCAGAAACTATCAAACTCTTAGAGGAAAACATAGGCAGAACACTCTATTACATACAACACAGCAAGATTCTTTTTGACCCACCTCATAGAGAAATGGAAATAAAAACAAAAATAAACAAATGGAACCTAATGAAACTTAAAAGCTTTTGCACAGCAAAGGAAACCATAAACAAGACCAAAAGACAACCCTCAGAATGGGAGAAAATATTTGCAAATGAAGCAACTGACAAAGGATTAATTTCCAAAATTTACAAGCAGCACATGCAGCTCAATAACAAAAAAACAAACAACCCAATCCAAAAATGGGCAGAAGACCTAAATAGACATTTCTCCAAAGAAGATATACAGACTGCCAACAGACACATAAATGAATGCTCAACATCACTAAGCATTAGAGAAATGCAACTCAAAACTACAATGAGACATCATCTCACACCAGTCAGAATGGGCATCATCAATAAATCTACAAACAATAAATGCTGGAGAGGGTGTGGAGAAAAGGGAACACTCTTGCACTGCTGGTGGGAATGTAAATTGATACAGCCACTATGGAGAACAGTATGGCGGTTCCTTAAAAAACTACAAATAGAAGTACCGTACGACCCAGCAATCCCACTACTGGGCATATACCCTGAGAAAACCATAATTCAAAAAGAGACATGTTCCAAAATGTTCATTGCAGCTTTATTTACAATAGCCAGGAGATGGAAGCAACTGAAGTGTCCATCATCAGATGAATGGATAAAGAAGATGTGGCACATATATACAATGGAATATTACTCAGCCATAAAAAGAAACGAAATTGAGTTATTTGTAGTGAGATGGATGGACCTATAGTCTGTCATACAGAGTGAAGTCAGTCAGAACGAGAAAGACAAATACTGTATGCTAACACATATATATGGAATCTAAGAAAACAAATGTCATGAAGAACCTAGGGGTAAGACAGAAATAAAGACACAGACCTACTAGAGAATGGACTTGAGGATATGGGGAGGGGGAAGGGTAAGCTGTGACAAAGTGAGAGAGTGGCATGGACATATATACACTACCAAACGTAAAACAGATAGCTAGTGGGAAGCAGCCGCATTGCACAGGGAGATCAGCTTGGTGCTTTGTGACCACCTGGAGGGGTGGGATAGGGAAGGTGTGAGGGAGGGAAATGCAAGAGGGAAGAGATATGGGAACATATGTATATGTATAACTGATTCACTTCGTTATAAAGCAGAAACTAACACACCATTGTAAAGCAACTGTACTCCAATAAGGTGAAAAAAAAGTATTCCAACAAACTATAGTCCAGGACCAGATGGCTTCACAGAAGAATTCTACCAAACATTTAGAGAAGAGCTAACAGCCATCGTTCTCAAATTCTTCCAAAAAATTGCGGAGGAAGGAACACTTCCAAACTCATTTTATGAGGCCATCAACACACTGAAAACAAAACGAGACAAAGATACTACATAAAAGGAAAATTACAGACCAATATCACTGATGAATATAGAGGCAAATATCCTCAACAAAATACTAGCAAACAGAATCCTACAACACATTAGAAGGATCATACACCATTTTCAAGTTTATCTCAGGGATGCAAGGATTCTTCAATATACACAAATCAATCAATGTGATACACCATATTAACAAACTGAACAATAAAAATCATATGATCAGCTCAATAGATGCAGCAAAAGCTTTTGACAATATTCAACACTCCTTTATGATAAAAAACTCTCCAGAAACTGGGCATAGAGGGAACTCACTTCAATATAATATAAGCCATATTCAACAAACCCAAAAGAAACATCATTCTCAATGGTGAAAAACTGAAAGCATTTCTTCTAAGATCAGGAACAAGAAAAGGATTTCCACTCTCGCCACTATTATTCAACATAGTTTTGGAAGTCCTAGCCATGGCAATCAGAGAAGAAAAGGAAATAAAAAGAATACAAATTGGAAAAGAAGAAGTGAAGCTTTCACTGTTTGAAGATGACATGACACTATACATAGAGAATCCTAATGATGCCACCAGGAAACTACTAGAGCTAATCAATGAATTTGGTAAAGTTGCAGGATACATAATTAATGCACAGAAATCTCTTGTATTCCTATACTCTACTGATGAAAAATCTGCAAGTCAAATTAAGGAAACACTCCCATTTACCACTGCAACAAAAAGAATAAAATACGTAGGAATAAACCTACCTAAGGAGACAGAAGACCTGTATGCAGAAAACTGTAAAACACTGATGTAGGGAATTAAAAATGATACCAACAGATGGCAAGATATACCGTGTTCTTGGATTGAAAGAATCAATATTGTGAAAATGACTATACTACCCAAAGCAATCTACAGATTCAATACAATCCCTATCAAATTACCAATGGCATTTTTATGAAACTAGAACAAAAAATCTTAAAATTTGTATGGAGACACAAAAGACCCCAAATAGCCCAAGCAGGCTTGAGGGAAAAAAACAGAGCTGGAGGAATCAGGCTCCCTGACTGCAGACTACACTACAAAGCTACAATAATCAAGACAATATGGTACTTACACAAAAACAGAAACCTAGATCAATGGAACAAGACAGAAAGCTCAGAGATAAAACCACACACCTATGGTCAACTAATCTATGACAAAGGAGGCAAGGATATACAATGGAGAAAAGCCAGTCTCTTCAATAAGTGGTGCTGGGAAAACTGGACAGCTACGTGTAAAAGAATGAAATTAGAAAACTCCCTAACACCACATACAAAAATAAACTCAAAATGGATTAGAGACCTAAATGTAAGTTGGGACACTATAAAACTCTTAGAGGAAAACATAGGAAGAACACTGTTTGACATAAATCACAGTGAGATCTTTTCTGATACACCTCCTACAGTAGTGGAAATAAAAAACAAAAATAAACAAATGGGACCTAATGAAACTTAAAAGCTTTTGCACAGCAAAAGAAACCGTAAACAAGATGAAAAGACAACCCTCAGAATGGGAGAAAACATGTACAAGTGAAGGAACTGACAAAGGATTAATCTCCAAAATTTACAAGCAGTTCATGCAGCTCAATATCAAAAAAACAAACAACCCAATCCAAAAATGGGCAGAAGACCTAAATAGACATTTCTCCAAAGAAGATATACAGATTGCCAACAAACTCAAGAAAGGATGCTCAACATCACTAATCATTAGAGAAATGCAAATCAAAACTACAATGAGATATCACCTCACACCAGCCAGAATGGTCATCACAAAAAAATCTACGAACAATAAATGCTGGAGTAGGTGTGGAGAAAGGGGAACCCTCTTGCACTGTTGTTGGGAATGTAAATTGATACAGCCACTATGGAGAACAGTATGGAGGTCCTTAAATAACTAAAAATAGAACTACCATACGACCCAGCCATCCCACTACTGGGCATATACCCTGAGAAAACCATAATTCAAAAAGAGTCATGTTCCAAAGTGTTCATTGCAGCTTTATTTACAATAGCCAGGAGATGGAAGCAACCGAAGTGTCCATCATCGGATGAATGGATAAAGAAGATGTGGCACATATATACAGTGGAATATTACTCAGCCATAAATAGAAATGAAATTGACTTATTTTTAGTGAGATGGATGGACCTAGAGTCTGTCATACAGAGTGAAGTCAGAAAGAGAAAAAGAAATACCATATGCTAACACGTATATATGGAATCTAAAAAAGTAAATAAATAAACTGGTCATGAAGAACCTAGGGGAAGACAGGAATAAAGACACAGACCTACTAGCGAATGGACTTGAGGATATAGGGAGGGAGAAGGGTAAGCTGGGACAAAGTGAGAGAGTAGTATGGACATATATACACTACCAAACGTAAAACAGACAGCTAATGGGAAGCAGCCGCATAGCACAGGGAGATCAGCTCGGTGCTTTGTGACCACCTAGAAAGGTGGGATAGGGAGGGTGGGAGGGAGGGAGACGCAAGAGGGAAGAGATATGGGGACATATGTATATGTATAACTGATTCACTTTGTTATAAAGCAGAAACTGACACACCATTGTAAAGCAATTATACTCTAATAAAGATGTTAAAAAAACAACCAAAATGTGGAAAAACAAACACTTAACGAAAACTAACCCATTAACATATGTGTGTGTGGAATGGAAGGGGAGGATAGATTCAAACATGAAAGATGCTTATAAGAAGCCAGTGTGATATCGAATTCTCCATGTCATTTAATAAGCAGACTACCCATGACTGGGTGTCTGACCTTTTGACCCAAGTAACTCATAACTGAAGTGTCTGCTAGATAATTTTCATCTGAAAACAAGGCTCCACCTTCATTACCTTAGCACCTCCCTAAGACCCCACCTGCCAATACCATTATCTTTAGGGGTCAGGCTTTCAACCTATGAATTTTAGTTGGACACAAACATTCAGATCATAGCAATGTGACACCACTCTCCTGTACTTATCCCCAAAGACCATGCCCTTTGAGAGCTAGCCTTTGTTCACACCAAGTCTTCATTCTGGAATACTTTTTTCCAACTATAGAGATACTACTACTCCCTAAAGGCTTCTGCATATTTGTATTGTCACCTCCAGTAAAGGACAGAGATCTTACCACTATACTAGACATGTTTATAATAAATAATTTCATGGATTCTCACAAAAACTCTGTGAGCTATTATTTCTGCACTTTACATAAGAAGAAACTGAGTCTCAAATAGGTTAAGTACCTTGCCCAAAGGTACACAGCTAATTCACGTAGAAATCAGCAGCTACCGTATCCAATTCTGTCTAACTCCAATGCTTGCATTCTTTCTATTCTTCACAGTATTGTCTCTAAAGTGCCATACTCATACTCTAAAAAAGATGTTTTTTCCCCTCTGTAGTGTTAAGTGGAATCAAGCAACTAGTTCTAGAGTGTCCACTCCTGTGCTAAGCAATGGCAAGAGAACATCAAAACAAACTGGGTTTATCACCATCCTCCTCAAGATAGGTAAAGCAAGTTATTTATATAGTAGACCTTGACTCCATAGTAGCTTGATCAACTGCCCCAGTTTGAGTGAGACTGTCCAGTTTGAGCACTGAAAATCCCCCATCTCATGAAACAACTCAGTCCTGGGCAAACTGGAAGGAATGGTTGTCATAACTCCTCCAGCAGAGTAGAAACATCTTGAAATATTTTTAACACTCATAATATGACCAACTAAGTAGGAAAGGGGAGGCAAACATCAATATTTATTTTTAAATTGCTAGAATTAGGAAACACTGTTCAAAAGCAGCGGCTCTTTTTGAACCAACAGCATACACATCACCTGGATACTTTCTAGAAAAGCAAATATTCTGACCCTACCCCAGACCTAGGAAATCAGAGGCTCTGGGGCTGTGGCCCTGAAATGTGTATTTTAACAAGCCCTCTGGGTGATACTGATGTGCACTCAATTTTGAGAGTCACTGCTCTAAAGAAATGACAGGAAAGCACCTGTCCCCTCCCAGTGTCTCAAGTGCCATCTCCCGTGAACTCTGCTGTGGTCAGCCTGCCATCACACTGCTGCTTTCCTTTGTCAGCTCCTACATGCCATTTCAGTCTCCTTTTGCACTTATTTGCCACTGCTTTGAATATGAATAATACCAACATTGTGACATGTTTATAGATTAGTAAACCTTTCATAAATTTCAGTGCCTCTCAGAATTTTTTTCCCACTGAAATATCCATAAAGTAGAGGTGAGGGAAAGCACATCCCTCCAGGGCTCCCGGAAGGGCTGCCTGAAGCAGCCCACTACCAAAACAGAACGTGATTGAAGCTTCATATGTTAGCCTCAGAATTCACGTGGACCTTTTGTTTCTACCTCTTAATATATTCATGTTTGTTTTATTATAAAAATTATTTCCTCGCATTTTCAAATAAACTTGACTTTGCAAGAGGACCTTTGTCCCCAGTTTGGGTTGGCTTTTTGTTTCATGCCCATGGGGTGCACATATTTCCGGCTGCAAAACACAAGAGAGGTTACTCCATTTCATTCTCACAATGACCCTGAGAAGTGTTAAACCTCATCATTACTAAAGAGGATATGAAGGACCTGAAAGGTTAAGTCAGGGGTCCCCAACCCGCGGGCCACAGACAGGTACCGGTCCTCGGCCTGTTAGGAACCGGGCCGCACAGCAGGAGGTGAGCGGCGGGCGAGCGAGCGAAGCTTCATCTGCCGCTCCCCATCGCTCGCATTACCGCCTGAACTATCCCCACCCCCGACCCCACCCGCAACCCCGGTCCGTGGAAAAATTGTCTTCCGCGAAGACGGTCCCTGGTGCCAAAAAAGTTGGGGACCGCTGGGTTAAGTAGTGTGCCCAAGGTCACAGAGTGGAGAAATGTCTGAATCGGGCCTGTATCACTAAAGGTCTGCTTCTTTCCTCGCTCATATATTTATCTGATGTTTTGGCCTATAAACTCCTGAATGACAAGGACAAGGGCACTATTTTATATTCTATATGCAATATAATGTAATACTTCATACAATACCATATATATTATATGAATGAATAAAAGTGTATTAGTAATTTAAGAAGTTGACTGTTTTTTCTTTTTATTCCCTTATGCTTTGCAAATTATGGAAATATTTGTAAGGACTTTTTAAGCTCCACAGATATGGGTTAAAATGCAAAACAGAGTCACGAAAAAGACTGTGGGTTTTGACTATTAGATTAAGTACCTATGAGTATTAGAATTCAATACCCACCACAGCCACCCCCTCCCACAGGCTCCCTGAGACCAACAGATGTATGAGGTTCAATGGCAAAGGACAGTCAACTACCAGTGCAATGTGAGCCTGGCTTATATCTAAACACAGATTCAGGGAATGTGGGCACATGGTTTAGGTCCAAACTCAAATCCTAGGATCTTACCAAACTCTAGCACTGCCAAGAAAGCATAAGACAGCCAGGGTGTTCCAAAAGAAAAGAAGGCTCTAGTTTACTGTACCACTTTAGACATAAGGAAAGATGATTTAGAAGAGAACAGGGGAAATATGTGTATCACCTTTTAACACAGCATCCCCACTAACTGGTAAAGAGTCCAATTCTTGGCCGCTGAATCTAACTGAAGATCTGTATTCATTAAAGAAGGAATTTGGAAATGAGAGAGAGGTACTGAACTTTCTCCATGGCCTACTGCTAACTCTCATTTGGAATACTGGAGTTAAAATAAATATTCATTCTATATTTAGGCAGGCAGCCTAGTATAAAATAGTACTTCTCAAAATGTTTTCTTAGGAATAAAGAGTTCTCTTGTCAATTAAATTTGGGAAACCCTGCGCTGTATGGTTTCTTTACTGAAAGTCTTATTTGGGGTGCTTAAAATACTGTGAGCATCAGGAATCTTAAATAAAGGTCATGATATGCAACCTTTTCAAAACCTATTTGGCCAGCAAACATTTTTCCCCATTGAAACACCCATTTTACCGAATACACTGTAGGGATGCCAATACAGAGGAAAAGATTATGGGATTTGGCATTGGAGAAACGTCATTTCACTTCGTGCTACAGCACTTACTAGCTGCATTAACATGATCCGATCATGTAATACATCAGAGTTTCTGTTTTCTCATATGTGATGAAAGGATAATAATCCCAACCATGCAGATTCATGAGGGTCTTATGAGTTGATAGATATAAATTGTCTATAGGATTGTGCTTCATTTCAGAAGTTGCTCAACAAGTGGTATTTCCTTCCCCTCTATTATTTTCATATGCCCTTGCTTTGGCAAGTGTTTGTAAGTACCAAGTCATGGAAAAATTTAGTCGATTAACTGAAAACAATCAGTCAAATATATAACAAGGTAATGGAGAAAACTGACTCTTCAGATGATGGAATACTCAGTTGTGTGTAATGCTGTGGTATTGCATGCACCCCTTTCTCAGTTATTACTACTGGTTTGGGAGAGCTTTCAAAGGTTGAAACTCAATATCTGTGAGTTGTTTCTGTTCTATTATATACATTCATTTGTTTTATTTTTTAGATTCCACATATAAGTGATAACAAACTATTTGTCTTTCTCTGTCTGACTTATTTCACTCAGCAGTATACTCTCTAGGTCCAGCCACATTGTTGCTAATGGCAGAATTTCATTCTTTTTATCACTGAGTAACATTCTATTGTATGTATATACCACATCTTTATCCATTCATCTGTTGATGGACACTTAGGTTGCTTCCATATCTTGGCTACTGTAAACAGTGCTGCTATGAACATTGGGGTGCATGTATCTTTTCGAATTAGCAGACTCACAGATATAGAGAACAAACTAGTGGTTACCAGTGGGGAGAAGGAAGGAAGTAGGGGCAAAATAGAGGTATGGGATTAAGAGGTACAAACTACTATGTATAAAATAAGTAAGCAGTAAGGATATATTGTACAGCACAGGGAAATACAGCCATTATTTTGTAAAACTTCAAATGAAATATAATCTGCAAAAATACTGGATCACTACGTTGTACACCTGGAACTAATATAATATAGTAAGCCAACTGTACTTCAATTTAAAAAACGTTGAAACTCAGAAAAGTGGCATGTAACTCAGTGAAAAAGTTGACTTTTATTTTTACTCTGCCAATGCTTATGGGTATATTAGGGAGTGTCTCCTCTGATTTATGCAAAATAAGTTTTGAGGGCTTCCCTGGTGGCGCAGTGGTTGAGGGTCCGCCTGCTGATGCAGGGGACGCGGGTTCGTGCCCCGGTCTGGGAGGATCCCACATGCCACGGAGCAGCTAGGCCCGTCGGCCATGGCCGCTGAGCCTGTGCCTCCGGAGCCTGTGCTCTGCGGCGGGAGAGGCCACAACAGTGAGAGGCCCACGTACTGCAAAAATAAAAATTAAAAAAAAATAAAATAAAAAGTTTTGAGCTGCTATATTATATCCTGGAAGCAGACACCAACCATTTACTGTTGTTTACAAGAAAGTATTACTTCAAAGAAAGTCAGAGCTAGACCAGTTTGGGGTTTGCGTTAAGTAAGTAGTTTAGGTCAAGTGTTAGAAGCAAAGAAATCATATCCGATCTAAGTAGGACCCTCCATTTTGGAGAAAGTTTAGGTTTGTAAAGAGTTTTTCCTCCAGCCAACTTTTCTGTCCAAAAGATTCAGCAGTACTTTCTTTCATCAAACAATGAAAGGCCAATATTGTAGTAAAGAATCTTGAAGCCTTTTGTCCCTCCATCCTGAGTGAGTGAAAGATCTAGCAATTTTAAAGCTGAAGCTCAGGACTGGCCATATTTAGGGGACACTTTTGGGTTGCAATGCCTGAGGTTTAGGATATAAGTTGATATTTCTCAAGGTATGGTCCCTGGACCAGCAGCATCAGCCACACCCCTTGGACTTGTTAGAAATGCATATTCTTTTGACTTTCTCCAGACCTATTACATCAGGAAATCTGGAGCTGGGGATGATAAGCAGAATTTTGTGTTTTAACAGGCCTTCTAATTCTGATACATGCTAAAATTGGAGAACCACTGATTTAAATATTGCACACATGTGTGTGTACAAAAGATGCTCCTAAAGAATAAGGTTCTTGGAGTGACATCAGCAAGATGGTGGAACAGGAGATCCCCATTCATATCCTCCACAGCAACAATAATTCGGCAGCCATCCACAGACAAAAGTGTCTTTGGGGGAGCTTCAGGAACCAGGTAGAGGGTTATAAAACACCAGTGGAGCCCAAAACTGAGCAGGGCCATTTTGAGAAGGCAGGCCCACACCAGGTAGCAGGCTCACCAACCGTGGACCCAGCTACAGGTACAGAAGCAGCCCTGTCTCACCCTGGACTTGGCTACAGCCGCGTTTGGCCTTGCTCCTGCTATCGGCACCATCCACCAGGGAACCTGGAAGGAGTCACACCTGACTATGCCTCCCGTAACAGGCCTGCCAACTTTGATTTGACTGTGGATATTGAAGCAGCCCTGTATCTCAGTTCCAACCCCCTTCCAGCCATGGCTCAAGAGCAGTCCTCTCAGTCCAAGGACCCACCAGGAGAAACACTATCTGTGCACCCAGAAGCGGGCCTGCCAAACTTGGTCCAACTGCAGATCTTGAAGTATCCCTGTAACTCAGCTCCAGCCCCTCCCAGCTGTGGTCTGGGGAATGGCTTGTCCACACAGGGACTCAGTATCCTTGTCCTTGGAGGCAGGCCCACAACCTCAATCCAACTGAGGATCCTGAAACGGCACTGTAACTCGGCTACAGTCCCTCTCAGCTGTAGTCCAGGAGCAGCCCTAATCACCCAGGGACGTACCCAGTGTCCCAGCAGGAACTCTACCAAGGGACCTGGAAGGAGTCAAACACATCTGCATACTTGGTAACAGGCCTGCCATGTGCAGACCCAACTGCAGACCCTGAAGTGCCTTTGTCCCAGTGCCAGCCCTACTGACCAACATCCTGGAGGTAGTCCTATTCACCCAGGGACCAGACAGGGTCCATAGCCACCCAAGCCCCTGGTAACAAGCCTGACAAATACAGACCCCATTGTATATCCAGCAGTATCCACATTACCCAGCCCAGACCCTGCTCGACTGTGATCCCGTAGGCTATCCCATCAGTCCAGGAACCTGGCATGAGAAGGTCTCTACCTGCTGAAATCAGTATGTAAAGACTGAGAAAGGTGTTTACCCATCAAATGCTCAGACCCCAATGCAAGGCTACACGGATCACAAACAGGCAAACGTGATACCACCAAAGGAAACTAATAAAGCCCCAGCAACCAACCTAAAAAACTAGAGATCTATGAAATGCCGACAAAGAATTCAAGATAATCATCTCAAAGGACCTCAATGAGATGCAAGAAGACACATTATTCTGTCACAGGAAAGAAGGAAATCCTGTCATTTGCAACTTGTATGAACAGGGAGAATATCACGCTAAGTGAAATAAGCCGAACTCAGAAAAAGAAATTTGCATGATCTCACTTATTTGTGGAATCTACAACAGTCAAACTCACAGAAGCAGAGTACAATGGTGATCACCAGGGGCTAGGTGGTGGGGGAAATGGGGAAATGGTGGTCACAGGATATAAACTTTCAGTTACAAGATTAGTAAGTTCTGGGGATCTAATGTACAGCATGGTGTCTAAAGTTAATAATGCTGTATAATGTATTTAAATTTGCTAAATTAGTAGATATTAAGTTTTCTCACCACAGGCTAAAAAATGGTAATGATATGAAGTAATGGATGTGTTAATTACCTTGACTGTGATAAGCATTTCACAATGTATACATATATCACATCATCATTTTGTATACCTTAAGTATATACAAGTTTTATTTGCCAAATATTCCCCAACAAAACTGGAAAAAAAGTTCCTGCACAAATAACTCTCTATTCATAGTAGGGCTGACATATCTGTGTAACCAGTTATAGTTCAGGGCAGAGTTGAACAAATTCTAAAATGTCATTGTATACAGAGGGCTAGGGAATTCTCCTTAAAGGAAGTAGTATTAGAGCTAACACTCTAGTATGACTTTCTGTGATGACGGAAAAGTTGCATGTCTGTGTTGTCCAATATGGCAGCCACATCCTGATGTGGCCATTGAGAACCTGAAATGGAGCTGGTGAGATAGAGGAAAATTTTTTTTAATTTAAATAGCCATATGTTTCTAGTGGCTACCATATTGGAGAGCCCAGTTTTAGGAATTATAATAATGATATCCCCTCTATACGTCCTCCTCCCCAAAACAAAGACAACCTCAAGACTTTTCTAATCACTAATCACACAGCTGCATTTGTGAAGGACATTCCTGGGCTCCTTGCTTTTAACTTGCAACTCTTAGAGAAAATTATTTATGTGGATAAAACGCCCTTGAATTTTTTCAAGTTCCAGAATGCCTTGATATGGCACTGTCTTGGAAACAATACATTTTTGGAGCCAGCCTGGGCTGGGAAATTCAGGATGACAGCATGATTTAAATACCATTATGTTGGTAGCCCCTCAGGTCAGAAGGCCAGGTTATTTCTTAGTTTTTGTATTAACAAGCAGGACTGTCCTTTAACAGATATTCCTTTTTGAAACATCCCTTTTGTGTTCATCTGTACATATAATCCCAAAGGCTAAGTAAAGGAGATAACTAAATTGAGTTAGAACCTGTCTTTTGACTGTCTCATTGAACTTTACAAGATTCCTTTTCAGGGTTTGTGGGGTTTTGGGGAAACTGATTGGGGATGGGGCCAGAGACCTACATTGTTGCCTGTCTCTACAACAAGACAGGTATGGCTTGTACAGGTAGATCCTCCTCTTAGTGGAGAAACAATGCAGTGAGCACTGACCCCTCTCATCCCTGTAAGTGAAAGCAGTGGCTTCAAAGCCAGTTATGAATAGATGGTGCCTGAACACACTGAAATCTCAGAGATTCAACAACTGGATGATTCTAGCCCCACCCTTTCACAAAGCTGGATGAGCTATGTTAATAAATAGAAATTAGAAATTATATGTTCTCAATGATGTTAATATTTAAGTATGTTGTCCAAAGTTCTTTCTCAGAAACTTTGTTTAAAAAATGAGACAATCAAGATTAGAGTGGTGAAAATGCCATGGCAGATTTAGAGCTCAAACTTTTGTGTGTCTGACTTCAAGTCAGCTGCATATAACTATATATTGCAATTGTATACATTGATCCTTGAAGGCAGAACCCCGTTGGATTTAGTTCCTAAATCTCCATAAAGGTAATTTGTGTGATTGTGCCCCAACATAATATCTGCTGATTAGAAATATATTTCCAACCCCCTTTTTCTCTCTCTATCTATGTATTTCATCTTCCCCTCATACACTCCTAGAGCTGCATGATACCAGGATAAACCATTCTCTCTCATCCCGTCCCCCAAGCAGAGAACATATTTTTGTGCAGGTAACTATGGTTCACATGGACATGAAAGGCAGTCTTGGAGGAGTAAGTTATCATCAGTACATGAAGCCAAGCAGGATGATCCTTGGCAGTGGGAGTATGGAGGGAACATTCTAGGCAATTGGCCTTAGTTTATCGATAATAGCACTTAAGCAAGATTTCTTTACACATTTCTAAGCTCTAACACACTCCACATTAACCTTCAGTTTATGTTATAAATGTACTCATCCTTTGTAATCCATTAGCAGTTAGCCAACCAATATTTATGAAACACTTACTAAGCAACAGTTACCCTGTTAGGTGCTATTGCATTTCATAAATCTGACAAATGAATGTGATTTTAGTACCAAAGGGATGAAAGAAAAAAACAGTGTAGGGTTAATATATGTTACCTTTGATGCAGGAGTGTTTCTGGCTGGGGAGAGACTGAATTGGGACCAATTCTAAGTTCTTCTGCTATGAGGGCTGGTGGGAAAGAGATGGAACTAAGACTTGCTATGGGTTGGAAACTGGCAAGCACTTTAGAAATATTGTGTCCTGTAAGCTTCCAATAGGCTTGTGAGGTAAATACCATTATGGTCTTCATTTTACAGATGAAGAAACTTAGGCTCAGAAAAATGGTCACTTGTCCAGGATCACAGAGCTAATGAAGGGATGAAACTGACTGCAACACATGTGCTTTCAACCACTATGCTCCACTGTCTACTTAGGTGCTCCTGTAATCTCTTCTCCTTTTGAAATACTCTGCCTCTGAAAATTTAGAGGAGTTGTGCTCAGAATTGGTAGGAATGCTTTTGATCTGACAAGGACTGGGGATACTTTTTTCCAGATTTGAGCAGTAATAAAACACATTCTTCATAGCAAAGAGAGGACCTATTCAGGTTGGTTTGAACACAAGTCCAGAGATGCGGCTTTAGGAGATGGCTGAGCACTCTTGACATAAGGATAAAAACCATTATCATTTAAAGAACTTTTACTATGTTTCAGAGCCGTTTCATATATTTTCTTTTGAAATCCTCATAATGAACATGTGAAATATGGATTACCTGTGGACCCATTTTACAGATGAGGACAAAGGCACAGGGAAAAAAGACTAACTGCTAAGTAATTCCACACTGACTGCGATTTGCTATTCAGTTTTCTGTCTTCTGCATTAGAATAGGAGCTTCTTGGGTAAAGGTCACTCATTATTTGTTTCAGTATCTGCAGCACTGAGCCCAGGGCTTAGCACAAAACAAACATGCAATAAATGATAATCTTTATTATTATCACTGTAGTGCTAATTCCAAGAATATGAATATAAGGCTGAATGCACCTAAGAGTTTTGTATGTTAATTTTTGCCTAAAGAAATTTATTATCTATAAACCTATTCACCACTATTCTAGATAGTAAAGGGAAAGCTATTTCCCTTTTTGGAAGATGGGAGGGAATATATACGGCTATAGCTAAAGTTTATGAAAACTTCCTCTTAAATTTTGCCACCTACAATAACATTTTAATAGGCCTTGCTAAACTGTGATGCTAGACATCAGATCACCATGTTTATCACAAACACATTGATGGGAAAAACATGCTATGATCTTTACCTTGGTGAGAGTCCAGAAAATCAGAGAAATGACCTGAGTGTAGGGTAAACAAACTTGAACACACATAAATGTTTGTAAATTATGGAAACAGTATTGGGTATTGTAAACTTCAGACTGTATACTGTCCACGTTTGATTTGATTACCGAATTCATCCTAAAAAAAATTGGGACTTTGGTAAAACATGTGTCTTAACCATGTTATAGTAGATTCAATAGCTGCCTTTTGGTAGATCTGGGAGGTTTTTTTGTCCTCTTTTATTTTTATTAAAACTTTTAAAATTTCAAAATAGTTTAGGACTCACAAGAAGTTTTTCCTTCACCAAACTCCCCTCACAGATAATATGTTAAATAAACATAAGACAGTATCAAAACCAGGAAACTGATGTTGGTCCAATACTATTAGATCAGTTACTTACCTTATTCAGATCTCACCAGTGCTTATCTGTGCTTTGGGTATGTGCATGTATGCAGTTCTCTTTAATACTGTCACATGTCTAGATGCAAGTAATCATCAAAATCAAGATTTAGAATTGCCCCATCATCACAAAGAAACTTCCTCATGTTATCCGACTGTGATTGTTAACTGTATGTGTCAACTTGACTAGGTCATGGGGTGCCCAGCTGTCTGGTTAGGCATTATTTCTGGGTCTGTATGTTTCTGGAAGAGATTAACATCTGAATCTTTAGAACGGTGATGGGCATTAACCAATCCATTGAGAGCCTGAATAGAACAAAAACCTGAAGAAGAGAGGACGCTTGCTCTCCTGCCTGCCTCAATTTGGACATTGGTCTTCTTCTGCCCTTGGACTGGGATTTACACCATTGGTTCACCCAGTTCTCAGGCCTTCGGACTCGGATTGGAATTATACCACGGGCCTTCCTGGGTCTGCAAATTGCAGATGGAAGATCGTGAGACTTCTCATCCTCCATAATCACAATTCCTCATAATAAATATTGTTGTTTATGTATATATGTACATACACACATACATGCATACACACACACGTGTGTGTGTGTGTAACATTTCGGTTCTGTTTCTCTGGAGAACCATGACTAGTACATCTCTTAATGGTTACACCCTCCAACACCTGGCTACAAGTAGTTTGTTCTCCATCTCTGTAACTTTACCATTTTAAAAATACCATATAAATGGGATCATACAGTATTGTAACCTTTGGGACCAGCTTTTTTCACTCAACATAATGCCCTTGAGAGCCATTCAAGGTGTTGCCTGCACCAATAATTTGTTCTTTTCCATCGTTGAATAGAATTTTATTGTACAGATGTGCTATTTGTTTATGCATTCACCAGTCAAAGGACATTTGGATTGTTTCCAATTTTTAGCTATAACAATTAGGGCTGCTACGAACAATAGTATACAGGATTTTTGCAAACATTAGTTTATATTTCTGTGTAATAAATGCCCAGAAGTATCATTACTGGGTTGAATTTCAGGTGCAAGTTTAATTTATTATTTTTTTTTAAAGAAACCATCATATTCTTTTTCAGCATGGTTGTACCATTTTAGACTCCCACTAGCAATACAAGAGACTCAATTTCTCTGCATCCTTGCCACCACTTTGTATCGTCACTATTTTTTTATTCCAGCTGTTTTAATAGGTGTGTGGTGATACCACATGATGGTATAATTTGCATTTCTTAATAGCTAATGATATTGAACACCTTTTCATGTGCTTATCTTTCATGTCTATATTTCCTGCAGTGAAACATCTCTTCATGCCTTTGCCCGTTTTCTAAATGGATTGTTCATTTTCTTTTGTTGAGTTTAGAGGTTATAACAATATATAGTAGATACAAGCAGTTTGCAATATTTCCTTCCAGTTTGTAGCTTGCCTTTTTTAAAATTAATTAATTTATTTATTTTTGGCTGCATTGAGTCTTCGTTGCTGCGTGTGGGCTTTCTCTAGTTGTGGCGAGCAGAGGATATTCCTCACTGCAGTGCTCAGGCTTTTCATTGCGGTGGCTACTCTTGATGCAGAGCATGGGCTCTAGGCACGGGGGCTTTCATAGTTGTGGCAAAACGGGCACAGTTGTGGCTCATGGGCTCTAAAGCACAGGCTCAGTAGTTGTGGTGCACGGGCTTCGTTGCTTCACGGCATGTGGGATCTTCTCGGACCAGGGCTCGAACCCTTGTCTCCTGCATTGGCAGGTGGATTCTTAATAACTGTGACACTAGAGATGTCCTGTAGCTTGCCTTTTACGTAACAGAGTCTTTTGTGGAGCAACATTTTTTGAGGTCTACTATTATCTTTTTTTCTTCTTTGATGGACCATGCCTTTGTTGTCATATGTACAAACAATTCTCCTAACCATAGGTCATGAAGATTTTATCCTATGTGTTTTTCTAATTGTTTTTCAATTTATGTTTCACATTTAGATCTATAATCCATCTTGAGTTAACTTTTGTATAAATGTGGGGTTTGCGTAGAGGTTAATCTATTTGCCTGTGGATTTCCTGGATCTAGGAGTTTAAATATGCATCACACATATATAGGCTTTGAATAAAGCAAAAGTGACACAAAAAGAGCTAAAGGAGAATGAGCTAGCTAAGCAGTACCAAAAGGAAAGGGTTCTTTAAAAAGTAATTTACTGGACCTAAAAGATGGTGGAGGAGTAAGATGTGGAGATCATCTTCCTCCCGACAAGTACACCATAAATACATCTACAGGTGGAACAGCTCCTACAGAACACCTACCTAATGCTGGCAGAAGACCACAGACTTCCCAAAAGGCAAGAAACTGCCCATGTACCCAGGTAGGGCAAAAGAAAAAAGAAAAGACGTAAAAATAGGGACAGGACCTGCACCAGTGGGAAGGAGCTGTGAAGGAGGAAAGGTTTCCACACACTAGAAGCCCCTTCGCGGGCGGACACTGCGGGGAGCAGAGGGGCGAAGCTTCGGAGCCACGGAGGAGAGCACAGCAACAGGGGTGCGGAGGGCAAAGCGGAGAGATTCCCACAGAGAGGACTGGTGCCGACCGGCACTCACCAGCCCGAGAGGTTTGTCTGCTCACCAGCCGGGGTGGGCGGGGCTGGGAGCAGAGGCTCGGGCTTCGGTCGGAGCACAGGGAGAGGACTGGGGTCGGCGGCGTGAACACAGCCTGCAGGGGGCTAGTGCGCCACCGCTAGCTGGGAGGGAGTCCGGGGAAAAGTCTGGAGCTGCCGAAGAGGCAAGAGACCATTGTTTAGGGGTGCGCGAGGAAACAGAATTCAGAGCACTGTTTAAACGAGCTCCAGAGATGGGCGTGAGCCGCGGCTAACAGCACGGACCACAGAAACGGGCATGAGATGCTAAGGCTGCTCCTGCAGCCACCAAGAAGCCTGTGTGCAAGCACAGGGCACTATCTACGCCTCCCATCCCGGGAGCCTGTGCAGCCCGCCACTGCCAGGGTCCCATGATCCAGGGACAACTTCCCCGGGAGAACACATGGCACGCCTTGGGCTGATGCACCATCACGCCAGCCTCTGCCGTTGCAGGCTCGCCCCGCATCCGTACCCCTCCCTCACCCCAGCCTGAGTGAGCCAGAGCCCCTGAAGCAGCTTCTCCTTTAACCCCGTCCTGTCTGAGCAAAGAACCGACGCCCTCAGGTGACCTACATGCAGAGGCGGGGCCAAATCCAAAGCTGAACCCCGGGAGCTGTGCAAACAAAGAAGAGAAAGGGAAATCTCTCCCAGCAGCCTCAGGAGCAGTGGATTAAATCTCCACAATCAACTTCATGTACAATGCATCTGTGGAATACATAGACAGACAACAAATCATCCCAAGTTGAGGAGGTGGACTTTGGGAGCAATGATATAAATATTTTTTCCTTTTTTCTCTTTTGGTTAGCGTGTATGTGTATACTTCTCTGGGTAATTTTGACTGTATAGCTTTGCTTTTACCATTTGTCCTAAGGTTCAGTCTCTCCATCTTTTTGGTTTTTTTAAGTATAGTTTTTAGCTCTTGTTATCATTGGTGGATTTCTTTTTTGGTTTGGTGCTCTCTTCTTTCTTTCTTTTTTATTACTTTCTAAAAAAAATTTTAAATAATCATTTTTTGTTTTAATAATTTTATTTTATCTTCTTCTTTCTTTCTATCTTTCTTTTCTCACTTTTATTCTGCGCCGTGTGTAGGACAGGCTCTTGGTGCTCCAACCAGGCATCAGGGCTGTGCCTCTGAGGTAGGAGAGCCAAGTTCAGGACACTGGTCCACAAGAGACCTCCCAGCTCCATGTAACAGCAAATGGTAAAAATCTCCCAGAGATCTCCATCTCAATGCCAAGACCCAGCCCCACACAACGACCAGCAAGCTATAGTGCTGGAAACCCTATACCAAACAACTAGCAAGACAGGAACACAACCCCATCCATTAGCAAACAGAGTGACTAAAATCATAATAAGGCCACAGACACCCCAAAACACACCACCAGGTGGGGACAGCCCACCAGAAAGACAAGATCCAGCCTCATCCATCAGAACACAGGCACTAGTCCCCTCCACCAGGAAGCCTACACAACCCACTGAACCAACCTTAGCCACTGGGGACAGACACCAAAAACAACGGGAACTACGAAACTGCAGCCTCCAAAAAGGAGACCCCAAACACAGACAGTTAAGGAAAAGGAGAAGACAGAGAAACACACAGCAGATGAAGGAGCAAAACAAAAACCCACCAAACCTAACAAATGAAGAGGAAATAGGCAGTCTACCTGAAAAAGAATACAGAATAATGAGAGTAAAGATGATCCAAAATCTTGGAAAGAGAAGGGAGAAAATACAAGAAACATTTAACAAGGACTTAGAAGAACTAAAGAGCAAACAAACAGTGGTGAACAACACAATAAATGAAATTAAAAATTCTCTAGAAGGGATCAATAGCAGAATAACTGAGACAAAAGAACGGATAAGTGCTTGGAAGATAAAATAGTGGAAATAACTACTGCAGAGCAGAATAAAGAAAAAGGAATGAAAAGAACTGAGGACAGTCTCAGAGACTCTGGGACAACATTAAACGCACCAACATTCGAATTATAGGGGTTCCAGAAGAAGAAGAAAAAAAAAGGGACTGAGAAAATATTTGAAGAGATTATAGTTGAAAACTTTCCTAATATGGGAAAGGAAATAGTTAATCAAGTCCAGGAAGCACAGACAGTCCCATACAGGATAAATCCAAGGAGAAATATGCCAAGACACATATTAATCAAACTGTCAAAAATTAAATACAAAGAAAACATATTAAAAGCAGCAAGGGAAAAACAACAAATAACACACAAGGGAATCCTCATAAGGTTAACAGCTGATCCTTCAGCAGAAACTCTGCAAGGCAGAAAGGACTGGCAGGACATATTTAAAGTGATGAAGGAGAAAAGCCTGCAACCAAGATTACTCTACCCAGCAAGGATCTCATTCAGGTTTGATGGAGAAATTAAAGCCATTACAGACAAGCAAAAGCTGAGAGAGTTCAGCACCACCAAACCAGCTCTACAACAACTGCTAAAGGAACTTCTCTAGGCAAGAAACACAAGAGAAGGAAAAGACCTACAAGAACAAACCCAAAACAACTAAGAAAATGCTAGTAGGAACATACGTATCGATAACTACCTTAAATGTAAATGGGTTAAATGTTCCAACCAAAGGATATAGACTGGGGCTTCCCTGGTGGCACAGTGGTTGAGAGTCCGCCTGCCGATGCAGGGAACACGGGTTCGTGCCCCGGTCCGGGAAGATCCCACCGCGGAGCGGCTGGGCCCATGAACCATGGCCGCTGAGCCTGCACGTCCGGAGCCTGTGCTCCACAATGGGAGAGGCCACAACAGTGAGAGGCCCGTGTACCGCAAAAAAACCCAAAAACAAACAAACAAACAAACAAAAAGATATAGACTGGCTGAATGGATACAAAAACAAGACCCGTATACATGCTGTCTACAAGAGACCCACTTCAGACCTAGAGACACATACAGACTGAAAGTGAGGGGATGGAAAAAGATATTCCATGCAAATGGAAATCAAAAGAAAGCTGGAGTAGCAATTATCATATCAGACAAAATAGACTTTAAAACAAAGACTATTACAAGAGACAAAGAAGGACACTACATAATGATCAAGGGATCAGTCCAAGAAGAAGATATAACAATTGTAAATATTTATGCACCCAACATAGGAGCACCTCAATACATAAGGCAAATACTAACAGCCATAAAAGGGGAAATTGACAGTGACACAGTCACAGTAGGGGACTTTCTATGGGACACTTTCACCAAAGGACAGATCATCCAAAATGAAAATAAATAAGGAAACACAAGCTTTAAATGATCCATTCAACAAGACGGACTTAACTGATATTTATAGAACATTCCATCCAAAACCAACAGAATACACATTCTTCTCAAGTGCTCATGGAATATTCTCCAGGATAGATCATATCTTGGGTCACAAATCAAGCCTTGGTAAATGTAAGAAAACTGAAATGGTATCAAGTATCTTTTCTGACCACAACGCTATGAGACTAGATATCAACTAAAGGAAAAAATCTGTAAAAAATACAAACACATGGAGGCTAAACAATACAGTACTAAATAACCAATAGATCACTGAGGAAATCAAAGAGGAAATCAGAAAATACCTAGAAACAAATGAAATGAAAACACGATGACACAAAACTTATGGGATGCAGCAAAAGTAGTTCTAAGAGGGAAGTTTATAGCTATACAATCCTACCTTAGGAAACAAGAAACATCTCAAATAAGCAACATAACCTTACACCTAAAGCAATTAGAGGAGAAAGAACAAATAACCCCAAAGTTAGCAGAAGGAAAGAAATGATAAAGATCAGATCCGAAATAAATGGAAAAGAAATGAAGGTAACGATAGCAAAGATCAATAAAACTAAAAGCTGGTTCTTTGAGAAGATAAACAAAATAGATAAACCACTAGCCAGACACATCAAGAAAAAAAGGAAGAAGACTCAAATCAATAGAATTAGAAATGAAAAAGGGGAAGTAACAACTGACACTACAGAAATACAAAGGATCATGAGAGATTACTACAAGCAACTCTATGCCAATAAAATGGACAACCTGGAAGAAATGGATGAATTCTTAGAAATGAACAGCCTTCTGAGACTGAACCAGGAAGAAATAGAAAATATGAACAGACCAATCAAAAGCACTGAAATAGAAACTGTGATTTAAAATCTTCCAACAAACAAAAGCCCAGGACCAAATGGCTTCACAGGCGAATTTTATCAAACATTTAGAGAAGAGTTAACACCTATCTTTCTCAAACTCTTCCAAAGTAGAGCAGAGAGAAGAACACTTCCAAATACATTCTATGAGATCACAATCACCCTGATACCAAAACCAGACAAAGAAGTCACAAAGAAAGAAAAGTACAAGCCAATATCACTGGTGAACACAGATGCAAAAATCCTCAACAAAATACTAGCAAACAGAAACCAACAGCACATTAAAAAGATCATACACCATGATCAAGTCAGGCTATCCCAGGAATGCAAGGATTCTTCAATATATGCAAATCAATCAATGTGATACACCATATTAATAAATTGAAGGAGAAAAACCATATGATCATCTCAATATATGCAGAGAAAGCTTTCGACAGAATTCAACACCCATTTATGATAAAAACCTCCAGAAAGAAGGCATAGAGGGAACTCTCCTCAATATAATAAAGGCCATATATGACAAAACCACAACCAACATCGTCCTCGATGGTGAAAAACTGAAACCATTTCCACTAAGATCAGGAACAAGACAAGGTTGCCCACTCTCACCACTATTATTCAACATAGTTTTGGAAGTTTTAGCCACAGCAATCAGAGAAGCAAAATAAATTAAAGGAATCCAAATCGGAAAAGAAGAAGTGAAGCTGTCATTGTTTGCAGATTACATGATACTATACATAGATTATCCTAAAGATGCTACCAGAAAACTATTAGAGCTAATCAATGAATGTGGTAAACTAGCAAGATACAAAATTAATGCACAAAAATCTCTTGCATTCCTACACACTAATAATGAAAAATCTGAAAGTGCAATTAAGAAATCACTCCCATTTACTGCTGCAACAAAAAGAATAAAATATCTAGGAATAAAGCTACCTAAGGAGACAAAAGACCTGTATGCAGAAAATTATAAGACACTGGTGAAAGAAATTAAAGATGATACAAATAGATGGGGAGATATACCATGTTCTTGTATTGGAAGAATCAACAGTTAGAAAATGACTATACCACCCAACACAATCTACTGATTCAATGCAATCCCTATCGAACTACTACTGGCATTTTTCACAGAACTAGAACAAAAAATTTCACAATTTGTATGGAAACACAAAAGACCCCGAATAGCCAAAGCAATCTTGAGAACGAAAAAAGGAGCTGGAGGAATCAGGCTCCCTGACTTCAGACTATACTACAAAGCTACAGTAATCAAGACAGTATGGTACTGGCACAAAAACAGAAAGATAGGTCAATGGAACAGGATAGAAAGCCCAGAGATAAACCCACGCACATATGGTCACCTTATCTTTGATAAAGGAGGCAAGAATGTACAGTGGAGAAAAGACAGCCTCTTCAATAAGTGTTGCTGGGAAAACTGGACAGCAACATGTAAAGGAATGAAATTAGAACACTCACTAACACGATACACAAAAATAAACTCAAAATGGATTAAAGACCTAAATGTAAGCCCAGACTCTATAAAACTCTTAGAGGAAAACACAGGCAGAATCTAAGAAAAAAAACATGTCATGTAGAACCTAGGGGTAAGACGGGAATAAAGACACAGACCTACTCACAGAGAATGGACTTGAGGATATGGGGAGGGGGAAGGGTAAGCTGTGACAAAGTGAGAGGGGTGGGATAGGGAGGGTGGGAGGGAGACTCAAGAGGCAGGAGGTATGGGGATATATGTATATGAGTAGCTGATTCACTTTGTTATAAAGCAGAAACTAACACAGCATTGTAAAGCAATTATACTTCAATAATGATGTTAAAAAAATAAAATCCATATAGAAAAACAAAATAAAAAACGAAGAAGAAAGAGGGGGAGTAGGATGACGACTAACCTTAATATTCAAACACATTATAAGCCTTTACTAAGTATGGCCCTGACTCACGAATAGATAGATCAATAATGTAGAGTACAAAATCGAGCTATGTATGAAAGTAAATACAAGAGACTCTTTATGATACAATACCCTGTTTGTGGGTAAATGTCAATTATTCAATAAATGGTTTGGTATCTGAAAAAAAATTAAGTCAAATCTCTAACCTCACACTTTATACAAAAATAAATAAATTTCACATGGAGCAAATATTTAAAAGTAAATAATCAAACCATAACAATTCCAGAAAAAGCTATGGAACGTTTTTTCTTTTTTTCCCAATAATTGCTGGATAGAAAAGGCTTAAAAGAGTCACACAATACCTGAAGTCATCAAAGAAAAACCTTTTTAAAAGACCGTATTTTTAAAATTCCATGAAAAGTAACACCGTAAAACTCAAAAGAAATTTTAAAATAGTAAAAACATACAGTTTTAAAAATTTGTAACTCACATTATAAAATGCTCATCTCCTTACTGTATGCAAGCCCATGTAAATAAATGAAAGAAAGCTTAAAAACTCAGTAGAAAATTAGGCAAAGGATCCTAACAGGCAAGATAGAATGAAAAAAAAAAAGGAATGGAATTGAATGATTTTAAGGTGTTCTCAGAGCCTGCTTTGCAATATTTTCTAGATATACTGCTGATGCCCCATACCATGTGGATAGGTACGTCCTAGCATAGATCTTTGCTTTGTGTTTCTACTTGAAATTGAGCCTAAATCCAAGTATTGGCCAAAGCCTAGAACTGTGCTGTCCAATAGGGCAACCACTAACCACATGTAATTATTTAAATTTAGATTAAATTTGTAATTCAGTTCTTTGTCACACTTTGCTTCATTTCAAGAATTTAGCTAGGGGCTTCTGCATTAGATAACGCAGATACAGAACATTTCCATTATCACAGAAAATTCTGTGGAGCAGCTCTGATGTACAGCTCAGACTGAAGCATCTTTTTTTCCTAAACCTAAATTTATGTCAGATTTGCCAGAGAAGCTTATTAAAATATTACCAACTTCCATCTCATATGTAAATGGCATGCCACTGCTTATCACTAGTATCAAGGTTGGGCAAACTATGGCCCTTGGGTCAAATCTAGCCCACTGCCTTTTTTGTCAATAAGATTTTATTGGAACACAGCCATGACCATTCATTTACATATTATTCATTGCTGCTTTTGCTTACAAAGGCAAAATTGAGAAAGAAATTAGTATTTGCAACAGAGAAAGTATGGTCAGCCAAGCCATATTTCCTATCTGGCAAAAAATGTTTGCTAACCCCTGACTTACAGGAAAAAGTCTAAGCTTTGGCCTGGCCTACATGGGTGGTACCTAAGGCCCTCCAAACTCTAGCCTTTGCTTATCTCTCCAGCATCATCTTTCCACGTCATGAGCCAGTAATAACTAACCTATTTTGGTTTCCCGAGCATGGCATCCTAGTTCCTTGTACTGTGCCTCATCTATACCATGTCTTTTTCCCAGGATGTCTCCACTGATTCTCTATTTCTTTTGCCTCCTTTCTATCACATCTCACCTTGGTTCTCACTTCCTTTGTGAAGCTTTCCTAAGCCCAGTGCTAGGTGAGCAGTACGTCCTATGTACTGTCCAACACCCTGACTTTCCTTCCTTCCTACAGCACAATGTGCGACAATAAATAGGAGAGAAAAAAGGAAAACCAGACTCTTCAATCTCCTTATTCTCTGCCAGGGGCTTACCAACATTTTAATGGCCCATACCAGTCATTAAGGACAAAGGAAACAGGGTCCTCACCAGAACAGTTTCAGAATCTAATTTTTTTAAGCATCCCTGCTTTTCTACATGTATGATCAAATGTACTTTGCCTATCACTCCCATACATATTTTGGTCATTTCTTTACCATAATATTGCAACTGCCTGTTTACATGTCTATTTCCCTCAATACACTGGGAGTTCCCAAAGGAAGCAGGCCCGGCATTCATCTCTGTGACTCCAATACCCAGGACAAGCCCAGCACTGAGTCAATGCTCAGAGAACACCAGTGAAATAAATCTCTCTCACCCACAAGAATTCATCTTGTGGAATGAGAAATCAAAGGGAATAGGCAGAGGGGCACGTTGTTGATCAGTTTTCCCATCTCCTGTGAAACTAAAATCAAAATTCTGGTGCCCTCAAGGCAGTAAAATAATCTCTTGGAATTAGCATATTACTGACTTTCTTTTATCATGGTTGCTTTATCTAATTTAATATATTTTAATTATTTGTTGTAAAATTAATAACTTTATTATAGCAAATACAAGTTTAAAACTCTAATATACAGGAGAGACAGTGTGTTTATATCTCTAATATATCACGAATGGAATAAAAATAACTAATGTGATTCCAGATTACCTTTGGAGCTGAATTTGGACCAGACACAGCTGGTAAATGGGTTTTTGTATGAAGCTCATTTATTAGAGGTTTCCATGTACTATCTATCTCTGTATTTTTATAGGATTTTCAAGGCTTAATTTTGTTCTAAGTATTCAGGACATCAAAGCAGAATAAACTGATAGCCATCTCTTGTGTGCAGGCAGGAGGAAGATTGTTTGGGGAACATTTGTCCAATTGGATTGACTGGAGGCTAGTAGGGGAATTTTTCAGGTTACCAATCCTGGAATCCTTTAGACATAAAAATACACATTGGTCTCAAAGCTTTCACAGAGTTCCCTTCAAGACATGCTTTTCACATGAATTGTAGAACTATGAATTCAGCTTAAATCTATACTATTGACTCCATATTATTGAATTCAACAATCTGGAATCAACTTTGGCTGATACACATCTACCTATGTAATTGAGAGCACATCTTCATCCAAAGAGAAAGACTCCCCTCCCCCAAGGAATTTGAACTAAGATTCTTTGTGCTAGAATAGCATGGCCTTGAGACCCTGCTTTCACACACAAGAGCAAAATTGCCACACTTTATTTCATGGCTTTGATTTTTAATTCTCTTGAATTTCTTTCTTTCTTTGAGTCAGTCAAGGATATTTTAAATACACACTTCATATACAACATGAGCAAAGTGAAGTAGAAAGAAGAGTAGCTTTCTGGCAACTTTGATCCATGCCCATGAGAAGAACTCAATACAATTTTTTTTTAAAAACCCTACTTAGTAGATCACTCCTCCATTCCGTACTCAGGAAGGGTCTACTGCTCCTTCAATGCTTAGCTCAGACTGACTTAGCAGTTTTGTTGTGAAGACTTGCTCAGTTTCGTTGCTCATCCTACACTCTGTACACATCATGTTCCCTTTTCCTTCATTTGTTGTTTAATTATATAATAAAGAGAAAAAACTATATTTTTAAAGCTGACCAGCTGGTATCTTCTTAGGAAAGTATGGTTTTTATTTGGGAAAATAATTTGATGGTTACTGAATATGTGAAAGTAAACCCCCCCACCCTGCCTCGGCCACCTTAGGGCACTTTGGGAATGGGCTACGGCGAGACAAATTTAAAAAGCCAAAACATCCCATTTAATAAAATGGGAGGGATTGTTTTTGTTCTGGAACAATTTAAAAATGACAGGGTGAAAGTGCTAATAATCAAAAGGAGAAAGAGGGACAGAGAGGGTTTAGCAACACGACAGGAGGACAGGAATCCTGAGGAAGAGTCAACCAGTGTAAGGGTCCTTGTGATGAGAATGACCACGGGACTTAAAATCTAGAATTATACATTCCTATTTAAGTAAACTTCTTTGCTTTTTGTAACTTTGCCTCTGTTACCCATGAATCTTCTATATCCTATGCACACTGCACACTTGCCTCTGAGAGAGAGATGGTTTGGGTAAATTAAGGAAAAGATGATAAGTTCAGAGTTGCCAGATCAAATACAGGATGCTCACTTAAATTTGACTTTATGAAATTCAAATTTAACTGGATTTTTTAAAAAGTTGCTAAATCTTACAATTCTAATTAGGTTACATGTCTAGATCAATATAGAGTGGATAGAAGGGAATAGCCACAGAAACAAGATACAGGTAAGACAAAGAATTCAGTCTATGTAAGCCCTCTGAGGTATCAGGGGTGGGATGGAGCCTTTGTTTTCCTCCATAAGTGAGTGCAACACTTTTAAATATTCAAGGGAAAGGTAACTGCACAGGGCCAGAGAACCTGGGGACACCTAGTCGGCAGAAATCCCAGTTAAAATTCATTCAGTTTTGCATACGTTATTACCTTACAGGCATATTTCTCACACTAGAGGGAATTCCCAGAGGATTGAGTTCCCCACAGCTGTGAGGGAAATTGTATGTGGCTGTAACATCAACAGCATTTAGAGTAATTCAGGCAACTCCAATTTCCCCTATACTTCTTATTCTGAACAAAGCCAGAGTCCTGCAGCCAGAACAGAAATATCCCTGGTCCTCCAATGAATGTGAGCCTGTGGAAATGAGAGATTCAATACTGTTTCTGAAAAGGACTCCAGTAACTGACAACAGTGGTGTGTCTGCCACGAGTTCCTGAGCACAATGACATACCACTCATAGGGTATCAAGAGTAGTTTTCTTCATTTTATTTACACAATCATTTATAAATAGATGTGCAGATGTGTATTACTTGTTTCAACACCTGGCTGTAGATTCATTTTTTTCCTCCTAAGGTTGCTTTTACTGATTTTCTCTCCAAACCTTTTGTTATTCTGTTTACTCCCTTTGCCCTGTTCCAAATGGAGAGATTACTTTAATAATGTAGCTCAAAATTACATAGTTTATCAATCAAAAAGCCTTATTACTATACTTCCTTGTATCTATCATGTGTATAATTTTGCTGAAGCCAGGATTTGACTTAATATATTGCAAAGCTTATGTAAAGGGACACATTGCTTAGCTAGTAAGTCAGTCTAGCCATCTGCCCAGTATACCCTTCTTGATTTAGCTGTTTTCCTTGTGTCAGAGAGTAGATATTTTTGTGGTGGAATGACATGGTATTTAAGAATTGGTAAAAAGTCCTAGGATGCTTTATTTGTGAATGAAAATATTTAGTGTGCAATATGATGATTAGGACAGACAGATGTTCTCATTCCTGTGAATGAGAGAGGGACACCAAACTCAGGCTGGACCAGGTAGTGTCAAGAAACTTCCCCAGAGGAGAGGATGCTTGCGCCAAATCATGAAGCTACCTTTAGGAAGAGTAGCAAGAGAAGGAGGGGAGAGGGAGTGGAGGGGCAAGGGACAGGAGGAGGAGGGGGAAAGGGAGGGGGAGGAGGAGAAGGGGAAGAAGAGGGGAGAGACTTTCAGGTAGACTGAACAGCATAAACAGAGGAGCAGAACGAAAGAACATGGTTTATTTTGAGAACTGCTAACTGGTATGACTGTAGTTGAGAATGTGAAGGGTAAGATGAGTGAATGCATGGCAGACGTGGATAATAACTTCGTACCGATGGAAGAAGTAAGGGATAGAAAAAATTGACAAAGTATGAACATCTGCACCAAGAAATCAGAGCCCAACTTTCTTCTTCTTCAATTGCTCGATATAAAGGTACCTATTGGGACACAGTGGAGACAGAAACAATGAGGCTATTCCAGGCCTAAAGGGGGTCAAAAATATTTATCCTTTCCCTCTCAGCAGCAGGCTCAGTTTAGTCTTGAAAGATCTGAACATTCATAACAGTTCTTTAGTGTTCTATGCTTTGACTGACCATATCAAAGTTATATATTACACATTCAAATGAAAACTATCTATGTTGAATCTACAGTGAGGACTCCTCCCCATCACAGCCCTGCTGGTATCATAGGTGACCAGCAATGGTTGGCATGTATCGGAGGTCATGGCACTGAAAAATATCAAGTAGATGTCTCTTGTCTCTTACATATTCCAAGCACAAATGATCTTATCTATGACCTAGTAATAAGTACTTAAAGATTCAATTAAATTAATGATATCAAATGTAAAAGTTTCTTTGAACTATTTCAACTTGTGTTAATTTGAAAGCACCTGATGTATGATGTTGATTAAGAGGATATCAACTTAATAAGTCTTGCCACATACAAAGTTCTCTATTGCATGAAAATCTTTGAGCCACAACATATCAGAGACTAATTATGAAAACTGACTTTTCAATTTGCTTCTCACTATAATTATCTAACTATCGTACATTATTTGCTTGGAGTAATTTCTATGTAAAATGGTCTTTTTATTATCACCAGAAAAAGAGTCAGGGAATTGTGACCAGTTAAAAGGTCTGTGTCTTTTTTAGATTTACTTCAGCATAGAGAGTTCTGGGTGAAAAGAGGGAAAGTTACACAGATAATAGACTCAAAAAAGGTTTCTAAATAACTTATTAATAGAAATTATTATATATAATGAGGTACACTTTTCATAGTCAAGTTGTTCAATACAGATGATGTAACAAAGAGCCTGCAATCAAAACAATGTAGGGATGAAAGGAGCTATTGCAATTACCCCACCTCAAATCCCAATTGACGCAGCATACACAAACACCAAATCCATACAATTGTCCTACAAGGTAGATATGATTTCCCCATTTTACACACGATAGAGTTGACTGTCAAAGAGTTTATATAATTTACTCAATATTTTACTGAGAAGTTACAGATTCAGGCTTTGAATCTAAATCTGTCTGATCCAGACACCCATGTTCTTTCCGTTTCATCTGATTGCCGGCCACCTCCATATCCACTTCTTCTACCATTGGTCCAGGCCTTAGGACGAAATGAGGCATTTGGTCAAATGCCCTATGAATTAGCTTTTTCCTCTTTAACAAACTCATAATGTTATTAAAAAGAAAGCACAGCTAGTTTGGATGAATTGTTCTTAGTTAGCCCAGACTTATTTTTATGAACATCACTTTCTCCAAGTGCTTTCTAAATATATTATTATTATTATTATATAAAAGTACATAGCACTTTCTATATACAAGGCACTGTTTTAAGCATTTTATATTAATTCATTTAATCTTCACAACAACCCTATAAGACAGTTACTATTATTATCATCATTTTAGAGCAGGGGTTAGAACCCAGGCAGCCAGCAGCATCCATGCTCTTAACTGCTATGGTAGATTAGCTACACTTACCCATACGTATGTTGAATAATTCATTCTGAAATCTTGCCACAGATTGTTCTCACACTTATTGATCTCTGTTTTCCATATTACACCATTTTTCCCTTTTTAATAAAGGGAAAAGTATGTGTTCATCCCCAGTCTCCTGGTTTTTCTCTAATATTCTACAGCTTCTCAAGGGTAAAATTGGATATTGTTTTTGACCTTGATAATTTATCTGCATATAGAGTCTTCAACTCCTTTAAAGAGTTTAGATACTCAGTAATGTCTTACTTGCATATATACACTACCAAATGTAAAATAGATAGCTAGTGGGAAGCAGCCACATAGCACAGGGAGATCAGCTCGGTGCTTTGTGACCACCTAGAGGGGTGGGATTGGGAGGGTGGGAGGGAGAAGCAAGAGGGAGGAGATATGGGGATATATGTATACGTATAGCTGATTCACTTTGTTATAAAGCAGAAACTAACACACCATGGTAAAGCAATTATACTCCAATGAAGATGTTAAAAAAAAAAAGAAATGTCTTACTTGGACTTCAATTCCCTTTTATCCATGTTTCTTCACCCTATCCAGTTTTAAGATTATTCTCTTTAATGTAAAAGCAGCTGAGGACTTGAGCAGTTCTGCTCTTTTTTTTTTTTCTATTTCCATATGCCTTTATCACATATAAGGAGGGAATCACTCCCTTGCTGTCTGTGTGTTGCAAAGTTAGATCAGGATTTTGTAATTATGAGAAATAAAACTTTGGGTTTCTATGGAATCCAGGTAATACTATGGTCAGGGATCCAGGAATGTCTGAATCCCGCTTTGCCAGGCACCTTCCTTCCTGTGGGGAAACACACACACACACACACACACACACACACACGATAGCAAATGAACAACAATGTACTGCCTCATCAGTAGCTCCACAAGTGCCTGACTTTCCTGTACAACTCCTTAGTAAAGTTTTGTTGGAGTAGATGGCCTTGCCCAAATATCCATAAGGGCCTCTAGTGCATATAAGTTCAAGATCCAAATCTGTGTCCTTATCTCTCTCTGATTGCCACCTAGGACAAGAAATTATGTTGACTCAGCATATCATAAAGATGGTTCCTGCATAATGACTATACTAGTGAACAAGGAAGAAACAAGAATGCAGGTGTGGGGAATGGAGCAAGAATTTCCTCCCCCACAGAAGGATTTTCTGCCTGAGCTAATTAAACCATTTCCTCAGTGGCCTCTAGGACTCCTAAATCCATTCTTCATCAAACACCAGAAGTTTTTGTTCTAAAGCTCATCAGAGTTTGTAACATCTCTTCAGTAGAAACTTCCAGGGTCCTCTATCCAGTCACCAGTTTTGTGGATAGGAGAGAGCATAATTACAGGAGCAACAGCTCCTTGACCTCTGGATCACAGTTACGATGCTTTAACCTTGAAATCAATATCCTCACGGCAGACCCTCAACTTCTGTTCCCCATGGTCTTACTATAATTTGTAAGCATGTAGTTGCCTGTATCAAATGTTTTCCTGCTTTAAGTAGCTAGAATGTTTTGTTATCTGTACTGACTTACACATACATGTATTAAAGGAAATAATGAACTAAGATCAAAGAACTTATAATGGAAACAAAAGTCTCCCACTCCAAACCTCTCTATTCTTAGACCTACTCCAGAAGCAATCTCTGATGGACACTTGTGTTTAGTTATTGTGCTTACCTCCACTGCATTATATAACATCTCTGTGTTAACTGTTTCTCAATTTATGAACTTAAGAAAATGAGGACTATAATCACTTATACCACCTCAGCTTTTTCATCAGATTCTCCTCCAAAATGTTGATAGTTTTACTGTAATCATAACCTTTCTAACCTTACATCAAACTCACGAGCCTCTATTTCTCATTCTATCACCTTGAATGGTAACTCTGGATGTTTCGTTATGCAAATCTGTGATATGACTGTCCTCTACTCTTTCCACCTTTTCTCCTCCTTCTCCTGGCCTCATTCCTGTCAGCTACCCTTTCCAGTGCTGTAGAATCAATGCCCCATCTCTCTAGAGAACAGCATTCCTAGCATTTGTTTAAAAATGCACTCAGGATTGCCTGTTCCTCTGTCACTCATCACTCTCTGCACGGGTAGGGAAGTTGACACTGAAGGCAATTCTCCAAGTTATTCTGTAAACAATTTCAAGAATCCCCGTTTTCAGCACCACTAATAAACCCTGTTACCTGTAACCACCAACTCAAAGATCAGACCTAGAAAATCGACTGGCATTCACCGCAGTCCTCCCCTGGGCTGTTTGCTATTCCATTCGACTTCATTTGCTAATGTTGCTATTTTCAGTCTTCCAGAAATATGCTGAAATACCTTCATCACTAGAGGTGCCCTTCCCAATCTCTTCCCTCATATTGATTCATTCCCGTTTCAGTTATCTATCAACTCAATAAAAATGCATAACAACAAATCACAGACCCTCAGTGGTGTACAAACATACACATTTGTTTAGCTTATTTTTCCCTGGTGTTCAGCTGACGTGAGCTGGACTCAGCTGATCTGAGCTGTGCTCACACATGTGTCTATAGTCAGCCTCAGAAGCACTAGGTGCTAATCTCAGCTAGGTTCCCTCACATGTCAGCTGGGGCAATTCTGTTCTGCTTTATGTGTCTCTCACATCTCTCCGGCAGGCCAGCCCAGACACATTCTCATGGCAAAGGCAGAGGTACAAGAGCAACGAAATTCAATTTTGTAAGCACTTTTCAAGTCTCTGTTTGTGTCACATTTGCCAACATTCTCTCTGTCAAAAAAGTCACACTCTGGCTAACACGAGTCTGAGCAGGAAGGTACCAAAAGTTGCATGGCGAGAAGTGTGGAGGGGTGAAGAATTAATACCACGAATGGAATCCATCGACCACATTTTTTCTGCCTTCTTTACTCTCATATTAACAGTGTCTCTGGAGAGAAGGTGGGCAGATGTGAATGTTGAGTGCATCAAATGGAATGGGAAGCCTTCATGCTCTTTTAGTTCACATACCTTTACCCATATTGTCTCCTGTATCTGGAACAACCCTTTCTCTCCCTTCATCTATTAATATTCTAACCATCTTTCAAAGCCAGATCAAACGTCATCACTTCATGCAAGCCTTCTGTAAATGACGTCAATTGTTTTTTCCTACTTATCAGCCATTCTCCATTGTTCTAATAGAACTTCAGTTTCACTTTGGAGAATTGACATTTCACATCAGTTTTTAGGGTTTCCCATGAGAGAGAACCCATTATTCAACTCAAGGGGGTGTGTGGTGTATGATCTGGCCAATCGGTCTATTCCTACCCTGGTGGTAGTGGTTGGTTCAGATATAGGCATATGGTCCAAGTCAAATATAGTACTGTGATTTATGCTGAAATAACAGGAAAGAGGCTGATGAATTTCACTGGAATTGCCAAGTTGTTAGGATAGAACCCTAAATCTTCTGGTAATCAACTTTCTCACAACATGGGTACAGCAGACAATGAGTAAAGGCAATGCTAAGGAAAAAAGAGCCAAGTAAGGGACTTCCCTGGCAGTCCAGTGGTTAAGACTTCGCCTTCCAATGCAGAGGGTGCAGGTTTGATCCCTGGTCAGGGATCTAAGATCCCACATGCCTTGTGGCCAAAAAAAAATCCAAAACATAAAACAGAAGCAATGTTGTAACAAATTCAATAAAGACTTTAAAAATGGTCCACATCGGGCTTCCCTGGTGGCGCAGTGGTTGAGAATCTGCCTGCCAATGCAGGGGACACGGGTTCGAGCCCTGGTCTGAGAAGATCCCACATGCCGCGGAGCAACTAGGCCCGTGAGCCACAACTACTGAGCCTGTGCATCTGGAGCTTGTGCTCCACAACAAGAGAGGCCGCGACAGTGAGAGGCCCACGCACCGCAATGAAGAGTGGCCTCCACTCGCCACAACTAGAGAGAGCCCATGCACAGAAACAAAGACCCAACACAGCCAAAATAAATAAATAATTTTTAAAAAATGGTCCACATCAAAAAAATCTTTAAAAGAAAAAAGAGCCAAGTGATGGAAACAAAGATTTCTGAAAATGTGATCTAAACATCTAGATCTAGACCAAGGTGATTTTTTTTTCATTTACTTTGACTACTTTTTAAATCCCTGGATGTTTCCGTTACTTGAACCAATAAATTTCATTTTAACTTAGGCCCATTGCTTATAATCCAACACATTCTGACTAATAAGGTTCTCCAAAACCCTGCCTGTGCTTTACTGTGACTATTAAGTGCATAGATCTTGAGTCTTACTCCCTCCCCTCCCCACTTCTCTACTTTGGAGATTCTTAGTGGGGGCACACAACCAGTGGAGTCATATGGAATCACTAGAGGGGAGAGCTTTTTCCAACTACATCCCTTGCTCTGAAGATTCAGATATGCCCTCCTGTTGCCAATTAATTCTTCAGCGAACTACTATAAAAGTGAGTTTTTTGGGTCCCTAAGGTGTCTCGTGATAGAGGTAGGTAGGTTGTGTCATAATGTGCTCTTTGTACAATAGATTAGTATTTATTTCTATGCTTGATAAATATTTGTCTTTTACACTACACTGTAAGATTTATGATGGCAGTGCCTAGATATGTTTATTTCATCAATTTATCCACCATCATTAGGAGACAAGAGGGAACCACAGAGCTACTCATCTCAGGATTAAACCATCTTGCCCATGTTTTCCTTATATCATTTTTTGAAGAAGCAGCCCTAAATCCCTGTGTGCTCCAGAGAAGACTGTTCCTCCTCTAGACTCCAAATTTCCATTGAAAGGAGTTAAATACAAGAGTGCCTTCCTCCTGTATGCTTTTAGTAAGATACTCATCCCTCCCCCACTCCCATCATTCTGCCTTTAGACAACAAGGAGTAACCTTACTATGCTCTTCATTTACTTAGGTCAAGTTATGATAAGCAGCCAGATCTCCTAGGGCATTCTTTATCCTCTGGATTATAATCTTTATATTCCTCAGAAAACCCATTTTCTGACCCCACTGCTTCTCCCTTTGAACTTCTGAAGACATACTACTGTTCTTCCTGGACCTCATGGTACATCTTCAGCAACCGCCCCCCCCCCCCATGTTTTTAACCTCTTCTCTGTGAGCTTCCTCAAGCCTCTTGCTCTAAAGAAAAGCTAGCGCCCCTCTTAGGACCTCACAGCCTCCAGAGAACTGTTTCTGGTGATTGTGTTCTCTCTCACACTCTATATATATAAAGTCAGAAACAGTTCCTCTTTGTCGTTTCCAGAACATCAAATTCAACCCTCCATATACATGGATTCTGCATCCACAATTCAACCAACCACGACTGAAAATATTTGGGAAAAAAGAATTCAGAAAGTGCCGAAAAGCAAAACTTGAGATTTCTGCATGCAGGCAACTATTTACATAGCATTTACTTTGTATTAGCTATTACAAGTAATCTAGAGATGATTTAAAGTATGCAGGAGGATGTGTGTAGGTTATATGCAAAGACTATGCCATTTTATATGAGGGACTTGGGCATCCACTGATTTCAACATCCACAGGGTGTCCTGGATCCAACCCCCTGCAGATACTTAGGGGTAGCTATATTCCTTTCACTTACTTAAAACTCCTGAATTTTTTTTTTTACATCTTTATTGGAGTATAATTGCTTTACCATGGTGTGTTATTTTCTGCTTCATAACAAAGTGAATCCACTATACATATATCCCCATATCTCCTCCCTCTTGCATCTCCCTCCCTCCCACCCTCCCTATCCCACCCCTCCAGGTGGTCACAAAGCACCGAGCTGATCTCCCTGTGCTATGCGGCTGCTTCCCACTAGCTATCTATTTTACATTTGGTAGTGTATATTTGTACATGACACTCTCTCACTTCGTCCCAGCTTACCCTTCCCCCTCCCCGTGTCCTCAAGTCCATTCTCTACGTCTGCGTCTTTATTCCTGTCCTGCCCCTAGGTTCTTCAGAACCTTATATATATTTTTTAGATTCCATATATATGTGTTGGCATACAGTATTTGTCTTTCTCTTTCTGACTTACTTCACTCTGTGTGACAGACTCAATGTCCATCCACCTCACCACAACTCAATTTCATTTCCTTTTATGGCTGAGTAGTATTCCATTGTATATATGTGTCACATCTTTTATTTTAACGTCTTTATTGGAGTATAATTGCTTTACAATGGTGTGTTAGTTTCTGCTTTATAACAAAGTGAATCAGTTATACATATACATATGTTCCCATATCTCTTCCCTCTTGCGTCTCCTGCCCTCCCACCCTCCCTACCCCACCCCTCTAGGTGGTCACAAACCACCGAGCTAATCTCCCTGTGCTATGCGGCTGCTTCCCACTAGCTATCTATTTTACATTTGGTAGTGTATATATGGCCATGCCACTCTCACTTTGTCACAGCTTACCCTTCCCCCTCCCCATAACCTCAAGTCCATAATCTAGTAGGTCTGTGTCTTTATTCCTGTCTTACCCCTAGGTTCTTCATGACCTTTTTTTTTCCTTAGATTCCATATATATGTGTTAGCATATGGTATTTGTTTTTCTCTTCCTGACTTACTTCACTCTGTATGACAGACTCTACGTCCATCCACCTCACTACAAATAACTCAATTTCATTTTTTTTATGGCTGAGTAATATTCCATTGTATATATGTGCCACATCTTCTTTATCCATTCATCTGTTGATGGACACTTAGGTTGCTTCAATGTCCTGGCTATTGTAAATAGTGCTGCAATGAACATTGTGGTACATGGTTATTTTTGGATTATGGTTTTCTCAGGGTATATGCCCAGTAATGGGATTGCTGGGTCGTATGGTAGTTCTATTTTTAGATTTTTAAGGAACTTCCATACTGTTCTCCATAGTGGCTGTATTAATTTACATTCCCACCAACAGTGCAAGAGGATTCCCTTTTCTCCACACCCTCTCCAGCATTTATTGTTTCTAGATTTTTGATGATGGCCATTCTGACCCATATGAGGTGATACCTCATTGTAGTTTTGATTTGCATTTCTCTGATGACTAGTGATGTTGAGCATCTTTTCAAGTATTTGTTGGACATCTGTATATCTTCTTTGGAGAAATGTCTCTTTAGGTCTTCTGCCCATTTTTGGATTGGGTTGGTTGTTTTTTTGATATTGAGCTGCACGAGCTGCTTGTAAATTTTGGAGATTAATCCTTTGTCAGTTGCTTCGTTTACAAATATTTTCTCCCATTCTGAGGGTTGTCTTTTGGTCTTGTTTATGGTTTCCTTTGCTGTGCAAAAGCTTTGAAGTTTCATTAGGTCCCATTTGTTTATTTTTGTTTTTATTTCCATTTGTCTAGGAGGTGGGTCAAAAAGGATCTTTCTGTGATTTATGTCATAGAGTGTTCTGCCTATGTTTTCCTCTAAGAGTTTGATAGTGTCTGGCCTTATATTTAGGTCTTTAATCCATTTTGAGTCTATTTTTGTGTATGGTGTTAGGGAGTGTTCTAATTCCATTCTTTTACATGTAGCTGTCCAGTTTTCCCAGCACCACTTATTGAAGAGGCTGTCTTTTCTCCATTGTATATTGTTGCCTCCTTTATCAAAAATAAGGTGACCATATGTGTGTGGGTTTATCTCTGGGCTTTCTATCCTGTTCCATTGATCTATATTTCTGTTTTTGTGCCAGTATCATACTGTCTTGATTACTGTAGCTTTGTAGTATAGTCTGATGTCAGGGACCCTGATTCTTCCAACTCTGTTTTTCTTTCTCAAGATTGCTTTAGATATTCGGGGTCTTTTTTGTTTCCATACAAATTGTGATTTTTTTTTGTTCTAGGTCTGTGAAGAAAGCCATTGGTAGTTTGATAGGGATTGCATGGAATCTGTAGATTGCTTTGAAAACCCCTGAATTTTTAATCTCAACTTGTCAGACTTTACCACCTCTGCCTTTCCTTGTAACAGACAACTGTTGATATTCTAGGTCTTTATCTTAGAAGAGTTTAGCTCTTGGCTCTGGGACGTTTTCTCTAACACTACTTCTGTCACAATTATTGGTGATTTCAATATCTACATAAGTGATAATCCTAATAAAATGTACAAAATTTCTTAACCTTTCCTCCTCATCTCCTCAACCCTGTTTTAGCCACTTACTTCCATGGTTGTACTCTATATATTTTCATTATTAATCAATACAACTCCTCCAAAATACCATTTTCATACCCTCTGCTTTCCAACCAACACCTTCCTACTGTGAAGACTACTCTCCCTAATTCAACTCCCTGCCTTTAATAATCCTTTGACTCACCAGTATCTTCAATCCATTGATACTCTTTTTAACTGCCTTCATCCCTTTGATATCCTCACTTCCCTCCTTTCCCACCTTTAAATTCTATGTTCCATCATTATGATCACTTTCTTATACAGTCTTACAAGTTACAGTCCTGTAACTTCCTTAGTCTTCTCTCACTTCATTGCATTCTCATGGCTAAATTGCAGCCTTGGCAAGCCAGATCATCATGTACTCTATGTCTAAACATGTATGGCAGAATGTGGCTCAGGAAAAATACACAACAATGCTGACTTGTCTCACTTTAAATTTGTGACTATTCATCTCAATACAGTACTTAATTTCCACCTTCCTTCATACTCATGTTCCTGTTCTTTTAATATTGGAGTGTCCCAGGGATCAAATCTCAAAATATTTTTATCTACTTTGATTTCCTTAATGATTTCATAAAATTTCATGAGCATAAAATTTCTGCGCTATACCAAATGTATATTGCCAACCCAGCCCTTTTGCCTTAAATCTAGAGTTTTACATCCAACTACATACTTGTCATCTGTAGTGTCTAACAGTCACCATAAACTTAACATTTCTAAAGAAATTTCCTGATATTTTCTCTGAACCTGCTCCTGCAATTCTCCCCCATCTCAGTTGATGGCAACTTCATCTTTACATTTGAACAAACCAAAACCTTGGAGACACCTTCTTTCACATTCCTTTATTGAATCCATGAGCAAAATCCACTAGTTTTACTTTAAATTTATTCAGAATTGAACCAGTTCTCAATCCCTTCACCACTATCATTCTTACCCACACCATTATGACCTCTTTTTTGGTTTTTTCAATAGCTACCTAAATGATGTTCACTCCATCCTGGCCCCCTACAATATATTTTCAGCATACCAGCCAGCATAGTCTTGTTTAAAAATATAAATCAGATCATGTCACTCCTCTGCTCTAAACCCTCAGTGACTCCCCATCTTACTCAGAATAAAAACCGAGTCTTTAAAATGGACTGAAGACTCAACATGATCTTTAACTTTATCATCTACTAGTTTTCTCCCTGCTCATTTCACTGCTTCCTTGCTTACTGTTCCTCAAGTATACCAGACATGCTTCCATCACAAGAACTTTTAACGTATTCTTGCCTCTTCCTGGAATGCTCTTCTCCTAGATATTACCATTACTTGCTCTTTTACATCCTCCATTAGGCCTTTGTTCAAATATCACCTTGTCTCTGAGGCTTTTCTTGATTACCATTTTAATAATTATAGTCTCCAATCTGGTATTCCTCATTCCTCTTTTACAGTCTTATTTTTTCTCCATGGCACTTGTCACCATTTTACCAGCTAAATAATTTAATTATTTGTGCTTTTATTGAGACCCCAATTACAACCTCAGTGCCAAGAGGGCAGGAATTATTCTTTGTTTTAGACACTAATATGTCCCCAGCACCTAGAACATTGCCTATCATAGAGTAATTGCTCAATAAAAATTTCTAAAATATGTGAGTAAATCCAGCTATAGCTGGTTGCCCTCCTTCATTTAATGTCATAAAATGTAATAAAATAATGCTTTATTTTTGTTATTTCCAAATATCTAAGCTGTACTTCTTGGTCAGAATTCAGACTTTGATGGTGAAATTCCATTTTTATTATCTTTTGAACAAGTCAAGTCAATAATTCAATTATCTGACCCTCTCTTAGCTGATAAATGCTTCAGTAGATGTCTCCCATCATTAGTGTATTATATTTCACATAATATTTTGACATCTGTGACCATAAAGAAAATTCCATTTTTGTATCCTCAAACACCAAAATCAGTCTTCCTTTATATTTTGTTCTTATTGAAACTATCCCCACCAAGTTTCCCTCTCATGTGTGTAGAATTCTAAATACAAATGAATACTTCCCTAACTTTCTCTCAGAAAACTTTTTCACTCCAACCACAAGTTATATCAGCAAAAAATAGTGACATCTATCAAATCACATTTACCTTCTTATGATAAAAATATCATGTTTGTCTGACCTTTTATTACCTTGATTTTTTGGAATCATGTAAAACAACTAAATATGTTACTATGCAAGACATTTGCATATTTTATATACTTCTGGATTTAATGCTTTTGTAAGATTGAGTTAAACAAAGGAGGAAAATTGTCATAATTCCCAAAAGGTATCAAAGAACTATGGTATCATTATAGCATTAGGTATTCATCTGACTTGCTCTGACTCTCATTATAGTATCATTATACTTCTTTTCAGTGTTATAGTAGTACTGGATTCTCTCTCCTGATCTGGTTCCCATACTTCACTAAAGAGTAAAAGAGCAAAACTTATGGTTAAAAGTGGTTGATTGAGCTCACACTTTCACCTCCACCAAGTCCCACTGAAGCAACAAAACTCAGAGAAGAAAAATTTATAGGGAGATGCAAGAGGGAGGAGATATGGGGATATATGTATATGTATAGCTGATTCATTTTGTTATACAGCAGAAACTAACACCCCATTGTAAAACAATTACACTTCAATAAAGATGTTTTTAAAAAAAGCAAACATGTATTAAAAAATAAAATAAAACATGATAAATTAAAAAAAAAAAAAAGAAAGAAAACCCTTCCTCTCTCACACACCACTCTATCCCCAGCACCTAGAACATTGCCTGTCACATGGTAGTGGATCAGTGTATATTTGCTGAATAAGTGAATATGTACAAAAAAGAAATTTGTCCATAATAAAGCTAAACAATAGGGAGAAGGCTAACAATTCATACTTTGCATAATGTATGAAAAAACGAAAGCATATATCAACAAAGAAAATAGAATGGAGCAAACTAAAACATCATATATTCTGGGAAAATTTTCTACAGTTGAATTTTTAAATTTTCAATAAAAATTCAGAAAAATACCAAGCTTAGAGTCAACAAGCATCAAAATCTGATTGGCCATGGGAGTTAAAATAGGAGAACTAAATTAAAATAACTTCATGGACAATAATTCTAATATTTATTAGTAAGATTACTGCATGAGAAGAAAGGATTGTAAAAATTAAATATAAAGAGGAAAGAATGGGCCAACCAAAATAAAAAAACATAGGATAAAACTATAGTAAGTAAAACAGTACAGAATCCCCATATCATCCAACTTTCTTATGTACTCAATTTCTTCTCTAAACATCCTTCAATCTCCTTCACTGAAATCTGGCTTTCCTCTCAGAACGTTATTTTTGTTCAGTCCTTTCATAATTCATGTATTGTTGATACTCCATAAACGATTAATTTAGAAAGTTAAGTTGTACCTTCCTTGTTGCCCTTTCTTACTTACAGATGGCTCCTTTAAAACCTCATTAAAAATACCCAAAGATTAGAATCGAAGCCAATTGACTGTATCTCCTTCTCTATGTCACATAAACCTGAGAGGTTTATGAACCTCTCAGGTATTTTCCCTAACTATTCAAAGACTTTTTCTCTCAATCGTAACTTCTGCCAAATTTTGGCTTTCTTTAATAACCATGAATACTTCTAAGATTCAGGCTTCTAGGCTCTTTGAATGGGAATTCTAGTCCATCATAACTTGTACTCTTCACTTCTCCTATATATGCTTTCAATTTTGTGGTTCTTCATGTCAATAATGTTCTCACCAATACTCTAAAGTGAAAGGTCACTCTTGCCCTTTAAATACATAGTAAAAAACAATCCCTGAAAGAACTAAATTATCTGCTTTCTCTGTGACCTCACCCACAAAGCACAATACTACTGAACAAAGTCCAGCAACATGGCAGATGCATTCCACTATAAATCAAAAGCAGACAGTGAACGGGCTCACAACACTAATAGCAATCCTATTTCATTCTGTAAACTCATGCTCCCTTTACCCACAACAACTATAACAAAACTTTACTCAACAAGTATTCAATGTTGTACCTCCCCTCTGACTGCCAAGATATGATCTTGCTTGTAACTTACAGAGAGAAAGAACAGAAATACTTTGTACTCTTTGCATATTTGCAGCCACACTCTCATTCTGAACATTGTATTGAATCCCTACACCATTTCTTAGGAAACTGATATTATTGATAATTCCCTCTCTCTTATCTGTATTAAACCATAAACTGTCTGCCAATTATTTTTCTTATCTCACTGTTGAGACAAGTTGAAAGCTGCAGAAACTGTGTAAGGTGTGATCATATCTATTTTTTTCTTAAATACAAAAAAGTACATGTGTGTTTGTCTCTGTGAGTGCATGTACACACAGGTATATGTAAAGATACACTGCAAATGTTAACAGGAGACTTGAACGTTTTGCTCCATATTCTTTCATTTTCACTCTTTAAAAACTACCTCTTAATAACTTATCACTAGTATATTTTAAAATATAAACTCGAAGAAGAAATAGAAGTCAGATTCATCCTCACATCTAGTGAATCAGAGTCTCCGGGGAGGGGATTGGGCAAGTGTTGTTTTTAAAACTCAGGAGGTGATTCTGATGCACAGCAAGAACCGAGACTGTAGAAAACAGTCTGGAAGCACTTCACAACATTAAAGATAGAATTACCATATGATCCAGCAATTCTACCTTTGGGTATATACCCTGAAGAATTGAAAGCAGACACTCAAACAGATGTTTGTACACCCGTGCTCATAACAGCATTATTCGTAATAGCCAAAGGGTAGGAAAAACCCAAGTGTCCATTGATGGATGAACAGATAAACAAAATATGGTATAAGACACAATGAAATATTATTCAGCCTTAATAACAAATTTCTGACATCTGCTACAATGTGGATAAACTTTGAAGACATTACAGTAAGTGAAATAAGGCAGACACAAAAGGAGAAGTATTGTATGATTCCTCTTATATGAAGTACTTGGAGTAGTCAAATTTAGACACAGAAAGTAGAATGGTGGTTGCCAGTGTTTGTGAAGGGGCAAATGGGGAGTTGTTTTTAAATGGGTACAGAGTTTCAGTTTGGGAAGTTTCCCAAATAATTTGACCTCATAAGCTGAGAATAACATGTCAAAGTAAAAATACAGAATCTGAAATTTTGAATACACATATACTATAAAAATATGAGCACTTTATTCAATGATAACCTATGTCAAACATTCTTTACAACTTTGCTGGTTCAATTATGCATTGCCTAGGTGGTGAGTTGGTGACTTTAAGGTACAAGGACTAATTACTAATTAAGGTACAAGGACTAATTAACCTATTACTTGACTAAAAGTCAAGTAATAGGTTAATGTGGTCAGTTCAGTTGCAGTAGTTCACAGTTTGGGAGATGGGAATGTAATTATCCCAAATTCTCCTAAGTCCCCAAAATGCCCTGAGTAATTTGTATTAAGGCAAGATGTTTTTATTTAGCTTGCTGGGTAAATTTTACTCTGATGACTAAGCTCGAAGCATCTATTATATATTATCATCAACTGGTCTCTTAATATTGCTTTGGTGTGGAAGAAGTTATATAACTTAATAGACTAGACTTTCAGCATCTGAAAACATCCCAAATACAAATACTACACCACTTCCAAAATTTCAGGGTTTTACATTTTAACCTATGCCAGTAATAGTTAACCACTAATCTTAGCATACAGTCGCTTAAAATACCTTCTTAGCATGTAAAATGCAGAGATATTTTTTTACAATTTCCTATAATTCTGCTCTATTTGCTCAGAAACCAAATGCAAATCAACATTAGCCAGAATGTTACATTTATAGTTCCTAAACATAAATTACAACTTCAGTTTGATTAAAACAGGAGTGCATGCAGTATTAAAAGCTTCTTCTCCCCATGGCATCCAGTGCCAATTTCCTTCTGTCCAGAAAAATCACCCGATTTACTGTGGCATATATGAAATATTCAGTTTTCCTGATTTATCTTATGTTGTGTCTTCTGAGTGACACCTAAAAAGTAGAAAGGAAGTAGGGATGCAGATCTATTGCTGTGCTCTAACTGTACCTACTGGGTAAAGGGTGAAGGTCCAGCACTGTTCATGCAGGGATGACAATTTCTTCCTGGACTCATCCTCAGCAGGTGGTGGGCCAGAAGCAAGCTAATGTTCTCAAATAGATCATGTTGACTGACACCAAGGTCCATTAGAGACATATTCTCAAAGGTGTGGTGTATAAAAGGCAGTGTACTCAGTGTTGGGTACCTAACTAAAGTGAATTCTTGGCATCTGCCCTTACAACAGGCATGAAAAGAGCCATGGTGATGTCTTAGAATTTTCCTAGCCTATGTAGAGGAGAAAGTCCAGACCTGAGATTGTTAGGCTCAGTTTGGTTTAAAGATACATCAGTACCAATTGTCTTCTGTCATTATAGCTTTTCAGTGATTGGTATCAGCAGTAGTGGTTGATTACATATCATATCTAGTAGGCACCCCATTTCCTTTGTGGGAGAACCGTTACATTTCGTAGAGGCTAATGGATTTGCAGCAAAGTAGGATCAGAGCAATACTGTTGATCCTTAGTAACTACCCCAGTCGTATCTCTCACTTCTCCTCTACACATACCTTAGGTTCAGACCAATCTGACTTTTCTCTGAATATGCCCCCATGATGTCATACAATCACATCTTTGCTTATGGTAAATCTACCTAGAACCCATGATCATCCTCAATCCCCACCTATAATTGTCAGTAATATAATCGTTCTTCATAGCTTCTATCAAATAGGATTCCAATCGTGCTTTGTACTTAATTCAACATTTTAAAATAGTTACCAGGTGCCTTGCTATGTGATGAAGATCCTCTTTCCTTTTTGTGCCCACATGTATCATGACTTGCCTCACATGACACACTTAATTTATGTAAAATCTTCAGGCATACTTTTCTAACCCTTATTTAACAATAGCTACTCAGGGGCACAGACAAACTCATCACTCTAACCAGTGAGAATTTAAGGCAGGGTTTAGCACTAGAATATCTGTTCAATAAATGTTTATTGACTAGAATAGCACAAAAAGATGACTGTTAAAATCATAAGAGCATTTTCATTCAAAGTTATATCCACTCTGTACTGCCCACTTTTTAAAGGACACTTTGTGAGACTTCTAAAATACTGCACAGTAAAAGTGTATTTATAGCATCTCCTATTTGAAACAGAATGATGTGGGGAAAAGAATAAAGCTGAAAAAGTAAAAGTTCAACCTCAGTTAAACTAGGAAGTGGCTACTCCTCAAACATAAAATATGATTATCCAGTTCTACATGTAAGGATCTTGGAAGTCACCACTCTATCCTAACAGGTAAAAAGCTGAACAGACTGAAAAATCAATAACTCTCCAAAGATCCATAAGACAGGGGAGGACACAGCACAAATCACTGCTCCCGAGATTGGGGAGAGACAGGTGAATACAGGGAGTCCTGGCTTAAAAGAGCAGAGACACATGTGTAGAAAGCTTCAGAGGAACCAGAGCAAGGGCAGAAAATCCTGAACTGTAACTGACAAATTGTTGGAGGCTCAGTGTGGAAACTCTGACAGTTAAAGACTCCAGGGGGGACCCTTTCATAAGGGGGTCCCCACAATTTTGTGAGATTTACCTCCATGGACTTGACCAGATTCCCACAATAAATGTCAGGAAAAAATTCTCTCCTGCTTCCATCAGGGGCAGAGGAAAAGGAACCATTTTGAAATATACCTTCCAAGGCCAGCCCTCAGGGGAAAAAAGTTAACCAGAGCCTAACCTGCTAGGGTATTATAATAGCCTAACTTACCTGGGGGGAAGGGAAATATTCAGCTCAAGCCCACTCTAGCTATCTTCTACCACCAAAGGATGGAGAAAAAGGCTGAGAAACATTTGAGAAGTTCACAATCCAGAGGCAAATATCCAATATGGAGGAGAGAGGAGGAAAGTCACACTCATGCACTAATGATAAGAGTTTAAATTGACACTGCCTTCTTGGAAAGTGAAGGGGGAGGGATAAATTAGGAGTTTGGGATTACATATACACACTATTATATATAAAATAGATAATTAACAAGGACCTACTGTATAGCACAGGGAACTATACTCAATATTTTGTAATAACCTACAGGAAAACGATTCTGAAAAGATAGATATATATGTATGTATAATTGAATCACTGTGCTGTACACCTGAAAGTAACACAACATTGTAAATCAATTATACTTCAAAAAACTTGTTTTTAAAAATTGACACTGCATTTTTGAAGGGCAGTCAGGAAATATCCATGAACGCAGAAAATGTTCATTCTCTTTAATCAAGCTATTCCAAATTTAGTAAATCTTGTATACCTAAATTCAAAATTATGTATTTAGGTATGTTAAATACTAATTTTAATAGAAAAAAGGAAAAACCTAAATGTTTGCCAGTAGGTATATGGTTAAATAAGTATAAAGCATCTATACCATGGAATATTTTGCATCTGTTGAAAAAGACTGAACCAGATCTAAGTGGATGGAAATAAAAAGATATTCAAAATAAATTAAGATAATGATGTATACTGTAGAAACTGTGTATGGTATGATCACATTTATTTTCTTAAAAATACAAAAAAGTGCACTTGTCTGTGAGTGTGTGTAGACATGTGAATGTAAAGATAGACTTCAAATGTTAATGGAAGACTTTTACTTTTTCCTCCATGTTCTTATATTTTCGCTCTTTAAAAACTACCTCTTAATAACTCATCACTAATACTTTTTAAAATATGAATTATAAAAAGAAACAGAAGTCAGATGTATCCTCACACCTAGTGAATCAGAACCTCCAGGGATGGAGATTGAGGAAGTGTGTTTTTTAAAGCTCAAGAGGTTATTCTGATGCACAGCAAGAACTGAGACTGTAGAAAACAGTCTGGAAGAACTTCACAACATTAAAGATAGAATTACCATATGATCCAGCAATTCTACCTTTGGTTATATACCCCAAAGAATTGAAAGGCGACACTCACACAATTATTTGTACAACTGTGTTCATAACAGCATTATTCACAATAGCCAAAGGGTAGAGAAAACCCAGGTGACCACTGATGGATGAACAGATAAACAAAATATGGTATAAGACACAATGAAATATTATTCAGCCTTAAAAATAACAAATTTCTGACATCTGCTACAATGTGGATAAACCTTGAAGACATTACACTAAGTGAAATAAGCCAGACACAAAAGGACAAGTATTGTATGATTCCTCTTATATGAAGTACCTGGAGTAGTCAAATTTAGACGCAGAAAGTAGAATGCTGGTTGCCAGTGTTTGTGAAGTGGCAAATGGGGAGTGTTGTTAAATGGGTACAGAGTTTCAGTTTGGGAAGATGAAAATGTTCTGAAGATGGGTAGTAGTAACAGTTGCACAACAGTGTGAATGTACTTAGTGTCACTGAACTGTACACCTAAAATGGTTAAAATGATAAATTTAATGTTATATATTTATTTTTACCACAGTAAACAATTTTAATGGAATTAGACCAACTCAAAAAAGCAAAGGACAGGTAAATGTCTTTACAACCTCTAGTGGATAGGGAATTCTCTAAAAACAAGATAACTTGGTTCCTGAAAATTCTAATAAGCAATTCATCATTTAGAATAATGAGGTCCAGAGGTACAGACAGACTCAATGAGAAATTGAATATCTATAGTGAGTGTCCTTTCTAAATCCAACAGTGGAAGGGGAGATACAGTAAAAAGAAAGACCACATGGGAATTCTTGCTTTATTTTATTTTATTTTTATTTTATTTATTTATTTATTTTTTCTCCTGAAATCTGTAGAAAAGTCGTAGAGGTAATACAGCTTGGAATACATAGTGGAAGGTGAAATCAGATTTGTAAATTGTTGACCAAGGTTAATTGAGCAGAAAAAAATGAACAGGAAATCTCAAAATAAAAAACCAATGAGATACAGGGAAAGCGACATGACATTCATTCTAGTTGATTTGCTTATTTCAAAATGACAAATAACCAAAAAAAGGAGAAATATATTGGGTGAAGAAAGACATTTATAGATAAGGTCCTCTGAGAACACATTACCTGATCAAAGACCATAAATAATATACAACAGAGGAAGGATTACTTCCCTTTGAAAAGCTTTCTCTTGACTCCACATACCACTTGATCCATTATATGGCTCACCTTTTCTTTACTGCAAATTTTTAAAAGAAATTGTCTAGACTCACTGTCACCAAAATCTCTGCTCCTATCTTCTCTTGAACCTGAGCCAGTCAGGCCTGCCCCTATCACATCTCTGAAACTGCACTGATCAAGGTCACCAAGGAAGTTTTTGTTTCCAAATATAATAATACTTTCTCATATTATTTGACCTATCAGAGCATTTGACACAGGTGACCACTCCCTCTTCACCGAAATTCATTTTTCACTTGGCCTTCAGGATACCATTTTTACCTAGCTGCAAATTGACAGTGTACTTGCTCTTTCCTCTTTTCCTGGACTTCTGAAGGTTGTAAGAGTCCAAGCCTCAGTCATTTTATCTATTCTCTCTTATATCTGTACTCACTACTTTGGTTAGCTCATCCTTAATACCATCTATACATTGATGACTCACAAATGTCTATCTCCAGTCCAAACCTCTCTTTGGAAATCTAGCTTTCTGTAACACATTTTTATCTTAACATCTTCACTCATATGGTTGATGGGAATACTAAACCTAACAAGTCCAAAACTGAGCTACTAAACTTTCATTTTAAATCTGTTCTTGTTTAAATATTCCCCACCTCAGTTGATGACAACTCCTTTCTTTCAGTTACTCAGACCAAATACCTGGGTATCCCCTTCTTGTTTCCCCTCTCTTTATGATTCTACATCCGATTAATATATAAATCCTATTAGCTCCACCTTCAAAATACAGTATATCCAGAAATAAACCACTTCTCACCACCTCCACCACAACACCCTGGTCTTTGTCGTCATATTATCTTACTTGGATTACTTCAAAGGCTCATTGCTTGTCGTCCTGGTTTTACCCTTGCCTCACTTCAGCCAGTTTTCCATATAGCAGCCACAATGATCCTGTGCCATTAGAGAATAAACTCTTCTTTAAGTACCCACGTGTCCCATATTAAGATATGAACAAAAGCTTGAAAAAGTTCCCAAAGTAGAAAATGTGCAGATCAGATTATTCAAGTACAGAGCTATAAAACTATAAGGTTTTAATAAAAATAAAAGCAGACAAAGTATACTGACATAGAAATTACAAGCAACAAGAAGCATACAAATTCTTTGCTATATGGTTCTTATGTCCCGTAGGAAACTGAAGGTAAAATTGCAGAACATCTGGAAAATGCAGATAATGAAAAGAATATGTATCACAGGATTTGACCAAAGCCATGTCAGAAGAAGTTACATTGTTATACAAAATTAGACCATTAAGTATGAAAGAATAAAAATTAAATAAATTTAATAAGTAAAAAAACATGAAGGGGCTTCCCTGGTGGTGCAGTGGTTGAGAGACCACCTGCCGATGCAGGGGACACGGGTCTGTGCCCCGGTCCTGGAAGATCCCACGTGCCGCGGGGCGGCTGGGCCCATGAGCCATGGCCGCTGAGACTGCACGTCCGGAGCCTGTGCTCCGCAATGGGAGAGGCCACAACAGTGAGAGGCCCGCGTACCGGGAAAAAAAAAAATTAAAAAAAAAAATGAAGTTAACAAAAGTAAAGCAGAAAGAAATGATTAATAATGATAAATCAGATATTAATCATTTTGAACATTGAAAAAATGGCAGAGCAACTAAATACTCCCAAGAATTTGTGAAAAATCAAGAAGATAAATCATTAGCTAACATAATCAGCAAAGAATTGAGAAATCACAAATATAGCAAATTGCAAATTACACGGGGAAAATAATTTTAGATACAAATATTGTTTTAAGTAAAATACAATAACTGGCATAAATTTCATGCAAATAGACTTTTTAAATATCTGGATTAAATGACTTTCTAGAAAAATATAAATTACCAAAATTGATTCATAGTGATAAATAAGACCTAAGCAATCTACTAACCACTATCCATGGAAGAAACTGCAAATATTTTATAAAGAGAAAATCTTCCCAATCATTTCCCACCCATATAATTTCACAGATGAGTTTTGGAAAACAGAGAAAACACAGATAATTCCAAAGCTATTTAATCAGATACAGAAAAATAATTCAAACTTCCATGTTTTTAATAAAGTCAGCATTATACAGATAGCAAAATTTGACAAACTTAACACAATGAAAACTACAGAACAATCTTGTATGTTCTTGATGTCAAAAGCTTACATATTGGGTAGACCTTCCTGTAGCATATTAAGAGAGTAGTATCAACCAGTTTATACCTCAGGTTCCTTACCTAAACAATGGGGAAAGTAAAAACCTCCTAGAGGTTTTATGAGGGTCAAATGAGTCAATTCCATGTAAAGGGCTTGGAGAATAGCCCCTGGTTCATAGTAAATGGATGGGTGGATGGATGATGGATGGAAGGACGGACAGAAAGATAAAGGTAGGAAGATAGAGATACACATTTATTTAGATTCATATTTAAGATTTATACTTAAAATATTTACACACACATACATCACACCATATTGGGTGTCCCCTTGTATTCCTATGTTTCTATCTCAAAGAGGTGTTACCATCAAAAGAACATAGATCTGCAGTCAAAAATTAATTTAATGAAAGTGAGTGTTATATTTGTGTCTTTAACACTGTGCTAAGGACAGAGTTCCAAGAAATACTTCTTCAAATTGTCTTTCTTTCCTTCTCTTATCGATTTCCCTCATATTTGAAAACTATTTCCATGACTACATCCTCAGAAAACCCTGAAAAGTGAACAAAGCTCATCAGTATTTAAATTTTTCCCTCCTTGTTACCACCTGCCCCTCAATTCTTTAGTGTTGGCTTAATCAATTGCATTTAAACCCCTTCCCTCCTCTTTTAGCCTCTCCAACCATGTTCTCTCTTCACATACAAAAGCTAGAAACATCCCCTTGCCAGATCTATCCTCTCGCATAGGTCCAGGGAAAGTAACAATAGACTGTCTTAGAACCCGAATTTTCTTAATTCAGCAGAAGCAGCACAAATGCTGAGACACTCAAGCAATAGTAACTTTTATCTCGTTTCCACATGTACATACTTGTATGCATACATGCATACACACAAACACACACACACAAACACACACACACACAGAGTCCATACACACTGTAACAGAGCTAGGCATCATTCCATAGCAGTGTACACAAAACTACTGCCTTCTGTTCAAAGGATATATAATATTTGATTGTTTGGATGAAACATTATTTGATTGCTCTCCTATTAATGGATATTTAAGTTGTTTATAGTTTATCTTTGTTTGAATATACTCCACTGAATAGTCTTATACAAATAACTTTAAATACCTTTGTGAATTCATGAAAATGTATGTTTTTGTGTGTGTGAATGTTTGTGTGTATATGTGTGTGTATATATGTGTGTGTACATATATATATATATTTGTATATATTTAGGATAAATCACTAAAGTAGAATTGCTGGGTCAAACAATATGTGCATTTTTTTTACATCTTTATTGGATATAATTGCTTTACAATGGTGTGTTAGTTTCTGCTTTATAACAAAGTGAATCAGTTATACATATACATATGTTCCCATATCCCCTGCCTCTTGCGTCTCCCTCCTTCCGACCCTCCCTATCCCACCCATCCAGGTGGTCACAAAGCACTGAGCTGATCTCCCTGTGCTATGCGGCTGCTTCCCACTAGCTATCTATTTTACGTTTGGTAGTGTATATATATCCATGCCACTCTCTCACTTTGTCACAGTTTACCCTTCCCCCTCCCCATATCCTCAAGTCCATTCTCTAGTAGGTCTGTGTCTTTATTCCCGTCTTACCCCTAGGTTCTTCATGACATTTTTTTCTTAGATTCCATATATACGTGTTAGCATACGGTATTTGTCTTTCTCTTTCTGACTGACTTCACTCTGTATGACAGACTCTACGTCCATCCACCTCACTACAAATAACTCAATTTTGTTTCTTTTTATGGCTGAGTAATATTCCATTGTTTATACGTGCCACATCTTCTTTATCCATTCATCTGATGACGGACACTTAGGTTGTTTCCATCTCCTGGCTATTGTAAACAGAGCTGCAATGAACATTTTGGTACATGGCTCTTTTTGAATTATGGTTTTCTCAGGGTATATACCCAGTAGTGGGATTGCTTGGTCGTATGGCAGTTCTATTTGCAGTTTTTTAAGGAACTTCTATACTGTTCTCCATAGTGGCTGTATCAATTTACACTCCCACCAGCAGTGCAAGAGGGTTCCCTTTTCTCCACACCCTCTCCAGCATTTATTGTTTGTAGATTTTTTTTAATTTTATTTTTAATTAATTTATTTATGGCTGTGTTGGGTCTTCGTTTCTGTGTGAGGGCTTTCTCTAGTTGTGGCAAGCGGGGGCCACTCTTCATCACGGTGCGTCGGCCTCTCACTATCACTGCCTCTCTTGTTCTCTGTGGAGCACAGGCTCCACACGCGCAGGCTCAGTAATTGTGGCCCACGGACCCAGTTGCTCCGCGGCATGTGGGATCTTCCCAGACCATGGCTCGAACGCATGTCCTCTGCGTTGGCAGGCAGACTCTCAACCACTGTGCCACCAGGGAAACCCCTTGTTTCTAGATTTTTTGATGATGGCCATTCTGACCAGTGTGAGATGATATCTCAGTGTAGTTTTCATTTGCAATTCTCTAATGATTAATGATGTTGAGCATTCTTTCATGTGTTTGTTGGCAATCTGTATATCTTCTTTGGAAAAATGTCTATTTTGGTCTTCTGCCCATTTTTGGATCGGGTTGTTTTTTTGTTATTGAGATGCATGAGCTGCTTGTAAATTTTGGAGATTAATCCTTTGTCAGTTGCTTCATTTACAAATATTTTCTCCCATTCTGAGGGTTGTCTTTTGGTCTTGTTTATGGCTTCGTTTGCTGGGCAAAACCTTTTAAGTTTCATTAGGTCCCATTTGTTAATTTTTGTTTTTATTTCCATTCCCCTAGGAGATGGGTCAAAAAGGATCTTGCTGTGATTTATGTCATAGAGTGTTCTGCCTATGTTCTCCTCTAAGAGTTTGATAGTGTCTGGCCTTACATTTAGGTCTTTAATCCATTTCGAGTTCATTTTTGTGTATGGTGTTAGGGAGTGTCCTAATTTCATACTTTTACATGTACCTGTCCAGTTTTCCCAGCACCACTTATTGAAGAGGCTGTCTTTTCGCCACTGTGTATTCTTGCCTCCTTTATCAAAGGTAAGGTGACCATATGTGCGTGGGTTTATCTCTGGGCTTTCTATCCGGTTCCATTGATCTATATTTCTGTTTTTGTGCCAGTACCATACTGTCCTGATTACTGTAGCTTTGTAGTATAGTCTGAAGTCAGGAAGCCTGATTCCTCCAGCTCCGTTTTTACTTCTCAAGATTGCTTTGGCTATTCGGGGTCTTTTTTGTGTCCATACAAATTGTGAAATTTTTTGTTCTAGTTCTGTGAAAAATGCCAGTGGTAGTTTGATAGGTATTGCATTGAATCTGTAGATTGCTTTGGGTAGTAGAGTCATTTTCACAATGTAGATTCTTCCAATCCAAGAACATGGTATATCTCTCCATCTATTTGTATCATCTTTAATTTCTTTCATCAGTGTCGTATAATTTTCTGCATACAGGTCTTTGTCACCGTAGGTAGGTTGATTCCTAGATACTTTATTCTTTTGTTGCAATAATTAAGAGTGTTTCCTAATTTCATTTTCATATTTTTCATCATAAGTGTATAAGAATACCCGAGATTTCTGTGCATTAATTTTGTAACCTGCTACTTTACCAAATTCATTGATTAGCTCCAGTAGTTTTCTGGTAGCATCTTTAGGATTCTCTATGTAGAGTATCACGTCACCTGCAAACAGTGACAGCTTTAGTTCTTTTCCAATTTGGATTCCTTTTCTTTTTCTTCTCTGATTGCTGTGTCTAGAACTTCCAAAACTATGTTGAACAAGAGTGGTGAGAGTGGGCAACCTTGTCTTGTTCCTGATCTTAGTGGAAATGCTTTCAGTTTTTCACCATTGAGGACGATGTTGCCTGTGGGTTTGTCATATATGACTTTTATTATCTTGAGGAGAGTTCCCTCTATGCCTACTTTCTGGAGGGTTTTTATCATAAATGGGTGTTGAATTTTGTCAAAAGCTTTCTATGCATCTATTGAGATGATTATATGGTTGTTCTCCTTGAATTTGTTAATATGGTGTATCACATTGATTGATTTGCACATATTGAACAAGTCTTGCATTCGTGGAATAAACCCCACTTGATCATGGTGTACGATACTTTTAATGTGCTGTTGGATTCTGTTTGCTAGTATTTTGTTGAGGATTTTTGCATCTATGTTCATCAGTGATATTGGCCTGTAGTTTTCTTTCTTTCTGACATCTTTGTCTGGTTTTGGTATCAGAGTGATGGTGGCCACATAGAATGAATTAGGGACTGTTCCTCCTTCTGCTATATTTTGGAAGAGTTTGAGAAGGATAGGTGTTAGCTCTTCTCTAAATGTTTGATAGAATTCGCCTGTGAAGCCATCTGGTCCTGGGTTTTTGTTTGTTGGAAGATTTTTAATCACAGTTTCAATTTCAGTGCTTGTGATTGGTCTGTTCATATTTTCTATTTCTTCCTGGTTCAGTCTCGGCAGGTTGTGCATTTCTAAGAATTTGTCCATTTCTTCCAGGTTGTCCATTTTATTGGCATAGAGTTGCTTGTAGTAATCTCTCATGATCCTTTGTAGTTCTGCAGTGTCAGTTGTTACTTCTCCTTTTTCATTTCTAATTCTATTGAGTCTTCTCCCCTTTTTTCTTGATGAGTCTGGCTAATGGTTTTTCTATTTTGTTTACCTTCTCAAAGAACCAGCTTTTAGTTTTATTGATCTTTGCTACTGTTTCCTTCATTTCTTTTTCATTTATTTCTGATCTGATCTTTATGATTTCTTTCCTTCTGCTAAATTTGGGGTTTTTTTGTTCTTCTTTCTCTAATTGCTTTATGTGCAAGGTTAGGTTGTTTATTTGAAAGGTTTCCTGTTTCTTAAGGTAGGAATGTATTGCTATAAACTTTCCTCTTAGAACTGCTTTTGTGGCTTCCCATAGGTTTTGGGTCGTCGTGTCTCCATTGTCATTTGTTTCTAGGTATTTTTTGATTTCCTCTTTGATTTCTTCAGTGATCACTTCGTTATTAAGTAGTGTATTGTTTAGCCTCCATATGTTTGTATTTTTTATAGGTCTTTTCCTGTAATTGATATGTAGTCTCAAAGCGTTGTGGTCGAAAAAGACACTTGATACAATTTCAAATATCTTAAATTTACCGAGGCTAGATTTGTGACCCAAGATATGATCTATCCTGGAGAATGTTCCATGAGCTTTTGAGAAGAATGTGTATTCTGTTGTTTTTGGATGGAATGTCCTATAAATATCAATTAAGTCCATCTTGTTTAATGTATCATTTAATGCTTGTGTTTCCTTATTTATTTTCATTTTGGATGATCTGTTCATTGGTGAAAAAGGGGTGTTAAACTCCCCTACTATGATTGTTTTACTGTCGATTTCCCCTTTTATGGCTGTTCGTATTTGTCTTATGTATTGAGGTGCTCCTATCTTGGGTGCATAAATATTTACAATTGTTATATCTTCTTGGATCGATTCCTTGATCATTATGCAGTGTCCTTCTTTGTCTCTTGCAATAGTCTTTGATTTAAAGTCTATTTTGTCTCATGTGAGAATTGCTACTCCAGCTTCCTTTTGATTTCCATTTGCATGGAATATCTTTTTCCATCCCCTCACTTTCAGTCTGTATGTGTCCCTAGGTCTGAAGTGGGTCTCTTGTAGACAGCATATATATGGGTCCTATTTTTTTATCCATTCAGCCAGTCTATGTCTTTTGGTTGGAGCATTTAATCCAGTTATATTTAAGGTAATTATCGATATGTATATTCCTATTACCATTTTCTTAATTGTTTTGGGTTTGTTATTGTAGGTCTTTTCCTTCTCTTGTGTTTCTTGCCTAGAGAAGTTCCTTTAGCGTTTGTTGTAAAGCTGGTTTGGTGGTGCTGAACTCTCTCAGCTTTTGCTTGTCTGTAGAGGTTTTAATTTCTCCATCAAATCTGAATGAGATCCTTGCTGGGTAGAGTAATGTTGGTTGTAGGTTTTTCTCCTTCATCACTTTAAATATGTCCTGCCAGTCCCTTCCTGGCTTGCAGAGTTTCTGCTGAAAGATCAGCTGTTAACCTTATGGGGATTCCCTTGTGTGTTATTTGTTGCTTTTCCCTTGCTGCTTTTAATATGTTTTCTTTGTATTTAATTTTTGATACTTTGATTAATATGTGTCTTGGCGTGTTTCTCCTTGGATTTATCCTGTATGGGACTCTCTGTGCTTCCTGGAGATGATTAACTATTTCCTTTCCCATATTAGGGAAGTTTCCAACTATAATCTCTTCAAATATTTTCTCAGTCCCTTTCTTTTTCTCTTCTTCTTCTGGGACCCCTATAATTCGAATGTTGATGTGTTTAATGTTGTCCCAGAGGGCTCTGAGACTGTCCTCAGTTCTTTTCATTCTTTTTTCTTTGTTCTGCTCTGCAGTAGTTATTTCCACTATTTTATCTTCCAGGTCACTTATCCGTTCTTCTGCCTCAGTTATTCTGCTATTGATCCCTTCTAGAGTATTTTTAATTTCATTTCTTGTGTTGTTCATCATTGCTTGTTTCCTCTTTAGTTCTTCTCGGGCCTTGTTAAATGTTTCTTGCATTTTCTCTACTCTGTTTCCAAGATTTTGGGTCATCTTTACTCTCATTACTCTGAATTCCTTTTCAGGTAGACTGCCTATTTCCTCTTCATTTGTTAGGTCTGGTGGGTTTTTACCTTGCTCCTTTATCTGCTGTGTGTTTTTCTGTCTTTTCACTTTGTTTATCTTACTGTGTTTGGAGTCTCCTTTGTGCAGACTGCAGGTTCATAGTTCCCGTTGTTTTTGGTGTCTGTCCCCAGTGGCTGAAGTTGGTTCAGTGGGTTGTGTAGGTTTCCTAGTAGAGGGCACTAGTGACTGTGTTCTGGTGGATGATGCTGGATCTTTTCTTTCTGGTGGGCAGGTCCACAGCTGGTGGTGTGTCTTGTGGTGTGTGTAGCCTTATTATTATTTTAGGCAGCCTCTCTGCTAATGGATGGGGCTGTATTCCTGTCTTGCTAGTTGTTTGGCATAGGGTGTCCAGCACTGTAGCTTGCTGGTCGTTGTGTGCAGCTGGGTATTGGTGTTGAGATGGAGATCTCTGGGAGATTTTCGCCGTTTGATATTACGTGGAGCTGGGAGGTCTCTTGTCGACCAGTGTCCTGAAGTTGGCTCTCCCACCTCAGGTGCACAGCCCTGACCCCTGGCTGGAGCACCAAGAGCCTTTCTTCCACGCAGCTCAGAATAAAAGGGAGAAAAAATGAAAGAAAGAAAGATAGAAAGAGGATAAAATAAAGTAGGATAAAGTAAAATAAAGTTACTAAAATAAAAAATAATTACTAAGAAAAAAATTTTTAAGTAAAAAAAAACCAAAACACCGGACCGTCAGCACCCTAGGAAAAATGGTGAAAGCGAAGCTATACAGACAAAATCTCACACAGAAGCATGTAGATACACACTCAAAAAAGAGGAAAAGGGGAAAAAATAATATATATTGCTCTCAAAATCCACCTCCTCAATTTGGGATGATTGATTCATTGTCTATTCAGGTATTCCACAGATGCAGGGTACATCAAGTTGATTGTGGAGCTTTAATCCGCTGCTTCTGAGGCTGCTGGGAGAGATTTCCCTTTCTCTTTTTTGTTTGCACAGCTCCCGCGGCTCAGCTTTGGATTTGGCCCCGCCTCTGCATGTAGGTCGCCGGAAGGCGTCTGTTTTTCGCTCAGACAGGACGGGGTTAAAGGAGCCGCTGATTCGGGGGCTCTGGCTCATTCAGGCCAGAGGGAAGGAGGGGTACAGATGTGGGGTGAGCCTGCGGTGGCAGAGGTCGGCGTGACATTGCACCAGCCTGAGGCGCGCCATGCGTTCTCCCGGTGAAGTTGTCCCTGGGTCCCGGGACCCTGGCAGTGGCGGGCTGCACAGGCTCCCCGGAAGCGGGGTGTGGATAGTGACTTGTGCTCGCACACAGGCTTCTTGGTGGCGGCAGCAGCAGCCTTAGCGTCTCATGCCCGTCTCTGTGGTCCGTGCTGTTAGCCGCGGTTCACGCCTGTCTGTAGACCTCCTTTAAGCATCGCTCTTAATCCCCTCTCCTCGTGCACCAGGAAACAAAGAGGCAAGAAAAAGTCTCTTGTCTCTTTGGCATCTCCAGACTTCTCCGGACTCCCTCCCGGCTAGCTGTGGCGCACTAACCCCTTCAGGCTGTGTTCAAACCGCCAACCCCAGTCCTCTCCCGGCATCCGACCGAATTCCGACATTCCATTCTTAATAGATGGGGTGGATATGTCATGAGTGACGTTATTAAAACTCATGCCTGTTAAGGGAGCATAGAGTGTCCTATTTATAAATACAGAACATCATTAGAGCATCCACTCACTGGTATCTCACTTTTCTTTTTAAAAAGCTGTCTGCAATTTGTCATAATCAGGCCTATAGGTCTGACTTTGGCAAGCCTAAGCTATCTACAGGGTAGATTAAGCTTCAGAAGCAAAAAGTTAATCAAGGCAACATCATAGTTAAAAGACACCTTTAAGATCACCTACTCCACTTCCAACAGTTTGCAGATAAAAAAAGAATGAGAGCCTGGAAAAGCAAAGCATTTTCTCCAGCACGCCACCACACTTCCATGCCTATCTGAAGTAAATGCATATGAATAATAAACATAAAATGAAGATGTACTTAATAATTGGTTCCAGCTGAGTGACACCAAAGAAGAAGCCTCATTTATGAAGGATGTGTCACATGTAAAACATCCGGACAATTTCTGATTTGAAATGGCATATAAAATATAGTCACTTCTGTAATGGCAGAGTAAGGAATTCCAAAAATCTATTCTTCCAAAAAAGCAAGAGAAATACTAGCAAAAGCTGTCAAAATCAACTCTTGCAGAATTACAGAAATTAACAAAAGGCTTGCAACTATCCAAGAGTGTTTGAGAAAAATGGCTGAATTTCAGTAAGAACAGTATGCTCTATTGTGTTTTAGTTGTCCTATTTCCACCCCACCATGCTTCACAGTGCACTTAAATACTAAACAGCCTCACAATCACAGCAGTTCTTAAAATCATCAACCTAATAGCCACTATAGGGGGCAGAATGTGTTTGAAACTCCCCATATCACCCAATCCCTGAAGAATTGTTACTATTTGACCTGTTTGGCAGTTCCTTGGAAAAGCCCCACCCACAATGCTTCTCTTTATTTGATCTGATTCAGAGTTCTCTCAGGTTGAAAAGCCCTCTCCCCAGGGTGCTTGTCAAAAACAACCAGCAGCAATTGTTTAATACTGCAGCTATATGAAGTAGTGATATCAGTTAGGACAAACAAGTCACTGGCCAAAAGTTAAAACAAATACCTGGGGAATGAGCTATCCATCAAGGGCTTTGAAAAGCAACATATTTTCTGAAAATTTAGAAGTCAATTCACATGTGCAGGGTTTTGTAAGTGCCCAAAGAAAACCTGAAAAGACTCAAAGCTTTCACCTCAGACTGATCTTAGGGTTCTACACAGGTAGGAAGTGAAAGCTGAGACAGGGTTGTCAAATGCCTGCCTGAGAGTTGAAGGCAAGCCTAAGCCAAATATAGGGACCCTTGGAAAATATCAAGGCGAAATATTCATTCAGGCATTTAAGTAAACCTCTATTCAATCACTTTGTTTGCTTGGATTATCAGAGAACCAAACTGAAGGTAGCATAAAAATAGTAAATCAGTATAGCAGATGTGCACTCAATGAAAGATGCTGAAAAAAGGAATCAGGAGATCTGTGTGTATAGATCTTATTTTGACAAGGCATTTCATTTTTAAAGTCACTAAATGTGGCTTATATTGCTATTGGATGTAGCTATTGCTCAGTTTTGTGGGACATATAGGCAGAAAAGTCCAGAATAAACTCAAAGTATATATCAGGGGAGAAAACTGGCCTGCAGATATGACTCTAATAGTTAAAACATCCAGTTGTTATTTGAAGCCATGAGAGAGAAGAGACCACCCATGGAGAGAGTGAAATATGGAAAAGAGAGGCTTCAGACAGAACACTGAGGAGTGCTGCATTAATTGATGAGGAGACTGAAGGGAGCCAGCAAAGGAGCTAAGAAGAAAAAATCAAAGATGGGAGGATAACCAAAAGAGAACAGTACCTCAAAATTCAAGAGAAAGAGCACTAAATATGCTACAGGATAGAGAATTAACATAAAAAATAAATGATGAAAGCAGGGAGATGTTAGACTACTGTGCTGTTCTTGGCAAGAGAAAATAAGGGTGGTGATTGTATGTATGTAGTGGACAGAATATATTAGGTATATATTCAGGAGTTAATATTGTCAGGACTCAGTAATTACCTGGATGCAAAAGGTCAGAAAGGAGAAGTCATGGATCTTGCCCAGATTTCTGTCTAGGTATACTGGATACATAATTAGTGCCAATCACTAATTAGTGCCAAGAAATACAGATGGAAGAGCTGTTTGGTAGAGACAATGATAAGTTCAGTTTGGGATATTTTATTTGTAAGTGCCTATTCTATATTTAAGTGTATATATATTTATCAAGTAGACAGTTGAATACAGTCGGCCCTCTGTATCCACAGGTTACACACTAAAGGATTCAACTAACCGTGGATCAAATTGCCATTGGTTGAATCCTTGGAAATGGAGCCCTCGGATACCAAGAGCCAATGCTACTACACAATTTCATGTAAGGGACTTGAGCATCCATAAATTTTGGTATCTGCAGGGCATCCTGGAACCATTCCTCTGCGGATACTGAGGGATGACTGTATACAGTTGTGGAATTCAGAGAAAAGATCTGTGCTGGAGATATAACATTGTGAGTCATCTGCTTCTAACTGAACTCGGAGTTTATGAGGTTGCCCAAGGCAAAAGTGAGAAGTGAAGAGGGACAAAGAGATGTCCCTGAGGAACGCCAACATTTAAGGGCCAGCTAAAAGATAATGAGCCTGCAAAGGAGAATTTTAAAAGAGCAGCTAGAGAAGTAGGAGGAGAACCAGAAATAGGTGGTTTCTCAGACTCCGAAGGAGTGTTCATGAGGGAAGTCAATTCTGTCATATGTAATAGGGCTGTCTAGTGCAAAGAAGACTAAAACTATTAACTGGACAAACATTGAGGTCACTGGTAAGACACTTTGTGGAAAGATTAATGGTGGAGAAATAGGAGCACACTGCAGGGCTTCAAGAAGTAAATAGATCATGAAATAATGAAGATATTAAATACAGGCAACTCTTAAGAAGTCTGCCTCTAAAAGAAAAGAGAAAGAATTAGTTGAAGGGGGAAACTTTTAGTGCAATTGTATTTATTTTTTTCATACACCTTCTTATTGATACTAGTGTGAGGCTGAGGTCAGATTATGAAGGGTCTTAAATACCATCCTAAGGAGTTGGAGGCTTTTTTCCTGTAGTCAGTGTGGGATCACTGGGAGTGATGAACGAATCCAGATTTTTTTGAGAGTAAGCAAGTTTTTAAGAATAAGATTAACAAAAAGGGACAAACTTGGTTACTACTGTAACAGTCCAGGCAGTCTAAAATAAGGCAGTATTAGTGTATTTAGGAATATTAATGAAATGTAATTATCATGGTGTGGATGTAAAACTGAGGAAAATCCAAGGATGACTTATAAATATTAATCTTGAGTAAATGGCTCAGTGGTGGTGTCACATACAGATGTGGGAACACAGGAGGGAAGAGTTTATGGGTAAGGTAACGGTGGGATTTGAAAATATTGTACTTGTGAAATGGCCAAGTAGAAATGTGTAGTAGATGTATGGGAAATGAAGAGAGGATTAGGTGAAAGAATCACTGCATTTAAGGTGTTTCATTGCATAGAAGTCTGGTGCAAATTCTCAATTTCAAATAAAGAAACATTTTTTGTTTGAAGCTATATTTATGTTTTCATTTTCCTAGATTGAATATACATAATCATAAAATGTACAGTTTCATTAACTTAAAAGATTTTCCATCTCTAGGAAACTCTCTATCAAGAGCTGTATAAAATAGTTGTATAAGTCAATAAAATCCCAGAGGATACTTCAGGGGAAAAATAACTACAAAAGAAACCAACACATTTGGACTGACAACTTTAAATGATTTGTTTTCACTGAAAAATGAATCTTTGGCTTAGTTTATTATTAATATGGTCTGTCTCATATATGCTTGAAAATTACCCAAGATACACAATCATCTTGAATATGTAGTGCCCTACGTTTATCCTTTTTTTTTTTTTTTTTTTTTTTTTGGCCTCTCCCGTTGCGGAGCACAGGCTCCGGACACGCAGGCTCAGCGGCCATGGCTCACGGGCCCAGCCGCTCTGCGGCATGTGGGATCTTCCCGGATCGAGGCACGAACCCGCGTCCCCTGCATCAGCAAGCAGACCCTCAACCACTGCGCCACCAGGGAAGCCTCCTACGTTTATCTTGATGGGGTGAGGTTGATTGCCTTTATGGAGCACTGGAATGTGCAAGCCTTTCAAATCAATGTCAGCTCATTTTATTTGGAAGGGGAGTTTGTTAACAGTTTAAATGAAATTTAGGGTAAATATTATATCACATTTGTTTAATGAGTCTGCATGACATATAAGTCTGTAAATGCATTTCACTCCAACTACCACCTCCAAAGTCAAGGGACCCCAGTTGGAAACTTTTATTCTTTGTCCACACTCTGCTAAATTTTGATACCTGGCACAGACACAGTTTAACATATACCCATTTTCCCCAGGGATATGGTAGGCATGGAACTCTCATCTTACAAATAAGATACTTTTCAAGTTCCTTTTTTGCTCTAAAGATATTTGCTCTTTAAAATATTATGTTATAGAAAGATTCTGCTGTAGTTGTGGTTTCATTAACTCCAGGCAACAATACACATATATATGGTGTGAGGAGGACAGTAGCATTTAATGGAGTAGATAGAATGACTGGAGATTCAAGTCTATGGATGCCAAGCAAACTGTCTCCATGTGTAGCCTTGAGCTAGTTACTGAACCTCTCCAAGACACAAGCTGGAGCTATTTGAAAACATCCAGATAATCAACTACATTCAGAAACTTTTACCATATGTCCCTATTCTGGGTTAAGTTGACCTTCTCCATCTTCCCAGAGTAGTCTGAGGAACTCTGTTACTGGCCTTACTACATTATTAATAAAGGTTCTGTGCATAGGCCTGAACCATGAGGTTTTTACCATGTCTTCTTCACCTGTTTATCATCCACACATAGCAAAGGACAGGGAACTATAGTGAGTGCTCAGTAAAGCTATATGACACTGAACTGAATATTTTCCCATTTTCATCCTAATTATCTCACTAGTGTAGGACTAACCACTGGTCTTTGCAGCTTCACTAGCAAGGAAGATGCTAGTGAAGTATCCATATTAAGTATCCATTCAAAACAACAACTGCTGTAAACGGTCAGAAGAGTTTTCAGTCAGATTTTCTTGAATTATAAAATACTGAACATAATTTGCAGTATAAAGACCCCATTTGATTGTTATTTATTCTGACTGATTATACAGCTAAAGCCATGCCATGAATAATGAATTTGGTTTCTGATATAAAATCTATGAAGTATGTAAGTGATGGGAAGGAAGGGTTAGAGCCCTCCAGCCTCAAGACAATCAGAAACTCACTCAAAGCCAATCTTAGTGTAGACAAGTAAGCAACTGAGGGATGATTTTATATAAGAATAAGTATAGATATATTTCTTTAAGTCAAAGTAAAAGTGGGAAAACTTCAAAAATAAGTACATGCCCTAGAGCAGTTTTGCAGGAGTGAACACAGACCATTGATGTAGCATGCTGAAATGGGAAAAAGATTAATTATTCAAATTAATTTCAAGTCAATAATTCAGCAAGAATATATTTACATATGGCAGAGTCCTTGGTACTCTGTGGGCAATGCAAAGCTATAACCGATTCAGTACTTAACCTCACAACACTGGTTACCTAGGGAAATAAAGACATAAATTCAGGTCATTATAATACCAAACAGACTATAATGGATGCTGGAGCAGAGGTTCAAAAATACTATATGAACAGATAGCAGGAGAAATTCATTTGACCAAGGATTGACAAAGAAAGGAACACTTAAGCTGGATATTCCCTGGAAGGAAAGATAATATTTTGACAAGAAGACATAAGGAGGATGGTAGAAGCCATGGCTCTAAAGCGGAAAGAAGCACATTGGAAAACTGCAGGCAGCTGATCTAAGTGGGGCTAAAGCACAGTGTACAGGATATACCTGGTATTTATTGCTTGGGCTTGCCAGCATCTCTTTTTCTTCTAGTAATAGTACCCCCAACACCTTTTGGAGTCGATATTCTATTTTCTGTTCCTTTAGTGCAATTGGAAATGAACTGAGTCCACTGATGGATCAGAAGACCCAGGCCTGGCCAATTGAGTCACAGAATCCCCTTAGCCACAGTGATTAGTCCACAAGTGGACATGTAACCTCAGCTAGTCCAATTAGAGTGAATCCTTGGACTTGTACATAATTTACTGGGAAAACATATACTCTCTTTTCCAGTGTACTTGAATTTGGGAAATCATAAGCCTGAAGATTCTGCAAGTCACCATGTGGAGCCTGATAATGAAGGCAACACAGGTGAGAGCAGAGCTAAGAGTGGAGATAAATCATGCCAGGATGACAATGTTTGGGCTCCTAGCTCAGGTCTCACTCAAGAGTTTTCTACGTGAGCTAACAAAATCTCCTTTTGCCTGTTTGTGTTAGGTTTTCTGTCACTTGTATCCAAGGGGTCCTGTCTAATAGTCGCAGGATTAGAATATGAATAAGAGAAGGAACATCTAGAAAATTAGGGTATAATTTGCATCAGACACTTGCCAGGTCTGCCTCTTTTTGATCTTCTCCCCACCCTCCCAAACACAAAGGCTGCTTTCTTGAAGATTCAAACACTGCCAATGGGCCAGTAAGCAAAGTATGAAAGGCCTGTGCACGCGCGTTAGCAGCTCATTGGTCTTCTGATGAGGCTCCTCATTTTTTCCATCTGTGCAACAACCAGTTAACAAGCAGCCATTCTCCTGGATCCCAAGTGCCTCACTAACTTATTTCAAAGAGTAGCAGAGCTGATGCCACAACCATCTAGAATCTCTGTGGGATGTGGTTTGCAAGAAAAGCTTTGAATATAATTTTCTATCTTAGAAAACTGTACCATTTTATAGGCATACATACAGAAGTATATGACCTTGCTAAAAATAGGTTGCCCTCAGTCATATTCAAAAATATAAACGTTTTTATAAAGAAAGGTGAGGTTGATGGAAATGATGAAAAGCTCCTTTTAGCAGAAGATTGCAAGAGCCTTTAAAATATTAATAACAGTAATCCTCACTGATTTTATAACATTCCATTTATTACTTCTTAAAACATTCACTGACTGCCTACCATGCTAGATGTTTTGCTGATAGAGATGAATCTGTTGTTCTAGGCCTCAAGGAACTCAGAGTTCTAGTAGGATAGATAAGACCATCTTTCCTGCCTTTATTCCTTCAGCCAAAATGCCTCCTTTGTGCCAGACACTGCTAGGTATTGCAGATTGAATAAGAGCAAATATTAAAGGCAGAAATCTGGTCTGATTTGGGAAGGCTAGGCCTTGACAAAATGCCAGGCAAAAAGCTGAGCGAAATGATAGATTCATCATATGTGGTAGCCAAAATGCAGGCAGATCATACGATGCCAGTTCTAGAAGAAACAGGCTCCACACGGCTTGAGATTGTTGGTCTCCAATGGACAGTGATTCTGACAAGGACTTCTTTTTTAAACTTCTTATTTTGAAATAATTAAAGGTTCACAGAAAGGAGCAAGGATAGTACCTTGTATCCTTCCCGCATTTGCCCTCAATAGCTACCTCTTATACATAATACGATTATCAAAGCCAGGAAATTGATATTGATACAATGTGGAGCTACCATTCTATGTCCTTTGATCACATATGCAGCTTGGTGAAACTACCACCTATCCCATTACCATAAAGATCTATTATACCTTGTGTGACCCTTTTATAGTTATAATCACCCCCCTGCCCCTGTCCACCTTCTCTAACTTCTGGCAACCACTAATACGTTTTTCCATCTCTGTGGTTTCTATCAAGGACATTTTTAAATCTTCTTGACTTGCAAATCCAGTCGCGAACCCATGTGTCAGCAAAACTGTTAGAAATCTGGAGGTTTTCAGATGAGCACACTGCCCCTGATTTCTGACTATGAAGAAAGGTAGCAGAGCACGTGCTTCCAGGGTGTAGTTACAACGCAACTTAACAGTAGAAACAACAGAGAGGACTCCAGTGGAGTCTGAATGTCTTGTGTTGGCAATGTTATTTTAACATGTGAGTTTTGGATCATCATTCAATATAGCTTAAGATATTGGTAAGATGTTTTAATATTGAGAGTTTTTTATATTAAGATGCAGAATTATCATCTCTGTATTCATCACTAATTAGTATCTGGAAAGAGATTACTTGATCCTTAGGGTTGACACCAAGTAAGAAAACATCTAATGACAAAACCAGTGAACAGTAGACAAAAGCAAGTAGAGATCTAGTAAAAAGTCTAGAAAGATCAGATTGGCCAGTTCAACTTACCTAAAGAGATAATACCTTTTATATAATAAAGCACCATTTGGGGAATACCATCAAGGGATGTTTGTTTTTTCCACAATATTCTATGTGTTCAGTGATCTGGGTCACCCTGTGTGCATTATACATGCAGGTTCCTCATAGGGTTTTTAGTAAGTTAGAACAAAATTCTGGCCACTTCTCAAGGCAAATGGTTTAATCTTCAGGATACAGTTCTCCTGCAGAAAACCATTGTCTTGGACATCTGCTGAGTAACTAATATCATTTGTGCACATGGAAAGCTGGGCTATACAGAGGACATCTTTCTGTGCCAGAAAAAGCACATGTTAAACATAAAAGAAATCATTATGAACTGGATTAATAGATGTATAGAGAAAGAGGTTGAGAATCTGCCATTGGTAAGATTTGGCAACAGGTGCAGGATATTCAAACCCTAATTTCTCATGAATGAGGAATGAACATCTGCTCAGAATAGAAATGGAAGAGAATAATCAGCTCTCTACTAAATACACTTGCAAAAACACGAGCCATGGGACCATAACCAAGCTATTTTTTCAGTACCCATTTATGTGCTAGTTAATACTTCACTAACTCTGCATTGAACAGTATTCTACAGCAAAAGTTCCAATGCTGGTTGTGCATTCTGATCACCATTGGAGTTTATTTAAAATGCTGATACCTGTCTCGCACCGGAGGAGTACTGAATCACAAAGTCCTGGAGTGATGTTCTAGAATATGTACTACTGCAAAGCTCCTCCACCGATTCCAATGTGCAGCCAACTCTGGAAATTACTGCTCTAAATGCTGTTCAGTAGAACATGTCCATAACTAAATTTACCATTGCCCTCCTTGATTCTCAGTCAATGAGCCATCCAACCCATTCCACCTTCTATGTATGTACTTCTTAATTCCATTTCCTCCACTCAGGGCTTACTGCTCCTGCCTTAGTTCCAGGCATATGAACCTGGACCATGGCAGTAGTTAGATAACTTGTCTCTCGAGCTTCAGTCTTGTACATCTCCATTCTGTCCTCCACAACTACAGAGTGCATTGACACATTACATCTCCAGTATCCAGCCACCAATGGATTGGCTTCACGAGAGCCTTGCTTGCAGGACAATACAGGTAATTCCTCACTTTTCAAAAGTTTGCTTTACACCACCTTTTGCTTTTACAAAAGACCTACAATAGTACCTGTTTTCACTAACCAAAAGAAATCTGAAAAGGATTTTTTGCTTTTAGAAAAACAGGCAAAAAGTGAAACTAGTGTTCAGCAAGCCATTATAGTGGCAGTGTACACCCAAGGCAGTGAGAGTGGCACCACCAAACTCCTTCCCCAGAAACCACGCTCAGCATCTCAGCATTCAGCTGCCATAGCTTTGAACTGTGTCTGTGAGCATCTGTGCTTTATCTCCATTCATTTTGTGGATCCGTTAGCAAGATGTGTCCTAAGGTAATTGTTTCTTCACTTTACACCACATCAGATAAGCAAAGGTTTCATAGGAACACTCTATGCTTGGATAGTGGGGGAAACCTGTATATATCATCTATTTGGCTCTTGATGATAGACATTATTTTAGAGATCCTGCAGGAGAGAAGCAGCAGGTGTGATGAGGCAGCTGATAGAGAAGAACCAGTGTACTGTGGAAGAACAGTCAGGAGTAAAGAGTTACGTCCAATTGGGTATCTGATTTTACCTCTACAGTACTTTCCCCAAGAAGTATTTATTTCCTTGCAATGCATGGAGATGTTAGGATTATATTTAAATCTGACTTGTCATGTCCCCACCCCCGCCACTGACCTTGTTATAAATTCTAGTTCTTTGAACGACACTTTGTGAACTCTGCGGTCCAGACCCTACCTACCTCCCTTCCTCATCTTCATTTGTTTTTATACTTAATGCTTCCATAATATGAACTTTCTAAAGTTTCATCAACACACCAGGCTGTTCTAAACACTCTCCCTTGGCACATGTTGTTCCTTCTGTGTGAACCTTTCCTATTCTTCCTTCACATGTTCAATTCAGATACCATCTCTTCTGAGGCACTGCCCCTATACACGCTAACCCCAAACATAAATAAGCATTTATTGTTTTGTTTATGTCCTTTGTAGATCCTTCTACTCTGAGCTTAATCATTACCTTTTTTTTTTCTTTTTACATCTTTGTTGGACTATAATTGCTTTACAGTGGTGTGTTAGTTTCTGCTTTATAACAAAGTGAATCAGTTATACATATACATATGTTCCCATATCTCCTCCCTCTTCTGTCTTCCTCCCTCCCACCCTCCCTATCCCACCCCTCTAGGTGGTCACAAACCATCTAGCTGATCTCCCTGTGCTATGCAGCTGCTTCCCACTACCTATCTATTTTACATTTGGTAGTGTATATATGTTCATGCCACTCGCTCACTTTGTCACAGCTTACCCTTCTCCCTCCCCATATCCTCAAGTCCATGCTCTCTACTAGGTCTCTGTCTTTATTCGCGTATTACACCTAGGTTCTTCATGACTTTTTTTTCCCTTAGATTCCATATATATGTGTTAGCATACAGTATATGTTTTTCTCTTTCTGACTTCACTCTGTATGACAGACTACAGGTCCATCCACCTCACTACAAATAACTCAATTTCGTTTCTTTTTATGGCTGAGTAATATTCCACTGTATATATGTGCCACATCTTCTTTATACATTCATCTGTTGATGGACACTTACGTTGTTTCCATGTCCTGGCTATTCTAAATAGAGCTGCAATGAACATTTTGGTACATAACTCTTTTTGAATTATGGTTTTCTCAGGGTATATGCCCAGTATTGGGATTGCTTGGTCGTATGGTAGTTCTATTTGTAGTTTTTTAAGGAACCTCCATACTGTTCTCTATAATGGCTGTATTAATTTACATTCCCACCAACAGTGCAAGAGAGTTCCCTTTTCTCCACACCATCTCCAGCATTTATTGTTTCTAGATTTTTTGATGATGCCCATTCTGACTGGTGTGAGATGATATCTCATTGTAGTTTCGATTTGCATTTCCCTAATGATTAATGATGTTGAGCATTCTTTCATGTGTTTGTTGGCAGTCTGTATATCTTCTTTGGAGAAATGTCTATTTGGGTCTTTTGCCCATTTTTGGATTGGGTTGTTTGTTTTTTGTTATTGAGCTACATGAGCTGCTTGTAAATTTTGGAGATTAATCCTTTGTCACTTGCTTCATTTGCAAATATTTTCTCCCACTCTGAGGGTTGTCTTTTCGTCTCGTTTATGGTTTCCTGTGCTATGCAAAAGCTTTGAAGTTTCATTAGGTCCCATTTATTTATTTTTGTTTTTATTTCCATTTCTCTAGGAGGTGGGTCAAAAAGGATCTTGCTGTGATGTATGTCATAGAGTGTTCTGCCTATGTTCTCCTCTAAGAGTTTGATAGTGTCTGGCCTTACATTTAGGTCTTTAATCCATTTTGAGTTCATTTTTGTGTATGGTGTTAGGCAGTGTTCTAACTTCATACTTTTACATGTACCTGGCCAGTTTTCCCAGCACCACTTATTCAAGAGGCTGTCTTTTCTCCACTGTATATTCTTGCCACCTTTATCAAAGATAACGTGACCATACGTGCATGGGTTTATCTCTGGGCTTTCTATCCTGTTCCATTGATCTATATTTCTGTTTTTGTGCCAGTACTATACTGTCCTGATTACTGTAGCTTTGTAGTATAGTCTGAAGTCAAGGGAGCCTGATTCCTCCAGCTCCATTTTTCGTTCTAAAGATTGATTTGGCTATTCAGGGTCTTTTGTGTTTCCATACAAATTGTGAAATTTTTTGTTTTAGTTCTGTAAAAAAATGCCAGTGTTAGTTTGATAGGGATTGCATTGAATCTGTAGATTGCTTTGGGTAGTAGAGTCATTTTCACAATGTTGATTCTTCCCATCCAAGAACATGGTATATCTCTCCATCTATTTGTATCATCTTTAATTTCTTTCATCAGTGTCTTATAATTTTCTTCATACAGGTCTTTTGTCGCCGTAGGTAGGTTTATTCCTAGATATTTTATTCTTTTTGTTGCAGTGGTAAATGGGAGTGTTTTCTTAATTTCACTTTCAGATTTTTCATCATTAGTATATAAGAATGCCAGAGATTTCTGTGCATTAATTTTGTATCCTGCTACTTTACCAGATTCATTGATTACCTCTAGTAGTTTTCTAGTAGCATCTTTAGGATTCCCTATGTATAGTATCCTGTCATCTGCAAACAGTGACAGCTTTACTTCTTCTTTCCTGATTTGGATTCCTTTTATTTCCTTTTCTTCTCTGATTGCTGTGGCTAAAACTTCCAAAACTATGTTGAATAAGAGTGGTGAGAGTGGGCAACCTTGTCTTGTTCCTGATGTTAGTGGAAATGCTTTCAGTTTTTCACCATTGAGGATGATGTTGGCTGTGGGTTTGTCATATATGCTTTATTATGTTGAGGAAAGTTCCCTCTATGCCTAATTTCTGCAGGGTTTTTATCATAAATGGGTGTTGAATTTTGTCAAAAACGTTCCTGCATCTATTGAGATGATCATATGGTTTTTCTCCTTCAATTTGTTAATATGGTGTATCACATTGATTGATTTGTGTATATTGAAGAATCCTTGCATTCCTAGAAAAAACCCCACTTGATCATGGTGTATGATCCTTTTAATGTGCTGTTGGATTCTGATTGCTAGTATTTTGTTGAGGATTTTTGCATCTGTGTTCATCAGTGATACTGGCCTGTAATTTTCTTTCTTTGTGACATCTTTGTCTGGTTTTGGTATCAGGGTGATGGTGGCCTCGTAGAATGAGTTTGGGAGTGTTCCTCCCTCTGCTATATTTTGGAAGAGTTTGAGAAGGATAGGTGTTAGCTCTTCTCTAAACGTTTGATAGAATTCGCCTGTGAAACTATCTGGTCCTGGGCTTTTGTTTGTTGGAAAATTTTTAATCACAGTTTCGATTTCAGTGCTTGTGATTGGTCTGTTCATATTTTCTATTTGTTCCTGGTTCAGTCCCGGTAGGTTGTGCATTTCTAAGAATTTGTCCATTTCTTCCAGATTGCCCATTTTATTGGCATATAGTTGCTTGTAGTAACCTCTCATGATCCTTTGTATTTCTGCAGTGTCAATTGTTACTTCTCCTTTTTCATTTCTAATTCTATTGATTTGAGTCTTCTCCCTTTTTTTCTTGATGAGTCTGGCTAATGGTTTTTCAATTTTGTTTATCTTCTCAAAGAACCAGCTTTTAGTTTTACTGATCTCTGCTATTGTTTCCTTCATTTCTTTCTCATTTATTTCTGATCTGATCTTTATGATTTCATTCCTTCTGCTAACTTTGGGGTTTTTTTTATTCTTTCTCTAATTGCTTTAGGTGCAAGGTTAGTTTGTTTATTTGAGATGTTTCCTGTTTCTTAAGGTAGGACTGTATTGCTATAAATTTCCCCCTAGAATTGCTTTTGCTGCATCCAATAGGTTTTGGGTCGTCAGGTCTCCATTGTCATTTGTTTCTAGGTATTTTTTGATTTCCTCTTTGATTTCTTCAGTGATCACTTCGTTATTAAGTAGTGTACTGTTTAGCCTCCTTGTGTTCGTATTTTTTACAGATCTTTTTCTGTAATTGATATCTGGTTTCATAGCATTGTGGTCGGAAAAGATACTTGATATGATTTCAACTATCTTAAATTTACCAAGGCTAGATTTGTGAACCAAGATATGATGTATACTGGAGAATGTTCCATGAGCACTTGAGAAAAATGTGTATTCTGTTGTTTTTGGATGGAATGTCCTATAAATATCAATTAAGTCCATCTTGTTTAATGTATCATTTAAAGCTTGTGTTTCCTTATTTATTTTCATTTTGTATGATCTGTCCATTGGTGAAAGTGTTAAAGTCCCCTACTATGATTGTGTTACTGTCGATTTCCCCTTTTATTGCTGTTAGGATTTGCCTTATGTATTGAGGTGCTCCTATGTTGGGTGCCTAAATATTTACAATTGTTATATCTTCTTGGATCGATCCCTTGACCATTATATAGTGTCCTTCTTTGTCTCTTGTAATAGTCTTTAAAGTCTATTTTGTCTGATATGACAATTGCTACTCCAGCTCTCTTCTGAATTCCATTTGCATGGAATATCTTTTTCCATCCCCTCACTTTCAGTCTGTATGTGTCCCTAGGTCTGAAGTGGGTCTCTTGTAGACAGGATATATATGGGTCTTGTTTTTGTATCCATTCATCCAGTCTGTGTCTTTTGGTGGGAGCGTTTAATCCATTTACATTTAAGGTAATTATCAATATGTATGCTCCTATTCCCATTTTCTTAATTGTTTTGGATTTGTTATTGTAGCTCTTTTCCTTCTCTTGTGTTTCTTGCCTAGAGGAGTTCCTTTAACATTTGTTGTAAAGCTGGTTTGGTGGTGCTATCAGCTTTTGCTTGTCTGCAAAGGTTTTAATTTGTCCATCAATTCTGAATGAGATCCTTGCTGGATAGGGTAATCTTGGTTGTAGATTTTTCTCCTTCCTCACTTTAAATATGTCCTGCCACTCCCTTCTGGCTTGCAGAGTTTCTGCTGAGAGATCAGCTGTTAACCTTATGGGGATTCCCTTGTGTGTTATTTGTTGTTTTTCCCTTGCTGCTTTTAATATGTTTTCTTTGTATTTAATTTTTGATACTTTGATTAATATGTGTCTTGGCGTGTTTCTCCTTGGATTTATCCTGTATGGGACTCTCTGTGCTTCCTGGAGATGATTAACTATTTCCTTTCCCATATTAGGGAAGTTTCCAACTATAATCTCTTCAAATATTTTCTCAGTCCCTTTCTTTTTCTCTTCTTCTTCTGGGACCCCTATAATTCGAATGTTGGTGCGTTTAATGTTGTCCCAGAGGTCTCTGAGACTGACCTCCGTTCTTTTCATTCTTTTTTCTTTATTCTGCTCTGCAGTAGTTATTTCCACTATTTTATCTTCCAGGTCGCTTATCCATTCTTCTGCCTCAGATATTCTGCTATTGATCCCTTCTAGAATATTTTTAACTTCATTTTTTGCGTTGTTCATCATTTCTTGTTTCCTCTTTTGTTCTTCTTGGGCCTTGTTAAATGTTTCTTGTATTTTCTTCATTCTACTTCCAAGATTTTGGATCATATTTACTATCATTATTCTTAATTCTTTTTCAGGTAGACTGCTTATTTCCTCTTCATTTGTTAGGTCTGGTGGGTTTTTACCTTGCTCCTTCACCTGCTCTGTGTTTTTCTGTCTTTTCATTTTGCTTATCTTACTGTGTTTGGGGTCTACTTTTCGCAGGCTGCATGTTCATAGTTCCCGTTGTTTTTGTTGTCTGTCCCCAGTGGCTAAGGTTCTTTCAGTGGGTTGTGTAGGTTTCCTGGTGGAGGGGACTAGTGCCTGTGTTCTGGTGGACGAGGCTGGATCTTTTCTTTCTGGTGGGCAGGTCCATGTCTGATGGTGTGTTTTGTTGTGTCTGTGGCCTTATATTTTAGGCAGCCTCTCTACTAATGAATGGGGCTGTGTTCCTGTCTTGCTAATTGTTTGACATAGGGTGTCCAGCACTGTAGCTTGTTAGTCATTGAGTGGAGCTGGGTCTTGGTGTTGAGATGGAGATCTCTGGCAGATTTTCACGGTTTGATATTACGTGGAGCTGGTAGGTCTCTTGTGGACCAGTGTCCTGAAGTTGGCTCTCCCACCTCAGTGGCACAGCCCTCATGCCTGGCTGGAACACCAAAAGCCTGTCCTCCACACAGCTGCCTAGAAGGGTCCAGGTCTGGGTTCATGTCTTTGCTTTCCTGAGGAATGATTCTGTGTGTGTTACTTCTCCTCTCTGGGTTGCAGCTTCTTCATCTCCCAGTTGGGTGTATCTCCTTGCGGCTTAGGTGAGCACCAGTGCTTTGGCTCCTCCCCAACTGCTGTGAGCTTCCCACTGTGCTGGGCTCCTTGAGGCCCCAAGAGTTAGCTGTTCGGCCCCGCCCTCTGCACCATTGCTAAAACTCCACTTCTGCCAGACCTATTCCGATGATCAATTATTGACAAAAGACCACACTCCCAGGCAAACTTGTGTGCAACCGCACTGCTCCCAACGACTCCTTCCAGAAGAGAATCCATTAACTTTTAATTATTTATTTGTGTCTCTATCCCTACTATATGATCAGTTCCCTAAAGCTATCACCTGCCTTATTTTTCTCAAATCCTTAAATATTTTTGAAACTTGTTAAAACTTAATTGCTGTCAAATATTTCATAGTTTATATATATATATAAACATTCCCCAGTTTGTGGCATTTTAGGCCCATTCCCATATTCTCTTTTATAAATAACACCGAAAAGGACATCTTTATCTGTAAATATTTGACTGTTTCAGTGTATATTTCTTTTGGAAGTATTTCTAGAATTTGGATTAATGATTCAGTAAATATGGACCATAAGACCTTTTGATTCAGACTGTTAAAGAGCACTAAAGAAAAATTGTAAAGTTTGAACTCCCATCAAGCAGTATGTTATGTCTCCTCACATTCAATAGTATTCATAGATCCTCTTCTCTTTTCTATTGACACATTTATCCTGGTAAAATCATGTAGTGCCATACCTCTACATGTAAAATATATAATAAATGTAAATGTAAAAATAATATATAAATATATATATGTATACTCACGCATATTTATAAATTTACTCATAAATCTGAATCTCTGACAGGCCCTAAATTTTCTCTAGAACTTCATACTCATACTTTCAAATGCCTGTTTGTCATCTCCGCACAGTTCATAAAAAGGTATCTCAAATTTAACAAAGTAAAAAAGAACTATTTAATCCCCCATAAACCAACTTTTTCTTTCCCAGTCTTCTCCATTTCAGTAAATGATGTCTCCCCACATCACACACTGCAAAATCTAGGAGTTATGCTCAATTTCTTCTTGTTTCCTCAGGTTTCCATAGGCAATTCTTACCACACACTATGAATGCTACCTCTAAAATCTATCCCAAATTTGTTAACTGATCTCCATCTTCCCTGCTGCCACTGTGGTCTCAGTCATCATCTTTTCTCACTTGGATTATTGCAAAGCTTCATAACGGATCTCTTTGCCTTTAATCTTGCTCCTTTCTGGGAACAATTCTCCAAAAAGCAGCCAGAATAATTTTTTGGTAAACTCAGCTCATATGATACTACAGCCCTGCTTTAAACCCTCAAAGGGTGTCTCAAGGACACTTCAAGTAAAATCTACTTCTTATCCTATTTAACAAGCCTATATAATTTGGCCATATTAACTTTCCAGCTAGCTTTACCTCGTGCTATAGTCCTCTTCCATCTTTACATGATTGACTTGCTATTCAGACCCTCAATTAAATACCATCTCATCAGGAGCCTTCCCTAACCACACACTGTTAAGAAGTCGTCCAGTTATATTGATATCCTATTTTAAATCTTGGCATAGCATTTATCTACATCTAATACTTTTCTTATTTTCTTATTTTTGTTAGTCTAAGCTCTTCCCACTGAAAGCAATTTCCATTGAAGCATGGCTCCTACATGCCTTGCTTTATAAGGCATTCCCAAAATTTCAAAACATACCTGACACATAGTAGCTGTTCATTAAACTTCTTTTTGCTTAAATATATTTTTAGTAACTTTATCCAATTGGATGAAAGGTATCTCATTGCTTTAACTTGCATTACTTTGTTTTCTGACAGAACTGAATGTTTTTCATATATGTAGTAGCTATTTATAGTTCTGTCAATATTCTATTCCTACAGTGAAATAAATGCTTCATGTCCTATAGTTTTTCTTATAGGTTACCAGCGCTCTTTCTCATAAGACTTCTTAAAGATACTTAGTACTTGTCAAATATGTTGCACATATTTTACTAGTTTGTTGTTTACCTTTACTGATTTTTGGTGCAGGAAATATTTAATCCTTATGTAGTCAAATATACCAGTCTTTTCCTTTGCCACTTACTGTATATTTAAAGTTATACTTCATATTATATTTAAAAATTCCAGAGTGCCGATGAATAGTCACTGATACGCTTTTAGTTTAAGTGATTTTACTTTCTATATTATTTAATCTGCCTGATATTTTTACAAAGTACAAGAAAATTATCTGTTTTCAAATAGTGCATTTGATTAATAGGCACTAATTCTCTAGTATTTTTAATACATTTCTCATAAATTTAATTCATGCACACCTGTGTGTGTGTGTATAGTAATAGTGGTGGTGGTGGTTATACTATTGCTTGTGAGACTAGCGACGTACATGGACTCTGGAGTTAGTAAACTGGATTGGATTACTATGTCAACCATTTATTAGCCATGTGACTGTGGACACGTTCCCTATATTCTCTGTGCCATAGTTCCTTGTATATAAAATGGGAATAATAATAGTACTGGATCATAATGTGTGTGGATTAAAAGAGAGATAACGTGTAGCAGAAGCTTCTAGCTGTCCAACAAAATCCATCTTCCCCTTCTTCAAGCCCACAGTTGGATTACTTTTTCCCAGCTGCCCATCCAGTTAGGCATGGCCATGGAACTAAATGATATATGAAACTTCCAGATCTGGCCTACATAAACCTCCTCCATGCTCTTTCTGTCTCTGGCTGATTGTGTTGTGGTAACCATGGGAACCTTGGAAGCCACTTATGCCACATTTTGAAAAAAGACAAACTCTGGCAGCCTGGGCCCCTAAATGATTTACACAGACTACAGCAACCACTAACCTGGAATCTCTACTCAAGACTATTATATAAACAAGATACAAACTATTATTTGAAGTTATTATATGCCTGGGTGTATTTGTTACCACAGCCAAACCAACTGTAATATCACATATAACTTGATGAATAGAGTAACTAACTAGCACATGATAAAAGCCTAAACAGTATAGATACATAGCCAGATAAGAAATGTACAAATACAGGTAGATATAGGGTATCAAATATTAGTTGCTTGTCTGTATGTTCTGTTTCGTGACCTTGCCAATTCTAATAACATCAAAACATTTTGAATACTGTAAACTATACTGTATTCCTTAATATCTTGTAGACTGAATGCTACTTTGTTACTCTTCTTTTCTATAAATATCTAGAGTTGTTTTTCCAAATGGATTTTAGAATCATGTTGTCAAATTAAAAGAATTATAAGGGATTTTTGATCGGATTGTTATTAAACGAATTAATTAAATTGGGGATACTTAATAGATTCACTTTATTCATTTTTCTAGTGTATTAAGCTGTTTATATCCACTTAATATTCTTTAAAATAAAGAAATAAAATGTATGCTTTTATTAAACTCATTCTAATGCTTTTATAATTTTGTAATGTTTTGTAATTACTTTAAGATTATTTTCTTATACTACATGCTTTAAAAGATTATTGCCCATATAGAATTACCAATCACAAATATATAAAATCACATATGTAGCAAAAGCTGCTAGCTATCCATCAAAATCCCCAGCTGCCCATCCAGTCAGGCATGGCCATGGGACTAAGTTGTTTCTAGAGGAATAGAAGTGGAAGTGATTATATATATATATATATATATATATATATATATATATATATATCCAAAACATATATACATATCTCCAAAACAAATATAGACATATAGGTATAGATATATCCATGTTATGGATATGTTTGTGTGTGCATGGGTATGACATGACCATTTTAGTGAGCTTTCATTATCTATATTAATTTACATAGTATTATAGTTTTTAATTGGTTATCTTAGCTTCACTAAACAGTTATATGATCTGTCAATAACCCATCTCTTTTCCTACTCTTCAATGTTCTATCTTTCTGCAATGACTAAAATTTATAGAATACTACTAAATACTAGAATTGATAGACAATACTGTTATATTGATCCTGATTTTAATGTAGACACCTCTATGGTTTCAGTATGATGCTGGCTTTTTAAGAGTCACATATTTTTAATCTTATTAGGAATTGATTTATGTTTTCTAGTTTTCTATTTAGGATCCTACTTTAAGAGTGGTTTTTAGTTTTTTGTGCTTATTTTTAAAAGAATTGTATGCCAAGCTTGTATTATAATATTAAAACAAACTGAGAAATTTTATATATTTTCTATGATTTGAGACATTTTATAGAGCAAAGCACAAATGAATCACTCATAAAATTGTCTGTTCTAGAGTTTTTTGGTTTCAGCTTTCTGATGACTTTCTATAAACCTTCTTTCATAGTTAATGATGTATTAGTATTTTCTACCTTTTGAGAATTTCAGTTATTTATATTTTCTGAAAAATTATTGATTTCAGTTCGATTTTATAATTTGTAAGCATACAACTGAACACAGCATTCTCTCCCATCTCCGCCCCCTCCCTCTCTCTCTCCACAGTTTCATTTCTGTGGCTATATACCATAAAAACTACTTTCCATATACTTTGTCTTTTTTCTTCATCATTATACATTGCAGAGATTTTTTTTTACTTTATTGCCCTCCACCCCAAACGATCTTGATTATTCATTCACTAAATTTTTAATTATTTCTCTCTGTTTCTGTACAATTTACTTCCTCAAAATTCTTGAGGAAATGATTTGAGAAAGACTAGTTTCTTTTCCTCACCTCTCTAGGTTGTAAGCAATCGAGATACATTATAAGAATACAAATGTGGATGGAGTTACAATACTGGAACCTGAATGTAGCTAGAGGTGTATCAGACAATGTATCAAAGTCTCCTATCCTTTTCCTGGTATGAACTTACATAGCCAGTCATATGCATGCACAAAAGGTGGATAGTGGCTAAACGGTGTGGACCAACTCCAGTAGTAGGCTTAGACAGGAAGCAAAGTACATATTTTTGAGGGCTTCCATGTGTGAGAGGGAAGGAGAGGGAGACACGCCCATGATGCTTGACTGTTACCCAGTGACTCTATCACTGATTAACATAACCACCTGGGCATTAGGACCTACCTGTTTTCACTAATCAGACACATACTTCTTCCTCTGGTGGGGAGGCCTGCTCTATGGGCTTTAAAGAGGGGCCAGAAAGGTTAACTCCAATACTTCGTCCTTCTGGGATGTACTATGGGCTCTGGAATCTGACTGTGCATGTGTAGTGTTGGCTGCTGCGACAGAGCTGAGTGCCTCCTGTAAATTCAATTAAGAGGAAAAGAGCTTCCATTCCCAAGGTCACACTCATTCACCAAAAGCAGCCCAAATTTAAAGCTGTACGGATTTAAGGGCATAAAGATATCCAGCTACCTTTCCTTAATTTGGGATAAATATGGAGGGCTGTGCCAGCTGCAGACCTCCCTGTGGCAGAGACCTCTGCTGTAACCACTGAAGCTCAACCTTGCCCAATCCGCCTTTGTTCATCAGTGTTGTTGCTGAGAGTTTCCCCAAAAACTTCCTCTATTCAAATCTCTATCACAGAGACTGTTTCCTAGGGAACTCAACCCAAGACAAATGCACACTGGATATACTCAGGAGCTTTTTAAGAACACTAGACCCAACACAGAGATTCTGATTTAATTAGTCTAGGGTAAAGTTTAAGTATGTTAAGCCCTCCCCAGATAATTCGAATGTGCAGCTAGGGATGAAAACCACTGTCTTAACACATTGAACTTAGTAATGAAGCATATGGTGTGGCCATTCCCTTGGGAAAGTAAACCAGTAATATTTCAGAGCAGTACTGTTCCAAACCTGATGAGGTAGCTCACTCTTGCATCCCTAGTATCAACCACTTCTATTTTATATATCCCCTTGGGATGAAGGCACTTAAAACTGTTGCCCTCAGAAGACTACAAAATAGGTCAAAATAAGACATAAATAAAATTACTTCTATGCTGCACTGTACCCTAAGCAAAGTAGTTTCTCTTTGTTCTATTTTCCTTTCAAATTAGGCCCATCTGCATTGTTTAACATAGCTCACCAGAGATTATGCAATCAGCCCAAATAATTACAACATGAAGGATGTCCCTAATTAGAACACTCTGAACCCCCCTCAATTATCTCTTTCCCAAGGAGAAATTAAACAAAAAGGAAATCTCCTCAAATTAAAAGTCCAAACAAATTAAAGTTTAAAATGTTTGCCCTAAATAACATGCAAGGGAATCCCCATAAGGTTAACAGCTAATCTTTTAGCAGAAACTTGGCAAGCCAGAAGGGAGTGGCAGGACATATTTAAAGTGAAGAAAGGGAAAAGCCTACAACCAAGATTACTCTATCAGCAAGAAGCTCATTCAGATTCAATGGAGAAATTAAAACCTTTACAGACAAGCAAAAGATAAGGGAATTCAGCAGCACCAAACCAGCTTTACAACAAATGCTAAAGGAACTTCTCTAAGCAGGAAACACAAGAGAAGGAAAAGACCTACAATAACAAACCCAAAACAATTAAGAAAATGGTAATAGGAACATATAGATCGATAATTACATTAAATGTAAATGGATTAAAGGCTCCAACCAAAAGACACAGACTGGCGGAATGCATAGAAAAACAAGACCCATATATATGCTGTCTACAAGAGACCCACTTCAGACCTAGTGACACATACAGACTGAAGGTGAGGGGATAGAAAAAGATACACCATGCAACTCAAAAGAAAGCTGGAGTAGCAATTCTCATATCAGACAAAATAGACGTTAAAATAAAGACTATTACAAGAGGCAAAGAAGAACACTACATAATGATCAAGGGATCAATCCAAGAAGAAGATATAACAATTGTAAATATTTATGCACCCAACATAGGAGCACCTCAATGCATAAGGTAAATGCTAACAGCCATAAAAGGGGAAATCAACAGTAACACAGTCATAGTAGGGGACTTTAAAACCCCACTTACACCAATGGACAGATCATCCAAAATGAAAATAAGGAAACACAAACTTTAAATGACACATTAACAAGATGGACTTAATTGACATTTACAGCACATTCCATCCAAAAACAACAGAATACACATTTTTCTCAAGTGCTCATGGAACATTCTCCAGGATAGATCATATCTTGGGTCACAAATCAAGCCTTGGTAAATTTAAGAAAACTGAAATTGTATCAAGTATCTTTTCCGACCACAATGCCATGAGACTAGATATCAATTACAGGAAAAAATCTGTAAAAAATAAAAGCACATGGAGGCTAAATAATACACTACTAAATAACCAAGAGATCACTGAAGAAATCAAAGAGGAAATCCAAAAATACCTAGAAACAAACTACAATGGAAACACAACAACCCAAAACCTATGGGATGCAGCAAAAGCAGTTCTAAGAGGGAAGTTTATAGCAATACAATCTTACCTCAAGAAACAAGAAACATCTCAAATAAACAACCTAACCCTACACCGAAAGCAATTAGAGACAGAAGAACAAGGAAACCCCAAAGTTAACAGAAGGAAAGAAATCATAAAGATCAGATCAAAAATAAATGAAAAAGCAATGAAGGAAATGATAGCAAAGATCAATAAAACTAAAAGCTCATTCTTGAAGATAAACAAAATTGAAAAACCATTAGTCACACTCACCAATAAAAAAAAGGGAGAACACTCAAATCAATAGAATTAGAAATGCAAAAGGAGAAGTAACAACTAACACTGCAGAAATACAAAAGATCATGAGATTACTACAAGCAACTCTATGCCAATAAAATGGACAACCTGGAAGAAATGGACAAATTCTTAGAAAAACACAGTCTTCTGAGACAGAACCAGGAAGAAATAGAAAAAATAAACAGACCAATCACAAGCACTGAATTTGAGACGGTGATTAAAAATCTTCCATCAAAAAAAGCCCAGGACCAGATGGCTTTATGGGCGAATTCTATCAAATATTTAGAGAAGAGCTAATACCTATCCTTCCCAAACTCTTCCATAATATAGCAGAGGGAGGAAAACTCCCAAACTCATTCTACGAGGCCACCATCACCCTGATACCAAAACCAGACAAAGATGTCACAAAGAAAGAAAACTACAGGCCAATATCACTGATGAATGTAGATGTAAAAATCCTCAACAAATACGAACAAAGAGAATCCAAGAGCACATTAAAAAGAGCATACATCATGATCAAGTGGGATTTACCCCAGGAATGCAAGGATCTCCAATTTATGCAAAACAAACAATGTGATAAACCATATTAACAAACTGAAAGAGAAAAACCATATGATCATCTCAGTATATGCAGAAAAAGCTTTCAACAAAAGTCAACACCCATTTATGATAAAAACCATCCAGAAAGAAGGCATAGAGGGAACTTACCTCAACATAATAAAGGCCATATATGACAAACCCACAGCCAACATCATTCTCAGTGGTGAAAAACTGAAAGCATTCCCTCTAAGGTCAGGAACAAGACAAGGATATCCACTCTCACCAATATTATTCAACATAGTATTGGAAGTTTTAGTCACAGCAATCAGAGAAGAAAAAGAAATAAAAGGAATCCAAATTGGAAAAGAAGTAAAACTGTCACTGTTTGCAGATAACATAATATACACAGAGAATCCTAAAGATGCTACCAGAAAACTACTAGAGCTAATCAATGAATTTGGTAAGGTAGCAGGATACAAAATTAATGCACAGAAATCTCTTGCATTCCTACACACTAATCATGAAAAATCTGGATGAGAAATTAAGGAAACCCTCCCATTTACCACTGCAACAAAAAGAATATGATACCAAGGAATAAACCTACCTAAGGAGACAAAAGACCTGTATGCAGAAAACTATAAGACACTGATGAAAGAAATAAAAGATGATACAAACAGAAGGAGAGATATTCCATGATCTTGGATTGGAAGAATCAACATTGTGAAAATGACTACACTACCCAAAGCAATCTACAGATTCCATGCAATCCCTATCAAAATACCATGGCATTTTTCACAGAACTAGAACAAAAAATTTCACAATTTGTATGGATACACAGAAGATCCCAAATAGCCAAAGCAATCTTGAGAAAGAGAATTGGAGCTGGAGGAATCAGGCTCCCTGACTTCAGACTATACTACAAAGCTACAGTAGACAAGACAGTATGGTACTGACCCCAAAACAGAAATATAGATCAATGGAAGAGGATAGAAAGCCCAGAGATAAACCCACGCACATATGGTCACCTTATTTTTTGCTAAAGGAGGCAGGAATATACAATGGAGAAAAGACAGTCTCTTCAATAAGTGGTAATAGGAAAACTGGACAGCTACATGTAAAAGAATGAAATTAGAACACTCCCTAACACCATACACAAAAATAAACTCAAAATGGATTAATGACCTAAATGTAAGGCCAGACTCTGTAAAACTCTTAGAGGAAAACATAGGCAGAACACGCTATGACATAAAGTCACAGCAAGATTCTTTCTGACCAACCTCCTAGAGAAATGGAAATAAAAACAAAAATAAACAAATGGGACCTAATGAAACTTAAAAGCCTTTGCACAGCAAAGGAACACATATACAAGAACAAAAGACAACCCTCAGAATGGCAGAGTATATTTGCAACTGAAGCAACTGACAAAGGATTAATCTCTAAAATTTACAAGCAGCTTATACCGCTCAATATCGAAAAAACAACCCAATCCAAAAATGGGCAGAAGACCTCAATAGACAATTCTCCAAAGAAGATATACAGATTGCCAACAAACACATGAAAGTATGCTCAACTCACTAATCATTAGAGAAATGCAAATCAAAACTACAATGAGGTATCACCTCACACGGGTCAGAATGGCCATCATCAAAAAATCTACAGACAATAAATGCTGGAGAGCGTGTGGAGAAAAGGGAACCCTCTTGCACTGTTGGTGGGAATGTAAATTGATAGAGCCACTATGGAGAACAGTATAGGGTTTCCTTAAAAAAGTAAAAATAGAACTACCATATGTCCCAGCAATCCCTCTACTGGGCATATACCCTGAGAAAACCATAATTCAAAAAGAGTCATATACCAAATTGTTCATTGCAGCTCTATTTACAATAGCCAGGAGATGGAAACAACCTAAGTGTCCATCATCGGATGAATGGATAAAGAAGATGTGGCATATACATACAATGGAATATTACTCAGCCATAAAAAGGAATGAAACTGAGTCATTTGTAGAGATGTGGATGGACCTAGAGACTGTCATAAAGAGTGAAGTACATCAGAAAGAGAAAAACAAATATCGTATATTAATGCATATATGTGGAACCTAGAAAAATGGTACAGATGAACCAGTTTGCAGGGCAAAAATAGAGACAACGATGTAGAGGACAAGTGTATGGACACCCAGTGGGGAAAGTGGCGGGGGGTGGGTGGTCGTGGGATGAATTGGGAGATTGGGATTGACATATATACACTAATATGTATAAAATGGTTAACTAATAAGAACCTGCTTTATAAAAAAGTAAATAAAATTCAAAAATTCACAAAAAAAAAAGAACTTTCTGGCCAAGAAACGAATGGTGGTATGGACTAGCCCAGAAGTCTTGTTAGCCATCTACAGTAAGGGAAGTTGAACAAAACATGCTAAAATGAAAATGCATACAATTTTCCTAGAAAACTGAAAACTCAAATATAAGTATTCTTTAAATGCAAAGAGTCAAGGCCTACTGTTGGAACAGTAGGATGCTATAGTTGGAAGCTATTCACTAGTACTAAAGAAACAGGTCATAGAGTTAGTTACCAATTCATCTGCTTCTTTGTAACTAGTTAGTTATCTCCTCAGGCTTGCTCAACCTCACCCTATTCTCATACTGTTTTAATCTGGTACTTAGGCACGTCCCCCAGATAGTCTTACTTGAGGGGCTCCTGAAATCAACCTGCCTAAATGGGAAACTTTGGAAGCCTACATCCAAATAACAGGTGGAATTTGAAATCTGTTGCATCATTATAGGCCACCATCCAATATACCTAGAAGAAACCCTCAGCAATTCTGGGTACACCAAAAGTAACTTGACCTTACCAAGCTAATCTGCTCTCTATTCCTACCTTATTTTCTGAACTATCAGTCCTATTCTTCATGGCTTATGGAAACCCTTAATAACTTTTTCTTGAGGGCCGGATTCTTGATCCTTTTGTAATAGCTGCAGACAATAACTGATGGGATTCCCATGGCTGTGCCTAATAATTTGCAACTCCGCAGATACAATCACCTCCAAGGATCCACACTCAGACAATATCCCTTATGGCTGGCCCGACAGGTGAGATTCCACAGTCTCAGTCCAGACTTAGGGTTTAGTTGCTATGACTACAGAACACACCTGCCCGCCTCCCAACACACAGACACACAACAGTTTATTTATATGCTGAAATGTGTTTGCTTTGTATATGGCAGATAGGGAGAAAGTTTGGATGAGAGAAATTTATCTGAGGACGTACAATCAGTATAGCTTTATTTATTTATTTTTATAAATTTATTTATTTTATTTATTTTTGGCTGTGTTGGGTCTTCATTGCTGCGCATGGGCTTTCTCTAGTTGTGGCAAATGGGGGCTACTCTTTGCTGTGGTATGAGGGCTTCTCATTGCAGTGGCTTCCCTTGTTGAAGAGCACAGGCTCTAGGTGCGTGGGCTTCAGTAGTTGTGGCTCATGGGCTCAGTAGTTGTTGCACGCCAGCTCAGTTGTGGCTCGTGGGCTCTAGGGCACAGGCTCAGTAGTTGTGGCGCACAGGCTTAGTTGCCCCATGGCATGTGGGATCTTCCCCGACCAGGGCTCGAACCCGTGTCCCCTCCATTGGCAGGAGGATTCTTAACCACTGTGCCAGCAGGGAAGTCCCAGTACAGCTTTATTTCAGTGTTTTTAATGGCTGTAAACTATCCTCTATCATATGGATGCATTATTATTTATTTGATCATTCTTCTATTAATGGGCATTTACTTTATTTTCAGTTTTTTTATAAACAATACTGAAACAAACATCCTATTAAGTATGCCCTTATATACTGGTGGGATTGCCAAGTCAAAGACATAAATAATACAAATATACATATACGTAAATATAAAGTATAAATATAAATCTCCAGGTCGCTTTCTAAAATACTTGTAATGCTTCATATCTGCACTATCAACAGGTAATTATCTTTTTACTATTGTCCATCTAATGGGTGTAAAATGGTATTTAACTGTTTCTTTTAGATTTCCTAACTGCAAGTAAAATGTCATCATTTTTTCATATATTTGTTGGCCATTTGCATTTGCTTTTTTGTGAAGTGTCTTTAGTAATTTTTTGCCCATTATCCTTTTGGATTATCTTTTCCATATCACTTTGTAAGAGTTCTTATAGTTTTACAAATATTTGTTTCCATTTCTATCATTTGTCTATGAATTTTGTTTGTGAAATATGTTTACCTTTTATTTTACAGTCTTTGGATTTCTAGTCTTAGCTAAGAAGTTTCTATGAATCCCAAATTATACATTTAATCTCATTTATTTTCTTACAAGATTTCATGGATTAATTACATATGTATTTAATATATTGGAATTTATTTGGGGGTATCTTATAATGTGGAGATCCATTTTCTGTATCTTTCAGATGGATTGACAATTGTGTCAGGACTGTTAAAAAATTATTTTCTGACAGAATTGAACTACATATAACTAATATATTAAAATCTCATATATACTAATATATATCTCTGTATTCCTAGTATGTTCTAGTGATATGTTTTCTATTTCTTTACCAAACTCATATTTATTTCACTATAGAAATTCTTTGTTCTTATATTGATTAAAGCACTTATTTTATTTTTATTAGCTATTTTAGAACATATACATTCATATAAGTTCAAGATGATTTTATGTCTCTCAAAACATAAATTTGTTGGGATTCTAACTATAATTGCATTAAATTTATGTATTAATTTCAGAAATTAATATTTACTGGTTTTAAATGTTCTACACAGAAACATTGACATAAGGGATATCTAAAGTTAATTACAGTTAAAAAGTATGAACTAGATATATATCTAGCTATCTAGCTATACTTTAACCTGGATAAATCTTTAAAAAATTAAATTAAAAAAGAGCAAGACACAAAGTAATATGTAATGTATGACACTTTTGTCCATTTAAAAAATATAAACACCTATATATGTAGTAAAAATATTTTTTAAAAAGTAAGTGGAAAAGCTGAATATCAACTCAGGAAAGTGGTCATCTCTGCAGGGAGAGAGAGAGAGAGAAGTAGGATGGTGAGAGGAGTTTTACGTATATGAAATTTATACCTCAGTTTAAAAAATATATGAAGCATATAGCAAAAATGCTAACATTTGTTCAAAATAGATGGTGGGTACACAGGTTACATAATTTTCCATGTTTGAAATATCTCATAATTTACTGATTACTTGTTAAATATTTCTTCTTTATTTTTGAAGTTCAGAAATCTCACTGGTGTATGGCTATTTGTTTTTCTTTCACTCTGCTGGCTCTTGTGCCCTTTTGATCCCCCAAATCAAGCTTCTATTGTAGCTTACGGGTACATTTCTTCTATGGTTTCTCCTCCATTTGTTTTTTCCTCTCTTATCCCTCCTATTATTATAGACTATCTGGTTCTGTCATCTATTTATCGTATCTTTTCACTCATTATTCCCATTTTAACATTTTTAAAATTTTGCTCTGGATTATAGAATACATCTTCTAGTTTAGCTTCTAGGTCAACTATATTCATTGTTTTATCATGATTCTAATGAATTTTGTTTTTAAGCAAGCATTTATCCAAGAAATCTTTATATTTATACTTTTGTGGTAACTTTTCAATTCTAATCTAGAACTTACCTTAGTGTGTTTCATCTTGTCTCCATTAAATCTGTTTCAATTCTGTACTGAATGTTCAGTGGATCCCCCCCTTCTTCAAGCTATTGATTCCCCTTAAAGGTGAAACAATTTACTTTTCTTGCTCATTTGAGGGCATAAACAGTCCTGTCTACCTGTTAATCAACTGGAGTGAGTTCCTTCAGTGTCTCTACATGTCAAGCTGTTGGACTCTCATAGGCAGTGGTGAGTCAGTAGCTAGTGAGGCACTGTGAGTACAAGTGGAACACCTCTCCTTATGGTAATATAATGGATTAGTTCAACTCAGCTTGCAAGCCCCCTCAAGATAAGCTTGCATCAACATGTCTTCTTCTAGAGCTGGAAGCTGACAGTGGTCAAGGTTAATTCTCACCCACCATCTGTATGCATCAAACAGACACACTCTGGCTATATGCTGATCTCCACCTAGCAACTTCATGTTAGTAGACTTCCTCCAAATTCTCCCAGAGAAATAGGTATCCTCTCAAATAACACATTCCCCATTCTTGTTCCACCCCTCCACTATAATAAGTAGTGAAAGGGAACCTGCCCTTCAATGGATCATATCTATAAAGATACAGACAAGAAGTTCAGCAGGTATATCAAACTTTGTTGAACTGCTTTAGCATGATTAAAAAGTGAGCATTTAACATTCAGATTCTTAGATCACACTTTATGGAGGGAGGTAAAGGTACAAGGTAATAATGAACTAATTCAAGAGGTAATTTGTGAGACTCTGGGCATAAGCAGAGCTCCTCCAGGGACCAGGTTAAAAAAAAACGTATCTCACAGTTGATCTCCCGCCACAGAGTACCCAGAATAGAACCAAGCAACTCTTGGGCACCTTGTGGATTTCATTCTATGGGAGTCTCCTGAGATGACAACCCTTGATATGGACACGGATATGCCCATGGAAGGTAGTGGAATCAGTGAGGTTTCTCCAGGAGGTTTTTCTAGCAGTGAAGGAAACAGAACAAGGAAACAAGGTCAATGTGGAGGCTCTGTAGTGACTACAGCTGCCAGACAGTCAGACTTGGTTGTGATTACATGTGAGACATCCTTATTTGAGAACTTCTAGAACTAACCAAGGTGCATCTTGGATGGGAGGACTGAGATCACTGTTCATGTATAGGTACACTATTAAGCCAATAGATAGTTGGGTAGCATGGTAATAATAACCAACACTTATCAAGTGCTTTCTATGTACCAAGAAATGTGCCAAGTGCCTTTTTTACTTGTATTAATTTATTTAATCCTCTCACCTACTCTGAGCTTGTTACTGTTATCACACCCTATTTTACAGGTGAGAAAACTGAGACTTAAAAAATAAAATGACTAGTCTAATGTCACAAATCTTCAAAACCTGTGAACTCGGGCCTCCCTGGTGGCGCAGTGGTTGAGAGTCCGCCTGCCGATGCAGGGGACATAGGTTCGTGCCCCGGTCCGGGAAGATCCCACATGCCACGGAGCGGCTATGCCCGTGAGCCATGGCCGCTGAGCCTGCGCGTCTGGAGCCTTTGCTCCGCAACGGGAGAGGCCACAACAGTGAGAGGGCCGCGTACCGTAAAAAAAAAAAAAAAAAAAACCTGTGAACTCTTTAATCTCTGCATTCTATATTATATATATTAGAACTGGACACTTCACACTGGGTAAATATTGAGGCCCATAACAATACCTGGTTGTAAACTAATAGGCACCAAAAAGAGTTTAAGGACACAGAAATTTCTAAAAGAGATAAGCCAGCTAAGTAAGGCATAAGTTGTCAACAAGTTGATCAAAGGCTGCCACAACCAGAAGCCAATCACAGACGACCTACAGGATCAGATTTGTCATCTGTTAAACATACTGAAAACATTATTAAAGACATACCTGTGAAGATTTACCAAAGTCTCTTTGGGCTCAAGATGATGAACTGACCCAGGAATTAAACTCAAGTTTCATCAGGCAAGTATTTAATATGTGCCTCAGATTTTAATGCAAAAAAACCTGATGAATCATCACAAGAAATACAGAATAACTGGATTGAAGCAAAGGTAAACTGGACAAAGTATGTGAAATAATACATTTTCAAAAATTTTTCATTGTGGGGATAAAAGGATAATTTCATAGGAAATGAATCTAGCCCCTTGATAACTTTGTAGGAAGGGTTTTTCAGGTAAATTTTGAAATGCTACTTTGAATGAGCTAAACTCTCCAGGTTCTAGGATTCAGAACCCTGAATTGGTCTGAATTCTCTGAACTGTTAGAGTCAAGTAGCCAGTTGCTCTTTGTGCTTATATGAGGTTCTTTATATATATAAAAAATAAGTCTCAGAGATCTCAACACAACCACCAACCTTATTAAATGTAATGTCTGTCAAACAGAATGAATGGGAATCAATTCATTAACTCTTTTAGAGTTCACAGTAAAAATGGGTGACCAAAGATAAACCCAGACATCTTTCTTCATGATTAGAAATGTTTCAGAAAAGTTACTTTCCACCAAAAACACAAACAAGGAAAATGGATACCTAACCTCACCTGGTCTTTGTTACAAGCAAGTTAGTATTTAATAAGTGATATGTCAAATGGCTGTGTACAAAATATTGTTAATATATGTTTGGCCGCTTAGTTTGTGATTAATTGTATAGTCTTCCCATGATAGCTATACAATCACCACAGCTACACAGCTATAGAAATAGGAATGTAGTGTACATTTCTTGTATTTGGTTCATCATTAAAGGCTTTAACTATAACCCATCCATGTATTCATTCACTCAACAAACAGTTATTGATCTCCTACTATGAGATGGAGATAGAGAAGTAAAAAAAAAAAAACAGACAAAAATCTCTTCTCTTCCTAGCTAACAATGCAAGAATTATATTTGAGGAAAATAATTTCTCTTTTCCTTATTAGTGAGTGGTATTTCCATAGCAGCTTCCTGAGAAAAGTATCATTATGAATATGTACAAAGCAAATTTCATTAGTCTTGACCAGGGTTTAGTAAACTTTCTCTGAAAATGTCCAGATAGTAAATATTTTCATCGTTGCAGGCTATATGTTCTCTGTCGCAAATATTTGACTTTGCCCTTGTAGCACCAAAGCTGCCATAAATAATATGTTTCAATATAACTTAAAATTAGGTGGTTGTCTGAATTTGGCCCATGGGCCTAGTTTGAGTCTTTATCTTGACCATTTTCAAGTTAAAAGGAAAAAATCTTAATTGATTAGAAATGGATTATCAGATGAAGTGAGTTAATTTTACATTTAAATAGAATATACATAGATGGCCTACATAAATTAAGATACAAGATTGTGTAAACTTATAATCTACACGTTTATGTGTCAAACGGATAAAGTAATGACAAAAAATGATAGCAGAAAGCTGTTGAATTGTACTGCCAAAAACCTACAGAAAATGTGTCTTTAGATCAAGCTCATATTGGAAGTGACTTTCCCCACCAAGAAGATATAAAAATTGCCTCCAACTGCAAAAAACCAAAGAACTCTGCTCACACAGAGCAATGGAGCCAACAAAAAAATACAAGTATGGTTACATAATATTCTGGTTTGAAATACAGAGCTGCAGCAGCATAGTTCCACAGATGGAATTAAGCCTTTTGTACAATTGATAAAAACTCAGATTATAAGAAAACCTATTCTGAGCCAGTAAATAAGCAAAAACTCAGTCTTAGCAATAATATCCCTGAAACCTCATTACTAAGTATGAGTTGGACAAGAGCATTAGAACACACAAACTAGAGGCCATATGAAACCATAACCCTTCCCTTGACCACACTGATTAAAGGTTATCAGAAATTCCTTTTTGAGGAAGAATCAGGGAATGAGAATGAGGACCTCCTCTACCTCCTATGTTTCTCATTCCAGAGCATGACATTAGCCGTACTCAACTGATGCTTTTATAATCTTCATAAAGTCATGAGTCAAAAAGCCACCTTGAGTGCAATTAAATATTGATACCTACATTTTTCAGACCTACCTGATTATTAAAGTTAAGCCTCTGTTGCCCACAAAAGCCAACTCTAATGGGTTTCCACCGATCCAGGAGGCTACAACTTGTTTATCAAGAAGGATAATAAGTGCAATTGGATTGATATATAGCAAGTACGCAAACATCTAAGAGTTCATGATAATACTAAACAATAATTCATTGGACAACATTGGAGGTTGTAGACACCCACCAACTCATTACTATAAAAAAATTATAAAGGGAAAGCACTAAACATTTACCTTACTTTTTTTTTTTAAACTATACCTCAGCGTATCCAAATATTTGAAGAGGGACAAATGTATTTTTTATACAAGGATTCTAGCTAACAAAGGCAAAATGAAGGATGGTATTAGGAAAAACATTTTTGCAACCCTGAATATCTTAATAGGGCAAAGCCATTAACATCCTGGTTTTAAAATCATCAGATGAAATATTAATGGGAACTTAAACAAGCAGGAGGGATCAGATTGATATACCTGAAGGCACTGATCACTCTTGACATCACTAAAAATGGGACCACATATTATATGTCTTGTGATTTCTTGCAAGAGAAAGTACATAAAACCACATATGAAGTACTCTTACATAAAATTCAATTTAACCTGAATCTAATCATGCCTCCAGATCTAACTCATAGTTTGCAGGAAATACAAGCTGAACATACCACAAAATATCAGCCAAAGCTAGAATGTGAGCCATTCTACAGGACAAAGGACCTATGTTCTCTAACAAATCAATTGCATGATAAAGAGGGACTTGGGGATTATTACAGAATAAATGAGACTTAAGACGCAGATCAATCAAATGCAAACCAACTGTAAAAAGACATTTTGAGACAATCATGGGAATCTAAACATGGGCTGAGTATTAGATGATTTTAAGTAATTATTGTTAGATGTGATAATGATGTAATGGGTATGCAAAAAAATCCTTATAAGTTAAAGATGCATACAGAAGTATTTGTGTTAAATGACATATGTATAGGATTTAATTTAAAATACTCCAATAAAAAAATGGGAGACACAGTAACACAACAGAGTAAAATGTTGGAAATTGTTGAAACTGATTAATGGATACATGGGAGTTCATTACAGTATTATTATTTGTTCTAATTTTGTGTATGTTAGAAAATTTGGGGGATAAAGACTTTAAAATGCTGGTACCCAGACTGGCAAAACCAAGTAAACCACCCTCAATATAGAAAGTGAACAAAATGAGACTGGTTTTGAATTGGATGAGCTTATATGCTATGTTCACATACAATCAAGTATGCTATTTTTAATTTGAAATTACCCAGTATTTTGGCTCAATTTTCTAGTCATTAATTACTAAATAGTCAATAAGCTAGCCTTACATTCAGTAAAGTCATTTCCTGTTTTCCCATTATAAAGGAAAAGATCTGTGTGTGAATGTTCATGTTAATCAAATTATCAATATCTGTTCAAATCTCAAATACTCAATGTCATATAAAGACAAAGAGCTGTTGATTATCAAGAAGTCAGAGACAGGTCAAAGCACTGAAGAGTGTGTCTGTGCAGACACAGAGTCAAACAAGCTTTCATTACCAAAACGTAAAAATGCAAGAAATGTCAATGGCATTTTTAAATAGAGGCGTAGTATTAATAGATAGAGGGTAGTGGTAATATGGAGTCCAATTCTGTTGCAATTCAAAAGATGATGAGAAAATACTCCAAATGGCAAGAGTAGTATTCTCTTCATAGAGTAGTATGTCTTTATACTGAGACATTTTCTTCTTTGCTTTACATTTCAAAATTTCTTCAACAAATATATACCATCTGTGAAATCAAAGTTAATTGTAAGAAAATAAACGCAAAAATATATGGGAAGGTGTATGATACCTAGGTGATCTCATGAATGTGAGTTCAGTCTATGTACATTTAATACAAAGAAACGGTGATCAAGATCAGAAAAAGGACAAGACAACCAGGTCTGTAAAGATGATATTCTTTCAAAATATTAAGGAATAAGGCTATGTAGCCACAAATAATCTTTCTAGAAGGGAATAAGTAAGCTTTGCTTGTTGAAATTGTATTATGGACAAAGTTATGTGCAAAGAACATGAAGTCGGGGACTTTTGCCTGTTTTTGTTAATTGCATCATCCCTGGTACTTAGAGGAGTACCTGGTGCATAGTTGGCATTTAAATATTTGTTAAATGAAGGAATAATTGAATGCATTTTCTCAATCTTCCAAATAATCCTTTGAAATAGATGATGATAGAGGGACAGTGGAGAGATCAGGTAATTTGCACAAGATCACATGGGCAATATAGACTGGAACCAGAAGTATCTGACTTGAAAAATGTTTGCACTGGCCACACAAATTCACTAAAACTGTGTGTCTTGTAATATTATTTATGTGGCACTAGTAAAATTAAGGTGCACCAGTAGGTATCATTTGGAATCAGTCAACCTACAATGCACCCAATAAACACTACAAAAGTCAGCCTTAGTCTTACAAATTGTAGCATATTACTATATGGAAATGGAGAAGGTTAAAGTTGTGATAGTAAGTGCAACCAAAGAGAACAGTTAACAAAAGATCTAGGAAATAAATCTATGTAACATGACTGTAGGTGTGCTAAAATTGGGTGATACAAATTTTAAGGCTTGTAAAACTACAGAGAAGGAAAAGGAGATCCCATAATGTTGAAGGGACTGACCTTGAAAGTCATAGTGAAGAATATAAAAGAAATTTCAGGTGAGGGGAACAAAACAAGTAAATGCAGGCAGGAAGGCTGCGATGAGACCACTCAGCTCCACTCTGCAATCTTAGTGAATTCCTGTCCTTCTCTAGACCCCAATTTCCTTGCATCGAAAGAGGTGGCTATATTAGTACAATAGACACATTTATCTGCTGAACCATTTCCCAAATCTACTGTTTTCTGAAAATTTCCCCTTCTCCCTGCCCCTCACTCCCCTCTGTAGTATACAGGGTTATAGAGGGAGCAGCCGCGTTTCCACAAGATCAACCCATCTTCTTTTACCACAATGTTTTGTCCCAGAATTGGGGGTACCTGAACCAAAAATGAGAACCCCTACCCCATTAATTTGAACTAGAATTATGACATTCCAGTCTCAGTATGATCGGTCTCTGGAAGAAAGGGAATGTAAAACCCAAGAGCTGTGAAAAAATGAAAGAGCTAGTTTGTATCAAGATTGATGAACCAAGCAGACAAGCAATGTAGCAAAAAGATGAGAGTATGAAAAAGACAGTCACTGGTTCTATAAGATGTCCCACTATCCTTAAATAGTAAATCTCTCTCCCTTTTCTTAAGCCAGCTAAAGCAGAACTTAGTTACCTACTGCAAAATTCCTGTCCCATACAACTAGAAACTTTTAAAGTCATTTTTGGTTTTCCTATTCTCAAATTGCACAGGTAATTATGCTATACTTGTGGCACAGTATGCACATAAAACTGACTGAAGTGTGTTTAGAATGCAAGCCCCATGAGAGCAGAGATATTTGGTGTGCTTACTGATGTACCCTAAGTGCCTAGAACAGTCCCTGGCACACAGTGGCTGCTCAATATATGTTGAATGAAGACAAAGGTATATAGGAGATCAGTGAGCCATCTATTTCCACATATCAGTGGAGCCAGATTATAGGTAATCGGAAAGGGAGCCCTAAGAATAAATGTTATCTAGAAAGAGTTAGGGAGCCTATGCTGAACCACCAATATATCAAAAGTCAGGTTTCAGAAAGATATTTCAAAGAATTCCTGTTGGTTTTGAAATAAATAGAAAAATACTTGGAATTGACTCTAAAAGCATATGTGGACTGGCCCCTAACCATACCATCCACAAAACACTCAGCAAGCTCCTCGTCAAGTCAATGCTTAAGCCACACAGCTTTCTTTTTTTTTTTTTTTTAAAAACAAACAATGAAAGAAAGCTGCTCAACATCACTAATTATTAGAGAAATGCAAATCAAAACTACAATGAGGTATTACCTCACACCAGTTAGAATGGGCATCATCAGAAAATCTACAAACAACAAATGCTGGAGAGGGTGTGGAGAAAAGGGAACCCTCTTGCACTCTTGGTGGGAATGTAAATTGATACAGCCACTATGGAAAACAGTATGGAGGTGCCTTAAAAAACTAAATATAGAACTACCATATGACCCAGCAATTCCACTACTGGGCATATACCCTGAGAAAACCATAATTCTAAAAGAGTCATGTACCAAAATGTTCACTGCAGCTCTATTTACAATAGCCTGGACATAGAAGCAACCTAAATGTCCATCAACAGATGAATGGATAAAGAAGATGTGGCACATATATACAATGGAATATTACTCAGCCATAAAAAGGAACGAAATTGTGCAATTTGCAGAGACATGGATGGACCTAGAGACTGTCATACAGGGAGAAGTAAGTCAGAAAGAGAAAAACAAATATCGTATATTAACGCATATATGTGGAACCTAGAAAAATGGTACAGATGAACCGGTTTGCAGGGCAGAAATACATACACAGATGTAGAGAACAAACGTATGGGCACCAAGGGGGGAAAGCGGTGGGGGGCTGGGGGTGGGATGAATTGGGAGATTGGGATTGACATGTGTACACTGATGTGTATAAAACTGATGACTAATAAGAACCTGCTGTATAAAAAAATAAATTAAAAAACCCTGCTGTATAAAAAATAAATTAAAAAAATATCTATGCCAGGTGCACTTATACCACAGAGAAATGCATATATTATTCAATCTATCTGGAAAAATATTCCCTCCCCAACCTTCCTGAGTAACAAATCTTACTCATCCTTCATATTTTATTTCAGTTATCACTCCATCAGAAATGTGTCCCTTGTCATCTTCAAGGTTGACATTGAATATTTCTTCATGTGATTTGAAAAAATTAGCAACTGTCTTTCTTACTGGACTGTATGTGAAAGAGAATAAGTCTTTCTTTACTCATCAGAGGACCCTCTGCTTCTAGAGTATACTCAGTATATACTAGCTGCTCAATAACAACATTTTAATTAATGAGTGAATGAGGAAACACAATTCTGGCAGTCCTATTCAAGATTAATTAGAAAAAGCAAAGTAAGATGGAGGTGCCAGATGAGAGACAGTGTCAATAACTGTGGTATGGGGACAGTAACTTCTAGACTACGGCCATGGCAGTGGTAACGGAGAGAATGATAAAACTGTGGGGCTACTTTTATTAGGTTTTTTTCTTTGTTTTTTTTTTTACTATAAAAGCAATAGTTATTATAAAAAAAACTTCACACAGCCAAGAAGAGTAAGATATAAAAAGTAAAAGTTTCTAATCCTAGTCACCTGAATCCCATGTGCCCTGTATAGTTATTGTTGTTTTGTTTCCTTCCAGAACAAAAATGTAAATATGTACACAAACACATTTTCTTTTCATTGTACACATGTGTATACACTGTACACATACAAGATATCTGCTTTTGCCCCTATATATCCATTTTCCATCTTCTTCCACCCTGCTCTTTTCCTAAGACTGAAATGTATGGATTACATCACCCTTGGCCTCTTGCCCTCTGGCTTCCAACTGGGTTCAGCCAATGGGAGGCTCTGGCAGAAGGTTAGGAAGGAGGAAGGCAAGTTGCATAAGAATAGTTACCTCTCTGCTCCCACCTCACAAGTGTGCTTTACACTTGCTGTGCCCCTCCACTGAAGAAATTTCTCCTCTCAATACAACCTGCTTCACATGATTCACTCTCCTTCCCAATCCTGCTAAATTTTTCCATTTCTCATCACTGTGGCCCTAGGAGCGGAATTAGCTCTACTGCTACTAGATGCAGGTTTCCTACACTATTCCTTATGGCTACCCCATGACCCACCCACATCTTTGTAATTAACTGCTTTATAAATAAACCCTCTTCACATTACCCTAATTTTGATGGATCATCAGTTTCCTGCTGCGATGTGATTGATATAGGTATCATGCTCTATATATTGTAGTGTCCTTGATTTTTCCACTTGCTTCACTTTACTGATTCTATGATGCACATTTTCCACATTTTAACATCCCTGTAATTAGGATGCATTTTACAATAAATGCTGCATCACAGCTTAACTCTCAGTGTTTTTACTTCCTTAGTGGTACATCAAATAGCGGTGCCTCTCATAATTTATGAAACACAATAATATATCTTGCATCTCTATGCCTATCAGTAAAAAGAGATAGAATACAGAACGTCTGGAGAGGAAAATTAGTTGTGGGGGCTTCTGAGAGATGAGGTAAACATGACCATATGTTCAAGCTCAGATACCTGGGAGAATAGTGGTGCCGTTGACAGAATTGGGGCCTTGAGCAGGGGTGTCTGGTGTGCATAGAAGGTAATACTGAATTTACAAAAGTCCACAGGGTACTTGGAGGTAAAGCATTACGGCTTAGATTAGAGGACATCACCAGGGGTCTAGATGAACTTTTAAGAAAAAGCCAGTGTCTTTGGTGTGGACTTGTCTTAATCAGTTCAGGCTGCCACAACAAAATACCATAGACTTAAAAAACAGACATTTATTTTCTCACAGTTCTGGAGGCTGGAAGTCTCAGATCAAGTGCTAGCAGGGCCAGGTTCCAGTGAGGGATGTCTTCCTGGCTTACAGATGGCTACCTTCTCACTGTGTGCACACATAGCCTTTCCTTGGTGCATGCACATGGAGAGAGACAGAGAGACGCAGACAGGGAGAGATATTCTCTTACAGAGCCACCATTCCTATCAGGTTAGGACCCCACCTTTATGATCTCATCTAAACCTAATCAGTTCCCATCTCCAAATACCATCACACTGGGGACTAGGGCCTCAACATATGAATTTTAGGGGGACATAATTCTGTCCATAACATTCTGTCCCTTGCCCCCCCCAAATTCATGTTCTTCTCACATGCAACAGCCCAAAGAATCTTAACTCATTCCAACATCAACTCTAAAGTCTGAAGTTCAAAGTCACATCTAAATGTCGTCTAATGAGTGAGACTCAAGGTAAGTTTCATCCTGGGACAAAATTCCTCCCAGCTGTGCACCTGTGAAACCAGACAAGTTTTGTGCTTCCAAAATACAATGGTAGGACAGGTATACGATAGACATTCCCATTAAAAGAGGAAGAAAAAGTGTCAGATCCCAAACAAGTCCAAAACCTAGGAAGACAAATGCCATGAAACCTTAAACCTTGAGAATAATCTTCTGGGCTCAATGTCCCATCTTCCAAGTCCACTGGGGTGGCAGCATTACCCCCATAGTTTTAGGTGGGGAGTTCCACCCCGACAGCTTTGCTGGGCTAGGGTTCTATTGGGTGTTCCAGCCCCCAGGGCTCCACTAGGCTTGTCCCAGCTCTTTTAGGTAAAAGTATTTTGCCACAGCTGTAAAATAAAATAGCTTTCTAAATTGCCAAATAATCTGTAAACTAGACACCATCAGTCAATTTCTAATTCTTATACTATGTCCTGTCTTCACACTGTAGTGAAAAACAAGGATGTATGGAATCAGAAATTAAGAAAAGGAAAAACATGGATCAAGAGTCAGCTACGAGGGACAGCCAGAGGTGTCTGCTGACCACTTCGCCTAGTACTTCAGAGGCGATTGTATATGTTGACATTTGGTGTCTTATGAAAATGACTGCAACAAATCAGCACAATTAATTGTTGTCATTCAATCATGGATGACCACTTTGTTCCCTCTTGCCCTAGCTGAAACATTCTTTCATCCATTCAATTATCAATTCAACATTGATAATTTTTTGTGCCAAATAAAGGTCTACACATTGTTCAGCAATTTTTTTGCCAAATAAAAGTCTAAACTTTTTGGATAGTGAGGAATAAGACAGGTTCTATCCTCATGGAACTTAGACAGTAGTGGAGGGTATAGATAAGTAAACAGGAAATTATCATAAGGTGTATTTGTATGAGATGAGAAATGACCTGGGTGCTATGGGAACACTGAGAGGCATCTACTCTAGAGTCAAAGTGTTGGGATGGGAGATGTTGGGGTGACTCAATCAAGGAAGGAGTGGAGTGATCTAGGCAGAGGGAACTGTGTACACAGGTTTTGAGTTAACACAAAAAATGTGGCATGCTTGAGGAAATTAAAGATATTTGACTGCTAAATCAATCAATCAATCAATGGTAACCTTGGTATAGAACAGTGATTGCCAACTGGGAGTAATTTTCCCCCCCGAGGGACATTTGGCAACATCTGGAGACATTTTTGATTATCACAACTGGGTGGGAGGTGCTACAGGCATCTAGTGAGTAGAGGTTAGGGGTGCTGTTAAATATCCTACAGTGCACTGGACTGCCCCCTACAACAAAGAATTATCTGACCCAAAACACCAATAGTGCCAAGGCTGAGAAACCCTGGGCTAGATTCTACCATGTCCAAATAGTCACTTGTTACAAGTTTAAGTAATTAATACTAGAATACTTTTATGGCTATCTCCTCTGCTACACTGAAACTCCATGAGGTCCGAGACTATGTCCCATTCATTATCATGTCCCTAATGTCTAGCATAATTTTTAGCACATAGTGGGTATTCGATAAGCATCCACTAACTGTTTTAAAGGGTGACTGATAAATGACCAGGGATGAGAGTGGCCAAAAGTGAAATGAATTTTAAGGAGGTGCAAGACATGTAGGGTCATGTCTTAGGGGACAGATCAAGAGGGTGGCTTGGAAGAGGGGCAACCTTTTCACCAATATATTGTTAGCCATCTTCCCAGTCTCTGGTATGAAAAGTTGACATTTTCTCAAAGTGTTGCAAAGTGCTATGCAAAATCAGTTTTAAGATGAGTCCACTAACTCCTGATTCTGAGCACATTTATCACCATAATCCCCACCTGTAACTGCAAAAGCATTTTCTGTATATGATTTCTGGACGGGCCACTGCTGTTGTTTTAAGGGGCTTAGACTTTTTCATGGAGAGAATGGGCAGTGACATGATCAAACATTCATTTTAGAACATTAACTCTTGCTGTAATGTTAAATGGTTTGAAGGAGGAAAGACCGACTACAAGGAGGACAGTTAGCAGACGGCATTAATCCAATAAGAGACTGTAGAAGCTGAGACTAAAACAGGCAGTAGAGCTGGAAAGAGGTGGATATAATTTTAGATCTATTTAAAAGGATTAGGAGGAGGTAAAAAAAGAAGTCAAAAATGATCCTAGATTTTTGCCCTGGGAAATTAGGTGGATGTGACAGGAGAGAAAACGGAAGATGAGCAGATTTGAAGGTAAAAATGATTTTTATTTTAAACATGTTGAGATTAAGGTGTATGTAAAACATCTGAGTAGCGATACAGGGTATCCTGTTGCCGATGTTACTTTGAGGTTCAGAAGCTGATCTGAACTGGAAATACAACTTTGTAATTCATTAGAACATCGCTAATGTGAGCACTGGGAGTGTCTAAAACCACCCAGGCAGTGGGGTGTATATTGGGACAAGAAGAGAGCACACGAGAGAATCCTGAAACTTGCCCATATATAAATATTAAAGTAGAGGAAGCCAAAAAATGGATAAAGCAGATGTGGTACATATATACAATGGAATATTACTCAGCCATAAAAAGGAACGAAATTGGGTCATTTGTAGAGATGTGGATGGACCTAGAGACTGTCATACAGAGTGAAGTAAGTCAGAAAGAGAAAAACAAATATCATACATTAACACATATATGTGGAATCTAGAAAAATGGTACAGATGAACCGGTTTGCAAGGCAGATATAGAGACACAGATGTAGAGAACAAAAGTATGGACACCAAGGGGTGAAAGCGGGATGGGGGGGATGGTGGTGGTGGTGGGATGAACTGGGAGATTGGAACTGACGTATATACACTAATATGTATAAAACAGATAACTAATAAGAACCTGTATAAAAAGTAAATAAATGAAATTCAAGAAAAAAAGTGTACAAGGACCAAAATATTAATAGAAGATGGCTCTGGGTGATGAGATTAGGAACTCCATTTATTTTTATGACTTTTCTGAATCTTTTTCACTGAAAATATATTAATTTTATAACTGAAAAATAAGACATTTTTAAAAAGTGAGCTATGTTCTTAATTATCTGGTTGTTTCATCTATACAGTGACAAAATTAGATTGACTTTATTATTAATGAAGGTGATGTGTCGTTTTTAAAAATACTACATATGGACTCAATTGATTGGTACAGTATAGAATGCCAAACTGTTTTTAGAATTTAACTGTCTCTAGGTTTTAATACCAACTAAAACTAGTTTTATAATACTGATTCATTCTCTCCTTCCCTCCCTCTCCCCGCTCTCTCTCTCACGTTAATGGTACCCCTGAATCTCTATAACATACACACTGTAGTAGAGATTTGGGGATGTCTTTAATGTATAAATAATTGATTTTTGAAGAATGGTGCTTAAACTGCTTCCTGATTTTTATAGTGTATCTCTTCCTAAAATGCCTTTGCTGAATTTGGAGTCTACCACATATCCTGGGTTGACTGCTACTGTCTTCAAAGAGCTACATGTCATCAATGAACTGCTTTAGTTGGCTTTAACCAAAACGTTCATCTGAAGTTTTCCACAAGTGAACAGGACAGCTTAAGGACATCTGGAGGATGCCAGCTTTGCCTGCTTGGGCAGAACTAGGACAGTTCTACATGGAGATCAATTCCATAGGCACCTATTAACTCTGGAGACCTTTATTTTTTTTAACATATTTTTGGGTCCGCCGCTGCATGGTTTGTGGGATCTTAGTTCCCAGACCAGGGATTGAACCCTGCCCTCGGCAGTGAAAGCCGAGTCCTAACCACTGGACCGCCAGGGAATTCCCTGGAGACCTCATTCTAATTTACTGTGTGACCCAGGGTAAGTTTCATCCTTTCTTAGGGCTTCAGTTTCCTTATCTGTTAAATGACAGTGGTGAATTAGATGATCTCTGAGGTTTCTTACATCCCTAATACAGGCATACCTTGTTTTACTGTGCTTCACAGACACTGCATTTTTTTTTTTTAACAAATTGTCTGTGGCAACCCTGCATGGAACAAGTCTACCAGTGCCATTTTTCCAACAGCATTTGCTCGTTTTGCGTCTGTATCACATTTTGGCAATTCTCACAATATTTCAAACCCTCTAGCAGCAAAAAAAGATTATGGCCCGCTGAAGGCTCAGATGATGGTTAGCATTTTTACCAGTATTTTTAATTAAAGTGAGCACATTGTTTTTAGACATGTTATTGCATACTTAATAGATGTTTATGATGTAAACATAACTTTTGTATTACTGAAAAACAAAAAAACTGGTGTACCTTACTTTGTGATATTCATTTTATTGCACTGATCTGGAACTGAACCCACAATATCTCTGAGATATGCCTGTACACTCAATTCTTGCTAAACTAATTTGCACCAAAATACAAATGTGTAATAGTCTACTATGTCTAACTTGGGGAAACAGGGATTTGCAAAGTTTTAAAGCAGCTACAATTTCTCCCAAAGTCCTGAGTGAAAAGCTTGGAGAATCCAAGGCCATCTTTTAATCCAACAAACATCTCTAGCCCGTGGTTTGCCAGGGTCTTTGTTCAGATTTATACTGCTTGACTTGCATTGTCTCCTTTACAAAATTAGCACTAATTGTTTCTTGAAGGTCAAATGTTAAAGCTTTTGTACATAGCTACTTAAATATTTGCACTAGCTATCAATAGTTAAATCCACCCATGTGTATGCATATGCGTGTGTGTGTGTGTGTGTGTGTGTGTGTGTGTGTGTGTGTGTGTGTGAGAATGATGGGAATGTAGCATATGCTACCTAGAGCCGCTGCTTGGGAATTCAGAGGCAAACAGATTTGAGTCACTAATACCTCTGTTTAGGTGTTTTTTCTTTTCCTATGATGGAGTGTAGAAGTGCCTCACTTTACGAAAACCTGTTATATGAAAATCCGTACACATGGAGCATGCAAAGTGATTACAGACATGACAGATTTCTTCCAAATTCCTGCAAACATATAATCAAATGGCTTGGTCACATCAAGACTACATCTTCACAGCACTACAGACACTCAGAGATGAGTTCGCTCGCATACATATGATACATGCCTTCCTGTCTGTCCACATATTTAGAGAAGCTTGTGTGCGTGGCCATGTGTGTGGAGGGAGTGTTCTTGCTATTTTTTTGTTTTCTGAGGTGATTTTTGCCTGCCCAGAAACCAGAAGAAGAAATTTTAAAACACTATCACCTAGAAATTAGTTACAACCGATGCTCCAAAAAGAAACCTAGCACTCTTAGCAGGACAAACTTGAGCCTTCTACTTCTGAGTCAACTAGAATGCCTCATGACTCTCCCTTCTCACAGTGTTCCCCCGAAACAGAGAAGCAACGTGACCAATGTCACTGAATGGGGCTGGGGTGCACCTGATTGCTCTTCCTCACTGGGGGAGCAGACTTCTCACCAGTACAAATCACCAAGCCCTAAGGCAAGTTGGTCACTCAAGTCATTTACGTAGAGAACTAGGGTCAGGAGAGGAAAGCCACGATTTTTCTACTTCAAATGCAGAAAAGTAAATATGTTAGCTTTGTCTTTCAGCTAAGGGCTAAAATTCACCTTATGTCCTAGATATGTAGAGAAATTAATCAGTTAGCTATTAACCCATCACAAAATCTGAAAGAATCACCAGACATCCTTTCTGACTAATCAGGCCCAATAATTGCCTCAAGTTAGTTGTTTTTTTTCCCAGAAAGTATTAGTTGAAACGTAATAATTATTCAACAGATAAATCTCATTCCAATCTAATTAAGTCAAATATGAAAAAACCACATATGAATGATTACACTACTTTATCATTTTAAGAAATGTTTAATTATTTCATTGGTATTTAAGATATTAAATTGAATTTCAATTTAAAAATTCAAATATCACTTGGTAACTGATTAAGACATATTTGATTAACCTAGTAAAAATATTTTGTATAATATTAAAAATCTAAATAGCTTTCTGAAGTTTATACATATAAACTTTCTGAAATATTTCTGAAATATTCAATTCCAAGGGAATTTCTGAATTTAAAAGGATTAGGAGGAGGTAAAAAAAGAAATATTTCTGAAATATTCAATTCCAAGGGAAAGAAACAACAGACTAGACATACACATAGAAACATGGAGAGGTCTTTTTTTTAGTTTACTATTGCTTTTATTTTTTTTACATTTTTATTGGAGTATAATTGCTCTACAATGTTGTGTTAGTTTCTGCTGTACAACAAAGTGAATCAGCTATATGTATAAATACTGCTGAGTGAAATAGTAAGAAACAATGGTATATAACAGATACATAAATTTAAAATGCATGCCCATAGACCACAATGTGCATTTTATTAACATTCAAACAAGGGGAAGAATCTGCATAAAATTCATTAGAATGACTGTGAAGAAAAGGCAAATGGGGCTGGGGAGTGGAAACAAAGGAGAATAAATGAGGAAATAAACAGCAGAGAGTCGCAAACAAGTAACTCAAGGAATATGATTAATTCAATCCTCTACAGTTGATGTCGAAACCTCTAGAATACCACCTCAAGAAAGATTTTTGGAGGTAGTAGAATATTTAATGACTGGCATTATTTAGAAATGCTGGCATATGGCAGAGATAATAAAAATACAACTAGCTTTTACTTAGTTTTACTTTTGTATTAAAAATTCTCAGGAGGATAAACAAGGTCCAAATGTACAGGACAGGGAACTATATTCAATACCCTGTGATAAACCATAATGGAAAAGAATATAAAAAAAGAACATATATATGTATAACAGTCACTTTTCTGTACAGCAGAAATTAACACATTGTAAATCAACTGTACTTCAATAAAAAATTAAATTTTTAAAATGATCAAAATTTTCGGTAGACAATGCTCCTTATTTTCACCTTCACCCTCCCACTGCCCCACCCTCCACTGGCTCTATCTCAAGTTTCTGAGCAAGACAGTACCCTAATTAGTGTTGGGAATATGGCCTACAAATACCATCATTTTAGTGTTTAGGGATGTTGCTGGTGACTTTCAGTAGGATGAAGTTTTTGTTTTTGTTTCTGTTTTTAAATTTTTCTGAGGGCCTTTAGTTGCTTACAGCATAGGATGACGTGCAACAAACACCACTATGAAGTATGTGGTCTGGAGGTAATATGTCTGCTTTTATGGGGTGTGTGCCGTTGTCACCCGACACATCACATGTCAACCCATCTGGAGGCCCTCCGCCACACTCACACTCACACATGCAGAAACTCCAAATCCTTTTCTTCCTGCCCACGGGATAAAGTGTTCAGGAGGAATCTGTCTTCAGGTCTCAGTCCTCACCTCATCTTTATCCCCCATGTCTGGCTAACTGTGGGCCTGCAGGTCTGGCCCCTGACTCTGCAGGACTCTTCTCCCAGCCCTCAGACACACCTGCCCCTCCCTTCCCTCCCTCCCTCCCCACCAAAACAGAGAACTGGCACACGTACCACCCCCCCCCCCACACACACATATCTCTTTCTCAGATCCTGTTGATGTTATTTCAACCATCACCACCTGTGTACACTGTTGGCACCCACTTTGGTGTCTGCAAGGGTGGCCGTTTCTCCACGGGCTCCTCTGGGGATGCAGCAGACAGCTGCTGCTGTCCGGGCCTCTAGACACAGGGCGGTTCTGGGACGGGACGGGTTGTCCGCGGTGTCTTGGTTCTGCTCCGGCTGCAGCCGTGGTCTCTGATTTTGTTTCCTTCTGCTCATCAGCTGGAGGTAACAGTCGGAGGTCGTTGCCCTTGTTTCTCTTGTGCGCTTTCTCGAACAGGTGATAGATGGTTCAGGGGATCTTGGGAGTGCACACTCTTGCAGGGACATTTCTACCCACCTGGCTACCTTCTGCACTGGGTGGGGGTGTGGGGTGCAACAGGTGAGCATGGAGCACAGCACGAGTTTGGGGGAAGAAGATGGAGACTGGATGGGGAGGGGGCTTCACATGGAGTACAGGCTGAGGATGGGGTTTGTGCCTGGCATGGACAGCATAGGCGTCTGGGGTGGGGGATCCATGAGGAAGAGGAGGAGCATGGGTAGGGCCATCCAACCTTGGCACTGTCTCTGCACTTGGAATGACAGGGGGTCATCCTCTCCTTCACTTCTTGAGTGCTTATGGCTGGTTGTTCTCCACTTGTGGTTGGTTGTTCCATGCTAGGGGCTGGTTGTTTTGAGCTTGCACTTAGTTGTTTCACACATGTGGTTGGTTGGTTGTTCCATGCTAGGGGCTGGTTGTTCTGTGCTTGTGGTTGGCTGTTCAATATCTGTGCTAGGTTCCTCTGATTTGCAACAGACCTCATCCATGTTGAAGGCAAGCAGTGATCTATCCCAGAGCTCCTATCTTTCCTATATATACCCCTCCCAAGTCAAAGAAGATCAATTACCCTTACCCTTTGTTTGGTCATCAAGTCATTGCTCCAGCCAGTGGTAGTCCTGGGGTGGCTAGACATCTCAAAGCACTGCTCCCAACACCTCCATGGTGCTGGTGGTGGAGGGGTTGAGGTGTTGGGGAAGCCAAAATGCTCTGGTTGGATGAAGAGGGGGTTTCTTTAGCACCCTCTAAAGATGCATCCCAAAGCGACTTGCCATGTCTTCTTATCTCCCCTGGTTCCATTCTGGTAGTGCATGTGGCAGGCAGAGAATGTTTCTCCCATTGGCCACCTCCACTAGTGTTTCATGCTGTTCTCATCCACCCTTCACCATTGTCTATTATTTTGGATGTCTTATCTAAAATCCCTCTAAGACAAAGTGGCCATATTTAAGTGGAAATTTGAATCACCCTACCTCCCTTCTATGACTCCCTTTTATACACCTTGAAGAACTTACACTTCTCGGCTCCTACCAGGGAACTTTTCTGTCCTACCTCCTTTTCCCTCTGTTCACGTAGTTCTCCTCAGTTTTCTATTTCCAGACTGAAATCTCTTTAGGTTATCAAAGTTCTTAGTGAATAAACTTGTTCTACTGGGTATCCTCATCTTGTTTCAAATCTAGGGGATTGAGTTCATCTCAGAGGTGTAATACTCAGACTTGGATTTTACCACTATAGGTGAGTAGAGGAAAATATGCCCATGTTGGAAGTTGTACTGGGTGTTTTCTTACAGAAAACTACAACGTGAGACTTAGGAACAAACCCAGGGGAGGGCTTGGCTTAACCAGAGGCATGGGAGCCTTCTGTGAAAAACACTTCTCAGTATGGTTCCTCGCCACCAGACACATTTCCCACCTTATTTTACTGCTGGCACTGTGAACATGCTACCTCCCTTCCTTCTCCCGGAGAAACAGAGCCTACCTCACTCCTGTGAGGAGGGACACTTGGGGGGTGTCATATTCATGAACAGCTATACAACAAACTTCCAGCTTCTTGGAAGACAGTTTGTGAATAAGTCCTATCCATTTAGCTCACTAGGTAAAGGGTCTCTCATTCCAGGTTTTGGCCTTGGAGGAAATGGGTAGTGGCTTTAGCCATAGGTCATAGGTTCCTAACTCTAATAGAGGGCTGCCTAGCTTATGATCTTCACCTTAGCACGTGTCCTTTTGCCTTAGTGGGTTTTTCCTAGATTTCTTATGGACCGGTAATTTCCTGGAAGTTACTAGTGGCTTACTCACCCAAGGTACATTGATACACTGTACCACTTTAAAAATTTAAGGCATAACACAACATAACAAACTCAAACTCAGAGATAACTGACAAACTTGGAAAAATATTTGTAGCATATATCCTAAATAATAGGTTAATATCACTAATACATAAAGACTTTAAAAAATGGTGGGACAAAAGACCCCAAATCTGATAGAAAAAATGTGAAAAATACATGGACAGAAAATTTACAAGACAGATATAGAACTGACCATTAACCATCTGAAATGATGTTTAATCTCACTAAATAGAAATTCAAGTTAATAAATGACATGGAGACCAACTCAGAACTGACATAAGTATTTGAGTTAATAGCCAAGGATATGCAAATCAAAACAATGAAGTACTACTTCATTCCCACTAGGATGGCTATAAAAAAGAACAGAAAATAACCAATATTGACAAGGAGAGAGAGAAATGGGACCCCTAGTTCACTGGTGGTGAGAATATAAAATGGTTCAGCTACTGTGGAAAACAGTTTGGCAGTTTCTCAAAAAGTTAAACATAGAATATACCGTATGACCCTGAAATCCACTCAAAAGAACTGAAAACAGAAAACTCAATTATATCTACATGTATGTTCATAGCAGCACTGTCCTTAATAGCCAAGAAGTAGAAACAGCCCAGATATCCATCAGATGAATAAACAAAACTGTACCTGTACAATGGATATTTTTCAGCCATAAAAAGCAGGTATTGATACATGCTATATAGGTAGATGAACCTTGAAAAGATTTTGCTAAGTGAAACAAGCCAGATGTGAAAGATCACATGCTTCGTGATTCCATTTATATGAAATATCCAGAATAGATAAATCCATAGAAACAGTATGCAGATTAGTGGTTGCCAGGGGCTAGGAGGAATTGGGAGAAACTGCTTAAAGGGTAAGGGGCTTTACTCTGGAATGATGGAAATGTTTTCGAACTAAACAGAGATAGTGGTTGCACATCCTGAATGTACTAAATGCCACTAAATTGTTCACTTTAAAATGGTTAATTTTGTGTTGTGTGAAATTCACCTCATTAAAATATTTTTTTAAACTTTTTAAACAAAATATTTAAGTTCTAACCCCTGGTACCTGTGAATGTGACGTTATTTGGAAATAGGGTCTTTAAAGATGTAACCAAGTTAAAATGAGGTCATGCTAGCTTGTGTGAGCCCTAACCAATGGTTGGTGTCCTTATAAAAGGAGAGAAATTTGGATATAGACACAAGAAGAAGGCCATGTTACAAGTGAGGCAGAGATCAGAGTAGCTGAAGTGGCAAGCCATGAAATGCCAAAAATTGCTGATAACCACCAGAAGCCATAAAGAGGCTAAAAAGGATTCTTCTCTAGAGTCTTCAGAGGAAGGATGGGTGCTGCACCTTGATTTCAGGCTTCTAGCCTCCAGAACTGTGACAGGATAAACTTCTATTGTTTAAGCCACCTAGTTTGTGGTGATTTACTATGGTAGCCCTAAGAGATGAATACAGACCTGGAGCAGCCATCATGGACCACAAGATAGAAGCCTCATGTTGAGAATGACAGAAAAATAAGCTATAAGGGGCTGGGCATAAGCTTTTACTATGCAAATAAACTAAATCTGTGTTCAAAGAATATGGCTTAAGACATCTTCAGAATCAAACTATTGTAAGAAATATGACTGGTGTACAGAAAAGATGCGTGATGAAAAATTGGTGAACTGGAAAAAGGGACTGCAATTTAAACTTATTTTAATGCAACTAGAATAAATAATGCCTCTGTGAAAGGCTGTTAAGTGAAAAAATAAAATCACAGGCATCAAGACATACAGATGGCAAGTTTACAAAGGAGTACCTATCAAGCATAGTGGAAATTATGTGTTCAACAAAACTAAGCTGTGGCAAATTTCAGTTTCACCAGTAACACTGCTGCTCAGCATGTTAAATAACATGACTGAGAACTTATAGGAAAGGTATATGAAATGTTAAATGATGTGTGAGGTCTTCCATTTCCAGATATAAATGTGGATGTGAAGACTAAATTTTTTTTAATTCTCTAATTTCAAACTTCATGAAAATGAATTTATATTGTTCAGTTTAATATTTTCAATTCATATTGATAGTATGAATCAGAAACATACAAGTTGTTGAAGTTCATTATAGTACTATCCTGTAAATTAAAAAGACAATTAGAATAGACGAAGTCTACAGATATCTCAGAACTAGTAACCCTAAATATAAAAAATATGCAGATTCTATCCATATTTGGAAGAACTTATGCATTTGTAAAAGGATGAGCTCAATGGCATCAAGCTGCCATTTTTCTGTGTCTTCCTCGAGGTATTGATAACACACCCAGGCCACTACAACACCCTCAGTGGCTCCAAAGTTGCCTTCCTTCCCAGTTCTTTATATCACCTCATTGCAATGACTTTTGTTAGAGTAGGGGTTCTTTACCTGGTGGTGTTTATGAATTTAGACAGGAACAATTCCATCTTTCTTTTCATTAAACTTTAACTGAAATTCAGCCTTTCCTTACATTATAAATGGAGTAGCTGTGACTTTGTCACCAATAGGAATCACAGATATTTAAGATCACATTACAGTTGTTGAAAATGGCTTCAAATGTCTTTCAGATTTAGACAAGCTGCTAAATCTTGTTATGTAATTCACAGGAAAAAAAAATACACTTATAGTATTCTATCAAGAATTTGTTTTCTCTGCTTAGATATTTCAGGGCTGGGGACCCCATAAGATTTCCTCAGTGGCTATTTCACTCACCATGAGAGTGAAAAAAGTCTCTTATGTCCAAATAGCATTTTTCCACATGTCTTATAAAATCTGACATTACCTTGAATATAGTAGATCAATATCAATAATATGGTCATCATTACATAAGAGACAATACAGAATAAAATAACTTCTTCAGTGAAAAATGACACAGCTTGAACAAATTTCCCTCACAGCTATTCAATCTGTAAAACTGGGATGTCTGGCAGGCTACCTGTGATAATTCAATGGGATGACGTACACCCGGGATGGTATTTGGCATACAGTACAAATATGGCAGCTATTTAAGAGTACTGTTATATCATGCATGTGCTGCAAATTAACAGTAATTCATGAGTTCTCCTTAAATATATCTAACTAATTTTCTTTAAATTTACCAATCCAAAGTGAATTTCTAAACATAAAAGGCCACATCTGTAATATTTCAATCTAGTTCACAATTAAACTACCAATATTTTGGAAGCAAAACTATCAAAAGATTTGATAAAGACAATATTGGGAGAGAGACACATTTTGGTTTGTAATAATTAAAGTTCTGAGCCTCTAAAATTTGGATTCTGGATTAGTCTCCAGTTGAAGAAATGTTCACAATCTTGTTTGAGAAAGAAAGATTGTTCTGAAACTTTCAAGTACATTTTCAGGATTTTCATGGTCATGTATGATTTCATTGGGTAAGAACTTTTAAGTGAAGCTGGAAAACTAAGATTTTGGTGATGTCAACTGTTAAAAATAAATTCTGGCTTCCAAAGACAATATTGGAAAGGAATTTCTTTAAACTTTCACAAGACCCAGTTCCCTGTTGGCAGGGATCCAATTTATTCAGTATAGATCAAAGACAGAAAAAGGGGTATGGTAAGATGCTCTTGAAGCAGAACCAACTCAGTAATAAGGAGGAATACAAAGTCGGGGGAACCATGTAAAAGGAAACCACAGACATCTTCGGGAAACCATGGGTCTTTCCACTAGGTATATATAGACTGTTGTTCAAGCCTATCCTGAGATGACTGTAAGGATCAGTGATAAACAACTAATCCTTGGGAAATCTATCAAAGTGTTAGAGATTATCTATCTATCATTCATCTATTTATTTTCATCCTATACCCCAAATTATATATCACAGATGGGAGTGCTTCAGGGAAATTAACCTCTTTAGTGTTTTACTTACTCACCAAACGTATATTCTGTAGACAATATCCCAGCTATCTATCCTGAAAATTATTGATATTGGATGAAGAGAGTTCCTAAGTTCTACTACAAATTAAGTCAAGGGTGCCCAAACTGTTCGTAACTATATATTCAAACCCAAGCCTACAGCTTTATTTAACTAAAAATGAGAATATATATTTCCCCTCTGGGCCATGTGGCTCACTGTCCAAAATAATGGTAAAATATCCTCTATACAATGTTGGAGCTTTCTTAAAAAACTAAAAATAGAACTACCATATGATCTAGTAATCCTACTCCTGGGCATATATCCAGAGAAAACCATGGTTCGAAAGGATACATGCACCCCAATGTTCAATGCAGCGCTGTTTACAATAGCCAAGACATTGAAGCAACCTAAATGTCCATCGACAGATGAATGGATGAAGAAGATGTGGTACATATATACAATGGAATACTACTCAGCCATAAAAAAGAATGAAATAATGCCATTTGCAGCAACATGGATGGACCTAGAGATTATTATACTAAGTAAGGCAGACAGAGAAAGACAAATATCATATCATATCACTTATATGTGGAATCTAAAAAATGATACAAGTGAACTTATTTACAAAACAGAAAGAGACTCACAGACTTAGAAAACAAACTTTTGGTTACCAAAGGGGAAAGGTGGGGGGGAAGGATAAATTAGGAAGCCGGGATTAATACATACACACTACTATACATAAAATAGATAATCAACAAGGACCTACTGTATAGCACCAGGAACTCTACTCAATATTCTGTAATAACCTATATGGGGAAAGAATCTGAAAAAGAATAGATATATGTGTATGTATAACTGAATCACTTTGCTGTATACCTGAAACTAACACAATATTATAAATCAACCCTACTCCAATGTAAAATAAATTTTTTTTAAAAAAGATTGATCATACATCTGCCATTTCCCACAAGTTTCTCCATCCACTTTTTTTCTCTTAAGGCAGTTTCATGACATTCAAAGTGCCAGAGACTATTTATATCAGGATTTTATTTAAAAAGACCAATCATAACTACCTTAGTGTTTTTCAGAAAAACAATGACCTACCTTCTTACGCAGCATTTTTGAGGTTACATTAATTTTTCCCATTAAATTTACCCACTCAAAAATGGACAATGGAAGGCTCCTGTAAGTGCCATCTTTCCTAAATTGTCACCATTATCTTAGAGCCCAGGGTATGGGCATCACTACAGTGACACTAAAGATGTTTACTAGTGGCTTAAATTCTAAATGGTACTTAATTGCTTGACATAACCTTGATTACCTAAATGCTATGGGGTTAAATATTTTCTAAATTATTTTGTTTCTTAAAATAAAGAAAACTAGGCAGTCTTCTACACTCTTTGTCTTGCAAGGTTTACCTTGACAATGCATCACATGGAGACAAGTTGCAAAAGATGAAAAAGAACAAATAATTGTTCTTTCGTTAGAGCTAATTCAAAATTCATATTAGCATTAGCATACCTGATATATTTCAGTGAATTATATAGTAGCTTAAACATATTCAGCATTCAGTATTTCCATGACACATAGGTTATAGTGATTTATCAAAATCTGTTGGATGATCAATTTGTAACAACTGAAGATGCTGTCGTTGTTTGCCTGCTGCAGTGGTATTAAATCACTTCACACATGGAGCAGGGAGGCCACGTGAAATAAAGTTCAATGAGCCTTTTCCTTCCACACGAATGTGAACTACCTGTATTCACCAGCTCATCATGGGTAAGGAAAGTGGATTCTTATTTGGATGGGCTTCTCAAAGTAATCCAGTCCTCCTACCCGGCACTCTTAGATGTTTTTAAACCTTTTGATATGGGATGCTACCAAAATAAGAGGGTGAGAAGAAACAAATATTTGAATTTGTTGAAAAATGAGGGGCAATCATAGCTAGTGCATTATGTCAAGTTGACATCATTATGTTTGTGCTATTTCCATTCCAAACAGATTTTGACATGTCCTTACTCCTAGGCATTTAGTATTTATTGGCAACTCAGAAAGTGAATGGATATGAGAAGACACCAACTGCAGGATATGATTATAAAATGTTAAATAAATAAGTTTGCCTCAGAGAGTCAATGTTATTGGAATTGTTAATGTCACAAAGCAGATACTGAAGTGAGACAAGATGCAGAACCCTACTTTCCATGAATAAGATTAAAATAGCATGTTAATGGCGACGGGGAACTTAGCATTCTAGTCTAAGCCTTGTGCCAACGCCACACACACACACACACACACACACACACACACATACTTTTCTGTGTTGTTTAATTGTTGTTAAGTAGGAAAAACAGAGACTCTAAGAGGGATTAAGTGTGTTAGATGAAGAGCACATATAGTTTTATTCCCTGCCATATCATTTTTCCTGTTGCTGACTTTAGACAACCAAAGTTGTGGACTTGATTCCAAGCAGTACCATTTATCCTTGTTTATTACAGATATTTACACTCATCAGTATTTACTATAGCATAAAGTAGCCTCCTCCAAGGGAAAAAGTCAATGCACTGCATTTGCCATTTTCTAGGGCAATAATATATTGAGTGAGAAAATAAAATAATAAATTTTCCAGGATGATAAGGATAAAAGTGAAATTTCACTTAATAAAAAAAATAGTGAACACTTACTATGTGCTTTTACTGTCATTTGGGAGATAGTCATTTAAATTTCACACTATTTGATTGAAGGCCAATCATGGCTGTATCAAAGGGCTAGTTCTCAAATGTACAGATATGTTTGACTTGGCTGTTGTTCTCTATTAGGTCCCAAACTATCAGACTACATAGCCCACACACAAATGACTGAGAACATTGAGATAAGTGCTCCAAGAGATATGTAAACAAATTATTATAGAATAAAGATTAATTTTGATGGGGAGAACTGCAAGGATCCTTAGAGCAACTACGATCAAAGTTCATGTGGAAAGGATGGATAGAATTCAATACGTGAAGTGGGGAGAGTGGTGGTACTCTTGCTAAAGGAGAATTTTAGCAAAGACCCAGGGATCGCGGAGTGAAGGACACATTCTGGAAAGTAAGGAAAAATAAGAATGGAGGTAATAGAGCGTGATAGGTGTATGTGTGTGTTTTGGAAGGAAGTATATTGTACAGATATAGGAAAGAAAAATACAAAGGTTGGCTGGGTTTTTGAGAATGGTGGTAAAGGGCATTATCAGAGCAAACCAAGATTATCTCTACTTCAGTCAGATCATCCTAGGCCTATGGATAGATGCTCTCTCTAACCCCAAGTTCTAGCTCTCTCCTCCATAGTCATAACTGGATGGAAAAGAAGGAATCAAATGTCCATGATCCCCAAAGCACCCACCTCTCCAGTGCCCCAAATGGTTGGTAGAGCCTACCCAAATTTGGTATACCATAGTCAGATGATAATTCTCTGGGGACTTAGAGCAGAGAAGGATCAATGGTTGGCTGTGATCAGTGAGGAAAAGGCAGAGATCAAAGGAAACTCCTAACAGAGGGAACAAGAAGATAGTGATGACACAAATGTACTGTAAACCAATTCTTACTAATGTGGCTCCCATCATATTAAATGGCACTAACATCAACCTAGTTGCCTAGCCAGAACCTAGTAGTTATACTTGATTCCCCACTTTACCTCTCCTCTACATCTAAGTCACCAGCAAGTCTTGCCCATTCTACCTTTAAAATATCTCTCATTCTATGAATTTTTCTCAACCTCAATCGCTACTACTATAGTCCCAACCACCATCAACTCTCAGTTGGGCTATTTCAACAGTTTCCCCTGTTACGTCATTACCCTGCTCCCATGCCACCCTCTGCACTGTAGAGATATTTTTCTAAAATGAAATCTTTATAATCAAGTAACTTCCCTGCTTAAAACCTGTATTTAATTTTCCATTTCCCCTAAAGATAAAAGCAAAACCCCTCAACATGGTCTTAAAAGCCCTTATTGATCTAGTACCTCCCTACTTTTCCAACTTCATCTCAATCTCTCCTTCAGTGTGCATTCTGCACTTCAATTACACCTATCCATTTGCTGTTTTGTAGACAGGCCTTGTTGATTTTTGTCCCTTCAGCTTTTTTGTTCCCTGTGCCTGGATTCCCTTCCTACCACGGGTTGTCATGAAAATCTTATAAGATGGAACTGAAGCCTCTGCCTCTGCTCCTGTTACCATGTCTTCCATCTGTGGAGGACACCATTATCCAAAATTCTCAAATATCAGAAGTTAATGATTCATCTTAAAATGCTCCCTCTTCCTCACCTCCCATTTTTAAAAGGTTTCCACGTCCTGTGGGTTTTAACAACTTCGAATCTACCATATTCCCCCCGCCCTTATTTTCACGTTCATTTCCCTGCCCTAGTTCAAACTCTCATGAAATGTCACATCTGGATACTAGCAGCAGCCACTTAACTGGGCCCATAAATTCCACATGCCCTTCTAGCACTTCCCATATCCTACAAATAGGGAACTGTAGATTTCTTCACTTCAAAGCAGCCTGGCAGGATCAGCTACAGAGAAGCTGGGATCAAAGCAGTTGGACTTCAAAGGTCTTAAGCTTCGTCAGCTAATTGCAGCCAAGGAACCAAACAAGTCTTTTTCATGCCTTCATTATGATGAATTCTGCCCTCCTCGCTGCCGGTAGGTTGCAAAGGTACATATCTTGCAATCACTATGATATGATTCCATTCCTTAGCAGCCGGGATTGACACAAAAGAATGAGAGATCAGCAGAGTATAATTCATTATCATGACAATAGAGAAAGGCTTCCTGTTGTGTGGGAGACTAGAGAAGTAGAGGGAAGTGGATGATAAGAGGACATAGGAAAAGTCACTGGATCAGCAGAAATTCAATCTGCTAAGTGTGCCAGGGCCAGATGTAACTATTACTATTGCCTCATTTTTCCTGCCATCCCTACCACTAAAGAGCTGTATGTCTTTAGGAAAGTAATTCAACCTCTCTGAGCCTATTTCCTTGTTCGTAAAATTGGGATACTACTAAAATCTACCTCACAGGGTTTCTATGAGTCTTAAATGAGGTAACATGAGTGACACACTTAACTTGGCACATAATCAGTGTGCAATAAATGCTTCTTCAGCATTCAAAAGTCCCTTGTCACCACCCTTCCCAGGTTTCTTTTGTTCCTTCTTCTCTGGCAAATTAGAGTCAACAGTGAGAGATGACCAGGCCATCAGACACAATATGCTAATTTGTGCTTTGTTAAACAGTGGCAATGCATCAATCTATCAGCTGGAAAACTAGTTTAATTAATTGGCCTTCCTGAGCTGTGCCTGCTGAAGTAGATGAAGATTTCTTAGGACACCAATATCCATGGGTAAGCAATCAAGCACTTTGTCCAGAACAGGGCAGATACCAGCTTCTGTGGTAAGAAGGAGCCAGGCATGCTTTAGTCAGGCCCTAGGGATTCCAGGAGCCCTCCACAGAATCCTTTCAAGCTCCCCACATTACTGAAGATTGTTAACAAAACTCTAGTTTCCTAAACATTGTCCAGAGGATAAGAAGACCTGTGGTGCAAATAATACGTGGTGCAAAGAGCTTGGTGTAAAGCTCATACACTGGCTTTCCTTGTGCTGTATCCCATGGCCATGAGGTTCCTCCCAGCCTGATTTGCAAAATGATTTCCATGATTAATGAGTGGTATGACAAGACAGCCACAAGGAGAAATGAGAAAGAAAAGAGTGCTAGTGAAGTGGAAACTCCCAGGAGGTGTGTGGAGATGAGTGGTAAATTTGAAGTGAAAGGCTGTAGAGAATAGTCAATTGACTGGAAAAGGAGAATGAAGGGCTAGTTTTCAAAAAAACAAAAACAGAAACACAAGTACATCAGACAGCTGTCTTCTAGTGCTGCTCATCTCCATTTAGTCAGAAGAAATGTCAGAAGATGAGACTCTCAATAGAATTTCTTTTATCTTTCAAAGATTTTTTTTGATGTGGACCATTTTTAAGGTCTTTATTGAATTTGTTACTATATCGCTTCTGTTTTGTGTTTTGGTTTTTTTGTTTGCTTGTTTTTTGGCCATGAGGCATGTGAGATCTTAGTTCCCTGACCAGGGATCGAAACCCGCCCCCACCCCCGCATTGGAAGGCGAAGTCTTAACCACTGGACTGCCAGGGAAGTCCCTCAATAGAATTTCTAAAATAACCAAAGAAGATCTATTTTTTTTCTAAGATCCAATTTTGTACAAGAAACAAGGTGTATCAGCAAGGATACTCCAGAGAAACAGAACCAAAAAGATACACTATACAGTTGACCCCAGAACAACACAGAGGGATTAGAGGCATCAACTTTCCACTCAGTGAAAAATCTGAAATCCCTGTATAACTTAGAGTTGGCCCTCTGTATCCATGCTTCCTCTGTATCCACATATTCAGCCAACCACAAATTGTGCAGAATTTACTATTGAAAAAAATCCACATATAAGTGGACCTGTGCAGCTCAAACCCATGTTGTTCAAGGGTCAACTGTATTATATTATATCACATGAGATCATATTATGTATTTAGAGATTTGCATTAAGGAATTGGCTCATGCATTTGGTGGTGGAGACTGGCAAGCCCAAAATCTCTATTGCAGGTTGGTAGGCTGGAAACTCATGCAAGACTTGATGTTGCAGTCTTAGGTCTAAACCCCATAGGGTAGGCCAGCAGGCTGGAAACTCAGGCAGGATTTCCATGTTACAGTCTTTTTTTTTCCCCTATGTTACAGTCTTAAGGCAGAATTCCTGTCTCTAGGAAGCCTCAGTTTTTGCTCTTAAGGCCTTTAGCCAATTGAATGAGGTCCAGCTACATCATTAAGGATAATCTCCTTAAAGTCAAGTGATTAATATTTACCATCAGTCATACCTCAAATTACCTTCACAGTAACACCTAGACTAGACTAGTATTTGACCCATCAGCTGGGCACCAAATCCCAAACCCACGTAAAATTTAACCATCACACAAGGGAAAAATTATCAAGAGATTTTAAAAAGCAGCTAACAGAAGAATGGGCTACACCAAGTTAATGAAGGTGATGGACATGCAGCCCAAGCTCAGAGATTGATGAAAAAAAAAAAAAGAAGAAAAACCTAAGGTATCTTAGGAGAAATGCTCTAAATAAAAGCAATCACAATAGTTACGTTTTAGGGAATGTCTACACTGTGTTGTATCCTTACATAAAGTATCACAGTTAATCCTCACAACTCAGTGAGATACCCTCTCTCACAGAGGAGGAAATCAAGACTTGGAGTGTCTCAGTGCTTTTCCCAATGTCATACAATTGATAGGTGACAAATCTGCCTAGAACTCACATCTATCCGGCTACAGAACCTTTGCTTTCATCATTTCGAAGATTCCTAGGATAACAAATTGAAAAGATTCATATTTCAGTTAAAAATAATATCCGTTAGAGCTCAACTTATTTTACACGTATTATACTCCAGTCACTGGTCTAAGACCTTTACATACATTAACTCCTTAGATCCTATTAATAATTCTATGACATAGACATTTATATTATGCCCACTTTGCACATCAGAAACCAGGTTTATGCCTTGCCTACACAGGCAAGTAACAAGAATGTTCAGAGCAAAATGATAAACTATGAAAATATTTCTTTTGTTGCCCAAGCTCTTACATCTGCCGCTGATGACCAGTACTTTTGGGGGGTAGCGTTAGCCAGTGGAAAACCCCAGCCTGGTCTGTATTATACAGCGCTATTGGTAAGAAGACAAGACTGAATGTCAAAAATCCTCAGCACTGGCCTCTGCTCCACCACTAAATACCCTCTCTCTAGGACCCAATTTCCCATTCCTTAAATCATAGGTGTTGACTGCTTATTATCCTGGGTTCCAAGCACTTTGTCCCTGAGAAGCTGATGGTTAAGACCAAGGGCATGGTAACTATTACAAATAAACAAGATGAAAGACAGTATGAGCAGAGCTTTGTCTCTAGGGATCTACCAGAAAATATGTGCTGAATAAGTTTCTGGAGGTTTGAATCCTAATATATCAGTTAGAATTGGGTTTATCTGTGTATAACAGAAACCAAACTATAGTGACTTAAGCAAACACTGATTTTTTTTTTAATGCAACTAAATCTGGAAATTCATCCTCCAGGGCTGGTACAGCTTCTCCACAAAGGCTCATTCCAGCTTTCATCTCTGACTTCTGGCATATTTAGCATGTGGCTTTTTTTTTTCTTTCTAGTATCAAGATGGTTACAAAGATAGCTATTCCACCTCTAGGTGTTATTTCCATGGCTAAGCTTAAAGAAGGGTGCATTTCAGCAGACTCTGGCCCTTTTTATCAGGATAACAGCTTTATTGGAAACCCTACCCAGTATATTCCTGATTACATTACATTGGACAGAGCTGTGTCACATACATAACCAAAGCTCCAGGAAATTCAGGAAGTTGAATTTTTAGCTGGCCACATTTCTACTCTGAGGGAAAAAATGATTCTTTGGTAAGGAAGTCAAGGAGAACGTATTTTAAGTAGTCTGGCAGTATCTGCCACATCCAATTTCATTGCCAAATAGCTTTGCAATCTTAGGTCACTTGTGTGAACACAGGCATGAAGTCAGCCAGCCCTGGCTCAACTATGTCTAGTTTTGTGAACCTAGATAAATTGCTAATCTTCTCCTGTATAACAATTATAGGATGTAGAACCCATCTTTATCCTTATTTTACAGAAGAGGAAACTGAGGCTCAGAGGGCTTAGCAAATTTGTTCAGGGTCATACAGTTCATCAATAGTGGAACCAGGACTTAAACTAAGGTCTGCATTACTTCAAAGCCTTTGATTGAAAGCACCACCTATATTGCACCAATCTCAGGTCAAATCATAAAGGAAGGGTGCTCAGAGAGCATATTGCTACCGTTTCCCTGTTCATGGTATCCTTTGCAAAGCCGACCAGTTGGCCAGGTAAGGCCACGTGACTACAAAAGCACATGATTTATCAACCGCACAGACATGACCAGAATCAGTGGGAAAGATACAGGTCTAAAGTATCTCTGAAGGTCTCACACAGAGTTATGCAACAACCTTCTGGTCCTTGTCCTTTTTCTTTTGACTCCACCCAGGTTCCCAGGCAATTAGGACTGTCTCACAATTAGGACTGTCCCACAATGCCACTCTCTTAAATAAAATTAGGCTTATATGGACTCTTCCTTTTGCCATTATTCCATGACACTATCGATAATATCATAGTTGGGCATCCTAAAGCCACCTTGTTTGGGAGTCCACTGCAGTCCTTCCTGAATGATCACCCGCATGCTAGTTGGCTTTCTTCCAGTGGAGCGCTGCAAACCATATTTTGTTTTCTGTGATCAAAACTATGCAAATGACCAGATGTTAGTTTTTTCTCATATCTTATAGACATCAGTTGGGGTTAAATTGACTTATTTTTTCATTGCCATTGTTTTTGGTTCCGATTTTTGGTGCAAGCCTGTATTTTCTCAGATTGTTGATTTCAAATGCACTATCAAATGAACTATTTGACCTTGTACACAATATATATTATTATTTTTCTATCATTTTTCTCTCCAACACAGGCAAGTAAAGTGACTCACTCGAGCTAACACAACTTACTAGTGTCAGAGTGAGAACTAGAAAGCATTCCGCATATTGCCAGTGCTCTTTGCCTTATTTTACACAGCATTCTTAGTGTAAAATCCAATTAATCCTTACAGTTTATTGATCATTTACAGATGTCTTAATGTAATATCTCTCATACCAATTCCTTAGGAATTCTGCAATGGCCTCTGTGTTTTAATACTACTATATTAAAAACTTAGTAAGAGACCTCAAATATATTTAAGATTGTTAATATCACTTGCCGTTGATTGAAATCTTCCATAAACAACAGTTTTCTGGGTCTATTGGCCATAGGAAAACGTAGCCTTTGCTTGTGCAATGTAAATAAGTTATCAGGTTGGAAAAGTGAATGAAGTAACCTGCACTAAGGCTTCTGCAAGTGCCACAAAGTGGACTGAATCAGATGCAATGGCCACTTCCAGTGTGTTTACATAAAAGGATGCTTACAGGATGAAGAACTTGGCCTTCTTGATTTGGTCTCATGTCTCTAGCTTGTTTTTATTAGCATAAGAGGCTAATGAAAGTGGGTTTTTCTCCTTCAGCAATAGACCCAAAAGACTAGGGAAATCACATAAGATTTCAATTTGGCATCCAGATGGATGCAATGTTGACAATTTTTAATGCAATCACCCTTTTTTTTCAAAGTATCCCCATGTATATTTAATATATAGTGAATATTTTTTCAGTGCTAAGACTCAGTTGTACTATTACTATCTAATTTACCTCGAGAATATTTTCAGCAATTTATAATTGAACTGAAAATGAAAATAAAGTATTTCTCGGTGATGACAAGTAGAATTCAGTCAAATTCAAGTCCAGAAGAAAAATGGCACTGCACCACAACCATAAACTTTTACAGAAAGACAATTTCCAACAATATGATTTATGGTCATAACATTCTAGAATTCTGTCCTTTCCAACAAAGCTTTGCAATCATTTGAGGACAGCAAGCCTGGAATGCACATTATTCTTTAAACATGGCATTGCCCACTTGCATGCCACTGTAAATAAAGGAGCCACTGCACAGCCTGACATGTGGGGCACCAAAGGGCAAGTTTCCTCAAAATTGATTAGCAGTCAGCAGCTGCAGGTGACTCAACACCTCTGACACTCCAGGCAGATCTAATTGCTTCTCTTCGAGAATAATATGCAGAGACTTTGAGCATGAAGTTATTTTTTGGCCTCTTCTTAGGATTTATGACTCTCCCAGTTCTCTTAAAGGAAAATAATTTAACAAAAACAATCTCATTACAATAAGTTGGCCATTGAGGAACAGATATATCCTACAACATTGAGTTTTTTAAAAAGCATGATATTAAATTGCATATACAGTATGATCTCAAATAGGATTTACATGCATAGTCAAAGCATAGAGGGTAATAAATCAAAATGTTAGCCATAGCTTATCTTCAGGCAATGAAATTATAAGAAATTGTCATTTTCTTCTTTGCATCTTTCTGGGTTTTCAAATTTCTTTTTAGTTTTAGCATGTGCTACAGTTTTGAGCAGCAAAAAAGGTAACCATATTAAAATGATCAGTTGGGAACATTTTTCCATAACTGTTACCCTGTATTTCTAGTGGTTGGTTAAAGATCAACTTCTTTAGCCTAACTAAAAAAAAAAAGAGAGAGAGAGAGAAATTTCCTTCTTTATATTTTTCTGGTTTGAAGATGCCACATGAACTCCTCTGAGGAATTCTTTTTACATTTGTTGGTTCGGTGCAGTACGGTCCACAGAATCACCTGGCTTCTATCTCCGACCTGCTGAATCAGAAGCTCTAGAGGTTAGACCCAGGAAAATGCAGCTATGCAAGTGTCCCAGGTTATTCTAATGCACACCAAAGTTGAATTACTATCACAATAGTAGTCAAAGAAATCGTAGCTATTTTTATCATTGTGGCCACTATGGGTGAGGTCTCCCTTCAGAATCACATTCATAGCTAAGAAGATATAAAGGCTCCCTTGGGAATCATCACTTATTATTCCCCTTTTTCTGTATTTATGTTCATGACTCATTGGGCCAAGAAATATAGATAGCTTATTCTCATTAGTTCAGGGAAGAAGATGAGAGCCTTTTCCTTCCGCATACCTTAGTTGACTGGCTCTTTCTTCATATGCTCAGATCATGAAGCAAAGTTCTATAATTTTCATCTATTCAAGCAAGCAAACAATTTCTTAGTACCTATTATGATCCTGCTTGGTACTTTGCTAGTTATAGGAAATACAACAGTGACTAAGAGATGGTACCTACCTCTTTTAGTTTCTGATTACTTCTGTTAATGAATTACCATAAACTTAGTAACTTAAAACAACACACATTTCTTAAGTTGTGGAAGTGAGTATTCTGAAATGAGTCTCGCTAGGCTAAAAACAAGGTGATATGCCAACAGAGCTATGTTTCCTTCTGGTAGCTCTAGGGGAAAATCAGTGTCCATGCCTTTTCCAGCTTCTAGAGGCAGTTTGCATTTCTTGGCTCAGGGCCTACTTTATTCATATTCAAGGCCCATAAAGCTGCATATCTCTGACCCTTCTTCCACCATCCTCATTGGCCTCTGACCATAGTCATGAAGGATTCTTTGATTTTAAGGATGCATGTGATTAGGTTGGGCCCATCAGGATAGTCAAGGATCATTTTTCTATTGTAAGGCCCTTACCCTTAATCACATCTACAAAGGCCCTTTAGCCATGTGAGGTAACATAGTCACAGTGTCTGGTGATTAGGATGTGAACATCTTTTGGGGGGCATTATTCTGCCTACCACACTACTCAAAGAAGTTCAGTTCTGGCAGACAGAACAACATAAAAACAATCACAGAGCAATGTGCCACATCCCATAATAATGACATGTGCAAATGCCCTTGCCAACATAAGAAAGGAGCAACGAATTCACCTTTGGGTTGGGAGAAGTCTGGGTAGGTTTACCAAAGGTGATGCCTGAGACGGGTTTTGAACGGTGATCAGGGAGAGAGAACAAGACAAGGAGTGAGACACACTTAGATTTAAACTCCAGCTCTACCACTCACGAGCTCTATGATCATGGGCCAATTTCTTAACTCTTCTGAGCCCAGGGTCCTCAGTTATGGAATGAATAAGTCATTTCTCATAAGTTTGTTATATGTATAAACTAAGTAAATGTGGTGAAAGTGCTATGCAAGCTGCAATGTCCAAGTGAACGGAATGGGTTACATACATTAACATGGCTTCTAAAGAGGCAAGGTTTCTAGATATCACAAATAAAAATACAGGGCAGCCAGTAAAATTTGAATTTCAAATAAACAAGTTAAATTTTTGGTATAAGTATGCTCCAGGCAATATTTGGGACATACTTATACTGAAAAGATAGTCACTGTTTATCTGAAATTCAAATTGAACTAGGCATCCCATATTTTATCTGGCAACTCTTTAAATGGGGTTGTAATCACGTTGTGCTACTAAGAGAGCAATTGCTACGTATGCTTGGTCCTTTTTGAAAAAACAAAACTAGGGAAGTTTTTTTATTCTACAAGAGAGAAGCTATTGAAATTGACACCATGCAAGGTTCAGGAGCACTGGCTTTAGAGTCAAAAGGTCATGAAGGTATCCCACAGCCCCCTGAAATGCCAGCAGAGCAAGTTCTTCCACTTCTCTGAGCTGGAGATAGTGTAGTGGAGAATGGATCATGGACTTTGGAATAAGACATCGCTGGGTTTCTAACACAGCTTATCCATTTAGAAACTTTGTGACCTTGGGGAAACAACTTCATCTCTGAGGCTTAATATCCCTGTCTATAAAATTGAGATAATCATAGAATCTACTTCATAGAGCTATTTTAAGGATTAAATGCAGTCATTCTGTTAGAGACTTTGCACAATGTGCATAGCAGTGCCTTAAGTTATCAATATAACAGAAAATACTAGAGAGTTTTATATTCTTATGACAGAATCTGGACTGTAATTAACTTTCATTTTATAAACAATAACGTTCCTAGTATATCTGTGAGATATAAAGGCCTCATTATTCTTTCATTACATCAAGACTCATTGGGCCAGGCACTTGGATGGGTCCTGAGGGGAAATAATAGGGAAACACAGAATCCTTACTGTCACAGAACTCAGTTTTGATGGGTTATCAAATAAAAGAATGGTCGTAGTGAATATTGGAATTTGGCACCATTTTCACCCTCTTCTTTACTCTCCCCTGAATTGCAGGGACTGGAAGACTAGGAACTACATTTCCCAGATTCCCTTGCCGGAAGGGTTCAAGGTCCAGCTTAAGTTCTGCCAGTGTGAACCATAACTTGACATCTGTAAGGCAGAAGAGAAGCAGAAGCCACACTACCTTTTCTCTGCAGCAGCAGGCAGACAACTGGGCCTTAACATGTTTAAATTTGGTAGCAGTCTATAGGCGTTTCCACAGAAGTTACTTACCTCAATGCTGCACAGCAATTGTGGCCATATTCAATAGTGCCTTCCTGTTTCCTGACCTGGGAGAAGGGCTAGAAGGGTCTAGTGGGAGCAAGCAGCAACTTCTAGATTACTGGAAGCTAGAATAGAACCTGATATCTAGTAGTGGCCTCCTTGACATTCTTTCTTCCAGTTCTTCCAATTGATTTGTAAGTACTTAATTTCCTATGTTGAATCTCCTTCTTGAAATACTTGCAATTGTGTCCATTTTCCTGACCAACCCTGACTAATATAACAAGCAACTGCAGTACCATACCATAAGCACAAGGTGATTCAGATACACATAATATGGACACCTAATAGAACCTTTAATAGAAACAGGGAAGTTTCTTTAGAATCAAAATATAACTCATAAGAGGAACATTAACTATTCCTGCATGACTGAATTCAGAGTTAAAGGAGAAGAGTGGTAAACAATAAGGCTGGAGAAGTAAAGGAGGTAGATGGTGGTGAGATTGCAAAGGGCCTTGTAAACTATACTACCAGATGATGGTAGGGCAAGTGGGATTGAAGGAATTTATGCAGAGGAATGATACAATCAGATTTGAGAAAAATCATTCTGCTTGTACTGTATGGAGAATGGTCTGCACAGTTTAACAACAGAAGCAGGGAACCAGTTAAGACACTATTGTGACAGACCAGATGAGAGAACACAGTGGCTTGGACCACAGCCATGAAGATGTGGGATGTGAATAATTTCAAGATTTAGTTTTCCTTTAAAATTGACAAGATTTGGTGATAGATTAAAATGTGGTTGGTGGGGAAGATAAAAGAAGTATAGGATAACACCTGTTTCTGGCTTTAGGAACCAGATAGAGGTGTCATATGTTGAAATGTACAAGTCTAATGAAGTACTCAGTTTAGGGGGAAAAAACAGATTTGACCATTAAACATAATAAAGAGAAGCACTTTTATTTTGGCCTTGCCATGTGGCTTCTGGGATCGAACCCGTGTTCCCCTGCAGTGGAAGCGCTGAATTTTAACCACTGGACTGGCATGGAAGTCCCAAGAGAAGCCCTTTTGAAGTGTCCAATTAGAGATAGCCAGAGAGCAGTTGGATACAGAGGCCTAGAATTCTAAGAGAGGCATCTAAGAGGTTGGGTATCTAAATTCAGGAGCCATCGGTATTTAGATGGTAAATGAAATGCATTGGAATATATGAGATAACCTAGAGAAGATTTGTAAAGTAAGAATAAAAAGATGGCTTAGTACAGATGTCTGAGGAACTTCAAATTAAGAGGTTTCAAAAAAGTATGGTAAACTGAACTTAAAGCTATAGAGGTATCAGGTATAATAAGTTCTTAAAAGAGAGCCACTGGATTTATCAACATGTGTGTCATTGATCATTTTAACACAAACCTTTCTTGGTAAAGTAATGAAGGTAGAAGACAGACTACAGCAAGCTGAAGAAAACAGAGGAAGGGAGGGAAGAGTCAGCAAGTGTAGAAAATTCTGAAGAAATCTGAAAAGAATCATAATAAAAAGGACCATAGCTAGAGGAGGTCATGGAGTGAAGGGTGATTTTTACAAATTGAGTTTAAATGCCAATGAGTTGGAGCCAGTAGTGAGGTTGAAGATAGAAGAGAGATATAGGATGACTGAATAATCATCCCAAGAAGTGAGGAGGGAGTGGAATCTAGAACTTTGGTGAAAGATTAGCCTCAGACTGGGTAAGAACTTTAAGAAAGGATTCATGCAAATGTAGCTGTCTCTTGGCGAGGTAACAGACTATTGGGGAAATTACCTCTGAATAGTCTATCTTTACTGAGAAGTAGCAGGCCACTGAATCTGTTGAGAGTAAGGAGAGAGGTGGCACTGTTTCGAGAGTAGAATCAGTTTGAATTAGCCACACTTTAGAATTTGTCTAAGGATAAATACCCCATCAGAAAAATGAAAGGACTGATGGGAAATGTTGAAGGCCCAACATCTAGACCATCTGACAGTCCAGAAGCCGAATCCTAGCAATTCCTCTTATTACCGTGTGGCCACCAGCATGCTAGCTGACTTGTATGAGTCTGTTTCCTTGTCTGTAAAATTAATAATGATATCCATCTCACAAATATTAAATTAGATTAATAAATGATGTAATGGATATCTGTGCTTGTGTCCTCCCAATATCTCCTCTTCCCCTTCTTATAACAGAACACTTCTTTACCATTGGGAATATATTTCATGAAATTTGAGAAGGACCTAACCTACCCACCTGTAGACACATGATCCAGGCCTGGCCAATAAGAATACTGACACCCCACCAATACCAAGACCACAGTGATTGATTCAGAAATCTATGTCTGTCTATCTCTAATCCAAGCAGAGCCAACCATTTTTCTTTGAGATTTCTATTTATAAGGAGCTATATGGCAATATACACATAAATTTTCTAGGGGTCATCTTTGCCACCGTATTTGCCAATAAAAGGTTCAACCTCCCCTGATACTGAAAGTAACAGAGTAGAAAACTCACCTGTGAAGTGGAAAAAGGTACAAATCTGTTTCTTTCATTTGAACATGCAGATAAAGCCATGCTTACAGAAAGATCTGCTTCTGGGCTTTTCAACTTCATGATCCAAGTAAGTTCTTTTTTTTTTTCTTACTGTAACTGGTTATTTTTCTGTCACAAACTAAAGAACCCCAACTACATGACAATATAAAGTGCTTAGATGTTGTGTCTGGGACAAAGATTGTGTCTGGGACAAAGGGTGGAAGAACTACAGGTATTATTATTATTACTGGAGTAGTAATGCTAATAGTATAAAAAAACAAAATTTTTGCTGGGTTCTTTTTCATATTGCCACAGAGAAAAGAGACAAAGTCCCTAGAAGCTTCCTTGGGATAGTAGGACAATGAAAAGAAGGTACAGAGAAGGGGCTGAAGATGTCTCCCTGATGTTCTGGCTAGATTTCAGTTATACTGGAAGATGTGAGTCATTTTGTTGGTGGGAAGTATACAAAGATATACTATTTATGGAGAAAAAAAAACCCTTACAGGCTATAGTGACCCTTAAATGAACCAATATAATGAGCATAAATTAAAGAAAGACTACATTTGATATGATCAGACAAATGTCAAGGTTAAAAAAATATAACTGAAACAGACAATGTCCCATAAGTAAATAGGAAACTCAACCAGTACTGGTAAAGGTTGATTGGCACAATATGAATTATCCCAGAGAGAGGTTAAATACAATAGTAAAATGGGGCAGCAGGCGTGCCAAAAGCTCTGAATAGGAAGGAAGTAGGTCATCTGGAAGACAGTATCAAAGAGAAATAACTGATGGGGCAGTGGGTCTATGTGTCCTCGCTATTTATCAACATTGGTCTTGGCAGGATCCAGGTGCAAGCTGAGTCAGATAATAAAAGCCTAATAGCTGTCTGAAGCTCTCTCAAAACATTATAGAGCTCACACCGTTAGCTCCCTCCCATTGGATGGTTGTCATTACAATGATTTTTATAGTTTGTCCATTCTCAATTCACCTAAGAAACCCATGAAGAATTAGAACATTGCTTCACTATTACAGCAACTAAACTGAGTCAGGATGACTGCTGATTAGTAGGATACTGAAATTTCTCTACATTCACCACATTATTTTTCCTATCAAATTTTTTTCTTTTGAATGCTTGGATCCTATTGGTTCCATTTCAGCAATGAGTAATCCTCAAGAAACTTATTTTGTCTTTATTCGGTAATTTGTTAGATTGTTCTAGATCTGTTTTGAGCTAAAATCAAGATGTTGAACTAAAAAGTTCCTAAAAAACACCTAGGGACAGTTACGCGCATGTTCCAGTGCAGGACAGGAAACCAGGAACTCAGTTCTAAAGAGAGTCACTCGCTTTTACCTCTATTAATAAAGAGATCCTGAGTTTGACAATACTATAAAAGCACTGCTGCGTCAGCCAGAATCCATCCACCTCAACCTCCCCTTGTATGACGCTAATCCCTTACGAACACTGTCGTTGATATTCTCAAAAATCATCTGCCCAGTTCCTAAATGGGGAGGGAACTAGGGTGCACCTAAGTACACCTGTCTTTACTCCAAAAATGCTTCTTAGTGAAGATGGAAGACAGTACCAGCTATAAGTTCTCCTCATTCTCTTTCAGATTTAAGAGAAATTCATTGTATACCTAGTGATATGTGGCAAGTGCTTTAATAATAAAGTAACTAATATTTATTGAGTGCTTATGATGTGCCTTTGTGCTGAATGATGTTTTGAAGAGATTATTTCACTTAATTCACATTAAAAAGCCTCCTGAAAAGGTACTATAATAATCCTGAGGGTTGATTTTCTTTTCCAGAAAATGAGGTCCATAATGGGTACCTAATGGTTAGTATTGGTAGATCCAGGATTATCTAAAATAAGAAACTTGCTACTTTTCAACGCATCACACTACCTACTTAGAAATTTCTGTGGTATTCTAATATGCATGTCAGAGAACATTCCAGGACTCAGGGGGAATAAGTCATAGCCAATAAACCTGTCCTGATACTGCTTGAGTCCCTCTCATCTCCAGACCCCTTACCCACTCCACAACTGAGAAAGTGAGAACCCCTAATCACCACAACCAGTACGCTGGCACTACCACCATAGCCCTACCATCATAACTTCATTCCTGGATTTTTGCAATAATCTTTTCTTTTTTTGTTTAACATCTTTATTGCAGTATAATTGCTTTACAATGGTGTGTTGGTTTCTGCTTTATAACAAAGTGAATCAGTTATACATATACATATATTCCCATATCTCTTTCCTCTTGTGTCTCCCTCCCTCCCACCTTCCCTATCCCACCCCTCTAGGTGGTCACAAAGCACGGAGCTGATCTCCCTGTGCCATGCGGCTGCTTCCCACTAGCTATCCATTTTACATTTGGTAGTGTATATATGTCCATGCCACTCTCTCACTTTGTCACATCTTACCCTTCCCCCTCCCCATATACTCAAGTCCATTCTCTAGTAGGTCTGTGCCTTTATTCCTGTCTTACTCCTAGATTCTTCATGACCTTTTTTTTCCCCTTAGATTCCATATATATGTGTTAGCATACAGTATTTGTTTTTCTCTTTCTGACTTACTTCACTCTATATGACAGACTCTAGGTCCATCCACCTCACTACAAATAGCTCAATTTCGTTTCTTTTTACAGCTGAGTAATATTCCATTGTATATATGTGCCACATCTTTATCCATTCATGTGTTGATGGACACTTAGGTTGCTTCCGTGTCCTGACTATTGTAAATAGAGCTGCAATGAACATTGTGGTACATGACTCTTTTTGAATTATGGTTTTCTCAGGGTATATGCCCAGGAGTGGGATTGCTGGGTCATATGGAAGTTCTATTTGTAGTTTCTTAAGGAACCTTCACACTGTTTTCCATAGTGGCTGTATCAATTTACATTCCCACCAGCAGTGCAAGAGTGTTCCCTTTTCTCCACACCCTCTCCAGCATTTATTGTTTCCAGATTTTATTTTATTTTTTTGTGGTACGTGGGCCTCTCACTGTTGTGGCCTCTCCCGCTGCGGAGCACAGGCTCCAGATGTACAGGCTCAGCAGCCATGGCTCACGGGCCCAGCCGCTCTGCGGCATGTGGGATCTTCCCAGACCGGGGCACAAACCCGTGTCCCCTGCATCGGCAGGCGGACGCTCAACCACTGCACCACCAGGGAAGCCCTGTTTCTAGATTTTTTGATGATGGCCATTCTGACCAGTGTGAGATGATATGGGATGCAGCAAAAGCAGTTCTAAGAGGGAAGTTTATAGCAATAAAATCCTACCTTAAGAAACAGGAAACACCTCAAATAAACAACCTAACCTTGCACCTAAAGCAATTAGAGAAAGAAGAACAAAAAAACCCCAAAGTTAGCAGAAGGAAGGAAATCATAAAGATCAGATCAGAAATAAATGAAAAAGCAATGAAGGAAATGATAGCAAAGATCAATAAAACTAAAAGCTCGTTCTTGAAGATAAACAAAATTGATAAACCATTAGCCAGACTCATCAAGGAAATAAAGGGAGAAGACTCAAATCAATAGAATTAGAAATGAAAAAGGAGAAGTAACAACTGACACTGCAGAAATACAAAAGATCGTGAGAGATTACTACAAGCAACTCTATGCCAATAAAATGGACAACCTGGAAGAAATGGACAAATTCTTAGAAATGCACAACCTGCCAAGACTGAACCAGGAAGAAATAGAAAATATGAACAGACCAATCACAAGCACTGAAATTGAAACTGTGATTAAAAATCTTCCAACAAACAAAAGCCCAGGCCCAGATGGCTTCACAGGCGAATTCTATCAAACATTTAGAGAAGAGCTAACACCTATCCTTCTCAAACTCTTCCAAAATATAGCAGAGGGAGGAACACTCCCAAACTCATTCTACAAGGCCACCATCACCCTGATACCAAAACCAGACAAAGATGTCACAAAGAAAGAAAACTACAGGCCAATATCACTGATGAACGTAGATGCAAAAATCCTCAACTAAATACTAGAAAACAGAATCCAACAGCACATTAAGAGGATCAAACACCATGATCAAGTGGGGTTTATTCCAGGAATGGAAGGATTCTTCAATATATGCAAATCAATCAATGTGATACAGCAATATTAACAAATTGAAGGAGAAAAACCATATGATCATCTCAATAGATGCAGAGAAAGCTTCCAACAAAATTCAACACCCATTTATGATAAAAACCCTGCAGAAAGTAGGCATAGAGGGGACTTTCCTCAACATAATAAAGGTCATATATGCAATAATTTTATCATTGATCTTTCTGTCCCTTTTCTCTTGTAGATCAAATTCATCAAGTTCATACTTCTAAATTAATCTCTCTGAAATAACACTTTGCTTACTCTGATAACATTGAAGTCCAAGCTCCTTAGCACAATGTAAACCCAGGATTGAATTCATCTCTAAGCAGAGAAATCCAAAATTACAGCAGTTTAATCAAAGAAAGAAGTTTACTCCTCTCTTACATAAAATAAATCCAGAGTTAAACTGTCCAGGAACAGTGTGGTGACTTCAGAAATTTTACCAGGACCCAAGAACTTTCCAATTTACCATGTACTATCAATAGAGTACGGGTCATGTTCTCATGGTCCAAGATAGCTGCCATAGCTACAGCCATCATACCCAAGTTTAGCACTGCAAGAAGGAAAGAAGAAAAACAGTATCCCCTCCCATTTAAAGAGGTTTTAAAGAAGTACCACACAGCACTTCCATCTCAATGGCAAAAATTTAGTCACACGGTCACATCAAGCTGAAAGACTGGCTTGGGTATGTAGTATTTTAGCTGAGGAGTGTTTTGCCCTGATATAAAACAAGATTTTTATTATTGATGAATAAGTTACAGATAATGGGAGACAACTAGTAGTCTTTATTCAACTTTTATGGTACTCTTAATGACTAACCCTTGCCCATCAGTTCAAGTCAGACCTTAGAATTTGGGAAAGCAGTTTCTAAAATACTCAAAGTTCTTAGGATTGCTGATACTAAGATGTTACAAGGGAAGATGCTCAAATTAGATACGCAACTCTTGATAACAACATTCTAACATTGCAATAGTCAATAATTCCCATGGGGACAAAAAGGGAGAAGTAAACAAAGAGGAACACAGAGCTGCACATGGAGCCCCCCGAAGGCTGCCCTCTAATGAGCTGAACTTGTAAGAACACAACAGATGGAATGAGTGATCCATAACTTAAAGGAGAACCAGAAAAGTAGTCCAAACCTGTTATATTACTGATCAAAGACTGTATTTAAATTTATATTCAGGGAAATAGAAAGACTGCATTACATTTCTATTGAAAGCTTTCTCAAATTCTAGTTTCTGTCATCTCAACAAAAAAGTATCTTCAGACAGGAAACAAAAGGAAAAACTTTATGTAAGAGGGGGGTTAAAGGCCAAACAAAGGGAAGAGTTATAAGAGAGGAAACCTAAGGTGGTTTAATGATCTCCAATTTAAAAAGGTATCTGGATTATGGTGCCTTAAAGAATTCCTTGCAACTTTCTGTAACTCAGGAGTTCTTTGGATTCTTTCCCCTTCTTTTTCATGGGTTCCATCCTTCACTATCATATACCTGTCCAAGCTCTACTCTGGTTTATTTTTGCTACCACAGATCCCCAGATGGAACTCAAGTCATCATCAACTAGACATTATAGATTTGCTATCATCTAGCAAAGAGGAGTGGTTTGAGAAACATTCATATTTGTTAGTTGAAAGACAGTAAACCTGCAAGTCTCAATCCTGCCCCACCATTTGTAACTTGGCCCAGAGCCTCAAGATGTGTACATGAGTGAGGGATCTGCAGCCAAAACCATGATGTGTCTTTGGATGTTAAACATCTTAGAGTGGGAGATAGGGTAGGATGAGCATCATAAGGAAAAGCAAAGAAATGAAACACCAAAGGGCTTTTTGTTAGTGTGACTAACTCAGCACTCTGAGCCTGAGGTTCAGCCAAGAAGTGTGACGGTGGAAATACTGTTGAATGAAAGCACTGGTAAGGAAAAATATATTCTTGAATTATCAGCACTATAATGTAAAAAATTAATAAAAATGGACAAATATAAGATGAAGTTAAGAAGAACAATGTATGGTACAGATAAGTGCTCAATAAATGTTAGCTATTATCATCACATGTGTGAAGTAAAAGTCACTGTGCTGTTTTTCAATATGCAGGGAATATACAAATTGACTTCTTTTTGAAAAACAGTAATACAGAGAGAAGCAAGTACCTCTTCCAAATCTCTAAAGAAAAAAGTTCTAAGACACGTAGTCCATACAGGAAAAGCCAGGGAAACAAAATTAAGATAAGTATACAAACATGAATACAAACAGAATGTCTGAAGTCACAGAATTCAAGTGGTAGCGATGAATGATGGATGGTTTGTGGTGGGTAGCTTTAGCATTTCTCTCTTATTCTTTCTGTTCTCCAAAGCCACCCAAAATGCATAACAACCACAACAATAAGCCATATTTACTTGATTTCAACTAATTTCACATAAAGTATCAAAAATCTTTAGAAAGCTTTGACTTCTATTGATCTGTAAATTAAGTGAAAGCCATGTCTTACTATGTAGACATGACTTCAAGACAAGCCTCCCAACCTTTCTTACAACCATATACTGCCTTTGGGGCTTAGAACTTACCCATACTGAAATTCTGGAACAGAGAAAATATTATTAAGTTACATTATTAAAATTCAAAGACCCTCATATTTAGATAAAATATAGAATTTGATACTGTATCATTTAAAAAATACAAATCTAATGCAAAGGAAGAAAAATTTCAAATTAAAGGAGTGAAGTTACCAATCAAACCAAAGATAACAAGCGTAGGGATAATGATGAAAACTAAGTCAATTTCAAGTCAAAAGAGAATGGGCTAAAGAGGGTCATTTTAACTGATAAAAGAGAGGGACTTGTCTTTAATTATAGCTTTCCTGTATCCCATATGCCTTGATATGAAGGGTGAATGTAAAGATAGCTTCTTGACCAAATAGTTATTTGTGTTCCTTCTCATTCCCAAGTATTTTCTAATATTGTCTAAATTTTTATCAATTTTTGTTCGATTGTATTACAGCCTAAAAATGTCTTTGGTAACTTTAAAAACACAGAATGTGGTCAGTCAGATGCCTTACCAACAGATAACACAAGTCACCTTACATAGTTTCTTGTATTATCTGTTTAGTATGTAAGGTGACTTGCATTATCCATTTGTAAAATACACAGCTTGATATATATCCATTCTCTCAATCTATAAGGGATACACTTAGATATTATAACGTCACAGAGAATGTAAGGGGATGGAGACAGTTATGCTTACCAGAACTCTGAGACGACTACTTTAATGTGGTTTCAAAAATACTTTGGTATGCTTCTTGTAATAGATGTGTATGCAATAGACATCTTCAAGTATCAATAGATGGTCATCAAGCTTTATAAGGAATATGGGTCCAAAAAGCTACAGGATTTCCATTTAGATTAGTGGCATATGCAATTTGGGGATTATGGCATTCTTTCTTAGAGGGATTATAATCAGTTACCAGCTATATTTTACCCTTCCCAATGCTCCACTAAATAAATGTTGAAGACAAAATAACCATGTTAAGGGGTAAAAAAAATGCATTAGTCCATAAAGGACACCTACTTGTCTCTCTTTGGCTTTGCCTAGACCCCATCTTAGAATACTTTTTTCAGTAGTTCTGCAATAATTGATAGTAATATATAGTTTTAACAAGCTTGCCAAAGGTTTATGATGGACAGTAAGTGCTGGAAATCACTGCTATAGGTATTCATGCGTTCCCTGGAGAACCACTTCTTTGGGACTTGATAGAATGGTTCTCACTTGGTAGTGAGTTGGAATAGAAGGGTTTCATAATTCCTTCCAAATTAAAGGTTCATTGATTTCACTAATACACTATTAATTGAAGGAAAGTGTATGCTTCAGGCAAATTTGGTGCCATTTCCCAGATTTGTTATGTGCATTTTCACCTCTGTGCTTTTCATCTATCATTATCGATCTTTAAATTTCCACCCTCCTGCCTTGTTCCCCTTACCCTCAATCAAGACTAATGTCTATTTCTACCTTGCCTTCCAAACCACCCCAGTTCTGACTTCTGACAAATGATATATGTGGTCCTCATTACCTACAAAATGTGTAGAAACCTTAGCCTACATTAGCTTATACTATTATACCTTTATTTATACCCATGGCTTGTTATATCAACTAGTTGGTGTATCCTCTTAGGAAAACGTAATGCTTCTGACGGTACCCTGGGTTGGGTAAGTGCCTGATAAATGTACAGCTTTGTGTCGATTATGTAAAGGTAGATCAGTGTCACTTGGTATACTAACTTTTATTGGAAAAGTGGAACTAAAAATATTTACCTGCCATAATTATTATGGTACTGATATGGGAAAATGTATGTAAAAAATAATGCTTCATACATAGTAGTTGACCAATCAATGGTCCTTGCTTTCATGTCTTAAAGCCTTGGTTTCAATAGCTGCTTTCTTCTGAGGTGTTTGTTTTGTTTTTTTCCTTTTGACAGCTCTTGGAAGCTCTTGAGTGGCCACAGAGCACTGAGGGGTGAATAGAACAGGAGTTATTCTATTTTACTATAAACGAGTTCATGGTTGATCTACACCTTGCTCAGGGTTGGTCTTGAGAAATTAGTAATCACCACCTGAGAACCTGACTCCCAATAACATTTAATCTTCTTTAACTTGCCTGGGGAGGCCTTAAGACTTATGTAAGCTTCTTTTTAGAGACATATCTATTGAAAGCTCATTTCAAACCAATGTAAAATTGTTTTTTATGGCAAGTATCAATTGATTTCACCCATATTCCCTATTGTTTAATAATTATTTTTAATTTTTTTTTCTGTGCTACTCCTCCCTCAACAGGCTGGCAAAACAGTCAAGGGATTTATTACTATATTATTGGAATATATACCAGACAGGATGGGCTTGGTTGTACAGTAGTAACAAAGAACCTATAATCCTCAGTGACTAAAAGAATAAGGGCCTATTTCAGGTTCATACTCCATGCCCTCCTTGGATTGGCCAGGGGTAGGATGTAGTGGGGAACTGCTCTACATTATTCTCACATAGCAACACAGACTGAAAAAGGCTCCATCTCCTTGCTTCTACAGTGAATAAAGAAAATGTAGTGAAACATGCACTAGCTTATGGGGATTCTGCATGGAAACTCATATTTCCTGAACTAAAACAGGTCATTTGACTATGCCTATCTTCAAAAGTGATGGAGAAGTATAGACTGATCATGAGCCTAGAAGGAAGAGAAATGGAATATTTATGGACAGCTGTAATGACTATTACAGAAAGGAATTTTGTTCTTCATGATCAATATGAAAGTTTTGAACTGGCCTAATTGTTTTAAGATCAGGCATACATAACTGCCATAACGTTGGAGATCTCCTCCTCTGATAGTCAAGTAAGCATTCAATCTTTCTCTCTTGGTTTGAGATAGGTTTTATCTTGATGATGCCAATACTCTCAGGTCAGGTGGGCCATACAATGAAACATATAAATGCAGCTGAACCACTGGTGAATTTTAGATCTCCTATTTCCCTGTAGATATAGAAAACTATGCCTAATTAAAACCCTCAGATATTTATTAAATTCTTACTATGTGCCAAAATTTATACTGAAAATGACTGACATTTCTGACTGGTTTACTCTTTAATACTCTTATCCAGTGTTATGTGGCAATGTATTCATAAAACATTTGCAAAATTCAAGATAAAAAATGTTTCCCTCTAATTTACAGATCAGGGCTTTAAATCTGATTCAGATTCTCCCAGTTTGAAATTTTGAACATAGAAAAAATGATTCCATTTTAAGTGTATGTCAACCTCTACCTTTTTACTTAACTCTCAGAATTTTACTCATGCATGTATATATGTTTTCCCACTAGGTAAATGATATAGACTCTTGGAAGTGGAATCATGGATCAATACAGTGTCATGCAGAATCAGAGAAAGTATCTGCACTCACCATTTTCGATTTTGTTCTTTTATATTTTCATATCTGTGTGACTAATTGCGCTTGAATTCTGAAGTACAGAAAAGTGGAAATTTCTCAGGATGGAAAACAGCCATTTCTTTTTTTTATGTTTCTTTTTAACATCTTTATTGGAGTATAATTGCTTTACAATGGTGTGTTAGTTTCTGCTGTATAACAAAGTGAATCAGCTATACATATACCCCCATATCTCCTCCCTCTTGTCTCTCCTTCCCACGCTCCCTATCCCACCCCTCTAGGTGGTGACAAATAACTAAGCTGACTTGTATGCCATGATTATGTGGTATCCATTTGTAAGCTGTTGTAGCTAAAAACATCAAGAATCCAAATGCAAGGAGCTACTAGAATTATAATAAAAATAAGGACTGGGAGTCCCATTAAAGATCATGGATAAACTTAAGGAAATAACCTAATAATTGTAGAATAAGTTTTAGAAGATAATTTAAAGGTCTTGTCACAATAGAAGAGAACATATCACAGGATGCTACATTTATCAGATTTTCTTTTTTTTCTGAGATGTTTTCCCTAAAAACATTTCTAGAGCAACAGCTGTGTAACAGCCGCTTGCAAGAGGTTAGGAATATCATAGACTTTCAGCTCAAAAATCTCACCTTTTTGTCAGAAAGGAATAAAGGAAAAAAAGTAAGATGACTATAAATTGATTATATTCTAATTGAAGTGCTTATAAATACATTTTGGGAAAACATAACTGATTGGCTGTCTGCAGGTATGGGAAATGCTGAATAACAAGTTCTTCTTGAAGAACGAGAAGGAGTTTGCTCCAAGAAGAAAAGGGGACAGGGGATAGGGAACAGAGAAGCAAACACAAATTATGGAATCCCCAAAGAGCATGGTATGAAAAGAAAATGGCAAAAAGCTTGGTGTAACTGCAGCTGAGTAATGGGGATAAGAGGGGAAGAAAGAATGGCTCAAATAAAAATTGGAGCCAGGTCTTAGATGGAACTACATTTGAGGCTACGATGTTTCAGTGGTAGCTCATGGAAGGTTTATAAACAGGGGAAATAGTATGATTTTATTTATATTTTGGAAAGCACCCTATGTTGGAAGCCCTTGTCTTAATCACATTGCCAAAGAAAAATCACCCTCATCATGTTTTCTAAAGTTGAATATTTTTCCTAATTATTCCAAATAAAGAGATCACCCTCAATAATGTGGATGTATCTTTTCGACTGAATATGAGAACAAAAACTGAGGTTTCTCAGAGAAGAAATTCTGCCTCAGGACTGCACCATCAACTTCTACCTGAGTTTCCAGCCCACTGCCTGCCCTATGGATTTCAGAATTGCCAGTCCCCACAAACACATGAAACAATTCCTTAAGTACACGTACACACACACACACACATCCCACACACACACCACACACCTGACATGTTCTGGTTAGCTAATAGTTTTCTTCTAATTATACAAGTTTTGAACTTTTCTAATCATTTTAGTTAGAGTACAATCAAAACCAAAATTGATCCTTTTACACGTAACCCCCTTTTCTTTTATTCTATTAGAATTGGAGCTGCTCTCTATCTGTAGGAGAGCAGGACAATTCATGGACTTCCAGATTCAGAGTTATTACCTGGAGCTCGGTAAAAATTAGCTTTGCTACTTAGTGGGACTGGTCATATGGACCAACTTTCTAGGAGGGAAATCATTCTCCCATTATTGAAAATGTCTTGGAATAAAGATCATTTTCCTTGCATCATGGGCTAGGATATGATGCAATAACAAACAATTCAAAGTCTTCTTGGCTTAATAGAAAATGTACACAAACACACACCATTTCTTGTTCTTGCTATCTGACCATTACAGGTTGGCAGGGGGCCCTCTTTATTGTAGTCATTTATGGAGCCAATCTGATACAGCAGCCAGCACCTCCAAAGTTACAGACACCTTGCCATAGGGAAAAGAGATCTGGAGAGACCGCCCCCAGCAATTAAACTCAGCAATAGTTTCATGTCTCTACCCAACCACATGAGGGCCAGGAAGTACAATCCCACCATGCACACAGAAGACAGAGAACTGGTGAACTGTACTAACGACAACCATACTTGCTAAAGCATTCTTGCTTCCTCCAATCACCTCACCTAGGGAGCAGAGCAATTAGAGACCCTGAAATGGGGGCATGGCAATAGTTTTGTATCACTGATGGTTGACCATGCAGAGGTAAAAGCTGGAGAAAAAAATGGTTTCTGGTCTGGGTCATTATTCTTTTTTCAACTCTTGTGTACAATATGAAAAAGTGGATCCACTCATATTTCACAACACATAATTCTAAAGTTCCAGGAGTGTTTCTGGTTTGAGACAATTTATCTCCATTATAAACAAGTTGTTCAGTACCTATGTTTGTGGAACTGGATTCCCAGCATTAGATTGTTGGTTTGATTTTTTTGTCCACTTTGGGTTCTTGTTTTGTCTTTCTTTTTTCAAATCCCATTGCCATGACCTCAATGTTTTTTATAGTTCTGAGCTACCAGGCTAATTGTGTTCTAATGTGTAACAGGGTTGGTGCTGCACCCTTGCAACAGAGTACTGATTTTCCAAAATGAAATAGACATGGCTGTAATGACCTGCGGTGTCGAATCTCGCAGGATTATTAATTTGTACATTTTAAGCCATTTACTTTGTAAGTCTGTATAACCATGAATGCCAGGGAATACCTATCCATCTAGGCTGTTGTATGATTTTGGGATCAGACTTGAGATTGCCCATGATATTATGCAGAATTTTTACCTCTATAGTCCACTTTTCCAATGGCACTCTACCTAACGAGAGAAGCAGCACAGAGTAACCAATGATAGCACTGCTGCACTTCTATAGCAGTTGGAGGCAGAATAAGCCCCCAACATGGAAGCATAAAGACTTTCTCTAAGTTTGGTGCCTGCTCAGTGTCAGAATACAGCTCAATTTCTCTATTCCAGTGCTCTTCAAACTCTAGTATGTATCTGAATATCTTGGGGATCTAGTCACCGTATAGATCCTGACTCATTAAGTCTGTGTTGGGACCTAATAGTCTGTGCTACTGCAAGCTCCCAGGTGATGCTGGTGTTACTGGTCCACGAATCTCACTTAGGATTGTAAAGATCTCACCCCCTAATATCTCCTCTCTTACAATGCTATTCCTAAACTCTGCATGGGCCTCCAAATTTCTCAGGCAGATCAAGTTTTCTAAGGGGTTCATTTCTCAGCAACTTTCCTTCTGAGTATGGGCTGCATGACGCCTAAGAGCCACCTTTAAGTGTTTCATAAATGACCACTTTTTAAAAAGGAGTTACTTCTATTGAGCACTTACTTTGTGCCACTGGTAGATGCGTTGCATACAATTTCTGATTTAGTATTCCAGTATGTACTACTCTGAGATAAACAGTCTTATTTTCCACCTTTTAAAGGAAGGGAGAGTAAGGTTCATGGAGATGAAACAACTTGCCTAAGGCTGGAGATGAATTGTCCAACAATTACCTATGTCACGGGGCTTTAAAACTTTGCCCTGCAATAATCCAGGGCCTAGGTTACTCCCCCTGTGCCATACTGTCTCTAAGTGGGAATTTCATTTTCCTATCTAAGGAAAGCCCCTAAAAATCGCTCCTTTCAAGTCTGCAAAGTCACCGTGGAAGCATAGCAAGGATGCCATTAGCCTATTAGAAAAAATTACTCCTTCCTCAAGCAAAATATTCAAATTGTTTTTTCTTATTATTGCTCCAATGTCTCATTTTCACTAGAAATTATCACTGGTGTTATCATGTTTATTTTAACCTTAAACCTTAAATCAGTTTTAGTAAATTTAACTTTTGAGAGACTACTTTCTCTTTTGTCTACTAATATTGACAAAGTTAAATATATCTGGAGAGTGATAAGCGTTTGCAAATCCACCTGGTAAATTGTTGCTGCAAAATTGTTGTGATACATTAACAGGAGCAACACTGAGTTACAGAAAACTTAAAGTTTTCATTTACACATACATCAATGCCCAATCAATTTTCTATAATTACTATGCACAGTCAATTTTAATTGTAAATTTTTATACAGTTGCAGAAGTTCAGTTATTAAAACTCTACAAATTACATATGTCATTTAGAGCACTGAAAAGGCTATGTTATAATTTTGTCATAAACCTCATTTAAAGATTATATTGCTATACCTTTAATAGTCTATAAGGGAAAATAATCTGAAAAAGAAGATTTTATATATATATAAAATGTATAACTGAGTCACTTTGCTGTACACCTGAAACTAACACAACATTGTAAACCAACTATACTTCAATTAAAGAAAAGAATTTTAGGGGACTTCCCTGGTGGTGCAGTGGTTAAAAATCTACCTGCCAATGCAGGGGACACAGGTTTGATCCCTGGTCTGGGAAGATCCCACATGCTGTGGAGCAACTAAGCCCGTGTGCCACAACTACTGAGCCTGTGCTCTAGAGCCACAACTACTGAGCCCATGTGCCACAACTACTGAAGCCTGCATGCTCTAGGGCCCACGTGCTGCAACTACTGAGCCCACGTGCTACAACTACTGAAACCCGTGCACCTAGAGCCGGTGCTCCACAACAAGAAGCCACTGCAACGAGAAGCCCATGCACTGAAATGAAGAGTAGCCCCTGCTCACACAACTAGAGAAAGCCCACATGCAGCAATGAAGACCCAACACAGCCAAAAATAAATAAAATTTTTAAAAATTTTAGTAATAAAAAATAAAGATTATATTGCTATATCTAATATGAAAAAATAAATTAAATATCAAAATCAACTTAAGCACATATGGGGCCAATTGTGAAATTTAGAATCAAATTGACTTTCTTCCTTCATTTTCTAGAATTTTCTACAATGGAGAAGTTAGTGTTGATATCAAAAGACTGAAAATTCTTAGCATCAATAATGTATTTTCACGAACATCATAAACTATGTTTTCTTCAAATAACTTTAAAAATCCTTTGGTGCATTTCAGAGAATTATGTATGTAGATTTTCCTGCATAGTTGTCCTTACAATATTATTTTTTAAAAACACTACAACAAATTAATACTGAATAAATAAATTTAAAACTAGATATTTTCAAAAGTATAATTTTGGTTTACAATCTAGAATGTTTATCACTATTAATAGAATCAAAAGTGTCTAGAAAAGCACTGCATATAGCCTCTAATTGAAGCTTTAGTGGCAGGATGGCATCACCTTTAGTGGCATGATGGCATCACCTTTATTTTCCCATTGGCTATTTGACAAAAACTTCAAATTTATTTGGGGTAAAAGTTTTTCAATACACTCCCAAATTTCACTGAAACTAAGAAGTATCACTTGATTTTTGGACTGTATTTTAAAAATCAGTAGTGTCAAAATGTATTTGATGTACTATTCACTCTAAATAGAAAGGAAGTGCATAACAGGGAATATAGAATGCTTCAGAATCTAAATTTTTCCAAACATAGTATATTGTAACCCACTGTTTCCTATACACAGTTAAAAAATTATTGAATCCCTAGCCTTCCCAAATAGAGTTTATCTAGATTTAGTCTTTGTAAGTAGTCCTAAAATATGTTCATTATCTTTCTCTGGATGTGTCATTCCCTGGACCAAAATGAATTCCAAACATATACAGATATAGAAATATGTGCTACTGGGAAATTCACAAACTTAAAAATATTATCTGCTCAACAGGAATTACAATGCTTTACATACAAAATAATGAAACAATGTCTAACATTTATTACATTATTCTAAGTTATTTCATTCATCTCGTCTTCTACCACTTTTTTCTATTCTGTATTTATCTAAACTTCCAAATAATACATATTATACGGTATTGATGTCTGTGCCTTATAAGTATTTTGCCATACTGTTACAAAAGGGGGTTTGGTTTCTCCCAACTGAAGAAAATTCCATAAGACATGTGAGTGTCCTCTGAATGCTAGACTTTGTTTTAAAAGTTGAACCATCAACCAAGAACAGAAACAGACCCCTGAGCGTAAAAATAATCACTATCGAGAATTGCTATATTACCTAAGATGTACAGTTTTTGAAAACTAATTAAAGACCTGGAAAGAAATGAGAAAATGTTAACCTTACACACACACACAAAAAAAGCAGGCAACAGAAATGCCCTTTTGGAGGGTCCAGATGTCAAACTAAACACAAACTAAAAGGCAGTCATAATACTTATGTGTTTTTTAACATCGTTATCGGAATGTAATTGCTTTACAATGTTGTATTAGTTTCTGCTGTATAACAAAGTGAATCAGCTATATGTATACATATATCCCCATATCCCCTCCCTCCTGCATCTCCCTCCCACCATCCCTATCCCAGCCCTCTAGGTGGCCACAAAACGCCAAGCTGATCTCCCTGTGCTATGCAGCTGATTCCCTCTAGCTATCTGTTTTACATTTGGCAGTGTATATATGTCCATGCTACTCCCTCACTTTGTCCTAGCTTACCCTTCCCCCTCCCCATGTTCTCAAGTCCATTCTCTACATCTGTGTCTTTATTCCTGTCCTGCCCCTAGGTTCTATAGAATCTTTTTTTTTTTTCCTCGTTCTGACTTACTTCATTCTGTATGACAGATACTAGGGCCATTCACCTCACTACAAATATCTCAATTTCATTTCATTTTATGCCTGAGTAATATTCCATTGTATATATGTGCCACATCTTCCTTATCCAGTTATCTGTCGATGGACACATAGGTTGCTTCCATGTCCTGCTTATTGTAAATAGTGCTGCAATGAATATTGTGGTACATGACTTTTTGAATTATGATTTTCTCAGGGTATATGCCCAGTACTGGGATTGCTGGGTCGCATGGTAGTTCTATTTTTAGATTTTTAAGGAACATCCATACTGTTCTCCATAGTGGCTGTACCATTTTACATTTCTGCCAACAGTGCAAGAGGATTCTCTTTTCTCCACACCCTCTCCAGTATTTACTGTTTGTAGATTGTTGATAATGGCCATTCTGACCAGTTTGAGGTGATACCTCACTGCAGTTTTTATTCACATATCTCTAATGATTAGTGATGTTGAGCATCCTTTCATGTGTTTGGTGGCAATCTGTATATCGTCTTCAGAGAAATGTCTATTTAGGTCTTCTGCCCATTTTTGGATTTGGTTGTTTGTGATTTGGATATTGAGCTGCATAAGCTGCTTGTATTATTAGAGAGTAATCCTTTGTCAGTTGCTTCATTTGTAAATATTTTCTCCCATTCTGAGGATTGTCTTTTCGTCTTCTTTATGGTTTCCTTTGCTGTTCAAAAGCTTTTAAGTTTCATTAGGTCCCATTTGTTTATTTTTGTCTTTATGTTTCAATAGGTCCCATTTCTTTATTTTTGTTTTTACTTCCATTTCTCGAGGAGGTGGGTCAAAAAGGATTGTGCTGTGATTTATGACAGAGTGTTCTGCCTATGTTTTCCTCTAAAAGTTTTATAGTGCCTGGCCTTACATTTAGGTCTTTAATCCATTTTGAGTTTATTTTTGTATACGGTGGAAGGGAGTGTTCTAACTTCATTCTTTTAAATGTGGGTGTCCAGTTTTCCCAGCAGCACTTATTGAAAAGGCTGTCTTTTCTCCATTGTATATTCTTTCCCCCTTTGTCAAAGATAAGGTGACCATATGCGTGTGGGTTTATCTCTGGGCTTTCTATCCTGTTCCACAGATCTATATTTCTATTTTTGTGCCAGTGCCATCCTGTCTTGATTACTGTAGCTTTGTAGTATAGTCTGAAGTCATGGAAGCTAATTCCTCCAGCTCCTTTGTTCTTGCTCAAGATTGCTTTGGCTATTCAGGGTCTTTTCTGTTTCCACACAAATTGTAAAATTTGTTGTTCTACTTCTGTGAAAAATGCCATTGATAGGCTGATAGGGGTTGCATTGAATCTGTAGATTGCTTTGGGTAGTATAGCCATTTTCACAAGGTTGATTTTTCCCATCCAAGAACATGCTATATCTCTCCATCTGTTTACATCATCTTTAATTTCTTTCACCAGTGTCTTATAGTTTTCTGCATACAGGTTTTTTTCTCCTTAGGTAGGTTTATTACTAGGTATTTTATTCTTTTTGTTGCAATGGTAAATGGGAGTGTTTCCTTAATTTCTCTTTCAGATTTTTCATTATTAGTATATAGGAATGCAAGAGACTTCTGTGCATTAATCTTGTATCATGCTACTTACCAAATTCACTGAGTAGCTCTAGTAGTTTTCTGGTAGCATCTTTAGGATTTTCTGTGTGTTGTATCATGTCATCTGCAAACAATGACACTTTTACTTCTTTTTCTCCAATTTGGATTCCTTGTATTTCTTATTCTTCTCCAATTGCTGTGGCTAAAGCTTCCAAAACTATGTTGAATAATAGTGGTGAGAGTGGGCACCCTGTCTTTTTCCTGATATTAGAGGAAATGGTTTCAGTTTTTCACCACTGAGAACGATGGCTGTGGGTTTATCGTATATGGAGTTTATTATTTGACGTAGGTTCCCTCTATGCCTGCTTCCTGGAGATTTTTTGTTTTGGTTTTTGTTTTTATCATAAATGGGTGTTGAATTTTGTCAAAAGCTTTTTCTGCATCTATTGAGATAATCATATGCTTTTTACCCTTCAGTTTGTTAATATGGTGTACCACATTGATTTGCGTATATTGAAGAACCCTTGCATTCCTGGGATAAACCCCACTTGATCATGGTGTATGATTCTTTTAATGTGCTGTTGGATTCTGTTTACTAGTATTTTGTTGAGGATTTTTGCATGTATGTTCATTAGTGATATTGGCCTGTAGTTACCGGTTTTTGTGACATCTTTGTCTGGTTTTGGTAACAGGGTGATGGTGGCCTCATAGAACGTGTTTGGGAGTGTTCCTCCCTCTGCTGTATTTTGGAATACTTTGAGAAGGATATGTGTTAGCTCTTCTCTAAACGTTGAGAGAATTCACCTGTGAAGCCATCTGGTCTTGGGCTTTTGTTTGTTGGAAGATTTTTAATCACAGTTTCAATTTCAATGCTTGTGATTGGTCTGTTCATATTTTCCATTTCTTCCTGGTTTAGTCATGGAAACTTCTGCTTTTCTAAGAATTTTTCCATTTCTTCCAGGTTGTCCATTTTATTGGCATATAGTTGCTTGTAATAATCTCTCACGATCCTTTGTATTTCTGCAGTGTCAGTTGCTACTTCTCCTTTTTCATTTCTAATTCTATTGATTTGAGTCTTCGGCCTTTTTTTCTTGATGAGTCTGATTAATGGTTTATCAATTTTGCTTATCTTCTCAAAGAACCAGCTTTTAGTTTTATTGATCCTGGCTATTGTTTTCTTCTTTTTCATTTATTTCTGATCTGATCTTTATGATTTCTTTCCTCTGCTAGCTTTAGGTTTTGTTTGTTCTTCTTCTCTAATTGCTTTAGGTGTAAGGTTATGTTGTTTATTTGAGATGTTTCTTCTTTCTTTAGGTAGGAGTGTATTGCTATATTAACTTCCCTCTTAGAACTGCTTTTGCTGCATCCCATAGGTTTTGGGTCATCGTGTTTTCATTGTCATTTTTTTCTAGGTATTTTTTGATTTCCTCTTTGATTTCTCCAGTGATCTCTTGGTTACTTAGTAGTGAATTGTTTAGCCTCCATGTGTTTGTATTTTTTCCAGTTTTTTTCCTGTAATTGATATCTAGTGTCATAGCATTGTGGTCAGAAAAGATACTTGATAAAATTTCAATTTTCTTAAATTTACCAAGGCTTGATTTGTGACCCAAGATATGATCTATCCTGAGGAATGTTTCATGAGCACTTAAGAAAGAGTATTCTGTTGTTTTTGCATTGAATGTCCTATAAATATTAATCAATTCCATCTTGTTTAATGTGTCATTTAAAGCTTGTGTTTCCTCATTTATTTTCATTTTGGATGATCTGTCCTTCGGTGAAAGTGGGATGATAAAGTCCCCTACTATGATTGTGTTACTGTCGATTTCCCCTTTTATGGCTGTAAGCATTTGCCTTATGTATTGAGGTGCTCCTATGTTAGGTGCATAAATATTTACAATTTTTATATCTTCTTCTTGGATTGATCCCTTGATCACTAAGTAGTGTCCCTGTCTCTCGTAAAGGTCTTTATTTTAAAGTCTATTTTGTCTGATATGAGAATTGCTACTCCAGCTTTCTTCTGATTTCCATTTGCATGGAATATCTTTTTCCATCCCCTCACTTTCAGTCTGTAAGTGTCCCTAGGTCTGAAGTGGGTCTCTTGTAGACAGCATATATAAGCGTCTTGTTTTTCTATCCATTCACCCAGTCTGTGTCTTTTGGTTGGGGCATTTAATCCATTTTCATTTAAGGTAATTATCAGTATGTATGTCCCTATTACCATTTTCTTAATTGTTTTGGGTTTGTTATTTTAGGTCTTTTCCTATTCTTGTGTTTCCTTCCCAGAGAACTTCCTTTAGCATTTGTTGTAAAGCTGGTTTGGTGGTGCTGAATTCTCTTAGCTTCTGCTTGTGTGTAAAGGTTTTAATTTCTCCGTTGAATCAGAATGAGATTCTTGCTGAGTAGAGTAATCTTGATTGTAGGTTTTTCCCTTTCATCACTTTAAATATGTCCTGCCACTCCATTCTGGCTTGCAGAGTTCCTGCTGAAAGATCAGCTGTTAACATTATGGGGATTCCCTTGTACGTTATTTGTTGCTTTTCCCTTGCTTTTAATATTTTTTCTTTGTATTTAATTTTTGATAGTTTAATATGTGTCTTGGCATGTTTCCGCTTGGAATTATCCTGGATGGGATTCTCTGTGCTTCCTGGACTTGACTATTTCCTTGCCCATGTTAGGGATGTTTTCATCTGTAACTTTTCAAATATTTTCTCAGTCCCCTTCTTTTCTCTTCTTCTTCTAGGACCCCTATAATTCGAATGTTGGTGCATTTAATGTTGCCCCAGAGGTCTCTGAGACTGTCCTCAATTATTTTTATTCTTTTTTCTTTATTCTGCTCTGCAGTAGTTATTTCCACTGTTTTATCTTCCTGATCACTTATCCGTTCTTTTGCTTCAGTTATTCTGCTATTGATTCCTTCTAGAGAATTTCTGTTTTTATTTATTGTGTTGTCCATCACTGTTTGTTTGCTCTTTAGTTCTTCTAGGTCCTTGTTAAACGTTTCTTGTATTTTCTCCATTCTACTTCCAAGATTTTGGATCATCTTTACTATCATTACTCTGAATTCTATTTCAGGTAGACTGCCTATTTCCTCTTCATTTGTTAGGTCTGGTGGGTGTTTGCCTTGCTCCTTCATCTGCTGTGTGCTTCTCTGTCTTCTCATTTTGCTTAACTTACTGTGTTTGGGGTCTCCTTTTCGCAGGCTGCTGGTTCACAGTTCCCGTTGTTTATGGTGTCTGCCCCCAGTGGGCAAGGTTGGTTCAGTGGGTTGTGTAGGTTTCTGGTGGAGGGGACCAGTGCCTGTGTTCTGGTGGATGAGGCTGCATTTTGTGTTTCTGGTGGGCAGGACCATGTCCAGTGGTGTGTTTTGGAGTGTCTGTGAACTTAGTAAGATTTTAGGCAACATCTCTGCTAATGGGTGGGGTTGTGTTCCTGTCTTGCTAGTTGTTTGGCATGTGGTGGCCAGCACTGTAGCTTGCTGGTCATTGAGTGGAGCTGGGTCTTAGAGTTGCGATGGAGATCTCTGGGAGAGTTCTCACCAATTGATATTATATGGGGCCGGGAGGTCTCTGTTGGTCCAATGTCATGAACCCAGCTCTCCCACCTCAGCGGCTCAGGCCTGACACCCAGCTAGAGCACCAAGACCCTTTTGGGAGGTCTGAGGTCTTCTGCCAGCATTCAGTAGGTGTTCTGTAGGAGCTGTTCCACATGTAGATGTATTTTTGATATATTTGTGGGGAGGAAGGTGATATCCACGTCTTACTCCTCTGCCATCTTGAAGATCCCTATGTAGTACAGTTTATTAAATGTAATACATTTTAAATAGTAATTCATATAATGAACTTACTTTTTGATTCAAATTGGGGGCACAGCAATATCTGTTTCAGTAAATAATTTGGCAATGATATGAACTGCAATATAAGTCAAATTCTGATTAAATACAAGTGAAGCCTGGAATTTGTATTAACATACTTTGCAGGCCATTCTAATATGTAACGAGGGTCACCTACCACTCAACCAGGTTGGTGATACTAAATCATCCTATCTGTTCTGGATCTGTAGGAATTTACAAGTGAAAATTAGAATTTGTGTAACCTATGAAGCTCTCAGTTTCAGGGGCACACACATCGGGCAGTTTATTTTATCCCCCAAACATTACCTTTATACCTTATAGCTATTCTATACTTTTACTTTCTAGCTCATCAATTGGGTGAATTTAGAATGGTTAACAGTGGACCAGGGAAGAGTAAGAATGGCTGGCCTATGAAACCAGGAAATCCAGCTATATGTGCTAGGAACCAGGGAGAGGGTTTTAGTAGAGTCAAATACTTAAACTATCTACTATGTGCAAGGCACTAGGTATGTACAGTAGAAAATGCACTGGACATGGAATTAGACGTTCTGGGCTTAAATCTAAATTCCTATACTGACTTGCTCTGAAATAATGGGTATAATAGTGTGATTAAGAGATGCATCTGGAATAGACTGCTTAAAGTTCAAATGCTGGCTTTATAAATTACTACTTTGGTGAGTTGCAAGAGTGCTAGGTGTCTCAATTGCTCCATCTATAAAATGGAATGAGATGAGAGTAGTACCTATTTTATACAACTGTGATGAAGATAAGATGAGGCAACATGCATAAAACATAGATCAATGTTTAGTACATTCAGATCAGTCTTAGCTCTAATTACTGCCATTTATCTAAAATCGGAACAAGATCTTCCCTATTCCTAGATTGTTGTCAGGATTAAACGATTTGATGTTTATTCATTCACTGGTCAATATCCACTATGTATATACTATATGGCGGGCATCATTCAAAACATAGTATTGGACTTCCCAGGTGGTACAGTGGTTAAGATTCCACCTGCCAATGCAGGGGACATGAGTTTGATCCCTGGTCGGGGAAGATCCCACATGCCGTGGAGCAACTAAGCCTGTGCATCACAACTACTGAAGCCTGCACGCCTAGGGCCCCTCCTCTGCAACAAGAGAAGCCACCGCAATGAGAAGCCCACACACCACAATGAAGAGTAGCCCCCGCTTGCCGCAACTAGATAAAGCCCATGCACAGCAATGAAGACCCAACACAGCCAAGAAAAAAAAAAAAGGACACAGTATTGCTCTATGAAGATGATGCAGAAACCCCCTCAAGAAGCATATAACCTGGTAAGGGATATAAGATAAGTACACAAAATAGACTAGTTAAATGCATGGTAGAAAGTGACCATATGCTGAAACAGGTATAGGTAACATACTTTGACAGTTCAGGTAAAGAAATCATCACTTCCCACTAGAGCCATCGATAGGAGCTGGATGGATGTGCTAACACTTACTTCAGGGCCTAAAGGGAAACTAGAATTTGGAGATGAAAAATCTGGAGGGAAAGACACAGCCATTCCTGGTGGTCAGGCAGTGTGAAGAAAAGTATGAAGGTTGTTAATAAGACTAGCGTGTACATAAAACCATCATCAACGGCAAACCGTTCACCACTGCATTTCAAGTCTTGAATCTTTTGGCTCTCACAGAAGGACATTCATATACATGAGTGCTTTCTAAGACAAAGAGGGAACCAGGGAATCTCGCACAATGATTTTTGCAAGAGCGCTTAGGCTTGTTCTTCATGTAGCACACTCAAAGAGTAACAGTATACCGTCAATCCAGACCTAACCCAGTTTGCCTTTGTTAACTGGGCCAATTCCCACGGTAGAGAATGGGGCGAAAATCTGCTGACCTGCGTGCTACCCATGACCCACTCTCGCCTGTGAAAGGATGGGCATCCGTTTTCAGTATTCCTAGCTGAGCTGCAGTTCACGTTCTAGAGGAGAGGAAAACTGCAGCCACTGTATTTCTTGGCAAGCTGCTTGAATAAAAATAGCGATCTGCTGACTAAGTATTCACTATATCTGCAGACATTCGCCAGCTGGGAAAATAGACCTTTTCCCCTAATTTCTCCCTTTTTGAATGTTTAAATTAGGCCTTCCACCCTACCTCTTCCATTAAAAAAGATAAATAACTTTTCTGAATTAGTATTTTTAAAATACACTCTACTTATATTTTTAAAATTTGTTATCTGTTCCAACCGTTAACTGTTAATCCTAAAATATGTTTCTTTTGGAGATAAAAGAAGGCCTCCATGTATGTCTTTGAATCTACACATCAAATTGGGTTTTTTTAATTAAAGAAAATGAATCTGAGCCCATGACATCATTATTTAATAAATGCATTCTGGAACCATTGAATTTACAGCTAGGGATATTTCAGAGAGCAAGTATAATATTTTATTCATTCAAACACTTGTAGGCCCTGTTCTAAGCACTGTGCATGTATTAAATCCCTTAATCCTAAAAGCAACCCTGTGAGATTGGTATTATTCTTTTCCACATTTTGTGGTTAAGGAAATGTAAGCACAGAGAGATTACGTAACTTGTCCAAGGTCACTCAGCCAGAGTGTAAAGGAGATGTAGGAGTCACACCCAGGCAGTCTGTGTGCAGGGGCCATCCTCTTAAACCTTATACTGTACTACTACTCTGTACAGATGATGATTTTAAGAACGGATATATTTTCACATCTGAAAAAAGCATTCAATTCCAAACAAGACTATCATTTCAGGTTTTCCAATTTTTTTCTCTTGTCCTAATTTGTGACAAAACCACTGACCTTTCTGTTTAGTGATAACATCAGTCCCCATAGGAGAGATGTGAAATGGTCTTGCCTCCATGTAACAGTACTATTAACGCACTCTAGGGTAATATTATCCCCCAAACTAATAACAATATTATAGCTCAGGATGGGGTTGCTGCACAGATTCAATGAGATAACACAAGTGGACGTTCTTGCCATAGACAAGGCAATTCATTCCCAGTAGCTGAATCAAAAGGGGTAGTAATGCATGGTTTTCTTAGTCCCTTCCATTAAAAAATATTCATAAATTGCCCTCCCAAAAGGCCTTCATTTACCCAATTTATATTTGGATGTAATATGTTAAGGTCCCTTTTAATCATAATGACGGATCCTGGATATACTAAACTCATAAAATTAAAATTATTTCATTTTGTTAATCAGTGAACATTTTTATGACTATGGCATAGAAAGGAAGTTTAATCTAGTACTTAAGAGCATGGACTCCAAAACTCAATGGCCTGGGTTCAAATCCAAGTTGTATATACTAACTGTGTGATTTGACCCAAGTGCCTCAGTTGCCTTGTCTGTAAAGTGGGGCTGATAACAGCACCATCTTCACTGGTTCATCATGAAAATTAAGTGTAGTGATTTTTAAAATTTTTATTGGAGTATAGTTGCTTTACAATGTTGTGTTAGTTTCTGCTGTACAGCAAAGTGAATTAGTGATACAAATACATATATCCACTCTTTTTTTAGATTCTTTTCCCATACAGGCCGTTACAGAGTACTGAGTAGAGTTCCCTGTGTTATACAGTAGCTTCTTATTAGTTATCTTTTTTTTTTTCAACGTGGACCATTTTTTAAAAAATCTTTATTGAATTTGTTACAATACTGCTTATGTTTTGTGTTTTAGTTTTTTGGCCATGACACATGTGGGACCTTAGCTCCCTGACCAGGAATCAAACCCGCACCCCCTGCATTGGAAGGCGAAGTCTTAACCACTGGACCACCAGGGAAGTCCCTAGTTCTCTATTTTATATATAGTAGTGTGGATATGTCAATCCCAATCTCCCTATTCATCTCACCCCCCACCTTTCTCCCCCTGGTAATAATAAGTTTGCTTAAGTGTAGTGATTCATGTGGAATGCTCAGACCATTGCCTGGTAAATGGTAACTGATAAATAAATATATATATACATATATACATATATATATATATGGTTTCTATTACTCTAAATAGATGTAAAAACCATGGGTCTATAAAACATCTAAGCACACGGTCTATTCAAAGAGAACTTGGTTATATGCTGGTATATGCCTGGCTAAGTGCTAAGTACACAGACTTAAAGAACAATGCAAGAGAGGAGCTTCAAGATGGCAGAAGAGTAAGATGTGGAGATCACCTTCCTCCCCACAGATACACCAGAAATACATCTACACGTGGAACAACTCCTACAGAACACCTACTGAACGCCGGCAGAAGACCTCAGACCTCCCAAAACGCAAGAAACTCCCCACGTACCTGGGTAGGGCAAAAGAAAAAAGAAAAAACAGAGACAAAAGGATAGGGACGGGACGTGCACCAGTGGGAGGGAGCTGTGAAGGAGGAAAGGTTTCCACACACTAGGAAGTCCCTTCGCGGACGGAGACTGCGGGTGGCCGAGGGGGAAGCTTCGGAGCCACGGAGGAGAGCTCAGCAACAGAGTTGCAGAGGGCAAAGTGGTGAGATTCCCGCACAGAGGATCAGGGCCGACCAGCACTCACCAGCCCGAGAGGCTTGTCTGCTCCCCCACCGGGGCGGGCGGGGCTGGGAGCTGAGGCTCGGGCTTCGGTCGGAGCACAGGGAGAGGACTGGGGTTGGCGGCATGAACATAGCCTGCAGGGGGTTAGTGCGCCACGGCTAGCCAGGAGGGAGTCCAGGGAAAAGTCTGGACCTGCCGAAGAGGCAAGAGAGATTTTCTTACCTCTTTGCTTCCTGGTGCGCGAGGAGAGGGGATTAAGAGCGCTGCTTAAAGAAGCTCCAGAGATGGGCGCGAGCCGCGGCTAAAAGCGCGGACCCCAGAGACGGGCATGAGACGCTAGGGCTGCTGCTGCCACCACCAAGAAGCCTGTGTGCGAGCACAGGTCACTATCCACACCTCCCCTCCCGGGAGCCTGTGCAGCCCGCCACTGCCAGGGCCCTGGGATCCAGGAACAACTTCCCCAGGAGAACGCACGGCGCACCTCAGGCTGCTGCAACGTCACGCTGGCCTCTGCCGCTGCAGGCCCGCCCCACACTCCGTGCCCCTCCCTCCCCCCCCCCCCCCCCGGCCTAAGTGAGCCAGAGTCCCCGAAGCAGCTGCTCCTTTAACCCCATCCTGTCTGAAAGAACAGACGTCCTCCGGCGACCTACACGCAGAGGCGGGGCCAACTCCAAAGCTGAACCCCGGGAGCTGTGCGAACAAAGAAAGGGAAATCTCTCCCAGCAGCCCCAGGAGCAGCGGATTAAAGCTCCACAATCAACTTGATGTACCCTGCATCTGTGGAATACCTGAATAGACAACGAATCATCCCAAATTGAGGCAGTGGACGTTGGGAGCAACGATATATTTTTTTCCCCCTTTTTCTCTTTTTGTGAGTGTGTATGTGTATGCTTCCATGTGTGACTTTGTCTCTTATAGCTTTGTTTTTACCATTTGTGCTAGAGTTTTGTCTGGTTTTTTTTTCTAGTACACTTTTTAGAGCTTGTTATCACTGGTGGATTTGTTGTTTGGTTTGGTTGCTCTCTACATTCTTTGCTTCATTTTTATTACCTTTAATTTTTTTTAATTTTTAATAATTATTTATTTTAATACATTTTTATTTTAATTTACTTTTTCCTTTCTTTCATTCTTTTTTTCCCTTTTATTCTGAGCCGTGTGGATGACAGGGTCTTGGTGCTCTGGCCAGGCATCAGGGCTGTGCCTCTGAGGTGGGAGAGCCAAGTTCAGGACATGGATACACCAGAAACCTCCTAGCTCCATCTAATATCAAAGGGCGAAAATCTCCCAGAGATCTCCATCTCAATGACAAGACTCAGCTCCACTCAACAACCAGCAAGCTCCAGTGCTGGACACCCTGTGCCAAACAACTAGTAAGACAGGAACACAACCCCACCCATTAGCAGAGAGGCTGCCTCAAATCATAATAACGTCACAGACACCCCACAACACACCAACAGACACGGACCTGCCCAGCAGAAAGAAAAGATCCAGCCTCATCCACCAGAACACAGGCACTAGTTCCCCCTCCACCGGGAAGCCTACACAACCCACTGAACCAACCTTAGCCACTGGGGGAAGAAACCAAAAACAACGGGAACTACGAACCTGCAGCCTGCAAAAAGGAGACCCCAAACACAGTAAGATAAGCGAAATAAGAAGACAGAAAAACACACAGCAGATGAAGGAGCAAGGCAAACACCCACCAGACCTAACAAATGAAGAGGAAATAGGCAGTCTACCTGAAATAGAATTCAGAATAGTGATAGTAAAGATGATCCAAAATCTTGGAAATAGACTGCAGAAAATACAAGAAACATTTAACAAGGACTTAGAAGAACTAAAGAGCAAACAAACAATGATGAACAACACAGTAAATGAAATTAGAACTTCTCTAGAAGGAATCAATAGCAGAATAACTGAGGCAGAAGAAGGCATAAGTGACCTGGAAGATAAAATAGTGGAAATGACTACTGCAGAGCAGAATAAAGAAAAAAAGAATGAAAAGAATTGAGGACAGTCTCAGAGACCTCTGGGACAACATTAAACGCACCAACATTCAAATTATAGTGGTCCCAGAAGAAGAAGAGAAAAAGAAAGGGACTGAGGAAATATTTGAAGAGATTATAGTTGAAAACTCCCCTAATAAGGGAAAAGGAAATAGTTACTCAAGTCCGGGAAGCAAAGAAAGTCCCATACAGGATAATTCCAAGGAGACACATGCCAAAACACATGTTAATCAAAGTATCAAAAATTAAATTCAAAGAAAAATATTAAAAGCAGCAAGGGGAAAATAACATACAAGAGAATCCCCATAAGGTTAACAGGTGATCTTTCAGCAGAAACTCTGCAAGCCAGAAGGGAGGGGTAGGACATATTTAAAGTGATGAAGGAGAAAAACCTACAACGTAGATGACTCTACTGAGCAAGGATCTCATTCAGATTTGATAGAGAAATTAAAACCTTTACAGACAAGCAAAAGCTAAGAGAATTCAGCACCACCAAACCAGCTTTACAACAAATGCTAAAGGAAGTTCTCTGGGAAGGAAACACAAGAGAAGGAAAACACCTAAAATAACAAACCCAAAACAATTAAGAAAATGGTAATAGGAACATACATATGAATAATTACCTTAAATGTAAATGGATTAAATGCTCCAACCAAAAGACATAGACTGGCTGAATGGATACAAAAACAAGACCCATATATATGCTGTCTACAAGAGCCCCACTTCAGACCTAGGGACACATACAGACTGAAACTGAGGGGATGGAAAAAGATATTCCATGCAAATGCAAATCAAAAGAAAGCTGTAGTAGCAATTCTCACATGAGACACAATAGACTTTAAAACAAAGACTATTACAAGAGACAAAGAAGGACACTACATAATGATCAAGGAATCGATCCAAGAAGAAGATATAACAATTGTAAATATTTATGCACCCAAGATAGGAGCACCTCAATACATAAGGCAAATGCTAACAACCATAAAAGGGGAAATCGACAGTAACACAATCATAGTAGGGGACTTTAATACCCCACTTTCACCAATGGACAGATCATCCAAAATGAAAATAATTAAGGAAACACAGTTTTAAATGATACATTAAACAAGATGGACTTAATTGATATTTATAGGACATTCCATCCAAAAACAACAGAATACATATTCTTCTCAAGTGCTTATGGAACATTCTCCAGGATAGATCATATCTTGGGTCATATATCAGGCCTTGGTAAATTTAAGAGTATTGAAATCCCAAACACACAGCTGGCTAAACTAGCGAGAAGTTCAAAAATATGTAAAATATATATTTCTTCACTGTTTGCCAAGAAGAAATCCAGATAAGCAGAAGTGTCCAAGATAACCAGCCAGTCAGACAACCCCACTTATATTTTTATTTATTTTGGGCCAGATACACATGCGTGAGCACACGCACAAAGTCGTCTCTTAAAACTCAAGTAAGGTGATATGTTCTTGGATTTAACAAAACCTACAATTGCCTGCTGGGTTTGTATGTGAGAAATTGCGCCTCGTTAGCTCACCTCAGAGACTCCTTCATGAATTATGAGGACGTGTTTCTTGTGGTATTAGAGCAATAACGCCATTGCTTCCAGACGAATTTTACAGTGTGGACTGGTGTCAATTTCCTGTTCCATGACATTCTTTAATACAGACATTCAGTCATAAAGAATGAGTATCTTGACCATAATAGTAGGCCTGAGTATATTTTTATTGCCTAACTGGATGACTCAATGAATCCTATACATTTTGCATATAGATTATTGAAGGAAATACTGTCTATTATTTAGATACTTATATAAGATATTTAGAGGCATTGATTCATAAATATGGCTCAAGAACTGACATTGATGTGAACTCCCCAAGAACTTTAAGAAACATTTGACAATTACCACAGAAAACATCTTCTCTTCCGTTTCTATTTTAATAATTAAAAATGTTTCCAAGTAGTTTATAAAGTCCAATAGTTTCTTAGGAACTGACACAAAACAAAGCAATGAAGCTGAAACATGTTTTATCCAGTCATCATTTTGGGGTTATCTATCCTTGAATCATTCCAAACTGATAGAGAACAGTGAATTACTTAGATCAGGCCCCAGAGTCAAAATTTAGCAGAAGACTGAAATAGGAGTTTATGAATTTGACTAGTATCGACAACCAAGTTGGATAAGTCTAGAGCTGAATGTGGCTTTTGCTCTGAGTTTATGAAAGCAGGCTAGGTCAATACAAGTTCCAAACTGGTAAATTCATTGAATAATAAACCAGGCAAACAGGATGTTGTACTGAACTACTAAAATCCGTCAAAATATGAGTTCCGTGGAGACACGGGCCACAGGGTACCAGCAAAGGCACCGTGGCTGAAGTAGTCAAATCAGAGGTAAGGTCCTGGTTCTGCCGCCTACTGGATGCATGACCTCAGGGGAGCAGCTGAACCACTTTCCCCCTCATTATTCTCATGGGAAAAACTGGGACTATTTCACAAATACATCCCAGGGTTGTTATCACACTTTGATCATGCTCTGCTTTACCATTTGACAATGTGAAGGAAACAGTAAGGAGTACTGTATTTGAAATATTTCAGAAACTGGGTTTGTAACCCTTGTTCAAGGCATGAGGATTATCATTGCAAAAAAAATGTACAACATGCAATTATTATTTGAGAAAGGTCAGTGGACTGCTATAGGAAATGAGCCTTTAATATATGTGTGAATATTTTTTATTTTTAAAAAATCTGTATTAATTATCTACCACACAGAAGTAGTAAAACAATTTTGATTCTGGGCCCATATGATTTAATATGTGAGGCATCCAGCATACTGTCAATTGATCCCATTAACATCTAAGGAAAGGCAGACATTAGCCAAAGTTTCCTTTCAGCCACCTGATGCAAAAATTATAAACCCTCAAGAAAACTGCTGAAATGTTTATTTATAATCTATAGCACACCATTTTCCAAACTGATTTGTTCATCTCCTTTCCAAGCTTTCTGTTCTTTTTTCCCAATAACCAAAAATCAATTCCTACGTGCTACAGTTGGAAGTAATTATAAATTAGTCCAGGGAACTGTATGAAAATTCATATAATCACTTCTGACATATTCATTGCTCTCATTCAGTATAAATATTTGGGATTGCTAAGCAAAATGCTTTGAATGCTTTTAGTTTTGATGACTTTTCACATCCCAATTAATCAAATACCATAATATGAAACAATACAATAATTATGTACTTAGGTAGCATATAAGTTGTGGACCTTATGTGTGGATGTATCTAACTTAAGGCCTCTGGTTTCTAATAAGGACACCAGATGCTGTAAGTCTCTTGGCCATCTGGCTTTATAAGGAAATCTTCCTTTTCTCCACCTCTTCCCTCAGAATGCAACTCATACAACTAAAACCATTCTCATTATATATTAAACTACAAAGACTGACACATCATAGCTTTGATAACTTATACAAGATACCACCATGGCAAGGTTATAAAGTAAAAATGTTAATATTTTATATATACTTAGGTATAGTGTACAGAATGTACCCAGATTCCTTCTTTTATTTTAATTCACAGTGAAAACTTGTCCATACTCAAATATTCCATTACAATGGTAGTAGAGAAGCAAAGAGCCTGAAAGATCTATTTCAACCCCTTCATTTTAACTAGTCAATAAACTATGGCCTGGAGCTACAACTGGCCTTCTATTTTTCAGTGCACCCTCCATTGCTCCTTGCCACAATTATTTACAGAGAAAATGCTTAAAGAATTGGCACAGTTAGAGTTTTTCAATGAAACACTGAACTTTCAAATATAAGAAAAAAGGAACATTTACTAAAACAAGAAGTTCCCTTTTTTTTTCTTACAAGTCACTGTTTGAGGGTCTCCTTCTCATGGTCTACCATATCCTACCAGCACTGTTAGTTCAGAGCAGCAAGTAGAAAGACCTGGAAACAAATTAGTTCTTCCAATGAAATGCAAAGGACAGTGAGACATAGATCTACACCATGAAAGTATTTTACAAGTGTAATATCCAAAAGTCAAAGCCATGCTTTTCTGAAAAGATTATGCAAGCACTTCCCCTACATCTTTCTGTCCCAAGACAGTAAACCTCAGCTGCAGTCAAACAAACTCCACACTAGTGTTCAATATCACCATTCCTAGAGTGAGAGCAAAGCTGTGGCTGACTGTGGCTCAGTGTAAATAAGCAAAAGAGGAAATTGACAAAGAATATTCTACAGATAAGAAATTTAGAGGTTGGGGAAAACTCCACTGAGGGACTATCAGGTCTAAAACTAATTATTAAATCCTAAATTGTTGGCAGCACTTTTAAGTTCTGTTAATTTCACTAAATTTTATCTGCATTTGGCATCATCACTGCCACTACCTAGTTGACGGTTATAGCTGCTGTAGGTGATGTTAGCCCATTGCCACCCTAATAGCTGTTCAGCTGCCTGAGTATGCTGTCATCTTATTGAAAACAAATCGCTCATTACAAATCAAGGAATAAAACATAGATTTTGCTGTATTCAGCTTCCAGTAGTAAAAGACTAACAGTTCCCAGAGTGGCAATAACAGAACAGCCAACCTGGAGGCCACTGCATTACCTCTGCACAGAAATATTACCATCCATCAGAAATAGGAGAATGATGATCCACCACGCCTGATACACACCCATAATGGCTGAAGAAAATGTATGCCAGTTTTTAATCAGAAGTAGAATTGTTGACCCTACTTGGGAGTTTGGGGTTCACTGATACCAAGTCACTAACTTAGCATGGATCAATGCAAGGTATTATACAGTTTTTCTGTTTGAGGTTGTGGGGTTTTTTGGGGGGGGGGTTTGTGTTGTTTGGGGGTTTTTTGCCCTTGGGAATGTTTTGATCTAGATAGATAGATACATAGATAGATAGATGTAATAGAAATTAAGTTTCCAGTGAGACAAACAAGAACAGTTTCGAAAGGTTAGGTTCATCAAGAAAAATCTCCTAGAGGAGCTACTATCGAGAACTATCGATTTCCATAAGCCTAAGACAAACAGGAAAGAGCTCAAGACAGGAAAAGTAGCATAAGCTGAGGCAGTGAAGATAAGTGGATGGTGAGATACAGTAAACAGGCCTGTTTAGCAGGAATGGATAATTCCTGGAGGGAAGTAGTGGGAGCCAGGTGGGAGCAGGGGCTTCATCCTGGATTTTGGAAGGCTGGGACTACCAGGCTTGGTTTGGAATAAGGAATTGTCCTAATATATTTTAAGTCTAGGGGCTCTGTATGCCTAGGGTTTGTTTAGGTCAATTTGGTAGTTGCCAAAGAACGGATCAGAACTGAAGACAAACAAAACACCTATAAATGCAGACATTATATTTGATTTATACAGAAGTTCTTAATAAGTTTGAAAATCTGATTTGCCTCAATGATGATGATACTTAGAATTATAAACATATGTATTTGTGTATATATACACATGTATACTTGTTATATATAAATATATTTATATATGTATTTCAGTTAATTCACCAAGATTATATAAAATGTTTTCTTTTTTCAAATGCTTTAATGAAATATCACTTACTTTCCAGAAACCAACTGAAATTTAAACAGCAAAGGAGAAGCCTGTATGCACTGGGTAGGATTCTAAGTAAAACCATCCTAAATTATTTTTAAGGCCTACCTAATTACAAGACAATCAGAGAGTGGAAAACTAGTCATTTAAACAATGTTTTGGAAACTATTTGGCAAAAAATGAAAATGTTTATTATATAATTTTAAATGAAAATGCAGCACAGAACATGATACATATACACCTATGTTAAATATTGACATGGACAAGTAATCGCAAGAAATGTGCACATTTAGCATTATGGAATTATGGACGATCATTGTATTTAAATATATAGGTAAATTCTAATTCTTTCTATAATTTCAAATGATAAATCAAGACAAATGTTGATAATTTCAGTCATGTTGGAAATGGACAAAAGCCCTAGAGTAGCTTAGAGTCTAGATACTAGCTTAACATACTTGACATGAATGTTGTCTGTCCTACATACCACTATTCCTCAACCTGTGCCCATAACAGACGTAAGTAATCAAACTTGGTCTTTCCTTATTTATACAGAATTCCCAGGAGCCACTATCAGTAATTGAGAATCTTCACACAAGATGAAATCTCTATGCCATCTACAGCCAATAAACAGCTTTCTGTAGCAGATACTCAATGGAGAAATAATTAAGGAATTATTTCCACAAAGTAATTAATAGATAAATGAATGAGTGCAACGGATAACCAAAATCCCATTTCTCTCTGAACCCACAGCTTCATTTCCTTTAGGCCAAGATGTGTCCCAAACAGATTTGTCAGATTCCTCTCTAGGCATAATTAAACTGAGCAAGAATTTTGGCAAGTACAAGTCTGTTTGCATTTTAAGCATCTTGGAGAAAATTGAAAGAATATATAGAAAACAAAGTAAGGGCCACTTGATAAATTCTCTATATTTGCTTTGTCTATACAGCTTCCAGTACTTCAGTGAACAATTCATTCAGATAAAATATGCATTTGCAGCCACCACTGGCAGAATATTTAAGGAGCATTTGCAAATTGCTTCCAATGTGGAAACATCTGCTAACGTACTTTCCCTCAATGTTAGGCTAGAGAAAACTTCTTTTGTTCTTTTGTTTTTTAACTTTAAAAACAGCTGTGGTACCTTGAACATTTTCTTTTAAGTCTCTTGAGTTGGTTTCAGCCATCCCTGAGCTGAAAACTTCATCTAAAATGACAAGAGGAAAAAGTCTGTATCATGGCCAGGAGACACCTTTTTGAGAAGAACACCTGATCATTGCCACCTCCACCCCCACCCCACTGCTCCCAAAGTGTCCTCTCTGGCCATGTTATAGCAACAAATCTGGATGTTCTAACGGAAAGGTAAGGTCTATATACAGCTGAGAGAGAAGACAACAAGCCTGGGCAATAAGCCTTCGTTAAATTAAGTCTCTTTTTCATCATGGGGGAGAAACACCAATTTGACTGCAAGGACCAAATGCAGCCCACACTGGACAAGAGCAACTGTTTAAAACATACCTGTGGATATGCTCTTTGAAAGGCCTGAGTCGACTGGCCACTCTGAGTGTTGGATCAATACCTACTCATCTTTCTTAACTCAGCATACTTGCTATCTCTTCTATGCTACCTTCCAGGAAGTCCAAACACAGAGTTAATTCTTCTTCTCCTGCAGACTCTCTACCTATTGGTGTGTGTCTCTGATAGTGCACTTATCTCAATTCATTAATCTCTAGTATGTAAATACCTTGAAGGTAGGGAATCAGCTTCAGTAACTGTTGTAACCCCAGCATCGTGCACAGTGCTTAGCACATAGTAGACACTCACATTTTTGCATACTGACTAAGCAATTACATCTGCGTCATATATAAAAGTTGGGGGGGCTCCTCTAATGAGATATAGAGGACCAGGATACATCATGTAGTGTTCATCAAAATGTTTATACTCAGATGAAATCACAACTATAAAAGAATATCAAGGGCAACCTTGAGTGGTACATATTGTTAAGAAAAAGTGTTCAAATAAGCATTTGGCTAGCCGAAGGTGTGGGGTAGAGAAGAAAGTGATGACCTCTTTGATAGGCCAAGATCATGTCAGAATTACATTAAATGAGCTGTGCCCTTTTCCACCATATGCTACCTCCCTGGTTGCCTGATTCCTACAGGCACGTGTGTGTGTGTTTGTGTACAAGTGCCTATAAGATTCAGGACAAAGAGGGAACTTGCATATCAGCCTACGGAATTTGAACTTCACTTCATAGGCAATGAAGAGGTTGTGAAAATTTTTGAGCTGGAGAATAAACTCAGACTATACTTTAGAACCACTGGTTCATTAACCAGGGATGATCTTGTCCCCCCACACTCCAAGGGTATTTGGTCATGTCTGGAGACACTTTTGGTTGTCAAAAATGGGGTGCCAGTGCTACTGCAATCTAGTAGGTAGAGGGCAACAGGCTGCCAAACATCCTGCAATGCACAGGACATAGGCCCCCTGCCATAAAGAATCATCTGGCCCAAATTTCATGAGTACCAAGGTTGAGAAGCTCTACTTTAGAGCCATGTTTCATAGAAAATATTTCATAGACATTGCTCCCTTGAGATGTAATTTGATTTAAATGGTTTTTATATTTACATTAAAGTGGAAAATGCTGTTTACAATAGACCCATCTGTCGTTCTTTTATTCACTCAAACTATATTTATTGAGCATCTACTATTTGATGGGCATCATGAGAGTATTCTGGAAATATATCAGTGAAAAAGGTAAAGAAATATTTGCCCCCCCCATGGGATTAAATATTCTATTGAAGATTAATAACATAAATTAAACATGCTAGAGACTCTGAAAAGTCCGATAACAAACATATTTTACTCAGTTTAGCCCAGCATTTCCCAATACCATTTGACAACTCCCTTCTCAAAAAAAGCATACTCCCTATGAACATTCCATAGAATTATCATTATTTGAAACAGTTTGAGAAAGACAGCCTTAAGCCAATGGAACGAGCACCAGTAGACAGGATTATTTGACAGCCTGAAGTCTGAATTCAGAGCGGCCAGCTAGATTATTGTAATAGTCAAAATAATAACGGCAATAGAATGAAACAGAGCATTAGTGGTGGAAATGGAGAGTAGATAGAAAAGATATTTCAGAGGTAGAAACAACAGAACAGGGTGGGCAGCAAGTTAGGGGGATGAATAAAAGATATCTCTGACACTTTTAGCCTGGAAAGAGGAGTTCTGATTTCAACATTTTGAGATCAAAAATACACAGGCAGTAAGCAAAAAAAAAAACAAAAACAAAAAACGGGCTTGGATATTAAAACTAGAGAATATATATAACATAAACCTTGGCTTTAAAATTGATTTTCAAGGGTAACTGTGTAGAAGGCTAGAGACAAGGAAAGCATGGGCAGAACTCTGAGGGGCATCAACACTGAGGGAGTGAGTCAATAAAAAGAAAAATCATTGAGGAGGTGAAGAAATGGAGACAAAGGAAGAGGTCTAAGGAATGCCATAGGAGTCAAAGGAGCCTGTCAGTGGATTCCCATCCCCAACTTCTACAGTGATGACATAATCAGAGTAAGGCCCCTGTCTCTGATATGGTCTGAAATGTATAAAGTAGGTCCTCCCTGGGGCCTGCTGTTGTGTGCTACTATTCTTATAGTGTACAATTCAGTCTTCCACAGTTCCTCACCATGGTGTTTGTCTTATTCTTTGGACCTCAGTATCCACTGAGCGGAATCTTTCTTAGGCCCAGAATGAATACATGGCCAGGGGGTCAGAACAGTTTTCCCAATTGGGCTACTCTTTTCTTTGACATTCCTGTTTCATTACCGTTTTCACTTTCTGCAATTTTGAAACTTCAGTTTTCCCCTACTCAATTCAGCTCTAAAGGGACTATCTCAGGCTTATCAATTTAATGCGTATTCTATCTTCACAGCCTAAGCCTAGGGGGAAAAAATTAAGCCCAACTGTTAGCTTTGACCTCTGTTGAAAAGGTTATAATTATCTAGGCCTTGTTGGAACTCCCAAAGCTATTACTTTGATTTTTTAAAATGTTTTTGGTAATTCTCTTAACTGGCTAGGTCCTAAGTCACACCCACTCTTCTTTTAAATGATGTTATTGTTGTTACTGTTTTTTAAAATATCAAAGCTAAATTCGTATTTGATCATCTATGAACTACAGTGATCTCATCTATAAAATTGGGGATTGATGCTAGTACCTACTTTCAAGGTTTGCAGACAGGATCAAATGAAATGATGTATGACCTTTATGTTGAGGTAAATTCCATCTATGTCTACTTTCTGGAGGGTTTTTATCATAAATGGGTGTTGAATTTTGTTGAAAGCTTTTTCTGCATATATTGAGATGATCATATGGTTTTTCTCCTTCAATTTGTTAATATGGTGTATCACGTTGATTGATTTGCGTATACTGAAGAATCCTTGCATTTTGGGGATAAACCCTACTTGATCATGGTGTATGATCCTTTTAATGGGATGTTGGATTCTGTTTGCTAGTATTTTGTTGAGGATTTTTGCATCTATGTTCATCAGTATATTAGCGTGTAGTTTTCTTTGTGATGTCTTTGTCTGGTTTTGGTATCAGGGGGATGGTGGCCTCATAAGATGAGTTTGGGAGTGTTCCTCCCTCTGCTATACTTTGGAACAGTTTGAGAAGGACAGGTGTTAGCTCTTCTCTAAATGTTTGATAGAATTCGCCTGTGAAGCCATCTGGTCCTGGGCTTTTGTCTGTTGGAAGATTTTTAAATCACAGACAAACCCACAGCCAATATCATTCTCAATGGTGAAAAACTGAAACCATTTCCTCTAAGATCAGGAACAAGACAAGGTTGCCCACTCTCACCACTATTACTCAACATAGTTTGATGTTTTAGCCACAGCAATCAGAGAAGAAAATCAAATAAAAGGAATCCAAATCAGAAAAGAAGAAGTAAAGCTGTCACTGTTTGCAGATGACATGATACGATACATAGAGAATCCTAAAGGTGCTACCAGAAAACTACTAGAGCTAATCAATGAATCTGGTAAAGTAGCAGGATACAAAATTAATGCACAGAAATCTCTTGTACTCCTATACATTAATGACGAAAAATCTGAAAGTGAAATTAAGGAAACCCTCCCATTTACCACTGCAACAAAAAGAATAACATACCCTATGAATAAACCTACCTAAGGAGTAAAAGACCTGTATGCAGAAAACTATAAAACAATGATCAAAGAAACTGAAGATGATACAAACAGATGGAGAGACATACCATGTTCTTGGATGGGAAGAATCAACATTGTGAAAATGACAATACTACCCAAAGCAATCTACAGATTCAATGCAATCCCTATCAAACAACCAATGGCATTTTTCACAGAACTAGAACAAAAAATTTCACAATTTGTATGGAAACACAAAAGACCCCGAAGAGCCAAAGCAATCTTGAGAACGAAAAACAGAGCTGGAGGAATCAGGCTCCCTGATTTCAGACTATACTACAAAGCTACAGTAATCAAGACAGTATGCTAGTGGCACAAAAACAGAAATATAGATCAATGGAATAGGAGAGAAAGCCCAGAGATAAGGTGACCATATGTGCGTGGGTTTATCTTTGACAAAGGAGGCAAGAGTATACAATGGAGAAGAGACAGCCTCTTCCGTAAGTGGTGCTGTGACAACTGGACAGCTACATGTAAAAGAATGAAATTAGAACATTCCCTAACACCGTACACAAAAATAAACTCAAAATGGATAAAAGACCTAAATGTAAGACTAGACACTATAAAACCCTTAGTGAAAAACATAAGCAGAATACTCTTGGACATAAATCACAGCAAGATCCTTTTTGACCCACCTCCTAGAGAAATGGAAATAAAAACAAAAATAAACAAATGGGACCTAATGAAACTTCAAAGGTTTTGCAAAGCAAAGAAAACCATAAACAAGATGAAAAGACAACCCTCAGATTGGGAGAGAATATTTGCAAATGAAGCAACTGACAAAGGATTAATCTCCAAAATTTACAAGCAGCTCATGCAGCTCAATATCAAAAAAACAACCCAATCCAAAAATGGGCAGAGACCTAAATAGACACTTCTCCAAAGAAGATATACAGATTGCCACCAAACACATGAAAGGACGCTCAACATCACTAATCACTGGAGAAATGAAAATCAAAACTACAATGAGGTATCACCTCACACCAGTCAGAATGGCCATCATCAAAAATATCTACAAACAAATGCTGGAGAGGGTGTGGAGAAAAGGGAACCCTCTTGCACTGTTGGTGGGAATGTAAATTGATAGAGCCACTATGGAGAACAGTATGGAGGTTCCTTAAACTAAAAATAGAACTACCATACGACCCAGCAATACCACTACTGGGCATATACCCTGAGAAAACCATAATTCAAAGAGTCATGTACCACAGTGTTCATTGCAGCTCTATTTACAATAGCCAGAACATGGAAGCAACCTACGTGTCCACTGACAGATGAATGGATAAAGAAGCTGTGGCACATATATACAATAGAATATTACTCAGCCATAAAAAAGAATGAAACTGAGTTATTTGTAGTGAGGTGAATGGACCTGGAGACTGTCATACAGAGTGAAGTAAGCCAGAAAAAGGAAAACAAATACCATATGCTAACACATATATATGGAATCTAAAAAAACAAAATGGTCATGAAGAACCTAGGGGCAAGACAGGGATAAAGACGCAGACCTACTAGAGAATGGACTTGAGGACGCAGGGAGGGGGAAGGGTAATCTGGGACAAAGTGAGAGAGTGGCATGGACATATATACACTACCCAACGTAAAATAGATAGCTAGTGGGAAGCCGGTACATAGCACAGGGAGATCAGCTTGGTGCTTTGTGACCACCTAGAGGGGTGGAATAGGGAGGGTGGGAGGGAGGGAGATGCAAGAGGGAAGAGACATGGGGACATATATATATGTATAACTGATTCACTTTGTTATAAAGCAGAAACTGACACACCATTGTAAAGCAATTATACTCTAATAAAGATGTTAAAAATGTAAAAAAAAAATCTGTGGCACATATATACAATGGAATATTACTCAGCCATAAAAAGAAATGAAATTGAGTTATTTGTAGTGAGGTGGATGGACCTAGAGTCTGTCATACAGAGTGAAGTAAGTCAGAAAGAAAAACAAATACCGTCTGCTAACACATAGATAGGGAATCTAAAAAACAATGGTTCTCGGGCTTCCCTAGTGGTGCAGTTGTTGAGAGTCCGCCTGCCGATGCAGGGGACACAGGTTCGTGCCCTGGTCCGGGAAGATCCCACATGCCGCGGAGCGGCTGGGCCCGTGAGCCATGGCCGCTGAGCCTGCGCGTCTGGAGCCTGTGCTCTGCAACGGGAGAGGCCACAACAGTGAGAGGCCCGCATACCGCAAAAAAAAAAAAAAAAAAGAAATGGTTCTGAAGAACCTAGTGGCAGGACAGGAATAAAGACGCAGACGTAGAGAATGGACTTGAGGACACGGGAAGGGTAAGCTGGGACGAAATGAGAGAGTGGCATGGACTTATATATGCTACCAAATGTAAAACAGATAGCTAGTGGGAAGCAGCCCCATAGCACAGGGAGATCAGCTCGGTGCTTTGTGAGCACCTAGAGGGGTGGGATAGGGAAGATGGGAGGGAGATGCCAGAGGGAGGAGATATGGGGATATATGTATATGTATAGCTGATTCTCTTTGTTATAAAGCAGAAACTGAACACACCATTGTAAAGCAATTATATTCCAATAACGATGTTAAAAAAAAAAGAAATGATATCTGAGAGTGCTTTACAAACAGAAAACTATTTTAAAGTATTACTTATGGATAACATCTTTATAATTATCACTATCATTCTCTATCTTGACTGTGATCAATTTCATATTGGTTATAGCCACATAATCTTCCAGTGGGAAAGAACATAAAGTTCACCCAACACTTAGTGTAGACCCGATATCCTGCAAACTCAATTCCTGGGTTCACTCCCACTCTAGCATTTTTGCCCCCAGTCTTCTCTATATTCAAAAAAAAAAAATCACTGTGTTGTAGATAGAGACTTAGTCCTCTATATCCAGAAACTGCCAGGTGTCTACTAACTAGTCCTGGCCTCCTTGGAAACTTAGAGGGGATGTATTCTTTCCTCTCAACCCATGAACTTGCAATCTTCTCAAATACATAAGGTAGGTAGCTTGCTCTTTACTCCTCTGTTGCACTGAGAAGCACGGGTTTGGGAGACCAGAGATCAGGACCAGAAATGAAAAAGAATCAGAATATTCCACAACTTACTAGTTGAGTGACCCTAAACAACTAACTCAGCCTCTCTGTACTTCAATTTCCTCATCTGTACCATGAGCATGATGACAATACCTACCTCACTGGGTCGCTGGGGATGCCTAAACCACTCTGTATCAGGTATGTAGCACAATTTCTGCACAATGTAGACATTTTATATTTTGAAATAGCATTGATTGTTTTTAAAAAATATTTGACTGCAGAATCTCCTCTCATTACCTGCTCAAACAAAATACTAAAATATAAGTTTTATATCTGCCACATTACCTTTTCCCTCCTTCCTACCACTTAGCAACTCCTCCCAGGCTGAGTATCATACACTAGACTTGACCTTACATATAGATATACATATACTTAACTCCTGTCTGGCCCAAAGCATTTCTCCCTACCTTGTAAGTAAGTTGGCCTCAATTCTTGGGTAGTGGAGTCTCTAGTGTGCAACTTTTCCAAATAGTTTGCTTCTCTCACATATTGTTTGATTTATCTATCTTCTCTGTACTTTCAGCCATGTATTGGTGCCCAGCATGGAAAGGGCATATTTTACAAAATGACATATGCCAAAGGCAACTTCAGTATTGAAAGGGGACCTATGTATTTGCCCATTAGCTTTGTAAGTATTATCACATGAGACCAGTTAGCAACATTTTTATTTAGGAACTGTCACTGTAAGAACTAGAAGCACATTTTACACCTCCAGAAATATTAGCCCCTGGGAACTGCAGGAGGTGTTTCCAAGAGGAGAATTTCTGTGTGTTTTAAATGTTCCCTTAAAGCTGGAGAGAAATATTCCTTTTGGATTTACTTTTTAGACAAAGGGATATACAGCCAAAGACATTGAATGTACCTTCCAGAAAAGGTAAATGTTAAAAAAGTTAACAGGGGATAAAATACTAAAGCACATCATTGTAAGAAAGTCAAACATGCAATTCTCATGTGTTTATCCAAGGTAAGAAAAAAGGACTTAAGATTATAAAATATCATTTCTGTATTCTATGGGCATCCTCTGAATTATCAGTGGTAAGCTCAGTACTAAAATCAAGTTTGTTTCTCTATTTAATGAATCAGTCACCTGTTATATATTGATGTTATTTTATAACTCAGGGATAATGGTTTTTAAGGTTTGCATATTTGAATGGTTAGATCAGTTATGATAGAGTAATATAATGCCTATTTTAAAGGATATGAAGGTAGATAATAGACTATACGGATATTTATTTATAAATTAGTGCCCAGTTATGGAAGCAAAACAATGCACAAATACTATATATACAGTCTAAAATATATTCATGTTACTAAAGATTGGAAGTTACAGGAAAAGTTTTGCATTTGACTCTCATAATTCTTTTTATATAGATCACTCTTAGCTGCAGAATTTGTAAGTGAAAAACAATTTGTAACCTCTGCATAAAATTGAAAAATCACAGAGTTCAAAGGAAACGTCAAGGTCATCTCATCAAATATCCCCTTATCTACCTCAAGTCATTGACTATCAATTTTAATACCTTAAATGATATAGGTGATACATGCATATGAGCAGTGAGGCACACACTATATGAAAGAAAATAATTCAGAACCCGTAACAGGAGAAAGCAACTATGTTCTGCTGTCAGGAAGAGATAGATACAGACCCATTTGAGGAAAAATGCAGAAAAAAAAATCCGTAAAACCATGGATGTTGAGTGGCTGTAGGAACTAACTTAACAGAAAAGATCAAAGAAATAATAGGTGCATTCGACTAAATAATGTCTAAGGAGTTGCTGTCTACAGGTATTTGAAAACCCTAGTAAGATGGAAATTACAGGGACGATTTGAAGAGTATCATTAAAAATAATGGGATTAAATTGAGAAAAGGAAAATGTACCTGAATAGAGAAGAAACCCCTGATTTTCAATGGATGAAATCTATTAGACTGGGAAGTAACCTTCAAAGGGAGGCAGCAAAATCTTTCAATGCTCAGCACATGGCAGCATCATACAGGTCAAAGCCCCCAAAACAGAAGCATTGCCCAGGTCCAAGGGTGGATAAAATGGCCTGGGATGTGTTTGATCTCCCTTTTCTGATTCTCTCTTTAGTAACTTCATTTGTCCAAAGTGCTGTCTTTTCATCTTGTCTTTTATTTCTCAACCTATCTGGCAAGGGCTGATGCCCCTCTGTTAATAAACAAGAGAAAACAGGAGTAGAGAAGTCATAAAAATCAAAAGGTAATTTAACTAAAGCTTTTTGTTTTCCCTAAATCTGATTTTCCTTACTCTGCTATAGCAGGCATTTCCCCCTCCCCCGCCATCTAAAAGAAGGATATATATTTGCCATATAAACTACATTTGTGTAATTATTACATCATCATTATTAAAAGCACATGGAAATAATAATCCAGCAAGTACAGAAAGGTACAAAATTAAAAAGGTATGGTTCTTCCCACTCTCCCCTTTCCTCAGAGGCAACCATATTTATACCATTTTTGGTTTTAAATTGTCTGTGGTTGACTCCATAACTCTAAATAATTTGCTTATACCTATGTTTATAAACTTTAAACAGCAGTGACTGCTAACTATTTCCCATATCTATTCTCTTCTTCCACATTAAAAGCATTTTTAGCTGAGCACATATCTTCCCCAATAAAGCCTGTATTTCCCAGTTTTTCTTGCAGATAGGTGAGGTCATATGACTAGTTCTGTGAGGATGTGAGAAGAAGGGATGTGTTTCCATGTCATGCCCTTAAAGTAAAGGAATGTGTCTTCCCCTTTGGGTTTTCCTTAAAATCCATAGCTTGAAATGAATTTATGATGGTTGAGCTAAAGCATTTAGAGGGATAACAAGATGAAGATAGCACAGCAATGTAATCAAAGGAGCCTAGATCCCAGACCCCATCAAACCAACATACCAGCCAGGACCAACTACTTAAACTATTACATGAGAGGGGAAAAAACATTTTGGTATTTCTTCACTCTGGCAGCCTAGCTTGTATTGTAAATAAAAAAGTACTTATTTTGTATCCACCATAAAAGGTGAGAGATTTAACTCACTCCCACTACTATGGGACACTCTAATTTTTGTAAATTACATGTTTTGAATTGTTCTCATTCCTGACATTATAATAATATATTTAATCATTGTTTCTTGATCCATCACCTGTAGATAGTATCTCTTGACTCCCCACTGTATATGTTACCATTTTATACTCCCCACTACTTCTCCTTCTACTGTTAAATTGTATTACATTATAATCTGTTTTCAATTATCATAGTTTTCTATAACCTTGTTTATAGATTTATTGTTTTTCAATTTTTAAAAATCAAACTACCAACCAATATCTCTTATGAAAATAGATGCAAATATCTTCACACTATTAGCAAATTGAATCCAACAACGTGTTTAAAAACTATATATACCACAACAAGCTGGGATTTATCCAAGATATGCCAGGCTGGTTCCACATTCAAAAATCAATGTATTCCATCACATCAACAGGCTAAAAAGGAAAAAGTCACATGATCTTATCAATAAATGATGAAAGGAAGATGGCGGAAGAGTAAGACGCGGAGATCGCCTTCCTCCCCACGGATACACCAGAAATACATCTACACGTGGAACAACTCCTACAGAACACCTACTGAAGGCTGGCAGAAGACCTCAGACCTCCCAAAAGGCAAGAAACTCCCCACGTACCTGGGTAGGGCAAAAGAAAAAAAGAAAAAACAGAGACAAAAGAATAAGGACGGCACCTGCGCCAGTGGGAGGGAGCTGTGAAGGAGGAAAAGTTTCCACACACTAGGAAGCCCCTCCGCGGGCGGAGACTGCGGGAGGCGGAGGGGGGGGCTTCGGGACCGAGGAGTAGTGCACAGCGACGGGTGCGGAGGGCAAAGCGGGGAGATTCCCGCACAGAGGATCGGTGCCGACCGGCACTCACCAGCCCGAGAGGCTTGTCTGCTCACCCGCCCGGGCGGGCGGGGCTGCGAGCTGAAGCTCGGGTTTCGGTTTTGGACGGAGCGCAGGGAGAGGACTGGGGTTGGCGGCTTGAACATAGCCTGAAGGGGTTAGTGCACCACGACTAGCCGGGAGGGAGTTCGGGGAAAAGCCTGCACCTGCCGAAGAGGCAAGAGACTTTTTCTTCCCTCTTTGTTTCCTGGTGCGCGAGGAGAGGGGTTTAAGAGCGCTGCTTAAAGGAACTCCAGAGACGGGCGCGAGCCGCGGCTAAAAGCGCGAACCCCAGAGACGGGCGCGAGCCGCGGCAAAAAGCGCGAACCCCAGAGACGGGCGCGAGCCGTGGCTAAAAGCGCGAACCCCAGAGACGGGCGCGAGCCGCGGCAAAAAGCGCGAACCCCAGAGACGGGCGCGAGCCGCGGCTAAAAGCGCGGACCCCAGAGACGGGCGGGAGACGCTAAGGCTGCTGCTGCCGCCACCAAGGGGCCTGTGTGCGAGCACAGGTCACTCTCCACACCCCTCTTCTGCGGAGCCTGTGCAGCCCGCCACTGCCAGGTTCCCGGGAACCAGGGACAACTTCCCCGGGAGAACGCACGGCGGGCCTTAGGCTGGTGCAACGTCACGCCGGCCTCTGCCGCAACGTCACGCCGCCTCTGACGCCGCAGGCCCACCCCGCACGCAGTGCCCCTCCTTCCCCCCCCTCACCCCCGGCCTGAGTGAGCCTGAGCCCCCGAATCAGCGGCTCCTTAAACCCCGTCCTGTCTGAGCAAAAAACAGACGCCCTCCAGCGACCTACACGCAGAGGCAGGGCCAAATCCAAAGCTGAGCTCCTGTGAGCTGTGAGAACAAAGAAGAGAAAGGGAAATCTTTCCCAGCAGCCTCAGAAGCAGAGGATTAAAGCTCCACAATCAACTTGATATACCCTGCATCTGTGGAATACCTGAATAGACAAGGAATGATCCCAAATTGAAGAGGTGGAATTTAGGAGCGAGATCTATGATTTTTTTTCCCTTCTCCTCTTTTTGTGAATATGTACGTGTATGCTTATGTGTGACATCTTGTCTGTATACTCTTGCTTCCACCATTTGTCCTAGGGCTCTATCCGTCCATGGTTTTTAAAAAAAAAAATTTTTTTTCTCAATAATTAATTTTAATTGTAATAACTTTATTATACTTTACCGTCGTTCCTTCTTTCTTTCTTTCCGTCCTTCCCTCCTTTAGACAACGAATCACCCCAAATTGAGGAGGTGGTCTCTGAGAGCAAGATTTATGATTTTTCCCCCTTTACCTCTTTTTGTGAAGGTGTATGTGTATGCTTCTGTATAAGATTTTCTCTGTATAGCTTTGCTTCCAACATTTGTCCTAAGGTTCTATCCGTCCCTCTTTTTTTTTTTTTTTTTTCTAAATATTTTTTAATTCAATAACTATATTATACTTTATTTTATTTTTACTGTATCTTCTTTCTTTCTGTCTTTTTTCCTTCTTTCCCTCCTTCCTTCCTTCCTTCCTTCCTCCCTCCCTCCCTCCTTTCTTTCCTTCTTTGCTTCTTTCTTCCTTCCTTCCTTTCCTCCTTTCCTTCTTTCTTTCCTCATACTTCTACTAATTCTCTCTACTTTTTCTCCCTTTTATTCTGAGCCGTGTGGATGAAAGGCTCTTGGTGCTCCAGCCAGGAGTCATGGCTCTGCCTCTGAGGTAGCACAGCCAACTTCAGGACACTGGTCAACAAGAGACCTCCCAGCTCCACATAACATTAAACGGCAGAAATCTCCCAGAGACCTACATCTTAACACCAGCACCCAGCTTCACTCAACGACCAGCAAGCCACAGTGCTGGACAACCTATGCCAAACAACTAGCAAAACAGGAACACAACCCCACCCATTAGCAGAGAGGCTGCCTAAAATCATAATAAGGCCACAGACACCCCAAAACACACCACCAGACGTGAACCTGCCCACTAGAGAGACAAGATCCAGCCTCATCCACCACAACACAGGCACTAGTCCCCTCCACCAGGAAGCCTACACAACCCACTGAAACAACCTTAGCCACTGGAGACAGACATCAAAAACAACGGAAACTACGAACGTGCAGCCTGCAAAAAGGAGACCCCAAACACAGTAAGATAAGCAAAATGAGAAGACAGAAAAACACACAGCAGATGAAGGAGCAAGATAAAAATGCACCAGACCTAACAAATGAAGAGGAAATAGGCAGTCTACCTGAAAAAGAATTCAGAATAATGATAGTAAGGATGATCCGAAATCTTGGAAGTAGAATGGACAAAATGCAAGAAGCAGTTAACAAGGACCTAGAAGAAATAAAGATGAAACAAGCAATGATGAACAACGCAATAAATGAAATTAAAAGTACTCTAGATGGGATCAATAACAGAATAACTGAGGCAGAAGAACGGATAAGTGACCTGGAAGATAAAATAGTGGAAATAACTACTGCAGAGCAGAATAAAGAAAAAAGAATGAAAAGAACTGAGGACAGTCTCAGAGACCTCTGGGACAACATTAAACGCACCAACATTCGAATTATAGGGGTTCCAGAAGAAGAAGAGAAAAAGAAAGGGACTGAGAAAATATTTGAAGAGATTATAGTTGAAAACTTCCCTAATATGGGAAAGGAAATAGTTAATCAAGTCCAGGAAGCACAGAGAGTCCCATACAGGATAAATACAAGGAGAAATACGCCAAGACACATATTAATCAAACTGTCAAAAATTAAATACAAAGAAAGCATATTAAAAGCAGCAAGGGAAAAACAGCAAATAACACACAAGGGAATCCCCATAAGGTTAACAGCTGATCTCTCAGCAGAAACCCTACAAGCCAGAAGGGAGTGTCAGGACATACTGAAAGTGATGAAGGAGAAAAACCTGCAACCAAGGCTACTCTACCCAGCAAGGATCTCATTCAGATTTGATGGAGAAATTAAAACCTTTACAGACAAGCAAAAGCTGAGAGAGTTTAGCACCACCAAACCAGCTTTACAGCAAATGCTAAAGGAACTTCTCTAGACAAGGAACACAAGAGAAGGAAAAGACCTATAATAACGAACCCAAAACAATATAGAAAATGGGAATAGGAACATACATATCGATAATTACCTTAAATGTAAATGGACTAAATGCTCCCACCAAAAGACACAGATTGGTTGAATGGATACAAAAACAAGACCCTTATATATGCTGTCTACAAGAGACCCACTTCAGACCTAGAGACACATACAGACTGAAAATAAGGGGATGGAAAAAGATATTCCATGCAAATGGAAACCAAAAGAAAGCTGGAGTAGCAATTCTCATATCAGACAAAATAGACTTTAAAATAAGGACTATTACAAGAGACAAAGAAGGACACTACATAATGATAAAGGGATCGATCCAAGAAGAAGATATAACAATTGTAAATATTTATGCACCCAACATAGGAGCACCTCAATACATAAGGCAAATACTAACAGCCATAAAAGGGGAGATTGACAGTAACACATTCATAGTAGGGGACTTTAACACCCCACTTTCACCCATGGACAGATCATCCAAAATGAAAATAAATAAGGAAACACAAGCTTTAAATGATACATTAAACAAGATGGACTTAATTGATATTTATAGGACACTCCATCCAAAAACAACAGAATACACATTTTTCTCAAGTGCTCATGGAACATTCTCCAGGATAGACCATATCTTGGGTCACAAATCAAGCCTTGGTAAATTTAAGAAAATTGAAATTGTATCAAGTATCTTTTCTGACCACAACGCCATGAGACTAGATATCAATTACAGGAAAAGATCTGTAAAAAATACAAACACATGGAAGCTAAACAATACACTACTTAATAATGAAGTGATCACTGAAGAAATCAAAGAGGAAATAAAAAAATACCTAGAAACAAATGACAATGGAGACACAACGACCCAAAACCTATGGGATGCAGCAAAAGCAGTTCTAAGGGGGAAGTTTATAGCAATACAAGCCCACCTTAAGAAGCAGGAAACATCTCGAATAAACAACCTAACCTTGCACCTCAAGCAATTAGAGAAAGAAGAACAAAAAAACCCCAAAGCTAGCAGAAGGAAAGAAATCATAACAATCAGATCAGAAATAAATGAAAAAGAAATGAAGGAAACGATAGCAAAGATCAATAAAACTAAAAGCTGGTTCTTTGAGAAGATAAACAAAATAGATAAACCACTAGCCAGACTCATCAAGAAAAAAAGGGAGAAGACTCAAATCAATAGAATTAGAAATGAAAAAGGAGAAGTAACAACTGACACTGCAGAAATAAAAAAAATCATAAGAGATTACTACAAGCAACTCTATGCCAATAAAATGGACAATCTGGAAGAAATGGACAAATTCTTAGAAAGGCACAACCTGCCAAGACTGAATCAGGAAGAAATAGAAAATATGAACAGACCAATCACAAGCACTGAAATTGAAACTGTCATTAAAAATCTTCCAACAAACAAAAGCCCAGGACCAGATGGCTTCACAGGTGAATTCTATCAAACGTTTAGAGAAGAGCTAACACCTATCCTTCTCAAACTCTTCCAAAATATAGCAGAGGGAGGAACACTCCCAAATTCCTTCTACGAGGCCACCATCGCCTTGATACCAAAACCAGACAAGGATGTCACAAAGAAAGAAAACTACAGGCCAATATCACTGATGAACATAGATGCAAAAATCCTCAACAAAATACTAGCAAACAGAATCCAACAGCACATTAAAAGGATCATACACCATGATCAAGTGGGGTTTATTCCAGGAATGCAAGGATTCTTCAATATACGCAAATCTATCAATGTGATAAACCATATTAACAAATTGAAAGAGAAAAACCATATGATCATCTCAATAGATGCAGAGAAAGCTTTTGACAAAATTCAACACCCATTTATGCTAAAAACCCTGCAGAAAGTAGGCATAGAGGGAACTTTCCTCAACATAATAAAGGCCATATATGACAAGCCCACAGCAAACATCATCCTCAATGGTGAAAAACTGAAAGCATTTCCACTAAGATCAGGAACAAGACAAGGTTGCCCACTCTCACCACTCTTATTCAACATAGTTTTGGAAGTTTTAGCCACAGCAATCAGAGAAGAAAAGGAAATAAAAGGAATCCAAATCGGAAAAGAAGAAGTAAAGCTGTCACTGTTTGCAGATGACATGATACTATACATAGAGAATCCTAAAGATGCTACCAGAAAACTACTAGAGCTAATCAATGAATTTGGTAAAGTAGCAGGATACAAAGTTAATGCACAGAAATCTCTGGCATTCCTATATACTAATGATGAAAAATCTGAAAGTGAAATCAAGAAAACACTCCCATTTACCATTGCAACAAAAAGAATAAAATATCTAGGAATAAACCTACCTTAGGAGACGAAAGACCTGTATGCAGAAAATTATAAGACACTGATGAAAGAAATTAAAGATGATACAAATAGATGGAGAGATATACCATGTTCTTGGATGGGAAGAATCAACATTGTGAAAATGACTCTACTACCCAAAGCAATCTACAGATTCAATGCAATCCCTATCAAACTACCACTGGCATTTTTCACAGAACTAGAACAAAAAATTTCACAATTTGTATGGAAACACAAAAGACCCCGAATAGCCAAAGCAATCTTGAGAACGAAAAAAGGAGCTGGAGGAATCAGGCTCCCTGACTTCAGACTATACTACAAAGCTACAGTAATCAAGACAGTATGGTACTGGCACAAAAACAGAAATATAGATCAATGGAACAGGATAGAAAGCCCAGCGATAAACCCACGCACATATGGACACCTTATCTTTGATAAAGGTGGCAGGAATGTACAGTGGAGAAAGGACAGCCTCTTCAATAAATGGTGCTGGGAAAACTGGACAGGTACATGTAAAAGTATGAGATTAGATCACTCCCTAACACCATACACAAAAATAAGCTCAAAATGGATTAAAGAGCTAAATGTAAGGCCAGAAACTATCAAACTCTTAGAGGAAAACATAGGCAGAACACTCTATGACATAAATCACAGCAAGATCCTTTCTGACCCACCTCCTAGAGTAATGGAAATAAAAACAAAAATAAACAAATGGGACCTAATGAAACTTCAAAGCTTTTGCACAGCAAAGGAAACCATAATCAAGACCAAAAGACAACCCTCAGAATGGGAGAAAATATTTGCAAATGAAGCAACTGACAAAGGATTAATTTCCAAAATTTACAAGCAGCTCATGCAGCTCAATAACAAAAAAACAAACAACCCAATCCAAAAATGGGCAGAAGACCTAAATAGACATTTCTCCAAAGAAGATATACAGAATGCCAACAAACACATGAAAGAATGCTCAACATCATTAATCATTAGAGAAATGCAAATCAAAACTACAATGAGATATCATCTCACACCAGTCAGAATGGCCATCATCAAAAAATCTAGAAACAATAAATGCTGGAGAGGGTGTGGAGAAAAGGGAACACTCTTGCACTGCTGGTGGGAATGTGAATTGGTTCAGCCACTATGGAGAACAGTATGGAGGTTCCTTAAAAAACTACAACTAGAACTACCATATGACCCAGCAATCCCACTACTGGGCATATACCCTGAGAAAACCAAAATTCAAAAAGAGTCATGTACCAAAATGTTCATTGCAGCTCTATTTACAATAGCCCGGAGATGGAAACAACCTAAGCGCCCATCATCGGATGAATGGATAAAGAAGATGTGGCACATATATACAATGGAATATTACTCAGCCATAAAAAGAAACGAAATTGAGCTATTTGTAATGAGGTGGATAGACCTAGAGTCTGTCATACAGAGTGAAGTAAGTCAGAAAGAAAAAGACAAATACCGTATGCTAACGCATATATATGGAATTTAAGGGGAAAAAAATGTCATGAAGAACCTAGGGGTAAGACAGGAATAAAGACGCAGACCTACTGGAGAACGGACTTGAGGATATGGGGAGGGGGAAGGGTGAGCTTTGACAGGGTGAGAGAGAGTCATGGACATATACACACTAACAAACGTAGTAAGGTAGATAGCTAGGGGGAAGCAGCCGCAAGGCACAGGGATATTAGCTCGGTGCTTTGTGACAGCCTGGAGGGGTGGGATAGGGAGAGTGGGAGGGAGGGAGACGCAAGAGGGAAGACATATGGGAACATATGTATATGTATAACTGATTCACTTTGTTATAAAGCAGAAACTAACACACAATTGTAAAGCAATTATACCCCAATAAAGATGTTTAAAAAAATAAAAAATAAAAAATAAATGATGAAAAAGCATTTGACAAATTCCAACACCTATTCATTATAAAAAAAAAAACTCAGTAAAGTAGGAATAGAGGGTAACTTCCTCAACTTGACAAAGGATGTCTACAAAAAACCTACAGCAAACATTGTTCTTAACGGTAAGAAACTTGAACTTTCGCACAAATATCTGGTAAAAGCAAGGATGTCCCCTCACCACTCCTTTTCAACTCTGTACTGATGCAAAGATTACTGACTAATCCTCCCAGTTCAAAGTCAAAGTGGTTCTCTTTTCACTGACTCCATATATTGCCTAAAATCATGGCACATTTTCAAGTTATTTCATTTTGTTTGTTTTGTCTGTGGGCCAAGACTCTCTTGTGTATAATTTCATTCTTCCAGAAATTGCTAAAGGCCTTTCTATGTCTTATTTATAAAATAAATATGCCTTCTTCACCATGAAATATCATTGGGTATCATAGTTATACCATTTGTTAAATGCAATAAAATGCTTTCAAGTCATGTCAGAGACTGCTAGTTGCCCACCCCAAAATCTGTTCTCTCCCTGGTCCTATTTGAATACAATCTCCCTTGCACCTCGGCTTGGCCAATGACATTTAAGTAGAAGTTGTAGGGTGGGGCTTCCAAGGATTGACTTTACTGGGAGGTACTTTTTTTCCCCCTTTCCCCTATTTCTCTGTTTCATCCTAGAATGCCAATGCAATGGCTAGAACTGCAACCACCATTTGGGAACTTTGAAATGGTACTGTTGATAAAATGCCAGCAACCAACTACCTCAACATTGTGCATAATATGAGAAAAATATTTATGTATTTTAATCACAGTCAGGACTGTCATCATCAGCCAAACACAATTTCCAACTATTATTCTAGGACTACTACACAGTTATCATCCTGGGAATTATTTCTATTGTACTCTTTAGTTTCATGTTTCTTAGATCCTATTTCTACTCTTTTCATTTTGATTGGTGCATAACCACAAAAACTTTTAAATCTTTTTTTGAGAAAATAATTCATGACTAAGCCTTTGCATTTTAAAAAATAAATTGTTCACTCTTATTTAATTTGGCTACGTATTGACTTGTAAATCCAAAATCATCATCCCTCGAACTTTAAGGTATTGTCCACTGTCTTCCAGAATCTTATGTCACTACCTAGAAGTCTCATGCTAATCTTTATCATTTCTTTGTAGATAATCTACTGTGCTTTTTTGTCTCCTTTATAGATACCTTTAGGTCTTCACATAATCCTTGGTAAAACAATATCTTTATGAATATTTGTCTAGATATTTTTCATTTTATCATGCAATGGGCCCTTTCAATCTGTAGAGATTTAGCTTTCTACAACACTTGGAATTTCCTTTTATTTCTTTGCTACTTGTTTTTCTCACCTTCTTTGTTCTTTGGGGAACTCCTAATTAGGTGGTTGCTTGTCCTTGTAGATTGGTCCTTAATGTCTTCTAACTTTCCTCTCATACATTCTACTTCATTTTTTTCCTGACTTCTGAAAGTGTTTTTCAAACATTTTGTTAAAACCCTTATATTGAATTACTTATTTTGGTAACATTTTAAATTTTTCCAAATTATTCCTTGTCTGTGATTGTTCTTTTAAATGAGAAGCCTGTTCTTATTTTACAGATGCACGTCTTATCAAACTCTCTGAAAGAACAAACTAGATTTTTTTTTAAAGTTCTTTTCTCTTCCCTAAACAATATATGCTTCTTCTCAAATCAGATGTTGTTTGCTTATATTGGTCCCTCTCTTCTGGTTAGTTTTCCTATGATTTTTTAAGGCTCTTATTTTTCTAATTTTTTAAAAGAATAGTTGATTAGATAGTTCATAATTCCCTCCACTGTTAGCAGTCCCTATTATGAATGAGTGGACCAAACTACCCATCTTTCTGCTAGCATATCTTTAATCAAAGCCCTTGACTTAGTAAAATTGTCATTATATGAAGATGATGTAATACTCTATTTATAAAACCCTAAATACTCCACAGAAAAACTATTAGAACTGAAATGAATTAAGCAGGTAGCAGGATACAAGATTAATATACAGAAATGTGTTCATTTCTTTACACTAACAATGAAATTTCAGAAAGAGAAAGTTAAAAAAATCCCATTTAAAATTGCATCAAATAATTACCTAGGAATAAACCTAACAAAGGAGGTGAAAGACTTATACATGGAGAACTATAAGACATTGATGAAGGACATCAAAGATGATTCAAGGAAATGGAAAGATATCCCATGCTCTCAGATTGGAAAGAATTATTGTCAAAATGGACAAACTATCCAAAGCAATCTACAGATTTAGTGTGATCCCTATCAAATTATCTATGACATTTTTCACAGAACTAGAATAATACTAAAATTTATATGGAACCATAAAAGACTCAGAATTGCCAAAGAAATCTTGAGGAAAAAGAACAAAGCTGGAGGTATAACCCTCCCAGACTTCGGACAATACTAGAAAGCCACAGTAATCAAAACAGCATGGTACTTGCACAAAAACAGACATGTAGATCAATGGAACAGAACAGAGAGTCCAGAAATAAACCCACACACTTACAGTAAATTAATCTTTGACAAAGGAGGAAAGAATATACAATGGAGAAAAGACAGTCTTCAGCAAGTGGTGCTGGGAAAGCTGGACAGCCTCATGTAAATCAGTGAGGATTGAACATTCCCTCACACCATACACAAAAATAAACTCAAGATGGCTTAAAGACTTAAATATAAGACATGACACCATAAAACTCCCAGAAGAGAACACAGGCAAAACATTCTGACATAAATCGTATCAATGTTTTCTTAGGTCAGTCTCCCAAAGCAAAAGAAATAAAAGCAAAAATAAACAAATGGAACCTAATCAAACATAAGCTTTTGCACAGCAAAGGATACCATAAACAAAAAGACAATCTATGGACTGGGAGAAAATATTTGCAAATGATGTGACCAACGAGTGCTTAATTTCCAAAATACACAAACAGCTCATACCATTCAATATCAAAAAATCCCAAACAACCCAATCCAAAAATGGGCAGAAGACCTAAATAGACATTTCTCCAAAGAAGATATACAGATGGTCAACAGGCACATGAAAAGATGCTCAGCATCGCTAATTATTAGAAAAATGCAAATCAAAATTACAATGAGGTACCACGTCACACCAGTCAGAATGGCTGTCATCAAAAAGTCTACAAATAATAAATGCTGGAGAGGGTGTGGAGAAAAGGGAACCCTCTTGCACTGTCAGTGGGAATGTAAATTGGTGCAGTCACTATGGAAAACAGTATAGCGGTTCCTTAAGCTAAAAATAGAGCTGCCATATGCTCCAACAATCCCACTCCTGGGCATATATCCAGAGAAAACTCTAATTTGAAAAGATACATGCACCCCAGTGTTCACAGCAGCACCATTTACAATAGCCAGGACATAGAAGCAACCTAAATGTCTATCGACAAATGAATGGATAAAGGAGACATGGTACATATATACAATGGAATATACTCAGTCATAAAAAAGAATGAAATAATGCCATTTGCAGCAACATGGATGGACCTAGAGATGATAATACTAAGTGAAGTCAGAGAAAGACAAATATCATATGATATCACTTATATGGGGAATGTAGAAAATAATACCAATAAACTTATTTACAAAACAGAAAGAGATTCACAGACATAAAAAAAACAAACATGGTTACCAAAAGAGAACAGCGAGGGAAGGATAAATTAGGAGTATGGGATTAACAGATTCACACTACCATATATAAATAGGTAAACAACAAGGATTTACTGCATAGCACAGGGAACTATATTCAATATCTTGTAATAACCTATAATGGAAAAGAATCTGAAAAAGAAATTTATATATATACACACATTATAAACAATCACTTTGCTGTACATGTGAAACTAGCACAATATTGTAAATCAACTATACTCTATACTCCAATTTTAAAAAAGGCAAACACAATCCACCAACAAACCAAGAAAAATAACTTATATTCCTCTTCTCACTTTCACTCTCCATATCTGCTGACTCTGGAAAACTGCACTGGGAAGAACAGCTCTCTCCTCTACTTGAACCTTCATGCGTGGGTGCTCTGAGCTTTGTTTTACTCTGATCAGGATCATCTATTAATATGATTTCCTGACCTTTCCATTCTCCCAAAATTCAACACAGTCTTTAGCCACTGATTCCTGATCTCTATCAGAATATCCACTATATTTTTACTAATTTTTCCCATTCTTTTGCTTTTTTAATGTCATTTCAATGGGTTGGGGGAGGGAGAGAAGAGGTGAACGTGTCTTCCATCTCAAATCAGAAATCATAGATCTCTGCTTTAAGAACTTTTCTTAGTATAACCATACTTTTATATCCAGTTATATAATCTAGTGTCTTCAAATATACCAGAAAACATATTTGAAGGATGAACTTATTAATTCAATGAAAGAAAACCAGTTGTTATTTGAAGCTCTTTTACTCTATTAGATATAGTTTATTAAAAGATATTTATATAGATCTTTGTATCATACATATTTTAACTCTTTGTACCATTTAAATATTTCATTCTCACATCTTTCTAAATAGCTTTCCAAGAGCAGACAACAAATTCTCTATACAGCAGCCTACACAAAATTTCCAAAATAGCAGTACAAGCTCAAAATCAGACCAACACTAAAATTGACAGAGGCATTTTTCCTAACATTTACCTCATTAACTCTAAAATTCATTGAGGAATAAATCAATCTGGAAACCTCAGTGAATAGCTATTAAAGCTGCTTCTCTAGACACAGTAATTGGTGAGGTTAGACCTCTGAACTGAAATATCAACAGAAAAAAAGAATTTTTAAAATGTAACTTCACCATGTATTTGGTGAAGGAGGGAACAGGCAATTTGTTTTCTCTGTTTCTTAGACTCCAGTAAGTCAAAGGAGTAAAACTAGCCCATTCTTCCACACTTGAAGAATTCCTTCAAATGACAGGTGATCGTGGGGACTTCCCTGGTGGTCCAGTGGTAAAGAATCCACCTTCCAATACAGTGGACGCGGGTTCGATCCCTGGTCGGGGAACTAAGATCCCACATGCCGCAGGGCAACTAAGCCTGCGTGCCACAACTACTGAACCCACGTGCCTCACAGGCCACGTGCTCTGGAACCTGCGCATCTCAACTAGAGACGATCCTGCGTGCCTTAACAATGATCTGATGCAGCCAAAAATAATAAATAAATCTAAAAAAAATGACAGGTGATTTTTTAAAGCCCCTGGTTGAATTCAGTCAAATTCCCATGTGTGTCTTTATGATGCCATATATCCCACATTTACCTTGAGTGATGATTATAATACCTTGTATAGGTTAAGCTTAGTTCCTAGCCTAAAAGCCAATTATCTGGAGAATGATGATTTAACAATGTGCATATTAAGAAGGAAGCAAGACACAAAAATCACATAAATCGCCAAAAATTAATGAAATATAACTTCAATGTTTTCAGTGGAGGAAGGAAGATGGATTTTTGAAAATGTCATAGTTCAGGTGAACATAGTTAAATTCTAAGAATAGTGACAGTGACACTGAACCACTTGAAAGTACGGAGAAATAGCTGAAATATGAACATCTCAAGGAGTCATTTTAAGAACATCTTGGGTGTGCTGCAAGCATTCTATTCTTATCTAATAAATGGGGAGGGAATCTAAAGATTAGCCACATTAACCTTTGCTGCAAGCAACCTTAATTGCTTTGATTTGTATCTCATTGCGATGTTTCCTGGCTCTGGGTGATGGTTTTAAAGTTTTAACATATCAGCATACCTACAAGAAGAGGATATTGTTTTTAGCCATCTTATTTCTCATAACTGTGTAGCAATTACCAGAAAGTGAATCAATTCATCACACTCTTACACTGAATTAACAGACACTATAGAAAGACTACAGATCCATTTCCATTATTGAAAGAAAAATCTACTTTTATCTGATACAGTCCAATCATTTTCTCTTTGGGGGTCTACTAAGTAGTACCTAGTGAGACAGAAATTATCTTTGATGTTAATGGCCAAAGCATTTCCAATAGGCACTCAAGATAGGAAATGCATCAACATATATGGTATGTAGAAATTTTCCTGCTAAAGATTATTATAGCTCCATTAATCACCCACTATGTAAATAAGGTTGATGAGAAAAAGCAAAAGGGGACTTATTTAGCCTAGACAAACACAGCTCTGTGAAAGAAGGCAATAAGCATTAAATATCACTTCTCAAGAAAGAATTTCATTTATAGAATCACATTCTCCTTTTATTGTAGATGAAATAAAATGCAATGTTTTGAAACATAAAAAATTTAGGTGAGATGTAATTCAATCCCATTGGTATTTAGTAAGGCTATACAGGATAGAGAAGATAACCCTACAGTCAAGGTGCTTTGCAGTTTAAGTGTGTAGAATAGAACAAAGCACCATTGACACAGTTAAAAACAAAAGAAGAGTGTGCGTGTGTGTGTGTGTGTGTGTGTGTTTACTAAGGAGTTGTCAGAAGATTACACAGTTAGCTGGGCATAGGGGATGAACAGAATTTATATTAGTGAAGAGGAAGAACATGAACAGTCCAGGAAGAATGAACAGAATGATGAGATAAAGATATAAGATTGATACCAACCTAAATGGGGATATTCCTTGGGATGTAATGGAAGACATGAGATTGTCTTAAAACTCCCTATAATTTCTAAGGATCTTTATCATGTATGAAAATATATTCATATATGTAATCCCATGTTATCTTATTATTAGAATTATTATGCCCACTTGGTAAATGAGGAAAAGACATTTCAAAGAAGAGAAATTATCTAGCTGAGGCTTCAGTTAGCATGGGCAGAACTAAGACTCAAACTTTTTCTTCTCTAATATGAGATGACCCTATTATGGAAGCTTTGAAAGCTAGGGGGAGGAATTTGATCTTACAACCATGGCTGTCTTGTCACAAATATAAGATGGTTAGGTAGGAAAATGAAGATTTTACTGATATCAGTAATTGTATCTCATCTCCTTCCTTGAAAATATTTAACCATTAGCCAACTTTCTTAATTGACCTAACTTTTGGAAGATTACTGGAAAACTAAACCTTTTGGGAATCGAACTTATTATCTTTTCTCTAAAATCTTACTCTTCCTATTTATTCAATCCAATCAAATCCATAATACCACTATCTTGTTGGCCTTTCAGATACCCAGACTCACCCTTATATTCTCTTTTCTTCACCCAATTTATCTATTTCAATGTGGGTCTCATTGTCTATCACATCATAGTTCACACATATCTACCTTCATATCTGTAGCTATTACAATAGTCCAGGCTCTCACAAATGTGTCCTTGGAATATTCTACTGGTTCCTACTTCTTCCTTACTTTCAGTCTATCTTTCCTCCAGCTGTTATAGTGGGAAGGAAATCTTCCTTACAGAATAATTATATCCTCTAGTTACCGCTATGTTATACTAAATAATAGTTATGATAATAGAATCCTATAATGCAAAGCTACCCTTACATTTCCAATGGGGAAATCATTTATTATGGTCGTTAATAGCATGGTTTTGTAGTCAGAAATACCTGTGATAAAGTATTGGTACTGTCATTTTCTATCTCTATAATCTTGGTAAAGTTATTTAACCTTTCTGAAATGCATCTTGGCCATTAATGAAATTTAAGTATTAACATTCTACATGCCAGACTGCTGGGCGGATTACCTGAGATAATGAAGGTAGAGCACCTACCCTGATACTATTGTACTCAACTTTCAAAGGACACAGAATCTAATATGATCCTCACAAAACTATGAAATAGGCTTCTTATTATCATCATATCAGCTTGATAAATGAAGAACTAGAAAGGCAGAGATGCTTAGTGTCTTACCAAAAGTCACTTTGAAAGCCTTCAATAACACGGTTGGATTAAAAAGTAGCCTTGTGAGAAAAGCCTAAAGATTTCTGAATGGGGAATTGGGTAAATTGTAAAGATCTGCATAGAAAGACGGGTTTATCGTTGTTTTGAGGATAGCAATTCTCACCAAGCACTTAGTATATGCCAGGCATTTGTCTATATATATCATTCAGTCTTCTCAATGACTCTAGGTTTGGGACTATTAGTTTACCCATTTAATGGATGAGAAACTGAGGTTCAGAAACACTAAATAATTTTGGCCAATGGCACACGATTATTGTTTGGTGGAGGGGAGACTTGAACCCAGGTCTATCTCAGCTATTAGGAGGAAGTGTTTGTACATTCTGTGTAAAACACAAATCTCACACAGAATTGTTTCTTCAATATTGCCTGTAACTGCTGAGACAAATAATCCAAAGTAAAAACATACTAATAAATGGTGGCTATAAACATTTATGAAGAAACCCCTGGAAGAAGTTTTTATCCAAAGTGCCATCATAAAGAAGGGAAAAGATCCACAAATCAAGAATTCTTTATCCTTCAATCATTCCTGAGCACATGGACTAAAGACAAACTAATAAGTCAGATCCTGGTCACATACCATCCTTACATGCTTAGACAAATCCAAATAATTATTTGTTCAAATGATGTTGTTTCATCCAAAGGGAAAAACACCAAGTAAGGAGTCATTTGTCATTCTCCAGAATTCCCCTAACATGTGGATAAAGAGCTCCCCAAATATAGAGTCCCCCCGCCCCCATGCTACTGCTTCAAGCTTAGAGAGCCACACAAAGAGGTGCAACCCTTAACTGTCCTTAAATGCCCTTATTTATGGGGAAAAGGAAATTAAGATGGTACCCCATTTAACTGTCCCTCCACACTTGGAAAATAAACATGGGATAAGTAGTTTATTCCTTAAATTTCTGAGCATGTATGATTTTCTAAGAGTTGTTTCTGTACCAACTGTTCCTATATTCTTGGCCAAAACATCCAAGAAGGTATTATTTGCCACCAAGAGTCCCTGATGACTTGGATAAATAACCCCATCTCAAGTGGTGCTTATCCCCACAATGTCACCATGAAGAATTACAAGCACGGAGCAGGGGGCAATTTGTCCCCAAACTGTACCCAAACACATGATGTGACTTGAAACCCTAAATGAGGACTTATTTGTTCTCAGACTCGTTTGTGTAACTTGGTAAAGCAACCACAAATACAATCCAATTTGTCCTCATGTTAGCTAAGTCTTTGGAAAACCACTTGAAATCTGGAGTTGTGACCATAGTCTGTCACTAACACTACCAAGTAAGGCCACATATCCCCCCAGAACATCCCTGTTCAAATGGAGGAACACTCTAAGTAAGGACATATGCATCTTATATCAGTAAACCCTCAGCCAATTCATCCCAAGCAAGGAGTTCTCTGCCCCCAATCAGTACCTACATACACGGAGAAACAATTTAAAAATAAAGACATGTTTGTCCTCAAAACATCACCATACACACGGCCAGGGAACCCTGCATGAGAAATATCTCCTAAATTTGCTTTCATATACAGGGAAAGAGGCTAAGGAGGTGTTCTCTAGCTTGTCAATGAATGCTACGTCAGCAAAACTCCAATTTGGATTTATTCAATTTGTCCCTGAATACACAGGAAAATATTACTTCATAAGGCTGTTCTTGAGTGGAAGAGGTGTTCAAGCTATCCTTACATTCTTGAGCAATGAACCCTAAGTAAAAAGCTATTTGTCCCCAATCTTTGTATTCAATAAACTGCCAGAGAGTTCATTTTTCATGAAGCAGGACAATAAGGTCCAAAATAAAACACACGTATATATATATACACATATCCAAACTCACCTTGTATTGGTTGACAAACATCCACTCATTTGTTTTCCCTGTCAAATATAAATGTTTGTTTCCCCAAATAAATGTAAAAGTTTGGTTTATTCTTCAGGCTAAAAATACCACTTTTCTCCATGTTCAACCCTCTGACGTCAAATGTTTGCTCCTAATGCCAGGGCTAAAGGATCAAGATCCTCCCTCAAATTTTTAAAGACAAAAATCTGCCTTTAATAGATTACCGCTAGTAAAACCTCTTTGCTTGATTGATCTGATTTCTCCAAGTTTCTTGAGGAACAAGAGCCTACACTTCTGGCTCCCCCAAATTAATGTTACATATAATCTACTTACGTAATATGTGATGAAGAAGAAAGTCATCTCTTTAAACCTGGATCAGAAGTTGTCCAGATTAAAGTAACATCTGATATCAACTAACTTAAATTGCCTCCCTCAAAAAGTCCCACTCCAATGAGCAAAACAATATACCAAACTAAGTGAAATATGCATCATCTCTGGAAAATTTTGTCCAGGTGCAACTAGCTTACAGGAAGGGCTACATTCAAAGCAAACACCCGCCTGGGGAATAAATGGAAGAAAACCCTAGCAAAAGCCCACTAACACCTCCAAATTCTGACTGGCAGGCACTGGAGCCAAATATAAGGTGTGGGACAATTGTCGCAGGATAAATCTTAAACCTATATCAGAATGTGTGTATGGAACAGTGTTGATAAAACAGCCACAGAACCCACTCATATCTTGGAATCTTGTGTAAGGGGTGCCATAATTAAAAACGGGGATGCTTTCATAGCTGGCCCATAGCAGGACAGTGTTGCAAAGATATAAAGGAGTGAAAAAAGCTGAAAGCAAATTCAATAAAAAGGAAAATTCATCACCACCTCCCTTTTCCACTCCAGAAGGGAGAAGAGGGTGTAATATAATGAGTCATGATTGTGGAATATACTAGTTTTATATTTCTGTGTAACAAATTACCACAAACTTAGAGATGTAAAAAACGAAAAGAAGAAAGAAATAATTTATCAACTCACAGTTTCCACGGGTAGTGAGTCCAGAACTTGTTAGCTGGGTTCTCTGCACAGGGGTTCATAAGTCTGAAATCAAGCGTTAGCCAGTTGTGCCTTCTTCCTGAGGCTTGACTGGGGAAAGATCAGCTCCCAGGCTCCTTCAGGTTGTTAGCAGAATTATTTCCAGTGTGGTTGTGAGACTGAGGTCCTAGGACACGCTCAGGTCCTTGTTACGTGCCTCCTTCCACAAACCCCCTCACACTTCAAATCTCTCTCACCAGGAAGAGCCCAGAACCTTTTTAAAGTCTTGTGATTAGATCAGGAGCACCTGGGTAACCTCCCTATTTCAGTCAAGCAATTTAGGACTTAAATTACGTCTGCAAAATCCCTTTACAGCAGCACCTGTCTGATTAAATAAGTGGGAGAAGGTGGGTTTACAACAGACATGAGAATCTTTGGGGGCCACCTCAGAATTCTTCCGACTACACTGAAGTAAGTGAAAACCATGATCACCTCCTGCTAATGAGTGGCTCAAACTAAGGCACTTCTCCTTTCATTAGTGATTGAGCACTCCTCATTTCACCTTAAATATGCATTCTCTGTGGAGGCAATATCGCCCCGAAAGGGGTGAAAATTACTTTGGGTATAGGGGAGAAATCTTAGTACAATGGTTTGGGAGCCTCCAAAGCTCTACCTGAAAAACTTTTGTTCGTCGTTATTTAATTTCTCTCATTAGGGAGAAATTTAATGAAAATTAATTTAAATCATTCATTGGACTTAATTAAGTTGACTAATTTTTAAGTTTAATTTATTTTTTCTCTTAGGGGACCAATAATAAAAGAAAGGTTGAGTAGCTCAGCTTTTAGGGATCCCCCTGAGTCTAAATCTTAGACAACTTTTCTATTCTGGTTTCTGGAACTGTCACAGTTGCCTCTGTGGCTTTTCTTCTTTTACAATAGGAGAAAATTTACTTGCTGCCACCAGTACAAAGTGCAGGTGTCATGATAACTTAAACTTACTTAAACATTGGCCAATTAGCTTTCTCATCAGGTGAAATGCTCAATTACATCCTCAGTAGAAGAGTCCAAGAACACACATCAGTATCACTAGAAGCCAAAGGAGTCTAGTCTATCTTTCAACAGTCCATAAAGCAAAAGAAATATCACCTTAACCTTTAAATAATAAATTTGTTTAGCCAGGGATACTAAAATTTAGATGCCCTCTACAAATGTGTCATGAGATTTAAAATTGGTCATATCTTTGACCCAGAAATTTAAATTCTAGAAATCTATTCTAAGGAAATTTTCAGATATGGACAAAGATTTTTGTAGAATTATCTCTATTTCAATATTGCTTACATTAAAAAATATATACACATCAAGAGTGAAAAGGTTCAATAAGTTATATGATATCCATAGGATGACATATTAATCTAACATTTAAAATGATATTTACAAAGATATATAAGGATGTGGGAAAATGCTTAAGATATAATGCTAAGGAAAAATTGAGGACTAAAAATGTAAGTACTGTTTTATCATAATGTTTTATATGCATATACATGGAAATATAAACAAAATGTCAACAGCAATGGGTTTATGGGTAATTTTTATTTTATTTCTTATGTATTTTGTATTTTCCAAATTTCCTATAATGCCAATTTCTTACTTATAGTTAGAAAAAGAAAACTTAAAACAATGAGGAGCCCTAAGCTGAGAAACAATATAACTTCAGCATGCTCATTGAATACAGACTCATGTTATCCAGTTAAATACTTTCTGCTCTTTATTGCTGGCATCCACCAATCGCTATTTCTTCATGAAGAGTGTAGTTCCTAAATCACTGTCTTCCTCTGCACTCCAATGCTTATTAGCATGTCAAGGGCATTCAATATCCAAGATGGTGACCCATGCAACAACTTGGACTCAACTCCTTTTCCTCCTTACTTTACCTCCAACCTACTGAAGACACCCACTCCAATTATTACATTCTGGGTCTTGTTATCTCTGTTAACTGTACCACTTTTGAAACTGTCATTTTAAGCATCCCCCTTTCTAACCTCCTATATTTCCAGCACACTTATTCTAGTAACTCAATGCGACAATACTAACTTCTTTGAAACTTCCACATTATCGAGACACACACACTTTTGCTCAAATCCCATTGATGGATGAAACCAAAAATACATACAAATGGCTAAGAAGTACATGAAAAGGTGCTCAGCATTACTGATCATCAGTGAAATGCAAATCAAAACCACAATGAGGTATCACCTGTTAGAATGGCTATTATCTAACAGGTATCACCTGTTAGAATGGCTATTCTCAAAAAGACAAGAAATAACAGGTGCTGCCTAGGATGTGGAGGAAAGGGAACTCTTGCACATTGTTAGTGGGAATGTAAATTGGTACAACCAGTACAACCAGTATGGAAAATAGTACGGAAAGTTGCCTCAGAATATTTAAAAATGAACTACCATATGATCCAGCAATTCCATTTCTGGGTCTATACCTAAAGGAAATGAAGTCAGTATTTCTAAGAGATATCTGCAGTCCCACATTCATTGCTACAGCCAAGATATGGAATCAAGCTAAGTGTCTACTGACACTTTATACATAAAATTGACCTTATATACATGTATATAAGAATATAATTCAGCCTTAAAAAATAAGGAAATCTTGCCATTTGGGACAACGTGGATGAACCTGGAGGACATTAGGCTAAGTGTAATAAGCCAGACACAGAAAGACACTGAATGATTTCACTTGTATGTGGAATCAAGAAAAATAGTTGAACTCATAGAAGCAGAGAGTAGAATGGTGGTTGCCAGGGGCTGGAGGCTGGGAGAAGTGGGGAGATGTTGGCCAAAGTTTCAGTTATGCAAGATGAATAAGTCCTGGAAATCTGATGTACAGCACGGTAACTGTAGTTAATAATGCTAATGGTACACTTGAAATTTGCTAAGATAGCAGATCTTCAATGGCCTTGCACCACCAACAAAAATAACTATGTGAGGTGATGGATATATTAATTGACTTGATTGTGGTAACCACTTTACAATGTATATGTATATCAAAACATGTACACTGTAACTATGTAAAATTGTTATTCTCAATTATACCTCAACGAAGCTAAACAAAGAAAACTCATTGAGGTCTTTGATAATGTTTAAGACTGTAAAGTGTTCTTGAGATCAAAGAGTTTGATACCTACTGATTTAGACTAACATATGAGTATTTGACAAAAATAAATCAAATTTGGAGCTCTGTTAGCCAGGAGGAAGGGGAGGAATGGCTATTGAATAAGCAAGCAATAGTGTCTGCTTGTCCTAGGCCTTTCCAGCAGCCCCCAGTAACCATTCTTCCCATGTCCAGTTTTTTTTAGCTTCCATCCCCACCCCTATTATCCACATATCAGCCAAAAATCCATCCTCAAAACATAGCTTTGATTATGTTACCAAGAATTGTTTAATGTCTATCCATTACATTTATAATCCAATTCAAACCCCTTTTGGCAGCCCACAAGGCCATGTGTCATCTGACCATTATTTCTGAAGCCATACTGTGTTCTGGTTTAGAGCACACTCTCTACATGGATTAGAGTCCCAGTGCAACACTTTACCAGCTGTGTAATTTTTGCAAGTTACTCAAACTCTTCATGTATTCCTTTCCTCATCGGTAAATGGGGCTAATAATAATAATACCAAATTCACAGGCTTGGTATGAGTATCAATGGAGATAAGCCATAGAAAGTTCTTAGAAGAATTCCTGGCCAAAACGTGCTCTTAGACAATGTTAGCTGCTATTTCCCAATCTCATTTTATGCTGCTCTCCCATTTACTTGTTAGTCCACCCAGACTTAAGCATTCCAAGTTCTTTCCTGTCTCAGAAACCCTTCACATCCTTCCCACTGTTGGACACATAGCTACCTTCTTCTTTGAGGGTGAGGCTTACATGTCAGTCCTTAGGGAGGCTTTCCCTGACTGTGATTTCTACATAAGATCTCTTCTCATCAGCACCCCACCTCTGACTGTTATTCTATCTCACAACGACCTGTTTTTCCCTGGAACTCATCGCAATTTTAAATACTTATTGTTTAATCATTTTCTGTCTCCCCAATTGAACTGTAAGCTCCGTGATGGTAAGCAACATACCCGTGTTCAGCCTGTGTCCACAGTGCCTTGATCAGTGGCTGAAAGTACTCAATAAACACTTCCTGAATGAATATATTGATGAATAAATGGCCACATGATGCAGGTCACAGCCATGATTAGCTGGACTTGCCGGTTTCAAGGGTCAAATATATTAAGGGAAGTCAAATCTATGTCCAACCAACAAAAATTACATATACAATTCAAATGCCAGCTAATGCCCATGATAGGAAATAATGAAAATAAAAGCATGAACTATGACAGCTTCCTCTTTTCAAGTGAAATCATATGCCATTTATATATGAGTGCCTAAGAGTCCTGATCCCTTTTTTCCCCCTTGTTTGAAAGGAAGACTTACCCAATTCAAATGTCTTGAAACTCTGAAATCAAAAATCCTAAAATCTTAGACCTGGATGGAACCCTTAATATCTTTCAGTCCAATACCATCACTTTGCAGGAGAGACTGTATAAAGTCCTAAAGAGGTAAAGTGAATTGTCAAAAATAACACAACTAGAACTGGAACTCAATCCTCCTGAACACTTACACAGTTTCAGAAATTTTCTCATCACCATCCCAGGGTAAATGCAAAGTAAGTTTTCCTTGTGTCATGCTCACCAAAAACCATTATCAAAGGGACACATTTATTTGAACAAATATATTTTGGAATAGATGCTGAAACAGAAACAAGTCATGGATTTCATCATTGATCAGGCCTGCTATGGAAGTCGAGCTTTTGCATACAGAGCTAAAATATCATAATTCCAGATACGCATTGAGGGAAAGCTAAGAATTAGCCTGGTGTATGCAATATGGGCATCAGATAGAAGTAAAGTTTCATGGAGTAAATGAGCTTTAACTTGTCAGTTCTTTTAAATGGCAAATAATCTGGAAAAAACTTAAATATAAGTCTTTTAGGAGTAAAATACAATATTAGCTTTGTATTAGAGTTTGTGCATCTAATACTCTGTTTATTTTGTGAATAAACAGTCTTCAGGAAAACTGAGTGAATCTTAGAAGAAGAAAAAAATGTTGTACCTTCTTTCTCAATAAGTCAGGACTTCATTACATATAGGTCACACCAGCACTGATTATTGAAAACTAGAGATTAACATTCTGTGAACCTCTGAGCTAATCTGTTAGTGAAAGATGCTTCTCTGTATCTATATAAATTGACTTCATATATTTTAGTCTGCTGCTAGTTCTTGGTTCTATATTTGTCTAAATATTTTCATTACTTTAAGAGTAATTATAATACAGAAAGTATATGTGTAAAATGTATAAAAATACACTAAAAGTATATGTATAAAATGTATAAAAATACACTAAAAACACTGGACCTTAAATGTTCAAGAAAAACCATAGCACTATTGGTATTGTGAATGCTAATGCTTTCTGTTCTCATCTATTTTATTACTCCTTGATTCTGTTTGATTTTATGCCATATTTTTGTCCTTTATGGAAAAGGCTATGATTGTTAAAGTGCAATTCCACACCTTGGGTAACCTCCTCCTTTTTTTTTTTTTGCGGTACGCGGGCCTCTCACTGTTGTGGCCTCTCCCGTTGCGGAGCACAGGCTCCGGACACGCAGGCTCATTGGCCATGGCTCATGGGCCCAGCCGCTCCACGGCATGTGGGATCTTCCCGGACCAGGGCACGAACCCGCGTCCCCTGCATCGGCAGGCGGACTCTCAACCACTGCGCGACCAGGGAAGCCCCCCCTCCTACTTTTTAAAGTCTCAGTTTTTTCATCTGAAAAATGGGATAACGATAGTATTGCTTACATTCAAAATGGCTATTATAAAGATTTGATAAGACAATATACATAAAACTTTGAGCACAAGGCATCTACAATGCCTGGCATGTAGGAAGTATCCAACAAAGGTTAACTGTTACTACGACTGGTCGTGGTGATAGAAGTAGTAGTAGTAGTAGTAGTAGTAGCAGCAGCAGCAGTAGTAGTAGTAGGCAATTGTCGGCTATGTAGTCACAGTGTACCTCTTCTTCTCTGCATGGGCTGAGCATAGTTCTGTGTATTCAGGTACAGAAAGGTAGGCAAAGAAATCCTGCTTGTGCCCTGTTCATTGATGGGGTATGTAGAAGGCAAAAGATAATCAGATTTTGACTGTCCCAAGACAGGTCGAAGGCAAATCTTCTCTTCTTTTTCTTTATAACAAATCAATAGAACCAAATTCATTAAAAACTATTAAGTGATAAAAGGATACTAGCTTCTCCTACTAATTCATTTTCACTTCATCTTTCATCTAGAAGGTTGAAGCTAAAATTATTTTCTGGGTCTAGTATCTGGGCAAAGTTAATGTTGAGTGAGCACGATGTATGGCCCTCTGCCAGATTTCCAGGGTAGACATCAAATGAGGAGAAAAGAACCTCCCTTCTGTGACCAATGAAAAATTCTTTTTAAAAGGATGTAGGTGAGAAATTCTCAAAGCTACTGCTGTGTCCCAAGTTTTTGATGCCGAGAGCCTTGAATTAATACAGTGAGACACAGGATGTAAACAGCTTTACTGAGCACAACCTATTGAGCTAAATGTCTACATAAGACTAAGTCAAACTCTCCCTAAGTCTTTTTTCAGGTAAGAAAGTATTAGGTGTGTGCAGAATCTGGTGTAGCATCCAGATGATGTCTTACCCTTGGGTGCAAGCCCTAGGTAGGAGGGAAGGGGGAGGAAGTTGGCTTGGAGACTGTGCTGAGGACACAAGAGGAAAAGTGTTGCAGTTGGACAGCCAGGGTGTGGAGGAGTGGCAGGGAAAGTGGGGGAAGGGGGGAGGATATGAAGACACTGAAGGGAAAATGGATGAAAGGCCTAAGAGAGTGATCTTTTCTCATTCCAGGATAGAAAAATATTGGAAGAAAATGTCACTTAATAGCACTTCCTACAAAAATACAACAATGCGTTTATCAAATCTGTTAGTACACCCACTCCAATAAGAGGCAAACTGAAGGGGAAAAAATGGATGGTGCTGACCAGGAAATATGGATACTGCTGAAGGGGTTCTGCCTGGCCAGCAGTTTTGCCTTTCCAGTATTCTTCATTCTGGAAAAGGTTAGTGGCAGTCTGGGCCCTGCTTTGAATTTGGAGGGATTTGAGTAAGATAGGGGTGCATGTTTCCCAGAAGTGTCCAAACACTTTTTTTTTAAAGGAAATCAGTCCAATCTGCATCTTGACGCCATATGAGACTTCAAAAACCTATTTGCTTTCCTGAATTACTTCATTGAAAATTAACTAAACCACTTTGTAGGAAGATAAACCTTATCCCAAGAGAGGTCTATATCAATTCCATTATAAATATTGCAAATATGTAGACTGACTAACAAAGAAATAAAAGAGAGCATTTCTTTGGTGTTATATTTCTTTCAGTGGCTTTCCATGTGATTCATTAAAGATATTTTTAACTTCTTTTTCCCTCAGTTGAAAAATTACATATATAAATCCTGACTTTGGAATTGCACAAACATGCACAGCTGCTGGTTTAAGCTTATAAAAATACCAAACAAAACAAAACACAACTTGGAATAGAGCCATGGTTAAACCTTTTGTAACTGAATTTGAGGGGGATGGAGGTAGAAATCCATTTCACACAGAAGAAATCATTTTATTCTAGTTATACAGAAAGGACTCCATGATGATATAAATGATTTTCTATGTCATACTGAGAGGGCACATTATTCTTAATCTCATACACTGAGAAGGAAGCCTGATACATTTTTGAGAGCACACTGCCTTGATGCAGGTATTTACTACTCATTAGAAATGATAGCCATCTCATTGTTTAGTGATAATTTGGGAGGTCCTTTTTTGTTTTGTACCTGGAACATCTCCAAATTTATTTCTATTAATTGGCTTTTTGTTAATTTCTGCAATAATCAGAACACAGCCAGTCCTCTCATAAAAGGCCTACTGGCTAGGTTGAACTTTGGAAGAAGAACAAAAATGTTTTGCCTAAGGTCCTGGGTGGAAAGAAGTGGGAACATCAAGTTTCTGAATTATAACTTGGTAACAGGCTACAGCATTTTGTATTCATTCATCATGGCTGAGGCACCAATATCCAGTTTTCTTTTCAATTAGATTTGCTGAAGCAATCCAGCTTCTTGCGCCCATCTATCATGTTGCAAGGTCTATAGTCCAAATGCCCCAAGCATATCTGAATACAGAGGGCCAGAGTTTTCTTCTGTGTGGGGTGGGGGTGGACAGGAAGGTGTCAGGAAGACAAGACTGAAAGAAGAAAATCACCCAGTATGATCATGGACAAGTTCTCCTGTATTTATTCTAGACCTCTTCATAATAAGGCAGCCACCCTTTTTCAAAATTCTGGTGAGTATCGTCCAGTCTCATAAAGAAAGATACATAAGTTGTGAAGGTTAAAGCATCTTACCTACTTCAAAATCCTTGCCAAAAAAAAAGGGATGGGGGTTAGGGGTAGGGGATCTCCCCCAAATAAATTTGGTTTTGAAATAACAAATACACATGGCAAAACTGAAGCTTGTTAATTATTAGGTTCAATTATGTAATCTCACCTAAGGACCTCGATGAATGACAGAAGGTTTGCATCACTGATCTCAAGGTACTAAATGCCAGTAGCTCCTCCCAGGCACTTTGACAACTATATGTCCCCACACACTTCTGAGTATTCACTAGTTGGGCAGTATAGCCTCAATTTGAGAAACACTGGGCCATGTGGTCCACTGTTTCCTTCCTAGAAGTTCCTTGATTGTGTCATTTCTCTTGCCTTGAATGGGTTCTGCATTCTCTCTCCTAGTCTTAGTTTCCACATAAGGTTCAACCTTATTTCCCTTTCCACCACTAAACTCCCAGAAGCTGGTTCACAGTGATCCATCCTCACTCCCATCATCCCTAAACTCTTCTTTTCACTACTGGTTTCGCACTTAGCTTGATGGTGTTTTTCTTGCATGTAAACATCCTACATTCTCTATGAAACTGAGAGTCAACTGAGGGCAGGGGTCTTCCTTGACTCTCCAGCGAGTAGCACAATAGCATGTTTTAGTTTCCCTCATGTGTTGGGCTTTCTCATGACTCTCAGCCTTGGCTTATGCTGTTACTATGCTCTGGAATATCCTTACATATCGTTTTCTACCTTTGAAATCCCTCCTCATACTCAGGATAGAGCTCAGCTGTCACCTTCTTTGGGAAGCCCCTGACCCTAACCCCATGATAGGGACCCTTGTCTGCTTTCTCATGGCGTTCTGCATGTACCTACATCTTAGCACCTGTCACTGTATAATACGTTTGCCTGGTTAAGTAACTTCGTCTCCCCCACTCTAGGGGGTACTCCTTGAGGTGGGGCTTTTATTTTCCAGTCTCTAGCACAGTATCTGTCACAGGTGCCACCGCTTTCAACTTTATAACCTCCATTATGTTGGCTTTGTATGGCAACAGCTCATTTGTTTTCAACTTGGAAAATATGCTAGGGATCCTTTTCCCAATGTCAAAAGGATGATTCTGATGCTTACAAGTAAGATAAAGCTTCATCACTCCCCTATAAAAGTTTTTTTTAGGACTGGAGGATTGTAAGGCATTGAATAAAACGAACATTTCATGATCATCTAACATGAGCCAAGTATTACCATATACACATTATAGTAACACACACTCAAACACATGCAGCCAACAAAAAAACAACAATAAAATGCAACATCTATCCTACTATCTCCCTATTAGACATAAACAGAAAGGGGGGAGGGGGAGAGAGACAGAGACAGAGACAGAGAGAGAAGTTTTAAGGAAATGGCAAATTGGCTCACACAATTGTGGAGGAAGGCAAGTCTGCAATCTGCAAGGCAGATTAGCCAACTGGAGAACCAGGGAAGAGTTCATGTTGCAATTCAAATACAAAGACAGTCTGGAAACAGAATTCCTTTCTTTTCAGGTGGACCTTAGTCTTTTTCTCTTAAAGCCTTCAACTGATTCAACAAGGCTCACTCACATTATGGAGAGTAATTCACTCTAATGATTTAAATGTTAATCTCATCCAAAAAATGACTTCATGGCAACATCTAGAATGGTGTTTCAGCAAATATCTGGGAAGCATGACCTAGCCAAGTAGCCATATAAAATTAACCTTCACACTGGGTAATACCAAAGAGTAAGTGCTCTGGAATATCCTTACAACTTCATTTTTTTATAGGACCTCTTCTTCTAGAAACCACTTTTATTGTTTGACCTTAAAAAAGAAAGATATTGTGAAATGAGTATACAGATTCTGGATCTTCTCTTGGGCTGAGATAAGGACTCTCACTCAGGCAAGGGAGAGAGAGAGAGACACGAGATGGTACCCCTGTGGGTTGGAGCTGGACACAGAATGGGAGAATCCACTTCTGCCCCAACACACACACACGAATTCCTAGAAATCCCAACTTTCTGGGCCTCCTACTCTTCCATTTCCTCTCCCTGCCCAAGGGTCATCTGAAATTTCACAGCCCATTAGGGTATATTTTGAATGTACCTAATACCAGGTGTGAGATGTCTAACAGCCACATATCTCTCCTAGTCATCTCCAAACCTTTAAACTTTGGAAATGTTTTCTCCTCCCCAGCAGAATCTTTGTCTTTCTTCTGTTCCTTCCAGAGTTTAGGTTCACACAAAGGAAGAATGTGTCTAAGGAAAATAAAGAGTCCCTTACCTGCCCTTTCTACCTCCGATATAAATAATGATTATGATAATATGTACCATGGTTTATAATTTGTGTAGATCCAGCATATTTATCCTCTTATATGACCCTCAAAATTTAGGTAGATAGGATAAGAGATATTCTTGTCATTTGGTTTGGACTTCATATATAAAGTTTTAAATAGCAAGTGGGTTGAATACATTATATACTTTTAAGGAGAAAATACATAATCTTTTTGCATCAAATTATTCATATTTTTACTCTCTGAATCATAGGCCTGGAGTAGACACAAATTTGGATGACTTCCCAGGTCACAAAAACTTCCCCAAGGATTATACCTTTGCTGCACCCATGCTCTTCTTTGGAGGAACCATTTCTCCCCCCTTGTCCCAACTTATAGGTGACCCAAATAGGAGCTACCTAACCCCATCTCCAGACCCCCAAGGATTGGGCTAATGCATGGGTGTCTTACCACACTCTTAACCCAGTGATTAGCACAAGAAATAGACATAAACCCCAACATTTAGTCACTGAAATTTTTCAAATTGAAGATTAGAGTTTCATCTTTGGCCAGTTTCATCTCTGCCACAAATATGTAAGAGTGTAAACCCAGAACCTAATATGGACAAAGTTTCAACCATAAAGTGATAGCCAACCTGAATGAACAAAGCTATCACTCAGAGACTAGCAAAGGCATAAGAGGGCCAGAGAAGATAAGAAAATCATGAGAGTGAGGACGCCTGTTCTAGTTCAGTCTCATCCTCCTTCTGCTTAGTCATTGAGCCTTAATTACTTGCTTACTTTCTACCTAAACAAGAAATCAAAGCAGAGAGTTCTCTGAGAAAAAACAAAGCATCTCATCAATTATTTGCATACTATTCTAAGTAATTGAAGATGTTTCCTTTAAAGTTTTAATTGTTGGGGGTTCCAGGGAAGATGGCGGAAGAGTAAGACGCCGAGATCACCTTCCTCCCCACAGATACACCAGAAATACATCTACACGTGGAAAAACTCCTACAGAACACCTACTGAATGCAGGCAGAAGACCTCAAACCTCCCAAAAGGCAAGAAACTCCCCACGTACCTGGGTAAGGCAAAAGAAAAAAAAAAAGAAAAAACAGAGACAAAAGAATAGGAACGGCACCTGCACCAGTGGGAGGGAGCTGTGAAGGAGGAAAGGTTTCCACACACTAGGAAGCCCCTTCCCAGGCGGAGACTGTGGGAGGCGGAGGGGGGGAGCTTCGGAGCCATGGAGGAGAGCACTGCAACAGGGGTGCGGAGGGCAAAGCGGGGAGATTCTCGCACAGAGGATCGGTGCCGACCGGCACTCACCAGCCCGAGAGGCTTGTCTGCTCACCCGCCGGGGCAGGCGGGGCTGGGAGCTGAGGCTCGGGCTTCGGTCGGAGCGCCGGGAGAGGACTGGGGTTGGCGGCGTGAACACAGCCTGCAGGGGGTTAGTGCGCCACGGCTGGCTGGGAGGGAGTCCGGGAAAAAGTCTGGACCTGCCGAAAAGGCAAGAGACTTTTTCTTCCCTCTGTTTCCTGGTGCACGAGGAGAGGGGTTTAAGAGCGCTGCTTAAAGGAGCCCCAGATACGGCGCGAGCCGCGGCTAAAAGCGCGAACCCCAGAGACGGGCGCGAGCCGCGGCTAAAAGCGCAAACCCCAGAGACGGGCGCGAGCCGCGGCTAAAAGCGCAAACCCCAGAGACGGGCGCGAGCCGCGGCTAAAAGCGCGAACCCCAGAGACGGGCGCAAGCCGCAGCTAAAAGCGCGGACCCCAGAGACGGGCGGGAGACGCTAAGGCTGCTGCTGCCGCCACCAAGGGGCCTGTGTGCGAGCACAGGTCACTCTCCACACCCCTCTTCCGCGGAGCCTGTGCAGCCCGCCACTGCCAGGTTCCAGGGATCCAGGGACAACTTCCCCGAGAGAACGCGCGGCGGGCCTCAGGCTGGTGCAACGTCACGCCGGCCTCTGCCGCAAAGTCACGCCGCCTCTGACGCCGCAGGCCCGCCCCGCATGCAGTGCCCCTCCTTCCCCCCCCCACCCCCGGCCTGAGTGAGCCGGAGCCCCCGAATCAGCGGCTCCTTTAAACCCGTCCTCTCTGAGCAAAAAACAGACGCCATCCAGCGACCTACACGCAGAGGCAGGGCCAAATCCAAAGCTGAGCTCCTGTGAGCTGTGAGAACAAAGAAGAGAAAGGAAAATCTCTCCCAGCAGCCTCAGAAGCAGCGGATTAAAGCTCCACAATCAACTTGATATACCCTGCATCTGTGGAATACCTGAATAGACAAGGAATGATCCCAAATTGAAGAGGTGGAATTTAGGAGCGAGATCTATGATTTTTTTCCCTTTTCCTCTTTTTGTGAATGTGTACATGTATGCTTCTGTGTGAGACCTTGTCTGTATACTCTTGCTTCCACCATTTGTCCTAGGGCTCTATCCGTCCATGGATTTTTAAAAAAATTTTTTTTCTTAATAATTAATTTTAATTGTAATAACTTTATTTTACTTTACCTTCATTCTTTCTTTCTTTCTTTCCTTCCTTCCTTGCCTCCTTTAGACAACAAATCACCCCAAATTGAGGAGGTGGTCTCTGAGAGCAAGATTTATGATTTTCCCCCTTTACCTCTTTTTGTGAAGCTGTATGTGTATGCTTCTGTATAAGATTTTCTCTGTATAGCTTTGCTTCCAACATTTGTCCTAAGATTCTATCCGTCCCTTTTTTTTTCTAAATATTTTTAAATTCAATAACTATATTATACTTTATTTTATTTTTACTGTATCTTCTTTCTTTCTGTCTTTTTTCCTTCTTTCCCTCCTTCCTTCCTTCCTTCCTTCCTCCCTCCCTCCCTCCTTTCTTTCCTTCTTTGCTTCTTTCTTCCTTCCTTCCTTTCCTCCTTTCCTTTCTTTCCTCATACTTCTACTAATTCTCTCTACTTTTTCTCCCTTTTATTCTGAGCCGTGTGGATGAAAGGCTCTTGGTGCTCCAGCCAGGAGTCATGGCTCTGCCTCTGAGGTAGCACAGCCAACTTCAGGACACTGGTCAACAAGAGACCTCCCAGCTCCACATAACATTAAACGGCAGAAATCTCCCAGAGACCTACATCTTAACACCAGCACCCAGCTTCACTCAACGACCAGCAAGCCACAGTGCTGGACAACCTATGCCAAACAACTAGCAAAACAGGAACACAACCCCACCCATTAGCAGAGAGGCTGCCTAAAATCATAATAAGGCCACAGACACCCCAAAACACACCACCAGACGTGAACCTGCCCACTAGAGAGACAAGATCCAGCCTCATCCACCACAACACAGGCACTAGTCCCCTCCACCAGGAAGCCTACACAACCCACTGAAACAACCTTAGCCACTGGAGACAGACATCAAAAACAACGGAAACTACGAACGTGCAGCCTGCAAAAAGGAGACCCCAAACACAGTAAGATAAGCAAAATGAGAAGACAGAAAAACACACAGCAGATGAAGGAGCAAGATAAAAATGCACCAGACCTAACAAATGAAGAGGAAATAGGCAGTCTACCTGAAAAAGAATTCAGAATAATGATAGTAAGGATGATCCGAAATCTTGGAAGTAGAATGGACAAAATGCAAGAAACAGTTAACAAGGACCTAGAAGAAATAAAGATGAAACAAGCAACGATGAACAACGCAATAAATGAAATTAAAAGTACTCTAGATGGGATCAATAGCAGAATAACTGAGGCAGAAGAACGGATAAGTGACCTGGAAGATAAAATAGTGGAAATAACTACTGCAGAGCAGAATAAAGAATGAAAAGAACTGAGGACCGTCTCAGAGACTTCTGGGACAACATTAAACGCACCAACATTCGAATTATAGGGGTCCCAGAAGAAAAAGAGAAAAAGAAAGGGACTGAGAAAATCTTTGAAGAGATGATAGTTGAAAATTTCCCTAATATGGGAAAGGAAATAGTTAATCAAGTCCAGGAAGCACAGAGAGTCCCATACAGGATAAATACAAGGAGAAATACGCCAAGACACATATTAATCAAACTGTCAAAAATTAAATACAAAGAAAGCATATTAAAAGCAGCAAGGGAAAAACAACAAATAACACACAAGGGAATCCCCATAAGGTTAACAGCTGATCTCTCAGCAGAAACCCTACAAGCCAGAAGGGAGTGGCAGGACATACTGAAAGTGATGAAGGAGAAAAACCTGCAACCAAGACTACTCTACCCAGCAAGGATCTCATTCAGATTTGATGGAGAAATTAAAACCTTTACAGACAAGCAAAAGCTGAGAGAGTTCAGCACCACCAAACCAGCTTTACAACAAATGCTAAAGGAACTTCTCTAGACAAGAAACACAAGAGAAGGAAAAGACATATAATAACGAACCCAAAACAATATAGAAAATGGGAATAGGAACATACATATCGATAATTACCTTAAATGTAAATGGACTAAATGCTCCCACCAAAAGATACAGATTGGCTGAATGGATACAAAAACAAGACCCTTATATATGCTGTCTACAAGAGACCCACTTCAGACCTAGAGACACATACAGACTGAAAGTAAGGGGATGGAAAAAGATATTCCATGCAAATGGAAACCAAAAGAAAGCTGGAGTAGCAATTCTCATATCAGACAAAATAGACTTTAAAATAAAGACTATTAAAAGAGACAAAGAAGGACACTACATAATGATCAAGGGACCGATCCAAGAAGAAGATATAACAATTATAAATATATATGCACCCAACATAGGAGCACCTCAATACATAAGGCAAATACTAACAGCCATAAAAGGGGAGAACGACAGTAACACATTCATAGTAGGGGACTTTAACACCCCACTTTCACCCATGGACAGATCATCCAAAATGAAAATAAATAAGGAAACACAAGCTTTAAATGATACATTAAACAAGATGGACTTAATTGACATTTATAGGACACTCCATCCAAAAACAAGAGAATACACATTTTTCTCAAGTGCTCATGGAACATTCTCCAGGATAGATCATATCTTGGGTCACAAATCAAGCCTTGGTAAATTTAAGAAAATTGAAATTGTATCAAGTATCTTTTCTGACCACAACGCCATGAGACTAGATATCAATTACAGGAAAAGATCTGTAAAAAATACAAACACATGGAGGCTAAACAATACACTACTTAATAATGAAGTGATCACTGAAGAAATCAAAGAGGAAATAAAAAAATACCTAGAAACAAATGACAATGGAGACACAACGACCCAAAACCTATGGGATGCAGCAAAAGAAGTTCTAAGAGGGAAGTTTATAGCAATACAAGCACACCTTAAGAAGCAGGAAACATCTCGAATAAACAACCTAACCTTGCACCTCAAGCAATTAGAGAAAGAAGAACAAAAAAACCCCAAAGCTAGCAGAAGGAAAGAAATCATGAAAATCAGATCAGAAATAAATGAAAAAGAAATGAAGGAAACGATAGCAAAGATCAATAAAACTAAAAGCTGGTTCTTTGAGAAGATAAACAAAATAGATAAACCACTAGCCAGACTCATCAAGAAAAAAAGGCAGAAGACTCAAATCAATAGAATTAGAAATGAGAAAGGAGAAGTAACAACTGACACTGCAGAAATAAAAAAAATCATGAAAGATTACTACAAGCAACTTTATGCCAATAAAATGGACAATCTGGAAGAAATGGACAAATTCTTAGAAATGCACAACCTGCCAAGACTGAATCAGGAAGAAATAGAAAATATGAACAGACCCATCACAAGCACTGAAATTGAAACTGATTAAAAATCTTCCAACAAACAAAAGCCCAGGACCAGATGGCTTCACAGGCGAATTCTATCAAACATTTAGAGAAGAGCTAACACGTATCCTTCTCAAACTCTTCCAAAATATAGCAGAGGGAGGAAGACGCCCAAATTCCTTCTACAAGGCCAACATCACCTTGATAGCAAAACCAGACAAAGATGTCACAAAGAAAGAAAACTACAGGCCAATATCACTGATGAACATAGATGCAAAAATCCTCAACAAAATACTACCAAACAGAATCCAACAACACATTAAAAGGATCATACACCATGATCAAGTGGGGTTTATTGCAGGGATGCAAGGCGTCTTCAATATACGCAAATCTATCAGTGTGATAAATCATATTAACAAATTGAAGGAGAAAAACCATATGATCATCTCAATAGATGCAGAGAAAGGTTTCAACAAGATTCAACACCCATTTATGTTAAAAACCCTGCAGAAAGTAGGCACAGAGGGAACTTTCCTCAACATAATAAAGGCCATATATGACAAGTCCACAGCGAACATCATCCCCAATGGTGAAAAACTGAAAGCATTTCCACTAAGATCAGGAACAAGACAAGGCTGCCCACTCTCACCACTCTTATTCAACATAGTTTTGGAAGCTTTAGCCACAGCAATCAGAGAAGAAAAGGAAATAAAAGGAATCCAAATTGGAAAAGAAGAAGTAAAGCTGTCACTGTTAGCAGATGACATGATACTATACATAGAGAATCCTAAAGATGCTACCAGAAATCTACTAGAGCTAATCAATGAATTTGGTAAAGTAGCAGGATACAAAATTAATGCACAGAAATCTCTGGCATTCCTGTATACTAATGATGAAAAATCTGAAAGTGAAATCAAGAAAACACTCCCATTTACCATTGCAACAAAAAGAATAAAATATCTAGGAATAAACCTACCTAAGGAGACAAAAGACCTGTATACAGAAAATTATAAGACACTGATGAAAGAAATTAAAGATGATACAAATAGATGGAGAGATATACCATGTTGTTGGATGGGAAGAATCAACATTGTGAAAATGACTCTACTACCCAAAGCAATCTACAGATTCAATGCAATCCCTATCAAACTACCACTGGCATTTTTCACAGAACTAGAATAAAAAATTTCACTATTTGTATGGAAACACAAAAGACCCCGAATAGCCAAAGCAATCTTGAGAACGAAAAACGGAGCTGGAGGAATCAGGCTCCCTGACTTCAGACTATACTACAAAGCTACAGTAATCAAGACAGTATGGTACTGGCACAAAAACAGAAAGATAGATCAATGGAACAGGATAGAAAGCCCAGAGATAAACCCATGCACATATGGTCACCTTATCTTTGATAAAGGAGGCAGGAATGTACAGTGGAGAAAGGACAGCCTCTTCAATAAGTGGTGCTGGGAAAACTGGACAGGTACATGTAAAAGTATGAGATTAGATCACTCCCTAACACCATACACAAAAATAAGCTCAAAATGGATTAAAGACCTAAATGTAAGACCAGACACTATCAAACTCTTAGAGGAAAACATAGGCAGAACACTCTATGACATAAATCACAGCAAGATCCTTTTTCACCCACCTCCTAGAGAAATGGAAATAAAAACAAAAATAAACAAATGGGACCTAATGAAACTTAAAACCTTTTGCACAGCAAAGGAAACCATAAACAAGACCAAAAGACAACCCTCAGAATGGGAGAAAATATTTGCTAATGAAGCAACTGACAGAGGATTAATTTCCAAAATTTACAAGCAGCTCATGCAGCTCAATAACAAAAAAACAAACAACCCAATCCAAAAATGGGCAGAAGACCTAAATAGACATTTCTCTGAAGAAGATATATAGACTGCCAACAAACACATGAAAGAATGCTCAACATCATTAATCATTAGAGAAATGCAAATCAAAACTACAATGAGATATCATCTCACACCAGTCAGAATGGCCATCATCAAAAAATCTAGAAACAATAAATGCTAGAGAGGGTGTGGAGAAAAGGGAACACTGTTGCACTGCTGGTGGGAATGTGAATTGGTTCAGCCACTATGGAGAACAGTATGGAGGTTGCTTAAAAAACTACAACTAGAACTACCATATGACCCAGCAATCCCACTACTGGGCATATACCCTGAGAAAACCAAAATTCAAAAAGAGTCATGTACCAAAATGTTCATTGCAGCTCTATTTACAATAGCCCGGAGATGGAAGCAACCCAAGTGCCCATCATCGGATGAATGGATAAAGAAGATGTGGCACATATATACAATGGAATATTACTCAGCCATAAAAAGAAACGAAATTGAGCTATTTGTAGTGAGGTGGATAGACCTAGAGTCTGTCATACAGAGTGAAGTAAGTCAGAAAGAGAAAGACAAATACCATATGCTAACATGTATTTATGGAATTTAAGAAAAAAATGTCATGAAGAACCTAGGGGTAAGACAGGAATAAAGACACAGACCTACTGCAGAACGGACTTGAGGATATGGGGAGGGGGAAGGGTGAGCTGTGACAGGGCGAGAGAGAGGTATGGACATATATACACTAACAAACGTAAGGTAGATAGCTAGTGGGAAGCAGCCACATGGCACAGGGATATCGGCTCGGTGCTTTGTGACCGCCTGGAGGGGTGGGATAGGGAAGGTGGGAGGGAGGGAGACGCAAGAGGGAAGAGATATGGGAACATATGTATATGTATAACTGATTCACTTTGTTATAAAGCAGAAACTAACACACCATTGTAAAGCAGTTATACCCCAATAAAGATGTTTAAAAAAAAGTTTAATTGTTAATTGATTGAAATTGCATATACACAGCCAGAGGACTTGCCTTCTAAAATTGTTTTAGAAGAACTATATTATTTTACCCTTTCCTATCCAATGTGGATGTGTCCATTAAAATGCCAATTTCTTCACAGGAAAATGTTTTAACTGCATGGAAAATTTCTTAATAAAAACTAAGTTTATTTTATAAAGCACCAAAGTATTTAGTCAATGTAATACTGTTTTTTTAAGTAGTAAATTATAAGGGGAGGTATCTAAATGACAGTGTCTCATAGGAGACATTTAATAGATAACTTTATTTTTTTAAATAAATTGCTTTGATATTATTAACATAATGTTTGTGTGTAATAGTAGACCCCAAGGTTGCTGGAGAATTGGTCATTGGAAGGAAAGATTAATGGTGTGATAACAGAAGTGACTATCAATGACTTATGAAATATGGAGGAAATTTTTCAGGTGGTTTTCTAACTGCGCATTTGTTTTCAATCTAACAAAACATCATCAAAAGCAGTAATACTGGGCTTCCCTGGTGGCGCAGTGGTTGAGAGTCTGCCTGCCAATGCAGGGGACACGGGTTCATGCTCCGGTCCAGGAGGATCCCACATGCCGCGGAGCGGCTAGGCCCATGAGCCATGGCCGCTGAGCCTGCGCATCCGGAGCCTGTGCTCCGCAACATGAGAGGCCACAACAGTGGGAGGCCCGCATACCGCCAAAAAAAAAAAAAAGCAGTAATACTGCCCACCACCACCACCACCATTATATGACTGAGCTGATAGGAGGAGTACAGAGAGAATACAAACAAGAATAGAAAAAGAAGCCATTGTGGAATGTTTTATAGGAAGTGCATTTGTGAAGAGTACACCCCTTTTTATGACAGCATTTTATATATGGTAGAGACAGTAGACAAATTTATAGAAATAGAGTTGAACAGTTGTACAAAGAGACAAAGAATCTTCTGCGAAATCAGTTCTGATACATGGATGTCCATAACAATGAGAACCAGCAAGGAGCATGGAATAGCATGCAGCTGAGAAGAGCATCAGCACACAACACAAATATAAGTTAACTCTATACACTTTACATAATTCTCATTCCAAAATCATACTCTAGAAATAGCTTTGTGGTTTGTATAAAGTTGCAATTTAAAGAAATTCTCCAGGTAATGTTAAAGATAGGGGTATGGACTGGTTGGATACTAACTAAAAGTAAGAGTTAAGACTTTGATGTCCAGAGAGGGCAGACCAGGTACACAGCTAGGCAGTACTGATTACTGGTACCTGGCCTCAGCAAAGCCCTATCTGCAGGTTCTGCATGTTATTACTCATAATTCAGTAAAAGAATGCTTTATTTTAAGATTAAAATTAAATCTTCACTTGATAAATTCATTATTTTCACCTGCTTTCCAATCAATTCCAACAACTTGGTTTACTAGCTGTTTGTGAGGACTTCCCACAGCAAAGGGCCTATGTACAATATAGTTTTTATTGTTTTGCTAGACTCATGGGAAGTAAGGGAAATATCCAAAGAGTCAGGAAGAGTAAATGGAAAAAATGTGAGCTGAAACCTAATCAAAGAGCAATGAGCAAATACAAAAGATCTCGGGTTATCAGCAAGGGAAGTAGAAAAGGATAAATGAACCTGATTAAATTGAGGGACTTAGTAGGGGCCTAGAGTGGTGCCAGTTTTAGAGTGGCATGGCCCACGGTGATGGCAGAAACAATGCAAATTATATCTGGAAGAAAGCTTCCTCAACAATGACGAAAGAAAACAAAGACCTAAATAAAGACATACTATATTCATAGATTGGAAGAATCAAAATAGTAAAGATGTTGATTCTCACAAATTTGATACAGTATGGCTGAATGCTTTCCAAAATTAATGACAGACACAAAACCACAAATCCAGGAAGCTCACATAATACCAAGTAGGATAAATTTAAAAAAATAAAATAAGGCTACACTTAAGCATATCATATTCAAACTAGAGAAAATCAAAGATAAAAGAAAATTTTGAAAGAAGCTGGATGGCCTGGGTGTGACAGGGAGTCAAGACACCTTGCCTGTAGAGAAACAAGGGTAAGAATTACATAGGACTCCCCTACAAAACTGTGCAGGCAAGAAGAGAGTAGTATGAAATATTTAACGTGTTGAAAGAAAAAAGTACCAACTTAAAATTCTGTATTCAGTGAAATTATCAATTAGAAGTGAAGAAAACATAAAGACTTCTTATACAAACAAAAACTAAAGGAAATTGCTACCAGTGGGCCTGCCTTGCAATGCATGTTAAAACAAGTTCTTCAGTGAGAAAGAAAATGATAGTCAGAAAATCAGCTCTACATAAAGAAAGGAGGACCAGTAGAGAAGGAATAAATTAAAGTAAAATAAAATATTTTATTTTTCTTATTCTTAGTTGATCTAATCAATAATTGTTGGGTCCAGATAATGATAACAACAATGCATTGGTTGATTATAGCTTATGTATAAGTTAAGTGAATGACAGCAATATTTAAAGGGACAAAAGGGAGGAACTAGGAATATTCTGTTATAAAATACCTGTATTACTCATGAAGAGGTACAGTGCTATTTGAATGTGGACTTACATTAGCTGCAAATGTGTATTGCAAATGCTAAAAATAATTTTTAAAGTACAAATGATAGAAAAAGAGGAGGGAAAACTGAATCATAAAATTCTCAGTTAAAACCAGGGAAGGCAGAAAAATAGGGGGAATAGGGGGAAAAATAGGGGGAAAAAGAAAACAAATACTACAAATGGAAAACAGTTATATGTTTATAACAGTTATAGGCCAGGTACCAGTAATCAGTACTGCCTAGCTGTGTACCTGGTCTGCCCTCTCTGGACATCAAAGTCTTAACTCTTACTTTTAACAGCTAAAACAGTTACAAATATGATAGCTAAATATGATAGCTAATAATCCAACATTATCAATAATTACTTTCAATGTAAATGGTTTAAATAAACAACTGTAGAGAGAGAGAGAGAGACTGACAGTGAATTAAAAAATTAAAAACTAAGATCCAACTATAGGTTGTCTACAAGAAACCTATTTTAGTTTAATGACACAGATAAATTAAAAGTAAAGGGATGGATGGGCGTTCAAGATGGTGGAAGAGTAAGATGCGGAGATCACCTTCCTCCCCACAAGTACATCAGAAATATATTTCCATGTGGAACAACTCCTACAGAACACCTACCGAACCCCAGCAGAAGACCTCAGACTTCCCAAAAGGAAAGAAACTCCCCATGTACCTGTGTAAGGCAAAAGAAAAAGGAAAAAACAGAGACAAAAGAATACGGATGGGACCTGCACCAGTGGGAGGGAGCTGTGAAGGAGGAAAGGTTTCCACACACTAGGAAGCCCCTTCGCGGGCAGAGACTGCGGGTGGAGAGGTGGGATAGCTTCGCAGCCACAGAGAAGAGCGCAGCCACAGGGGTGCAGAGGGCAAAGTGGAGAGATTCTTGCACAGAGGACCAGTGTCGACCAGCACTCACCAGCCCGCGACGCTTCTCTGCTCAGCCGCTGGGATGGGCGGAGGCTGGGAGCTGAGGTTCCAGATTCAGTGCATCTCAGGGAGAGGACTGGAATTGGCGGCGTGAACACAGCCTAGAGGGGTTAGTGCGCCACCGCTAGCTGGGAGGGAGTCCGGGAAAAAGTCTGGAGCTACCGAAGAGGCAAGAGACTTTTTCTTGCCTCTTTTTTTCCTGGTGCGTGAGGAGAGGGGATTCAGAGTGCCGCGTAAAGGGGCTCCAGAGATGGGCGTGAGCCACAGCTATCAGCGTGGACCCCAGAGATGGGCATGAGACACTAAGGCTGCTGCTGCCGCCACCAAGAAGGCTATGTGCGAGCAAAGGTCACTCTCCACACCACCCCTCCCAGGAGCCTGTGAAGCCCACCAATGCCAGGGTCCCGTGATCCAGGGAAAGCTTCCCCAGGGGAACGCACAGTGAGCCTCAGGCTGGTTCAATGTCTCGCCGGCCTCTGCCGCTGCAGGCTTGCCCTGCATCCGTACCCCTCCCTCCCCCCGGCCTGAGTGAGCCAGAGCCCCCGATTCAGCTGCTCCTTTAACCCCATCCTCTCAGAGTGAAGAACAGTCACCCTCAGGCAACCTACAGATAGAGGCAGGGCCAAATCCAAAGCTGAACCCCGGGAGCTATGCGAAAAAAGAAGACAAAGGAAAGTTTCTCCCAGCAGCCTCAGGAGCAGCAGATTAAATCTCCACAATCAACTTGATGTACCCTGCATCTGTGGAATACCTGAATACACAAGGAATCATCCCAAATAGAAGGGGTGGACCTTGGGAGCAACGATATATTTATTTTTTTCCCTTTTTCCCTTTTAGTGAGTGTATATGTATATCCTTCAGAGTGTAATTTTGTCTGTATAGCTTTGCTTTTACCATTTATCCTAGGATTCTGTATCTCCGTTCTTTTTTGTTTGTTTGTTTTATTACTTTTAAAATCTTTTCCTTAATAATTACTTTCTTTTTTTATTTTAATAACTTTATTTTATTGTGTTTTACTTTATTTTCTTTATCTTCTTCTTTCTTTCTTTCTTTCTTTTCTCCCTTTCATTCTGACCCGTGTGGATGACAGCCTCTTGGTGCTCCAGCCAGGAATCAGTGCTGTGGCTCTGAGGTGGAAGAGTCAAGTTCAGGACAATGGTCCACAAGAGACCTCCCAGCTCCACGTAATATCAAACAGCAGAAATCTCCCAGGGATTTCCATCTGAATGCCAAGACCCAGCTCCACTCAATGACCAGCAAGCTACAGTGCTGGACACCCTATGCCAAAAAAGTAGCAAGACAGGAACACAACCCCACCCATTAGCAGAGAGGCTGCCTAAAATCATATTAAGGCCACAGACACCCCAAAACATACCACAAGACGTGGACCTCCCCACCAGAAAAACATGATCCAGCCTCATTCACCAGAACACAGGCACTAGTCCCCTCCACCAGGAAGCCTACACAACCCACTGAACCAACCTTAGCCACTGGGGACAGACACCAGAAACAAGGGGAACTATGAACCTGCAGCCTGCAAAATGGAGACCCCAAAGACAGTAAGTTAAGCAAAATGAGAAGACAGAGAAACACACAGCAGATAAAGGAGCAAGGCAAAAGCCCACCAGACCTAACAAATGAAGAGGAAATAGGCAGTCTACCAGAAAAAGAATTCAGAATAATGATAGTAAAGATGATCCAAAATCTTGGAAATAGAATGGAGAAAATATAAGAAACGTTTAACAAGGACCTACAAGAACTAAAGAGCAAACAAACAGTGATGAACAACACAATAGATGAAATTAAAAGTTCTCTAGAAGGGATCAATAGCAAAATAATTGATGCAGAAAAATGGATAAGTGACCTGGAAGATAAAATAGTGGAAATAACTAATGCAGAGCAGAAAAAAGAAAAAAGAATGAAAAGAATTAAGGACAGTCTCAGAGATCTCTGGGACAACATTAAATGCACCAACATTCGAATTATAGGGGTCCAAGAAGAAGAAGAGAAAAACAAAGGGAATGAGAAAATATTTGGAGAGATTATAGTTGAAAACATCCCTAATATGGGAAAAGAAATAGTGAATCAAGTCAAGGAAGGTCAGAGAGTCCCATACAGGATAAATCCAAGGAGAAATATGCCAAGACACATATTAATCAAACAACCAAAAATTAAATACAAAGAAAAAATATTAAAAGCAGCAAGGGAAAAACAAATAACACACAAGGGAATCCCCATAAGGTTACAGCTGATCTCTCAGCAGAAACACTGCAAGCCAGAAGGGAGTGGCAGGACATATTTAAAGTGATGAAGGAGAAAAACTTACAACCAAGATTACTCTACCTGGCAAGGATCTCATTCAAATTTGATGGAGAAATGAAAACCTTTAAAGACAAGCAAAAGCTAAGAGAATTCAGCATCACCAAACCAGCTTTACAACAAATGCTAAAGCAACCTCTCTAGGTGGGAAACACAAGAGAAGGAAAAGACCTACAATGACAAACCCAAAACAATTAAGAAAATGGTAATAGGAACATACATATCCATAACTCCCTTAAATGTAAATGGAATAAATGCTCCAACCAAAAGACACAGACTGGCTGAATGGATACAAAAACAAGACCCTTATATATGCTGTCTACAAGAGACCCACTTCAGACCTAGGGACACATACAGACTGAAACTGAGGGGATGGAAAAAGATATTCCATGCAGATGGAAACCAAAAGAAAGCTGGAGTAGCAATTCTCATATCAGAAAAAATAGACTTTAAAATAAAGACTATTAGAAGAGACAAAGAAGGACACTACATAATGATCAAGGGATCAATCCAAGAAGAAGATATAACAATTGTAAATATTTATGCACCCAACGTAGGAACACCTCAATACATAAGGATAATGCTCACAGCCATAAAAAGAGAAATCGACAGTAACACAATCATAGTAGGGGACTTTAACACCCCACTTTCACCAATGGGCAGATCATCCAAAATGAAAATAATTGACTAAACACAAGTTTTAAATGATACATTAAACAAAATGGACTTAATTGATATTTATAGGACATTCCATCCAAAAACAACAAAATACACATTCTTCTCAAGTGCCTATTGAACATTCTCCAGGATAGATCATATCTTGGGTCATATATCAGGCCTTGGTAAATTTAAGAAAAATGAAATCATATCAAGTATCTTTTCGGACCACAACGCTATGAGACTAGATATCAATTACAGGAGAAAATCTGTAAAAAATACAAATATATGGAGGCAAAACAATACACTGCTTAATAACCGAAAGATCACTGAAGAAATCAAAGAGGAAATCAGAAAATACCTAGAAACAAATGACAATGAAAACATGACAACCCAAAACGTATGGGATGCAGCAAAAGCACTTCTAAGAGGGAACATTATAGCAATACAATCCTAACTTAAGAAACAAGAAACATCTCAAATAAACAATCTATCCTTACTCCTAAACCAATTAGAGAAAGAAGAACCAAAAAAACCCCAAAGTTAGCAGAAGAAATCATAAAGATCAGATCAGAAATAAATGAAAAAGAAATGAAGGAAACCATAGCAAAGATCAATAAAACTAAAAGCTGGTTCTTTGAGAAGATAAACAAAATTGATAAACCACTAGCCAGACTCATCAAGAAGAAAGAGGGAAAAGACTCAAATCAATACAATTAGAAATGAAAAAGGAGAAGTAACAACTGACACTGTGGAAATACAAAGGATCATGAGAGATTACTACAAGCAACTCTATGCGAATAAAATGGGCAACCTGGAAGAAATGGACAAATTCTTAGAAATGCACAACCTTCTGAGACTGAACAGGAAAGAAATAGAAAATATGAACAGACCAATCACAAGCACTGAAATTGAAACTGTGATTAAAAATCTTCCAACAAACAAAAGCCCAGGCCCAGAGGGCTTCACAGGCGAATTCTGTCAAACATTTAGAGAAGAGTTAACACCTATCCTTCTCAAACTCTTCCAAAATATAGCAGAGGGAGGAACACTCCCAAAGTCATTCTCCAAGGCCACCATCACCCTGATACCAAAACCAGGCAAAGACGTCACAAAGAAAGAAAACTACAGGCCAATATCACTGATGAACATAGATGCAAAAATCCTCAACAAAATACTAGCAAACAGAATCCAACAGCACATTAAGAGGATCATACACCATGATCAAGTGGGGTTTATCCCAGGAATGCAAGGATTCTTCAATATATGCAAATCAATCAATGTGATACACCACATTAACAAATTGAAGGCGAAAAACCACATGATCATCTCAATAGATGCAGAGAAAGGTTTCAACAAAATTCAACACCTATTTATGGTAAATACCCTCCAGAAAGTAGGCATAGACTGAACTTTCCTCAACATAATAAAGGCCATATATGAGAAACCCACAGCCAACATCATCCTGACGGTGAAAAGCTGAAACCATTTCCACTAAGATCAGGAACAAGACAAGGTTGCCCACTCTCACCACTCTTATTCAACATAGTTTTGGAAGTTTTAGCCACAGCAATCGGAGAAGAAAAAGAAATAAAAGTAATCCAAATCAGAAAAGAAGAAGTAAAGCTGTCATTGATTTCAGATAACATGACACCATACATAGAGAATTCTAAAGATGCTACCAGAGAATTACTAGTGCTAACCAATGAATTTGGTAAAGTAGCAGGATACAAAATGAATGCACAGAAATCTCTGGCATTCCTGTATACTAATGATGAAAAATCTGAAAATGAAATTTAAAAACACTCCCATTTACCACTGCAACAAAAAGAATAAAATATCTAGGAATAAACCTACCTGACAACTGACCTGTATGCAGAAAATTATAAGACACTGATGAAAGAAATTAAAGATGATACAAATAGATGGAGAGATATACCATGTTCTTGGATGGGAAGAATCAACATTGTGAAAATGACTCTACTACCCAAAGCAATCTATAGATTCAATGCAATCCCTACCAAACTACCACTGGCATTTTTCACAGAACTAGAACAAAAAATTTCACAATTTGTATGGAAACACAAAAGACCCCAAATAGGCAAAACAATCTTGAGAAAGAAAAATGGAGCTGGAGGAATCAGGCTCCCTGACTTCAGACTATACTACAAAGCTACAGTAATCAAGACAGTATGGTACTGGCACAAAAACAGAAATATAGATCAATGGAACAGGATAGAAAGCCCAGAGATAAACCCACGGACATATGGTCACCTTACCTTTGATAAAGGAGGCAAGGATACACACTGGAAACTACAGCCTCTTCAATAAGTGGTGCTGGGAAAACTGGACAGGTACATGTAAAAGAATGAAATTAGAACACTCCCTAACACCATACACAAAAATAAACTCAAAATGGATTAAAGGGGCTTCCCTGGTGGTGCAGTGGTTGAGAGTCCACTTGCCGATGTAGGGGACACGAGTTCGTGGCCTGGACCGGGAAGATCCCACATGCCACGGAGTGGCTGGGCCTGTGAGCCATGGCCGCTGAGCCTGTGCGTCCGGAGCTTGTGCTCCACAATGGGAGAGACCACAGCAGTGAGAGGCCTACGTTCCGCAAAAAAAAAAAAAAGGATTAAAGACCTAAATGTAAGGCCAGGCACTATCAAACTCTTAGAGGAAAACATAGGCAGAACACTCTATGACATAAATCACAGCAAGATCCTTTTTCACCCATCTCCTAGAGAAATGGAAATAAAAACAAAAATAGAGAAAAGGGACCTAATGAAACTTAAAAGCTTTTGCATAGAAAAGGAAACCATAAACAAGATTAAAAGACAACCCTCAAAATGGGAGAAAATATTTGCAAATGAAGCAACTGACAAAGGATTAATCTCCAAAATTTACAAGCAGCTCATGCAGCTCAATATCAGAAAAACAAACAACCCAATCCAAAAATGGGCAGAATACCTAAATAGATATTTCTCCAAAGAAGATAAACAGATTGTCAACAAACACATGAAAGTATGCTGAACATCATTAATCATTAGAGAATTGCAAATCAAAACTACAATGCAATATCATCTCACAGTGGTCAGAATGGCCATCATCAAAAAATCTACAAACAATAAATGCTGTAGAGGGTTTGGAGAGAAGGGAACCCTCTTGCACTGCTGGTGGGAATGTAAATTGATACAGCCACTATGGAAAACAGTATGGAGGTTCCTTTAAAACTAAAAATAGAACTACCATACGACCCAGCAATCCCACTACTGGGCATATACCCTGAGAAAACCATAATTCAAAAAAAGCCATGTACCAAAATGTTCATTGCAGGTCTATTTACAATAGCCAGGACATGGAAGCAACCTAAGTGTCCATCAACAGATGAATGGGTAAAGAAGATGTGGCACATATATATGATGGAATATTACTCAGCCATAAAAAGAAACGAAATTGAGTTATTTGTAGTGAGGTGGATGGACCTAGAGTCTGTCATACAGAGTGAAGTAAATCAGAAAGAGAAAAATACCGTATGCTAACACATATATATGGAATCTAAAAAAAAAAACAAAAAAAAGGTTATGAAGAACCTAGGGGCAAGAAGGGAATAAAGAAGCAGACCTACCAGAGAATGGACTTGAGGTGGAGTTGAGGATACGGGGAAGGGGAGGGTAAGCTAGGACAAAGTGAGTGAGTGGCATGGACATATATACACTACCAAACGTAAAATAGATAGCTAGTGGGAAGCAGCCACATAGCACAGGGAGATCAGCTCGGTGCTTTGTGACCACCTACAGTGGTGCGATAGGGAGTGTGGGAGGGAGGGAGATGCAAGAGGGAAGAGATATGGGGACACATGTATATGTATAACTGATTCACTTTGTTATAAAGCAGAAACTAACACACTATTGCAAAGCAATTATACTCCAATAAAGATGTTAAAAAAAAAGTAAAGGGATGTATAAAGATATACTATGCTAACAATAATCAAATGAAAACTGGAGTACCTATATTAATTCCAGACAAAGCATACTGCAGTAAAAGGAATATTATCAGGGATTAAGAGTGATATTACATAATAATATTGATAATATAATCAATTCTCCAAGAAGACATGACAATTCTTAATATGTATGTGACTAACAAAAAAGTGTTAAAATATGTGGGGTACAAACTAATAGAAATGTAAAGAGAAATAGATAAATCCATTATTTTCAGTGGAGACTTTACACCCCTCTGTCAGTAATTCACAATTCCAGCAAGCAGAAAATTAGTAAGCATATAGTTGAATGGAAGAGTACCATAAATCAACAGTTTCTAATTGACACTTATAGACTACTTCATCCAACAGCAGAACACACATTTTTTTGAAACTCATGTGGGACATTCACCCATATATACCACACAGTAGGCCATAAAACACATCTTGACAAACTTAAAAGAATAGAAATCATATAAAGTATGCTCTCAGACAGTGGTGGAATTTAAACTAGAAACCAGTAACAGAAAGATAGCTGGGAAATGTCAAGATATTTGGAGGTTAAACAATCCACTTCTAAATAATACATGGGTCAAAAAAGAAGTTGCAAGGGAAATTTTTTAAATGTATTGAACTAAATGAAAATACAACTATTTACAATTGTGGGATGCATTAAAGCAGTGCTTAGTGGGACCAAACTATTGGGTCATTGAGGGCATTGTATAGCACTGAATTCATATATTAGAAAAGAAGAAGTATATAAAATCATTAACCTAAACTTCCACCACAGGAAACTAGAAAAAGAAGAGCAATGTAAACCAACAGCAGGCAAAAGAAAAAAATAACAGAGCAGAAATCAATGAAATTGAAAATGGGAAAACAGTAGAGGAAACCAACCAAACCAAAAGCTTGTTCTTTGAAAAGATAAATGAAATTCATAAACCTCCAGCCAGGCTAACCAAGTAAAAAAGAGAATACACAGTTACTAATATCAGAATTGAAAGAAGGATCATCACCAATGATCCCAGGGACATTAAAAGAATAGTAATGGAATATAATGAACAACTCTATACCCACAAATTTGATAACTTAGATGAAATAGGCCAATTCCTTGGCCTATCTATCACAATCTAACAAAACTCACAGAAGGATAATTAGATAATCTCAATAAGCCTATATTTATTAAATAAATTGAATCAATAACTAATAACCCTCCAAAAAAGGAAAGCACCACTCTTAGATGATTTCACTGGTGAATTTTATCATTTAAGCAAGAAATGACACCAATTCTCTACAATATCTTCCAGAAAATAGAACCCCAAAGGACCTTGTTCTAACTCATTCTATGAGGCTGGCATTACAAGTATACCAGAAACAGATAAAACATTATAATAAAGGAAAACTATAGACCAATATCTTTCTTAAACATAAAGGCAAAAATCTTCAAAAATATTAGCAAATTAAATCCAACAATGTATAAAAAGAATTATACATCAGGACCAAATGGGGTCTTTTCCTGGTATGCAAGGCTAGTTTAACATTCAAAAATCAAATAATAATAAAATCTATCACATTAACAGGCTAAAGAAGAAAATTCATATGATCATATCAGTAGTTTCATAAAAAGAACTAGACAAAATTCAACCTCTATCCTTGATTAAAAGCTCAAAGCAAGCTAGGAATGAGGGGAACATCTTCACCTTAAGAAAGAACATCTACAAAAAAACCCTACAGCTAACAGCATACTTAACAGTGAGAAACTATATAATTTCTCCCTAAGATTAGAAACAAGATAAGTATGTCTCCCGTCATTACTCCTATTCAACATTTTAGTGCAACTTCTAGCTGATGCAATAAGACAAGAAAAAGAAATTAAATGTATACAGATTGGGAACAAAGAAATAAAACTGTCTCTGTTTGCCAATGACATGATTGTTTATATGAGAAAATCTCAAATAACAAGAAAATTTAAAAACCTCCTGAAACTAATAAACAATTATAGCAATGTTGCAGGATACAAAATTAATAAATAAAACTCAATTGCTTTCTCATTTATCAGCAGTAAAAAATTGAAAATTTAAATTACAAGCTCAATACCATTTGTATTAGCAACAACAAAAAAGAAATACTTAGGTATAATAAGATATGTACAGTTTCTATATGAAGAAAACTAAAAACTATGGGGGAAAAATCTAAGATCTAAAAAATGAAGACAAAGTGCATGTTCATGGATAGGAAGACTTAATATTGTTAAGATGTCAGCTTTTTCCAACTTCATCTGTAAATTCAATGCAATCTCATTCAAAATCCCAGCAAGTAATTTTGTGGATGTTAACAAACTAATTCTAAAGTTTATACCAAAATCAGAAGACTCAGAATAGCCAAGTGAATACTCAGGAAGAACAGAGTCAGTAGACTCACACTACCCAACTTCAAGACTTGCTACAAAGCTACAGTAATCAAGACAATATGGTATTGGCAAAAGAATACACACACAGATCAATGAAATAAAAAAGAATGCTCCCAAAGAGACCCACAAAATACAGTCCACTGATCTTTGACACAGAAGCAAAGGTAATTCAATGAGGAAAAGATAAACTTTTCAACAAATGGTGCTAGAACTGGATACCCACATCCCAAAAATAATGAATCTAAATATAATTTTATGCCTTTCACAACAAAATAACTCAAAATGGGTCATAGACCTAAATATAAAATTTCTAAAAAATAACACAGGAAAATTTAGGTGACCTTTTGTTTGGTGATGACTTTTTAGATACAACACTAAAATGTGATTCAAAGAATAAAAAAATTAATAAGCTAGACTACATTAAAATTAAAAGCATTTGCTCTACAAAAGACACCATTAAGAGAATGAAAAGACAAGTCACTGACTTGGAGAAAATATTTGCAAAATACATATCTGACAAAGGACTTGCACACAAAAATATACAAAGCACTCTCATAATTCCAAAATGAGTAAAATAAAAAACCAATTTTAGAAGTTTAATTAAAATATGTATAATTGTCAAACTCAAAAGCTGAGACTGGTTGAACAGCAGATAAGACACAGCCCAGATCTGAAATACTGCTCAGGAAATAAAGCTGAAGAAATTATGGAAAGAGAAGTAGATGAAAAACAATGAAGAAGAGGTAAAAGATAAACAGAATAAGGAAGGTTAATATATGTCTATATACACTGATTGGGGGGAAAATGGATGTAAAGCAAGATACATTAAAATAAACCCACATGTTTTGAAACATCGTAGTAAAATTTCAAAAACTCTAAGACAGGAGGAGGATCTTAAAAGCAATTTTTTAATCTTACAGTCTAAGAGTAAAAAGAAGGAGGCAGTGGGATGGAATATGGAAGGAGCACATAAGTAACTGCAACAAATTGCTAATGATCTAGTTTTGAGTTGGATGGTGGGTTCATGGTTATGCTTCATAATTTTATATATTATCAGTACTCTGCACTATCAAAAAGTACACAACAAAAATAAGTTTAAACTCTTTCCCACACATCATTTAATTTGACTATTATACCCCTCTGAGGCAAGTTTTTCTCACTTTCCAGTAGGGAAGCTGAGACAAATTGACTTTTCCAATGCCATATATTGGGTAAATAGGGAGGTGGATCTAGAACCAAGTATTCAGACTTCTTGTACAGTGTTTTTTCCATTAAACGGCACTGCCTCCTAGAGAGATGTGATGTGAAAGAGATAATTCTTTGCCTTCTATATCCATATTTTAATTTCCAATAAACACATCTTAAAACTGACTAAACGGAAAGATAGTCAATCTGGCTAAAACCTGACACTCAAATTCTCCATCCAGAAGCTCTATTACAGCCAAGTAGGAGACCCTATTAAAGTAAATTATGTTAAATGTGCTGACACATCCATACTGTATCAACTATATCTCTGCTTTGAATGTTATTCTGCTTTGACTAAGAATTAATGGGTTGTGGTGAATCAATTACAATCTAATAAAGATACCATTGGAAAGTCTGAAGAAAAAAATGTAGAATCATTGTTATAAAAAACAAAGCAAAAGAATGTGATTTACAAAGAACTTAATACCCACTTTTATACATTTTTTTCATTCTTAATTCACTTAAGTGTTTACCTGCACATCTTCCATTTGCAATCACACATCTAGTGAGTGACAGTTAGATTCAATGTAACGTTATGGAACCTTGGCAGTCTAGCTCCTACTTACATAACTTTATTTTGTGCTTCTCTACTAAGAAGCAACTTTGGGGGTTTTGTTTGTTTGCTTTATTAGTGATGGTGTTTACTAGTGATATTTCATTAAAATTAGATTTGAAAACAACACTCCTACTCCCCCACCTGATAAATCAAAGGCATTTTGAGAAGTCAGGGACAAAGCAAGGTTCTTAAGTTTGTGAAAATTCTTAAATCACCTCCAGAATCTCTGCTTTAAAAGAAGCTGAGGGCTTCCCTGGTGGCGCAGTGGTAGAGAGTCCGCCTGCCGATGCAGGGGACACAGGTTCGTGCCCCGGTCCGGGAAGATCCCACATGCCGCTGAGCGGCTGGGCCCGTGAGCCATGGCCGCTGAGCCTGTGCGTCCGGAGCCTGTGCTCCGCAACGGGAGAGACCACAACACTGAGAGGCCCGCGTACCGCAAAACAAACAAACAAACAAAATGGTCCACATCAAAATATCTTTAAAAAAATAATTGCTTAATCATTCATTCATAAAAACTTACATTAACTGAATGACAACTGAGTGATAACTGTAAGCAATTCATTGTAATAAAACATGTAATAATATTATGACTTGGATTAGTGATATTAGATCTAGTATTAAACAGGCACTCAGATTTTTGTAGACACATTTTTATGGATGCCCTTGATTACTTGCCCATATAAAACTAAGCTGACCAATCAGATATCATTATCATTTATAACACCAGATAAGTTTATCTCAACATTTAGGGAGCTTAGAATATGCAGGAAGTACTTTATTGTACTCATGAATGAATGATATGCTCCAGCCAACACAGTTCAATATGGCTTCCCATGTACCAGGGAAGCTCAAATACTAGGTAGCAAGAGATCCCAGAAGACAGTTTTAATGAGCTATGGTGAAGATAAATGGGATGATCAATCAGAGATGTCTAGAAACAACCTGAGTGATCTTTAAATGCACTGAGTTAAGTACCATTTTTGAGTACCTACTATGTGCCAAGCAGTATACAAAGTGTCTTTACATATTCAATATCATGGCAACTCTATGTGTCATGTTACAGATGAGAGAACTGAGGTTCAAAGTGTCAATTAAGTGTCCTCTAGCTTAGCTACAGACACACTTATGGATGCCAGAGTCTGGTCTAATCTCTTGCAGCCTTTTTTTTCTCCACTTAGAAACTTTTGGGGGGATCCTAATGAAAATAAATATATAGAGAGGTACTCATAATTTTCAAGCTAGAAAACAAATGGAGCTAAGCAACAATACATGCTCGGCAAATAATAAAGAAAAGCTTTCTCCTGTACAGAAACCTATGACTCTGATGCAATTATTTATGTATCTAAAATGCATATACTCCCCTATTCCATTTGTTCACCATTAAGAAGCCACTGAAGCAGAAGGAAAAATTAGATTGACATTGATAGCTGCCTGCAGAACAGGTTTTTGTGGAAAACTGTGTCTTTCCTTTTGGAAGATGGTATCTGGGAATTATGAAAGATTGATAGCCTTGCTGGCTAAAATTTTTAGCATATTCACCAAAAATGCAAAAGGGGTTGTATATTTCTTGGAACTCTCCCTAAAAGCAGTTTATTTTGTCGTTCTATCATCATGTTTCATAAAGAGATTGAGTAATGATTCAATAAGCATGGCATTAATACCACCAATTGTTCCTCAAACTAGATCTGCATGTTCAAAATAACCACAAGATGGTGACGCCAAGCAAAAGACTCCTCCCTTCTGAGTGATGAGTGGGCATCACTGCTGGATTAATATGACAATAGATATTGACATTGTGAGAACGGTTGCAAAGGCTTGGGAGATCTGCCTACGTGGCTACCTGTAGGCTATGTCTCTGATACCAAATTCTGAATAAAAGTTGAAAATTTTGAAAAGTATTCAGAGATAGTCTATATAGTATCAGCGTTCCAAAATTCAGAAAACTTTTTATTGCTTATATTATGAGTCAACTTAATTCAGTGATCCATATTAATACAAGGGAAGGGCAGTGTCTCAGTTTGGTTGCCCAGGATCACTTAAACACACCCTCCTATTGTTGATACACACAGAATTCCTCTAGGAGGATTAGCGGTTAGACAATACCCAGTAAAGAAAGGCAGCTATTTATCTCCATATAGGGGTCAACACGTGACAGATGAGCAATACAGTCTGTATTTCTCTCAGATGGAAAGCCTATTTGCATAGTAAACATCAAATTATCTTAGCCAGTAGCCTTAGTTCTGAAATCCGCACCTTTACCACAGAGGTTCCACTCTGAGAACCTGAAATAAATTGATTAGGACAACAGAATTTGAAGATACTGTCAGAAATAGAAGGCAGCAAGGCAGTTTCTTCCTCTAGAGGATATATATATATATATTTTTTTTGGTAAGTCATCTGACACACTTAGGAACAGCTTTATTGATTCTGAATGGATGTTGGTGTATTACGGCTGACTTGGTCCGACAAAAGCATAGCTGGGTCCGCTTCAGTTAGGTGTAGCCAGGAACTCAGAAATGTCTGCTTTTACCATTCATGTAGCTCTCTTCTTAACGGTAGAATGATAGAAACCAAATATTTTAATGGTGAAGTATTTTTACAAAAGAAATATCTGAGTTTCCATTGATCTTTTTATAAAATCCACTCTCTTTCCCATGACTAACGGGCCCTGTAATGTCTAGCTGGCCTCTGCTCCACTCTGAAGCCTCATTTTCAGTCATCCCCCTGCCCCTCCATCCACTTACATCGACAGAGAAGCCATTCTTAGAATCTTCAGAATTCTGACTCGTATAATTAAAATCTCCTATATGATTTTAATCTTACCCTTTGGTAATGTTAGCACATTTGTTTAACGTCCATCTCTGCTAAATTGTAACTTCTATAAGGACAGAAATGCTGTTTGAATTACCACTGTGTCTTTATCAATTAGCACACAGATTGGCACATCGTTGCCTCTCGGCAAATACTTATTGAAATTCTGAATAAATGAATGAATCTGTGAGGAAGTGAGTGAGTAGAATTGGGTCCTGTTTTATTTTGAAAGCAAACGAAAATGTAGGATGACAAACCATCCTGGTTTGCCTGAAATTGAGGGGGATCCCAGAACGTGGATCTTTCAGCTTTAAAATTGGGACAGTTTCAGGTAATCTGGGATAGGTTGCTCACCCTAGACATGACCTTTGCTTAGTGAGGGTAGAAATATTAAACAGGCACTCAGATTTTTGTAGACACATTTTTATGGATGCTTCTGATTGCTTGCCCATATGAAACTAAGCTGACCAGCCAGACATCCAAGAAGTCTATGTTTTCCCTCAACAACAGATATTTCGAGGCCTTATTTTTCTTTTTTGTTTGTTTTTTGTTTGTTTTACATCTTTATTCAAAGGTTTATGTGGGAGAACATTAACATATTTGAAAGCATTTTTGTGAATTAAATGAAATTGTATTTATAAAAATATTTTATAACTATGCAAATAATTACATATCAAGCAATTATCCCTTCTTAATCTCAGCTGAAAAATAATAAATATTTGTAACTATCTGTTTCCTAGTTGATTCATCTCTATGCTCTGATTCTACAGAAACCTGGGACCAGAGACCCATTCTTATTTTGCCTCCAAACTGACGTAACTCCTAAAATATTGGAAATTACAGAAGTCATCTTCTAACAAATGGGTTAAAAAGATAATAGCTTTTTGATCCCAGAAAAATAAGTTATGTGAATTGATAATACAAAATTATTTCTTAAAACCATTTTTTTGCAAAAAGAAGGCAAGATGAATGGTAATCTTGATTTCAAAGACTATTTCTAACTCTACAAGTTCTCATAAAATGACAATAATTACCATAAGGTATATTTTCTGAAATTCTTGATCCATAATATTAATTCATTTGAAAACACCCTTATTTTACTAGGAAAAGTATTACTTGGGTCTATTGAACAGATTTTAAATTTTCTCCACTAAATAGTATATGATATGTTTCAATAGTACTTGGTTTAGGTTGAAGAATTAGATTAGTTACATTAAACAAGGGCAAAGTAATTCTGGAACATTTTTAAAATTTGGCATGTAGAGAAGCACGTGGTACATTTATATATTGAAAAGACATAAAAGACCTCATTCGTAGCCATCAATTAAGCTATCAAGGATAAATTACAATATGCTTCATTTTGCATAGTAATTCTTTAAAAAATCATAATTTATAATTTGAAAAAAATCAATGGTAATATGACCTAATAAACTTCTAAGGAGAGTTATATTTATACTCTCCTTATTTACTAAAGTCCAGATTTCATAGGGAAAATATAATTTTTTAGTTGTCTTTTTCAGGGGCGTATTTCCAACAGATTTAAACCTGCAAGGGGTAAGATTAAATAATGTATCACTAGACTTAAAAAAACTAAAATACGAAATATGCAGGTAAGAAAGAATGTTTTTCAAATAAAAGATAGAGCTCAATCTTTTTTTATAGTACATCTTTTAAAGAAATGTAAACAACTGCTAATTCTCCAACAGTGAATTCCAATGGTGGGACAAAACCATTATGTGGAGACCTTGTCGAAAACTCATATGCCTGGTTTCACCCTAGAAACCCTAAATCAAAACCCTGAGAGCTGCTGCTTATGTGCACCCCAGGTTAAGCTACACTGCTCAGTATTGCAAAGTCTTGGCCTCTTGAGGAAGGAAAAGAAACACTGAAAAGACAAAAAGAAAACAAATCAAAAAAGCAGGTTAACAATGCATTTAAACAACCAAGTTACTAGTCAATTCTTCTCTGCTCACTGGTCTTTGTTGATCACCCTGAGCAAAGAAGTCTAGGGTGATGAGAACTAAGAAACCTTTGTTAGTTGTATAATTAAGAAGCCTTTTGCAACCTTGAACAGAACAGCGTTAGAAATTGATGAGCGTTGACTTCCAATTGCACAGGATAAGGGATTTAAGGGGAAGGGAGGAAATAGGAGCAGTTAGAATAAACACCTAAGAAAGATGGAAAACAAAGAAATAAGCTCAGGAATGTAGCAAGGCCAAGAAAGTTGCTGTTTTAGAATGATGGCAACCAAACCCAAATATATTTGTAGGAAGAAGGAAGGAAGGAAGGAAGGAAGGGGGGGGGATTTTTGAAAGTTTGAAATGCACTTTGGAGTCAGGCACTATCACCCACTAGCATTAGTGGGTAGCTTTCAGTAAATTACTTAATCTCTGAGTCTTAATTTCCTCACCTACAAAATGAGAATTAAGACATCATATACCACATAGTGTTGACATGAGGATTAAATAAGGTGACGGATGTAAAATGCTTAGTCTAGTGACTGGCACATTGTAATCATTCCATAAATGTTCCCTACTCTTATCATGATTATGTCGCTATTGTTCTGTTCTCAGTCATTAGCACAGATCCTCAACTACCTCTGAACAAACATGACTTGAATAAATGATGTGAACAAGTAGACCCATAAAAGTGACTTCTTCCCCTTTTGTAACAAATGGATAATGAGCTGGTAACTCAAAGGAATGTAGTGAGAATAGAGTAAGATGATACTTATAAAGCCCTCAGCACAGTTCATACTTGTAAGTATTCGCTAAGTATTATGTAATATTACTATTATAAAACCAATCACTCCAACGCATCTATTATACATATTGTTTAAAGAGCTGCTCAGAAGCCTATTATTATTGTATTTGTGTCTGCTCTTCTCAATAAGACCAAAATACTCAATGACAATAATTTTCAGAATTATTAAAATAATGTGTGAGTATTCACACATGTATATCCACACACATATAACTCTACATAGAAGTAAATAAATGAATGCATACATAAATATCTCAAGGCTGATGGTTCTCAAACTTAAACACACATAGGAAGATCTGAAGAATTTATTAAAGTGTAGAAAGTCTGGAACACATTTTGAGAAACAATGCTTTAAAAATTCCAAAGAAATTCAGGATAAGCAATATTTAGTGGATTGAATCTTAAGATGCCTATACCCTCAGTTTACTCAAATTCCTTTTTGCTGTTCTGTTTCCCCAAGGAAAGTTAAGTTTACCATATTATTTGCCCAGGATATCCAAAGATTGCAAATAACCTAGAAAGTGTTTGAACACATGGCCAGACTACTCTCTGCTGAATGTGTTACCAGAGGCTCTAAAAACAAAACTGGACTGCCCCAACTTTTAAGACTCTGTATGGTCTTAGCTTTGTTTACTAAGGTGCTCTTCTATGGCAACTAATTCATAATTTGAATGTTAATGAATTTTGGCATAAATTCCTGAACTTGGATAATAGATGTCAGTTTTTCTTATTTTTGTATTCTCATGAAAATGCATTCTTGCTTCTTCTGCTCAAATCGTGATGGGAAATGTACCTTGAAGCACTCAGAAATACATCAAAACTGAACTCAGGGCTTCCCTGGTGGCGCAGTGGTTGAGAATCCGCCTGCCGATGCAGGGGACACGGGTTCGTGCCCCGGTCCGGGAAGATCCCACATGCCGCGGAGCGGCAAGGCCCGTGAGCCATGGCCGCTGAGCCTGCGCGTCCGGAGCCTGTGCTCCGCAATGGGAGAGGCCACAGCAGTGAGAGGCCCGCGTACCGCAAAAAAAAAAAAACTGAACTCACTTGACAGTTGAATCATAAAATAATAAGAAAGTCAATGTTTCACCAAATGATCTCATTGGTAGAGACTGTTTATTCCTACAAAATATATTTTAGTGCATCTGTTTAGCTACCTTGGTTACCTCCAAAGACTTCTCAAAATACCCCCTTATTTAGACCAATTTCCCTTTTTGTAATGTATCCCCTTCAAAAGCAAATGAAGCAGAAAAATGATTTTAAAATGTTAATTGCTTTGTAACCTTTGTATCCTCCAGTATTTCCTGTTACCCTCTGATGTGTCTCCCCCCACCCATCACCTACAAACTTGGGCAACTGGAACTAAGAGAGTGTTTACTTCAGGAGACAAGGAACAAAGGAGTCAGTTCTTAGTTTCTGAGTTTCAAAAGCAAGACAATGGCCTAAACAAAGGATTTGGGAAGACATCCCTTGATGTATATGTCTATCCACCTACCAACCTCGGGAGTGTGTCAAAAGGTAAAGTTCATAGAAAGCTTAAATTAGAAACCAGTAGGTGAATAGGAAAGTCTCAAAGCCTAAAGAACCAGCAGGACTGAAGTGGCCATGAAGCCAGAATAGAGGAGGAATAGAGAGAGGGATGAGGCTGCAGCAGTCCATGCCAGTGTTTGGAGTGCAACAGCGAGGAGTAGATGCACACCTCACTCTCCAACTCTTGGTGCAACATGAACTCCCCAAAACTTAGGTGAAGGAAATGGGAGAACCCCAAATTAACCACATTTTTCTAACTTTTCAGAATAGGGGCTCATAATAGAAAGACAGTTAAAGAAAATGAAAGAAAGCTCACCTTATTTTGTGGAACTGAGACCATCATCCATTAAAATCCAAATGAGGGAAATGTTTTTTAAATACTTAGATCAAAAAAGCACATAAGCGTGCTGTCCAAGAGTTTCTAAGTTTTCTCTGATGGCACATTTTAAGAATGATTTTTAGATATGTTCTCTTTAAAGTTGTAAATTTTGAAAAGATAGAAAAAAAGCTAGTCGCCATAATAGTTCATGTCCCTTTTTAACTTGAAATAATGACTTAGCCATTTGTAAACAATGTGGCCTATCGGTGGTTGCAAAGAACAAATGCTTATATGTAACTACAAAACAGTTTGAGTCAACCACAGAATTGCTAACTCAGGTTTTAAAATCTGCTCTCCAAATTTGTGTAAGAAAAGCTTAAACTTCTAGAGGATAAGAAGCTTTTGATTCCAAAATCCTTTATTTCCAGTCTTCCTGCTTTCCCAGTAATAGCCATTACATTTATTATTTTTATTACATGTCAGGGGATGGTTTGTGACTAACAAATTATTCTGCAGTAAATATCACATTTAAATGATAGTTAACATAAACCTGGGTCAGACGCAAGTAATTAAATTCTCTTCCTTGTAGCCATCAGTTTCATAAGTCACCTTCCCTGTCCACTGACTTAATAGGGCTCAGTGGAACCCCTAGGGCTGTGTAGAACACATCTAAAAAAATAGTCCTCTAAACTGTACTTTTAAAAAAGAAGAGAATGTTATTTTTGGGTGCATACCATAACTCAAATTAGGAAAACAAAGTGTTGCTTTATATAGGTCCCTTGATGAATATGTATGGTTTTACGTAATATATTCTTTAGACAGATGACTTTATGTAAAAAGCTACTCTAAGAGTGGCCAAGGATACTGGGGACAATCTAGTGACAGTCTAAATACTACCTCTCATTGGGATTAACATATGCACACTACTATATATAAAACAGATAATCAACAAGGACCTACTGTATAGCACAGGACACTATACTCAATATTTTGTAATAAGCTATAAGGGAAAAGATTCTGAAAAAGAGTGTATATATATATATATATATATATATATATATATATATATATATAGAACTGAATCGCTATGCTGTACACCTGAAAGTAACATGATCTTGTAAATCAACTATACTTCAATTAAAAAATTAAATTAAACATAAATAAATACCACCTCTCGCCCTTAATTCCTAAGCCAACATTTCTTCTTAGTTAAACTCAACCCAAACAGTTTCCAAAATGTTTGCTGTGCTTTTATAACGCAAAGAAGTAGTTTTCTCCTCTTGTATTTAGAGCAGTGCTTGCATTTAAAATTAGGCTGCATTATTAACTGTAGTTAATTCAGCTTAAAGTCTCTCTTTCAAGTGCTATCAATTAATACTTAACTAACTCTCAGGTTGGTATACTTACAGTCTAATAATTAGGCTTTATTTAGAACTCACTGATATTTCCATAGGTAAAAACAACAAAAACAAAAACATGCCTGATTCACAACTTACTCACTAGTTTGCTTGACAAAGATACCTGCAGGAATTCCCTGGTTCTCCTTTGGGCAGAAGGATGACAGAAACTTTCCTAAAGATCAGCTACTTTAACAAGGAAGTAGCGAAGGTGCAGCTAACTAGAATTACTTCATGAATAAACCCCAGTAACTAGTGGTTGCCAGTGGCTAGGGAGCTAGAGGAAAAAGGAAGTTGCTGCTCAATAGGTATAGAGATTCAGTTATGCAGGGTGAAAACATTCTAGAGCTCTGCTATACACCATAGTGCCTATAGTGAACAGTACAGGAAAGTGCACTTCAAATTTTCAGAGAATAGATCTTATGGATTTTTTTGCCTGCAATTTATTTTTTTCTAACTTACTGAGATATAATTGACATATAACACTGTGTGAGTTTAAGGTGTATGACATGATGATTTGATATATGTATAAACTGTGAAATGATTACCACACTAAGGTAAAGTAACACATCCATGACTTCATATACTTACCACTTCCTTTTCTTTTTCTTTTTTTTTTGTAGTGAGAACATTTGAGGTCCATTGTCTTAACAATTTTCAAGTAGACAATATGGTATTGTTAACTATAGTCACTGTACTGTACATTAGATCCCCAGAACTTATTCATCTTATAACCGGAAGCTTGTACCCTTTGACCAACATCTCCCCATTTCCTGACCCCCAGATCCCAGCAACTACCAATCTACAATTTGTTTCTATAAGTTCAGCTTTTTTAGATTTCACAAATAATTGTCATCATACAATATTTGTCTTTCTCTGTCTGACTTATTTCAATTAGCCTAATACACTCCAGGTTCATCTATGTTGCTTCAAATGACAGGATTTCCTTCTTTTTTAAGGCTGAATAATATTCCATTGTGTATATATACCACATTTTCTTCATCCATTCATCTGTCCAGGGACATTTAGGTTGTTTCCATGTCTTGGCTATTGTGAATAATTTTGCAATGAAAAGCGTGGTGCATATATATCTTGGAGATAGTGATTTTATTTCCTTTGGATACATACCCAGAGGTGGAATTGCAGAATCATATATTAGTTCTGTTTTCAATACTTTGAGGAAATTCCATACTTTTCCCCATAGTGGCTGTACCAATTTACATTCCCATCAACCGTGCACAAGGATTCCCTTTTCTCCACTTCCTTGTTATCTCTTATTATCTCGTCTCGATTTTTATTACTGATACTATCTCCTTACTCATCATTGGTCTGTCTGAATTTTCTGTTTCTCATGATTCAGTCTTGGTAAGTTGTATCTTTCTAAGAATTTGTCCATTTCTTCTGGGTTATCTAATTTGTTGGTATATAATTGTTCGTGGTAATCTCTCATGATCGTATTTCTGTGGTATCAGCTGTAATGTCTCCTCTTTCGTTTATAATTTTTTAATTTGAATTCTCTCCCTTTTTGTTTGGCTAATCTAGTTAAAGTTCTGTCATCTTTTAAAAAACCAACTCTTTGTTTTGTTGATCTTTTCTATTTTCTTTCTATTCTCTATTTCATTTTTTATGCTCTGGTCTTTATTATTCCCTTCTTTCTATTAACTTTGGGCTTAGTTTTTTCTTCTTTTCTAGCTCCTTGAGGTGTATATTTAGGTTGTTTATTTGAGATCTTTCTTTTTTTCTTCATATAGGTGTTCATAGCTATAAACTTTCCCCTTAGAACTGCTTTTGCTGAATCCCATAAGTTTTGGTGGGTTGTATTTCCATTTTCATTTGTCTCAATATATTTTTTTAAATTTCTCTTTTGATTTCTTCTTTGACCCATTGGTTGTTCAGGAGTGTGCTATTTAATTCTATGTGTATGTGAATTTTCCAGTTTTCCTCCTGTTATTGATTTCAGTTTCATATCATTGTGGTCAGGAGTGATAGCTGATATAATTTCAATCTTTCAAATTTGTTAAGACATTTTGTGGTGTAGCATATAACTATCATAGAAAATGTTGTATGTGTACTTGAGAAAAATGTGCATTCTACTACTGTTGGATAGAATGTTCTGTATTTGTCTGTAAGGTCCATTTGGTCTACAGTGTTGTTCAAATCTGCTGTTTTTCAAATTGCTTGTTAATTATTCTTACTACAATAAAACAAAAACAAGGACACAAGAAAATTCTAGGAAGTGTTGCCTATGTCTCCTACCTTGATTGTAGTGATGGTATCAGTGGTATCTGCATATATCCAAACTTATCAAGTTGTACACCTTAAATATGTGCTGTTCTCTGTATGTCAATTATACCTCCATAAAGCTGTTAAAAGACAGTTACTATTCCTAATTTGTAGAGGACTGTCAGTACAATGCAGTATATCATCCACTCTTTGATTCAAAATTGAAAAACTGTCACCTCTGTACTCCACTACCCATGGCATAATACAAGCTGAGGTCTAATGTCATGATGGCTGCAATTTCCTTCCCTTTTCTGTTTCTCACTTTGCCCTTCCCAACACTGCCATTTCCTGATATTCTTCTCTCAGAAAAGACCACTTTGATTCATGGCTACCCATAGTTCCTCTACAGCAACATGTGCATTCTTATTGTCGCTTTTATTTAAACCAATCTGTCTACTTTTGTTAAAGATCACTAGCAATTTATAACTTGGTTCACAGTCATAGCCACACTGCTCCTCTCAGGGACTCTGCCCTTTTCCCCCTTCTGAACTTTCAAAGCATAATTTAACTATACAAAACCAAACATATCCCTTCTGAAATAGATAAAAAGAACAGTGGTGTCTCAAGTTCACAAATCATGACAAATCCCAAATTAATGGAGGGAGGCCCAGAAGGATATAATGTCTGTGTGGGAAATCAAGGACATTGGGTGAGCCCAGAGCCAGCCAGTGAAGCCCAGGGGCGATCAGTCCTGTGGGCATTTTATCCCTAAAGCAGGAAAAGAAGTTCAAGAGCAACTGTGAGAAGAGCTCTTGCCCTTCCAGAGAGCTTGAAAGGCAGAGGGAGTTGAATAACTCCTGATAATGCAGAACCGTCAGAGTTGCAGTTTATAGGACCTAAATGAAAGTGTTTTTCAGTTGTCTCCCATTTGTTTCTCCAAATCCAAACACCTTTCCAGTCTCTGCCAAACCGTTCCTCTGAATACCAGGCAATGTCATAACTGTGCAGTGTCTACTGCAAAGTGTCATCTTTTGAAAGTAAGTAAAATTTCACATATACCATTCAATCCAACTTCTTCGTGGTTTATTAATTCTTTCAAGATTATGGGAAGCACACTCTTCTGATATTAAAAAGATTAGTTTAATATAAGTATAGGTTCATCAGTGAGTGCCAATAATTCACAGTCTTGGAAACTTAGTTATTCTAAACTATGTGGTTTTCTGGAGAGCTGAAGGTTTATTGCTTTAAGTTCAAATATTTAGTTTTAATTATTTACTGTATAGATAATTCTGAAATAGGTTGTACTGGTCCCTGCCTTTGTAAAATGAGAAATCTGAGTAGAAGTTAACTGTATCTCACTGCCTTAGAGTATTGACGGTAATACCTGTTATTATACTTCAGTTTAATATAATTTGGGTTCCTTTAGCTTATTGATACATATATAGGGTTATTTGCCCTAGACAGCTTTGAGGTATGTTTTAATAGTTTTTCTACATTTTATTCTCTGACAACTATCACTACTTACTTCAGCCAACATCCCAACCTTTAGAAACTTTTCTCACTTCTAATTTCCTGTAGAATGGATCTAGAAACAAGATAACCCACATTTATTACCATTGTAGTTAAAATAATACAAAGAGGTACTGACTACAGACATGAGAAACTGTACTATTAGTGAAATTCATCAACTTTGTTGGACATCACCAGCTCACTTTTGGCCACTTCTAATACATCCTTTTACTTAATTAGGAGTTTCTGACTTAATTATTCTGTAAAAGAGAAATTTCTAGGTTGGTGGAGTGTTACTATATTTTCATTAATTTTGGTATATTTCAAAGATTAGTGTTTTTGTTGTTTTTGCTTCTGTCATTCCAAGTAACTCCTCTGATATGTTAATGAAAAAATATCAAGAAATTTGATTTTCGTCTACACTAGCATAATTGCTTATATTTCAAAACAAAATACATAATTCTTATGGGATATTAATGCTTAGGAAATGACTTATGCACAGGCCTTTGTTTCCGCCATTACATTTGATCTAATCAAGAGCCATTGCTCTCAATTAAGAAAGTGCATTTTGCTGGCCACTGCTTTTGCTGTTTCTGAGCTAGTTCTTTCTTATATTCATTTTTCCTTTAGTCACTTTACTCTCAATGGAAAATATTGTACAAATCTAGTATTTTTTATTTCCCTTATATTTTTCTATCCATAATATATCTTAAAATTGGATTAAATGTAGAACTTGTTATATCAATATTTTTACATAATTTCTCTCACACCAAAAGACCCTGTATACCTAAATGATGTAAAACAGAATTAACATTTTATGTCATGTTTTCTTTCTTAAGGACATAAGATAACTTTTAAATGGAAAGATATTAAAATGAAGATGTAATGGATTTTTATATATTTAATTGTCGAATAGCTAGAACGATGATGATACTGGTTTTCACTCCATGATATCAGATTATAAACTTTCCTCTCTTTATAATGGTCACTATTCTTCCATCCATGTGTGTGTGTGTGTGTGTGTGTGTGTGTGTGTGTGTGCGTGTGTGTGTTGGACTGGGGGTGTGAAGTTAGAGTTTGGATGGGATTTCTGCTAATACCAAGTGATATATAGCTATATTTAGAGGTAGAGTGTTATGTGGGAAAGAGTAGGTTTTGGAGACAGACAAATGTGGATTCATACATCTACTGTCCTATGTATTAGCTGTGTGACCTTGGACAGGTTACATGACCTCTGTAAGCCTCACTTTTGGATCACCTGTGAAGTGAGGATAATAATACGTACTTTGAAGGATCTGAGGGAAGATTAGAATGGAAAACTCATGCAGAAAGCATTAGATAAATAGTAATTATTATCGTCCTCATCATTGTAGATAACTGGGAAACCATATAAAACCCAACTCAAACCTTAGTTGTTCTACTTACCAGCTGTGTGATCTGGGTCATGGTAAACTGAACATTTATTTCACCTCCTGTAAAAAGAAGATGATACTTACCTGTTATTATCATTATAAAGATTAAATGAGATCATGTATGTAAAGTGCCCATTACGCTGCCTGGCTCTGGTTCAGCTCTCTCAAAGAACAAGTTTCTTTTCTACTCTCCTTTGAAGATCAGATGAAGAAGGGATTAAAAATGTGGATCTAACCAAGGATTATTATTGCATGTCTTGCAGTGAACATTCATGGAGCCTCTTTTTCCTGTCTTACTAGGAAAATGAAGAAGTATGGAGAGGTAGGAGGAGGATGGAAAAATATCGTGGGTACAGAGACTTAGGACTTTATTTATTTACTCCAACACCCAGAAACATGTGATGACATCTACCATGTGCAAAGCACTTTGCCTGTTTTTTAAGATGCAATATTTAATTCAAAAATTTTATTCAAATTGTGATGGGTTGTAAGAATGTGTGCAGATCACGTTTCTGCCATCATATCCTCAACCCTAGGCAGTTTTTGTTTGATACACAGAAGAATTTGGTCACAAACCAGAAGACAGAACAGAGCCCAGCATGGGTTTAAATTTTTCAGTTCAAACAGTCCTGTCTTTCAGCCAGGAAGATTTATATTTCATAAAGTTTAACTTTATGGTATTAAATTGTGGTGTACGGATAGGGCACCCATTAAATAATTACAAATTCAATGAGTACAAAAAGATATACCATGAAAACTCTCCCTATCATCCCCTCCCACTACCCCTTACAAACAATATTACATTTTCTTGTATAGCCTTGGAGGGAACTTAAAAAGTTGATCTTCATTCCTGCAGTTTGTCTCTCTTCTCTATTATTTCCTGAAATGCATGTGCAATGAACAGTCAGAAATTCTTGTTCATCTTGCCCAAGGTGAAGGAGCCGGGGAGATGGTAGATGCTATTACAGCAATGTATTAACCATCATTACACTTACATCAGATGATAAAATCAACTGACATTTTTAGTGCTACAGTTCTTGAATGCATCAGAGGTTTCCCCAGGGAGAGGCCTCAAGTAATTAAAATGAACTCTGTAGCTGTGTTCTATGGCATTCCAGGACAGCTCAAAGTAAACAAGTCACAGTAGCAAATATGCCCCAGAAAACAGACATTCTCCTAGAGAAGAAATTCATCTTGACCTCTCAAACACTCTTGTGTTCATTACTTTAAAGAGAGTTCAGTTTTCTCTCCATAAATTCATTTGAAGGTACCTGGTTAACTGCTGCTTGCCCTCCAAAACTTGGAATTACTCATGCTTTTTAAAAATTAGACATTATCCTAGAAATTTGTAGGAAACAAATTGTCTCCTGCAGCCATTTTTCTGATCTGAAACTATTACATTGTTGCAGGCTGTGCAGAATAATTAAGGTTTGGGTGGCTTAAGGAGTTGAAGATGACATGCTTTTGAGCTAGATAAAACTAAATTCAGGTTTGGGCTCCTTCACTTGTCTTTTGAACCCCACTAAGCCTCAGCTTTCTATGCCTAAAAATCACGATTATAATACCTATGTGCAGTGCTGTGGTGAGGAGTTAAAGGAACCATATAATACTAGAGAGCACTTAAAAAATAAATAATACCAGAAAGCACTCAAATGAGAGTTATTATTATTAATATTATTGGTGTTACTATTATTACTAGAAGAAACAAATGAGCTTTGCTTTGAGCACATTTTAGGAAGTCAAATTGAGGACTTGCTGTATTTATGACAATGCATTATCATGATTCGGAACCGCTTGGAACAAACTGAACAACTTATAGACTGGAGTTTCCATGTGGACAGGGTAGTAGGGGGATGTTCAACAATGTGGATGATCCTCCTGCACTGACCAGGGTCTAGACAAAGGGAATAGTGGATGAGGTGGAAGGAGCACCTTTTTAACAGAAACATTTTTTTTTCTGTGCCTGGCCACATCACCCGATGTGTGATTTCAGCAAATCACGCCTCCAATTAGAGTCCCTGCACAATCATCATCATCTCCAAGAATGCCACTATTCCTGCCATTCTGTGAGTCTCTGACAGTTGAGCTTTCAAGAAGTTGGTGGGATGGAGCTACTAGAGAGGACTGCTCATGAAAAAAAGAAAAAAACAAAACTTGTTTGCTATCTCAATGCAACTGGTCAGCACCACAGCACCTACTGTGAAAGTGAGTGGAAACCATGTAGATCAGGGAGGTCCTTTGCTACAAACTCAACCTATTGTCTTCATACTCCATTTCCCCTTAGTAGCCTGGAGACTTTCAGGACACCGTATACGAAAAGGACATATGTATTATGATATATGTAAGCTTCAAATTGTGTATCCTCTTCATTCACTTAACACAATGTGTTAAACAAACTGAATGTCTAAGGCAAGCATTTTGGTTTGACACAATGTGGGAATTCACTCTTTATGAAGCCCTTCTTAGCACACTCTAGTTTTGCCTTGTCTCAAGTGAAGGACTCAATCAAAGTGATTTCATTTTCCCGCTGACCTTTTCTCATTTTGAAAAAGCAACATCTGGCTTGTGACCAAAATAACAGTGTGTTAATTAGTCTGTGAAGCAGCTTTTCCACATATTGCACTTTAAAAAGAAGTACTCTTTATTACCTGGCCTTAAAAAAGAATGAAATATTGCCATTTGCAGCAACATGGATGGACCTAGACATTATCATACTAAGTGAAGTAAATCAGACAGAGAAAGACAAATATCATATAATACCATTTCTATGTGGAATCTCAAAAAATGATACAAATGAACTTATTTACAAAACAAAAATAGACTCACAGACATAGAAAACAAACTTAGGTTACCAAAGGGGAAAGGAAGGAGGGATAAATTAGGAGTTTGGGATTAAGAGATACACACTACTATAAATAAAATAGATAAACAACAAGGTCATACTGTATACAACACAGAGAACTATACTCAATATCTTGTAATAACCTATAATGGAAAAGAGTCTGAAAAGAATATATATATATATATATATATATATATATATATATACACACACACACACACATATATATATAACTGAATCACTTTACTGTATACCTGAAACTAACACAATATTGTATATAAACTATACTTCAATTTAAAAAAAAGAAGTATTCCTTGTTGTTTCACTCTTTTGGAAGATTTTGAACTGAGAATTGCATAATATAAGTTATATTTGCCTTTAAATATAAGAGCTTTAGTTAAATTGTAACATTTTATATTGACTATAGAAGTTATCTTTGCTAATTGCATGTTGTGTGATGTTTTTGTTTCCTGAAAAATGGAGTGGTTTAAATATATATGCAGTGGTGTGCTGAAGCCAGCTCTTACTGTTTCATGAGACCAGGTTGTTAGTATTTTTCCCAAATCTACATTCAGTGTCATATTGGTAGCTTGAAATTGGTCATGCTGGGGACATTTATGCCATGAATATCAGCAAATACTACAAATCAGGACTTTCGCACCCAGTCTCAAGCCAGCTGTTATCCATTTACCAGCACACCATCCATCATCACCTTTACAAATTTTTGGTAAAATAGCATATTGAAATCCACTAGATATTGGATATTTACCAATATAGCTTGAACCTTGAAACATATCTCCTAGAAATCTCTCATGCCCAGATCCAAGAGGTAGATTGCTGTGTATAGAAGGAAGTTAATCTCCTGTCTTCTGCAGCATGCAAGCTGCTATTTTCATCTTCAACATAACATACTCTGATATCAGTATTGTGAAAATATTTGGCTGATGTAGATGTGCTCTGAGTGGTAATATTGTTTATTTGGTATTGCCCAGAGAAGAGCATATCACAATAATAAGTAATGTGGGGACTTCCCTGGTGTCACAGTGGTTAAGAATCCCCCTGCCAATGCAGGGGACACGGGCTCAATCCCTGGTCCAGGAAGATCCCACATGCCGTTGAGCAACTAAGCCCGCGAGCCACAACTACTGAGTCTGCGTGCCACAACTACTGAAGCCCGCGCACCTAGAGCCTGCGCTCTGCAACAAGAGAAGCCACCACAATGAGAAGCCCGTGCTCTGCAATGAGGAGTAGCCCCTGCTCACCGCAACTAGAGAAAGCCTGTGTGCAGCAACGAAGACCCAACGCAGCCAAAAAAAAAATAAAATAAAATAAGTAATGTGCATGTTACCACATTATGTTCAAATTTCACAACTGTGTATAGCAAGGCTGCGGCAAACAAACTTCTCAAATATTAGTAACAGTTTAGAGAAAGATTAAGGAAGAACAGGAGTCTCTGAGCAGGAGGAAAGGAACAGAAAGAACAGAGAAGAAATGTTTGGCATCAGCCAATATTTTCTAAACCACTAGTTGTCTGAGATTGGGAGGTGGGGTCGGAGCTCAGGAAAGGGATGGGAAATATATCAAAAAACACTTAAGCCTTTAAAAAATCTTAACTCCTGAGTCATGGAAATATTAAAGGAATTTACCAAAGACAGTAATGATTTAAATGGTTTAAACGTGAAATAATTTCCAAAACGTCTAGTCAATTATTATTTGGCATAGATGATTAAGGCCCGTGAAGTGATTTTCAACATAACAAACATTAAAAGGTTGATCAAATCTGAGGATGAAAACTCAGGAAGGAAAAAAAACGATAAAGAAAATCTGCACAGGGTATAAGACTTCTTAAGTCCTGTGAATGCTTAGAATTGCAACTGAAGTCATTTTCTCCCAGCAAACCAAAACAAAAAAGCACTGCTCGCTTTTGTGTTTTGGCAGTTCATTAGGGTAGACTGTTAGCGAGGCAAATCAGCAGTAATTCAGCATGATGCTGCTATTCTTCAGCTTTACTTAAGCCCATAGAAAATTCACTTAAGGCAATAAAACATTATATTAAAAGTTAGGCAAAGTAAAAAAATTCAGTCAATCAGTTCCATGGTCAGGTTGAATAAAATAGTCACATTTTTTAAATTTAGCTTCAAAAAACCTGAAATGATGTTAAATTAATTTCTGAATTTGTGTGTGCAAAGTTATTGACTTACATTTACCACAGGGAACAAGTACTATCATTTATTAAGCTGTACACCAAGTTCCGTGTACTTAGAACACATTCATTATATCATGTGATCCTCATAATAAATATAGCACAGGATGCATTACTCTCATTTTACAAGTAGGGAAATTGAGGTCCAGAGAGATTAAGGAACTTATTCAGGATCACACAGCTTGATCAGGATCACACAAAGATATATGAACTTAGTTTTGTCCGACTGCTAATTATAGTTCTTTCAAATTTACCAACTACTGAGCCCTTCTAAATGTATCCCATTTATCATGAAGGCATTCATATAAAGAGAAAATAATCACAAAGTAAGATAGCTCTTTTTAGAGCTCAAAAACCTTCAGTAAAATCAAAATACAACTTGTTTCTGTGAGAATAGAGTCACAGTTTTATAAGACTAAATGGGATTGATTACTACTCATGAACCTGTGTATAGTGATTATTAGATCTCTTTTTATGCATCCAGCCCCCTTCCTTTTAGAGGCAAATCCCCCAATATATGCAGTGTTTATGTGATGCTGTGTTTTTCCTGCTCCCTAATTTGGGAAGCAAAGTAGGGCAGTGTTGCTCTTTCCATTTTCTGGCAATGGCTTTGTGTACCTGGTAAGGAAGAGCCAATAGGACACTTCTGCCTAAGACTTTGACTCTGGAATAAATGAGACAAAGAAGAAAGTTCAGTTCAGATCCCTGCATGATGAATGTTGGGGTGTCCCACTGGAAGTAGCAATAATGACCAAGGGTCATTAAGATATATATATATATATATACACCACAAAAAAGGAAATCCTTCCATTTATGACAACATGGATGAAGCTGGAGGACATGGGTATTATGTTAAGTGAAGTAAGCCAGATGGAGAGGGACAAATACTGTATAGTATCACTTATATATGGAATGTTTTTAAAAAAAAAGCCGATTTCATAGACTAGAGAATAGAATGGTGGTTGTCAGGGGCTTTGTGGAGGGGGAAATGGGGAAATGTAGATCAAAGGATCTACAAACGTTCACTTATAAGAAGAATAAGTTCTGAGGATCTACTGTATAGCATGGCAACTATAGTTAATCATACAGTACTGGATACTTGGAAGTTGCTGAGATTAGATCTTAAGTATTCTCACGACACACACACAAAAGAGTTAACTACGTGAGGTGATAGATTTCTTAGTTATCTTGATCTTGGTAATCATTCCACAATGTATATGTATATCAAATCATAACATTGTGTACTTTAAATATATACCATTATATTTGCCAATTATTCATCAATAAAGTTTTTTAAGTCATAGGACTATTAAAAAGTATAATTTGTGATTAATAGTAAGATAACTTGGATTATTTGAGGATGGCATGCTTTAAAATTTTTTTAAATAAAAATCTATTAACCAGTTTTTTTAAAAAAAGAAAGAAACACACATAAGGAAAATAAAGTTCTCTCAGCATAGTCTATATTTGAGTTACTAAATTACCTGACTTCATAATCAAGAAACTTTGAATCTTGGTACAATAACAAGGAAGTTCCATTCAACTGTTCAATGTCATTCATATAATAACTACAAGTAAAAATAGTGCATAGTTTAAAAAATGACAGTACTTACTGAAGGCAAAAGCCTGTGGCTGACAGCCAACAGATGGTCTGTCAGAATGAAACTGATGAAAAAGTCCCCAACTGCATGACTTGAAAACAACTTTGAGAAATCAGTTTCTTCCTATCAGAAGGCACATATACTAACTGATCTAACTCTGGATCACATTCCACAATCTTTGTTAAAAAAAAATAAAAGAAATTAGTTCATAATTCTCCTAATTCTTTTCTTTTTTTAGGAAAGATCACTCAATTCAAGATTTAACATTTATCAAATGTACATAAAACAAGTATGTGATAGGCAGCTTCTGAGACTAGGACAAGTGTGTCCAGGCAAAGTGAGGAAAAGTTTGAGTTTCACCCTTCCCAAATATGGAAAAATGTATGAGTCCTCTCCTAGTCCTCTTTCTGGATCTTACCGCCCGACTGAGGGAGGCAACCTGGGAAAGCAAGAACCCTTTTCTCAAAGGCCTACAATAGAGTTGCTACAGGCTACCACTAAAGGGCTCCTTGCTCTGAGTCCCCCACCCTGGTCCTACTAGGTTATCCCAGGACATGGGGGATGTGGTAGGAGATAATAAGTATTAGGAGAGCCCAGAGACAAATTCCATGCACACAGACGTGAATAGACAGATAAGCCAACAGTGCTAAGCAACAGAGACGAAATAAGGGATTCCAATAAAAGAAAAACACTGAAGCTAAACTACTAGATAACATAGAGATTAGGAGTGTAAGCTCACAGATCAATAGACCTAGATTTCCATAGTTTTCCCACCTGTAAAATGGAGATAATAGCATCTATCTCATAGATTTGTCATTAAGATTAAATTAAACAAACTAGTGAATATAACAAAAAGAAACACACTCACAGATACAAGAGAACAAACTAGTGGGTACCACTGGGGAGAGGAAAAGGGGAAGGGGCCAGATAGGGGTATGGGATTAAGAGCTACAGACTGCTATGTATAAAATAAGTTACAAGGATATATAGTACAATGCAGGGAATATAGCCAATATTTTATAATAACTATAAATGAAGTATAACCTTTAAAAATTGTGAATCACTGTGTTGTACACCTATAACATAATATTGTATAGCAACTATACTTCAATAAAAACTGACAGTTAAAAAAGATTAAATAATAGACATAAATCACTTAGAACGGTGTTTCGTGCATTTAAGAACTCAATGAGTATAACGTCTCTGAGCCTCAGTTTCCCTATCTTTAAAGTAGTGTGAACTAACAGCACCTACCTCTTAGTGCTGTTATGAGTATTAAATGAGATAATGCAGGCAGGCTGTAAATAAGGGATCATGCTTGTTATTAATGCAAGTATACATCCATACGCTCAAAAGGTTCCATTCAAGAGCCTCACAATTGAGATTTTCCCATGCTTTAACAAATAAACCCTTTAAATCTGAAAGTCATTCACATGTCAAGATGGCAGAGTTGGTATCAATGCATAAAAGAGAAAATATTTTGTAGACTAATAGATTTTTTTAAAAACTATGTAATGGTGGCTGAAGCATTTCACATTTTTAATGTCTGGCAAGCAAAGACTGGGTTCTGAGGCTGTATCTGTAAACTATATATTATTGACATTTGACCCTAGAGTTAAAATTAATGAGCTTCTGCTAACATTTAAGAGTAGCTTCATCTATTTCTTCTAAAATTTCCCTTCCAAGTAGAGGAAGCATAAGAGGCCAGGAAATACAGAGTATATTCGTGAAAAATAAATTAATCCTACTTGGCTGGAGTAAAAAGTACAGGGTAGGGCTTAGTAAAAAAGCAAGCAAGCAAGCAAGCAAGCAAGCAAGCAAGAAAGAAAGACAGAAAGAAAGAAAGAAAGAAAGAAAGCAGGAAAGAACGGTTGGAGTTACATTGCGAGGGCTTTGAACACTGTGCTACAGAGGTTGGGCTTTCAAATATTTTAGCTGGCATGTTAAGTAAAGCCTATGTTAAATTTATGGGTTTTTTTGTTTGTTTTTTTTTTGTTTTTAAATTTATGTTTTGATTACGTTTTAAGTTGTATAACTTTGTAAACGTGTCTGAAGAAAAAGTAGATATAGGACACTGCCCAGCTTCATTGTGTAGGTTGATGGACATTATAAAGTACTGTAAAACTCTAAATTTTTCTAAGTCAAGCATTTCATTACACTTTATATCTTAAAACTGGCAAATGCTTGATCTGAGAAAGGTATACGTATATTCCTAAATGACTCTCCCATTTTATCCAAACACTTTTCACATTTTCCCTTAGGCGTGATGTGCATTCTACCTCTTAGAATTCTATATTCTAGATCTGTTTTGTGCATTGTTTTCAGTGTATTATTTCAAATCCAAACACATGGTCAGAGTATTTCCTATAATTCCCTCAGAAACATTTTAACAATCTAAAACTGCATATTTACAATAAAAGCTTGAAATACTTAAGTTTAAATAAATCTTTGACTATGTGGACTTCTGCTAAACTTAAAAACAGGTCTTAATGTTTAGAATCCTTAACCATAGACAACATAAGCACCCATATCTAATAGCCCAGGAGACCAATTAGTCTAGAAAAGAAATGTTTTAAAGTCCCTCTTTCCATTCCCACCCCAACCCTGGGTCATTTTTATTTACCAGGTTTTAATCAGAAGAGAATATATAAGGCTAAACTGGAAAAGGCTAAAACTAGCCTTTAAAAATATGGACAGACTCTTAATTATGGCAATAGTATAAATAGAAAAGTGCCCTTATACTGTGTGTTACTTTTTCAAATGCTTATAATGAACTCCTTTATAGAACCATGCCAGTGTAGAGCTAATTTAACTCAGTTTTTCAGTTAAAACTAAGAGAACTGTAATCTATTGTCTATAATCCCTTTCTCAAATACAATGCAACCAACTTTCACTTTAATGATCCAGTAGTTTATTCAGAAGAATAGTGCTAACTTTAGGAAAGAATTAAATAATCTGCAGCTGCAGGTTATCAGCAATTTCACATAAGATTCAGCTTAAAATAGCTATTAAAGAAGGCGTCCTAGTAATGGTTCATTTCCATTAAAAAAGTATGGTGTACATTTACGTGTGTTTATGCGTGTGTGTGTTGTATATGAATGTCCACTCTGTCAGATCATTATATAAAGTAAAGTTTGGCCAATTATGGCCCTTTGGCCAAATCCAGATCACCATCTGCATTTACGACCGAAGTTTTATTAGAACATAATCATTCCCATTCATCTATGTATTGTCTATTGATTTTGCAATACAACAGCGAAGTTAAGTAGTTGCAACAGAGACCGTATGGCCCAGAAACCCTAAAATATTTACTATCTGGCCCTTTACAAAGAAGTCTGCAGACCCCTGATTTAAAGGATCAGACTCAGATATCACTTACTAAAAAAACTACTCATTCTCAAAATATATACATGCAAGCAAACTGAAGACATTAGGTAAGTAATGTCTCTGGCAAGGGATTACAGTTATCATAATCCCCAGCATTTACTAAAGATTCACAAGCACATCAGTGAGAGATAATATGCACAGACTCAATGTAGCATACTTTGTGTCTCTTTTAGCTACATAAAAGAGAATTTAGGCTAGGAGAATTCATGAATCACCTTCATCAATTTACATAGGGTTCTCTGACTCTATATACATATGAGCTGCATCTGCACAACGTATAAGTATTTTTTTAAAGAAAAATTCAGTCAACTGGTTATTTTTCATAAAAACCAGGTGAACCTAATATTTATTGCACTTATAGAATAGTTTGGCATGTTTTGACAAAAATTAAACTGTGTCCTTGAACAAAATAGACAGTTTGAATGACTCAAAGTCAGTCTTACGTAGCAGATATAACTCACAGATTTACTCAGAGACCAATCAAGTCCTGATTATGCTTCTTAGCAGCTGTGTAACTGGAGCAAGTGGTTTGTCCTCTCTGAGCATTTTTTTTTTTCATGTGCTGATATCTACTTCAGAAGTTGAGGTAAGGATTAGATGAGGCACTGTGTATATAATACATCCTACAATACCTGGCACTTAGCCAACAATCATTAAAACGTAATATCCTTCCCTTTACAAATAATGTATATTTTTTCAATTGATTATTCAGATACAAAAAGAACTATGGAAACTTGAGTGAGTGCACTTTGACAATTATGATGACTCAAAAATATAGACCAGATTGGTGGGGTCAACTGAAATAAATCTAGGTCCAGGGAAGGGAGGGCAGGAAACAAACAAACACTACTGCTGGAAAGGCATATTCAGAAAGAACTTTCACATTACTAACTGCTTGTTTTATCAATGATACATCATAGTTTTCTTTTCTTTTTCGCTGCACGACGCGGCTTGCAAGATCTTAGTTCCCTGACCAGGGATCGAAATTGTGCCCCTTGCAGTGGAAGCACGGAGTCCCAACCACTGGACCACCAGGGAATTCCCCATAGTTTTCTTTTTCTTTTTCTTTTTTCTTCTTTCTCCTCCTCCTCCCCCCTCCTCCTCTTTTGTCCATACATGTCATTGAAATTACCATCTTGCCCTGTGATGATTGGCAGAAACCCAAATGAAACTACTTTTTAGATGGAGTCCTGTTTAAATAGCAAGAAGGGCTATTCAGAATAATGGAGGTAATTCTTAGAGTAATTTTGTTAATGGTAGATTTTTAAAAATTTGACATACACTTTAATAATGTACAATAGCAGAATTGCAATATTTTAAAAATACTGCATGAGTCAGAAAGAACACAATAGTACTCGTGTCATTATTTTGAACTTTAAAAATACCATGCTAGGACTAAAATTATTTAAAATGAATAGAAATTTAAAAATGATAAAGAGAAAAGAATCCCCAATGGCTACACAGATGGCAACATCACTTGAGAGAATCCTTTCCATTTCCACTAGAAGATAGAGATTAATGTACTCTTTGGTGAATTAGAAATGCAAGAGAAACGGAGTTTTCATTCACTCCATTCAATTATTTGAGGGTAACAAAAATAACATCTTTGGGGACTGAATAATTTGATGATTATCAAGGCAATTTCAATTGCTGTTCACAATCCATATTCATTTCATATCCATCAAGGACAAATTATACCACCCTATTTAGCAGAAAAATTAAAGAATGAGGATGCTTTCAGAAAAATTATAGCTCTATGTGTGGCCCCTTTCATTCAAATACAATCAAGTGCATCTCTTTGTGGAAGAAACAGCAAATACATGAATTAATTTTTAAAAAGACAAAAACAATGAAGGTTAAGATACAAAACACAAACTCTTTTCTGTTTGACACGGGCATCTAACCCTCCATTATCAAAGGAAGATTTCACCTGCGGCATTGTTAAGATTCTGTTTAGAAAAGCAGTTTAAATGTGTCTATACAATTAATGTTTTCACAAATTAGATACTTGGAGCCATAACTCTATTTCTATATCAGTATGAGAAAGACGAAATATCTGTCCCAAATTAATTAAAATCATACTTGTGATTCTATTTCTGAACATTTGGAGTGCTTTCCTTTCCCTCGTTTCTTGTTTAAAACATACCCTATGCAGGACATTTTAATGAAACAATTGACTTACTCTTTTGGTTTAATGTTGCATAAAGAGGCAGGTAAAGCACAGTGGTTGGAACACAAATGTTGCAGTCAGATGATCCTAGGTGTATAGATTCTCATTTACCTCTTCTTGGCTGTGTGACTTTGGTCAGGTTCCTTTACCTCTCTGAACCATGGTTTCTGGTTTCATAGGGGTAATAATAGCATTTATGTCATAGGTGTCTATGAAGATTAAAAGAAGTTGTGCATACTATTTACAATAGCCAAGACATGGAAGCAACCTAAATGTCCATCAGAGCAATGAATGGATAAAGAAGATGTGGTATACTTATACAATGGAATATTACTCAGCTATTAAAAAAGAATGAAATATTGCCATTTGCAGCAACATGGACGGACCTAGAGATTATCTTACTAAGTGAAATAAGCCAGACAGAGAAAGACAAACATCATATGATATTGCTTATGTGTGGAATCTAAAAAAAATGATACAAATGAACTTATATACAAAACAGAAACAGACTCACAGACATAGGAAACAAACTTATGGTTACCAAAGGGGAAGGGGGGTTAGGGATAAATTAGGAGGATGGAATTAACATATACACCCTGCTAAATACAAAACAGATAACCAACAAGGACCTACCGTATAGCACAGGGAGCTATACTCAATATTTTGTAATAACCTACATGGGAAAAGAATCTGAAAAAGAATATATATATATATATATATATATATATGTATGTATGTATATATACATATGTATAACTGAATCACTTTGCTGTACACCAGAAAGTAACACAACATTGTAAATCAACTATACTTCAATAAAATAAACTTTTTTTAAAAAAGTGCATATAAAGCAGTAACAATAAATATATGTAAATACATTTAAAATTGTATTTCCAAATACATTATATTATTAAAACATGATACATTACTTACAAATACAAAAACCATAGCAAAATTAATACTTGATGTTTATGTCTATACAAACAATAAATGTATAATGATGTACATGCATAGACATATATGTAATATATGTGTGCTTGTTAGGGCACACATGATGTTTGACTAGGTTTTAGCAAATCCTAGATTTTACAGGTTAAAAAAATCAGGATTCCCAGATAAATTTGAATATCAGGTAAACAAGGAAGTATCTAGCAACTGGAACCAGGATGCTTCATTGAGCTAGAGGGCTTTCAAATGTCTCCATAGGTAATAGTTATCAATAGGTTTACTTCATTTTGTAAACTAAATTAAGGTAATAGCTAGTTAATTGAATGGCCCGGAACACTCCCATTCCAACTCTGATCGATCTGCTTCTCCACCTCTTAGTGACATCTCTTTCAGATCCCATAGTTCTCTGGTCACTTATAAAATTGTCTAATTTTCAGATATTGGCATCTGTTTAAGATGGTGCAAATCTAACTACCTCCAAAGCATCCACCTGATCAAAGTATAACTAACACATCAGTGCCATGCCATGATGCTGGACAAGTTAGCTGCCCCACTGTCCTTATGGGATGCCCCATGTCTAAAACTGGCACCTGGCTGTATTCATGCAAGGACTTCAAAATCCAGGAAATATTGGGTCATGCTCTTCCAACAATTTTTTTACCATTTGCCACTTGGGTGGAGCACTGTCAAGAGCCTATAGAGTTTCTGCTTCCCAGACAGCCTTCAATGGAGGGGGACAGTAAGCTGACCTTCTTACAGGCATCCCCACTCCCAGGAACCATCTTAGTTTGGGGAGAGGAGGAGAAAAGTCAAAGCCTGATCTATTTCTACAAATTCCCTTCCAACAATTTCTCTTTGAATTTCTTGTTTCTCTGAAATAAGCTAGAGGCAGATGGTGATGGTTGGACTTATTCTTACTTTTAGGAAATCCTACATGGATATGTCTAGCACCTTTCTTTCGACTGTGTGGTCACTATTGTACATTGTTCTCAGCTTCGGGGCTTCAGCTAAAATCTGAGACATTAGGGAAAATCTCATATAATATCCTGATACATTATTTAATGCACATTGACTAAGAGAACTAATTTAATTACAAAATGCCAGAATTTTTCAACTTCATTAGTAAGCATCATGCATGATGCTTATTGACAACATAAAAACTGTATTCAAGATAAATGTAGACTTTAATCATTTGATCTTAGTGAAACCATCATTTAAAAATGATTCTCTGGGTTTTGACAATGCATGATCTATGATCCTTTTGATTTGGAACTCTTCAGGACAACATCTAATCACTTTGGGACTGATACATTATTTCCATTCTTGACATTAATTTATTCTCTAAACTCCTTCTCTGGAAAGTCCTTAATTTAGAGTTAACACAGACCTATCTCAAGTAGTTCCATTTTCCTTACCATGTATATTGCTTAGCAGTCTGTCATTTTCATTCTTTTATTCATGGTTTTTCTTATTTCTATGGTTGAGGATTCCACTTAAAAATCTTAAAATGTTTCAATATACCAATATTGGGTACCTATTCTAAGAAAATACTCTTAAATATAGAATACAAGTTTTATCACAAAGATAGCCACTGTGACACTATTTGAAATAATAAAATAACCCTTAAAATTGTCTTTGACTATAGATTAGTAAAGTAAATCATGACACATATACTGAATATATTGCATGACTATTTTAAGTGATATTTATAAAGAATTTGAGAACACAGGAAAATACATTTTATTTTGTATTAAGTGAAAAATAAATATAAATCTATATGTCTATCAGCATTACATGTAAAACACATAAAGTAATAATAATAATAACAACAGACTAATAACAACAGAAATATACCATGGAAGCCAAGGTTTACTTTGGGTGGTAGACTATGGGTGATACATTTTTTCTTCTCAATATTCTAATTTTATCCTATTCCTAAGCTTTCTGTAATGTGTATATATTCCTATAGAATAGGAAAAGAATCTTATTTAAAAATCACTTTCAAATATACTTTTGGAAAACTGCCTTCTTGTTCCCCAAGTACTTCTTTTCTTCTTTCCTTCAGTTTGACATTAAATTCAGTTTGACTTCAATTAAAAGCCACAAATGGTTTAACAAGTGTATTCAAATGGCTGAACAAATGTATTTTATTATGTTATTTTTTTATCTGATGACTAAAATTTAAACTTTCCACCAGCTATTTTGGTGCCGCGCAGACATAACTATAATGTACCCAAAGAGGAAGGAGCTGCTGCGTACCATCAGATACTCTTCATTCTAACAAAAATTAATTCTTAATCTTTTACATACCATTTTTAACTTGTCTCTTTTCCTTTATAAAAGGTAATTAACTGTAGCCAGTATGTTATAACCATCTATTATTACTGTGTAAAAGTAGCTGGCATTTACTGCCAACCATCATCACCTTCTTCATCGTCTACTATTTGAGTAGCTTCTCAACTAAACTGAAATGACCTTCCAACTGCCCCCCTGCTTTTACCCTTGCCACATAACCATCTAATCTCAATGAGTATCCAGGGTGTGATTCTGTGACCTGTTTTAAAACATGTCATATAACGTCATTCCTCTCCTCCAAAACCCTTCAGTGACTGCCTATCTCAGAGTAACAGTCAAAGTTTGTACAGGGACTATAGGCCCTTTATGACAAGATCCCATTATCTTCCCTGGCCTTACCTCCTGCCTTCTCCCCTGTGTCAAGGTCAGTCAGCTTCAGCCACGGTGGCCTCCCAGAACTTCCAGAAACTTTAAAGAACTTTCTTGCCTCAGGGTCTTTACACTCACCCCTTTCTCTGCCTGGTCTGCTCTACCCAGTGCACACGGTTTGCCCCTTCATTTCTCTAAGACCTCTACCCAACTGTCACAGTCTCAAAGCAGCCTTCCCTGACCACTCCATATGAAAAAGGATCACCATCACCCCAGAACCCAGTACTTTCAATCTATACCTCTCCTCTGATTTATTGGTCTACATAGAATGCATCACAATCTGACATACTACATATTTTACTTGTCTCTTTAATGTTCTCTTCTCCACTAGCATGCAAGGTTCATGAGGGTAGAGATTTTGTTTTGTTTACTGCTGTATCCCCAGTACCTAGAACAGTACCAGGCACAGAGTAGGTGCTTGGTAAATTCTTGGGGAAGGAAGGAAGGAAGGGAGGGAGGGAGGGAGGGAAAGAAAAGAAGGAAGGGAATAAAGGAAGAAAAACTTCACATAGATTATTTCGTTTAAATCACCGAACACCTCTGTATGGTGGCAGTATTATTATTCCTTTATTATTCCCTTACCACGCAAGAGAAAACTGAAGTCTAGAGAGTTACCAGCTCAGTCAAGATCACATAACTTGCAAATGACAGAGCTGAGACTAAAACCCAAGTGTGTCTGTCAAGATAGTCCATTCTCTTAACTTCCATGCTTCACAGGTTACATTAACAAACATAAAGGATGCCAGTGTTTTATATTAACCTCAGCCAAAATTGTGCTATTGAACTGAAATAGTGCTCAAAGTAGTCTCGAAAAACCTGCCACGAGGCCAGATCCAGAAAGAACACTACCTGGGTGGCTCTGAGAATGTGTTTGTGCCCCGTTCTCCTCATCTGCAAAATGTAGCATATGGAAATCAGTGTCTCAGCTGCCTTGTCACCCTAGCCCTTTTTGGACCCTGTTTTGTCTATATGGTGCAATGCTGTTGCCTTCTCCACTCACAAAACACCAAAAGGGAAGGTCGTCCACTGGTCTGTGGACTACAGGGTAGTTAAACCCTGGTACCCACTCCAGTTTAAAATAACATAACAACAACAATGAATGATAATTGTGTATAATCTAAATGGGACCCTCCAACTTCAAGAAGGAAGCTATTTCAGTCTTATCTTGGAGTTTTCAAAAGGAAAGCAGCAAATTAAACTATGTAAGTATACAGATGATATGAAAACAGTGGTTACACGATGGAATTGTTCCTGCAGGAAACAGTATGGAGCACTCTCTGTGTGAGAGCTTGAGAGAGTAAATCAAAGAAGACATGATCCTTGCCCTTGAATTGCTCACGACCTGGTAAGGTGGGAGCATCTCATATATGTATGGCCTGCTTTTGTGTAAAGATGTGTAGCTGTGGGTAGTATGTATGTATACAATACACACACACACACACACAGAAATGATATATAGGTGTATATACTGTATGCATATGCATATACATGATATGCATTTATGTGTATATATTGTATGCATATGTATAATGGCATATATATGTATAATGTGTGGGGATATATATTTGCTGCACATCATTTTATTTATATTACTAAAACTAAGGCGAAATGATGAACCCCACCTAAGCAATTTAAGTTAAATGCCTATATACTAAAATGCCTCTCCCAACTCTGTTCTAGGAAGCAATATTCTCTTGTGTCCTGAATTCTACAACAATTTAATGGTCTCCGGTACCTAATCATCCCATAGAATTTACTTGTCTTTGGCCTTCGAGGAAAATTACCCCTACTATTGGCTCTCAGAGATGCTCAGTAGAAAGACCTTCCTCCCAGTGACAAGTAGCAACAGAACTCGCCTTTACCTTTTCTTCCTTCAAACTCAATCTGAATGGAAGCCCAACCTTTACCAAGCTGCTGCAGTTTCTCCTCACTCCCTCATCTCTTCCTTAAAGCCTACATAAAGATGCCCAGGGCTGCCTGTTGCTGTTACCATGGCAACCCTCTCCTGCATTTCGTCCGTGAGAATATCTCCAGGTTTCCATTAAGTCTGCGATAGCGCTACCTGGGTCAGTTAGCTCTGTGGAATCCACAATTAGACAAGCTCATTAATAGTAAACCATTAGCTTCGAATGATCAACTGCCTAATTATTTCCCTAAAATAAATCACATTACTCATTGTTCAGACTGAGTAAATAAATGCCAGTGTTGACAAAGTTCATTTAACTTTTTGAAATTGCAGAGCAAAAGGTTGTAAGTTTGCATTATGTATAAATTGGCTTAAAACTGTGCTCAGTGAATAGACAGTTACATTTAGTAGTATTCTGAGACTGTCAGAAAATATTTAGAGCCTAGACACACTGGCTCTTTCCAAATAGGATAGCTGAGAGCTGAGAGCTGAAGGAAACAAACATCTAGGTGTGGCTGAATTTTCCTACTTTTTTTTCCTGATGTGGGGCAGTGTATAAACTGATAATTTGAATAGATGCTCACCAATTCTGTAACTCACCAATCAAGTTCCAGAAAGAGCACTTTTTATTTCTTCTTTTAAAAACACTGACTTTGCTGTCCTAATAACCAGTTAACTAGAATCCACTGAATCACTGCTAGTTCAAATGTAATTAAACTGCTCAAATGCTAATCAAACCTTTTTTGAGTTATTTACTGTTGACATGTTTGCACTAAAACACTTCCAATTTTATAATAATTCGTAAACTACAACAGTTGGTTGAATTGAACATAATGGAAAAGATATTTTGTTTATGCTGTCACAGCAGCAAAACAGTCAAATGAAATGGTCATTTTAAAGTTGTGCCTTCACAAATAAGCGGGTTAGTCATTTCTACTATGACCAGTTAAGTCATTGAATACGATGCCTCTTAGTCACTGCCATCTTAATTTTCAATAATGTCTGAAATCCGTAGTAAATGAGATTTTCCTCTGGCATGTGATTGCTGTAGTCTGATATTACATTTCAGCGAATACATTAAGATTTGGACTCAGAATGGTTACATTGCAAGCAAGTTTTTATGAACATTTCATATTTTCACACCAGTCCAGTTCCATGTAGTGCCATATTAAAGCCTGAGGCAAAAGGAAAAGTCAGTAATACTGATCCTGTCTGTATTTAAAATTTTGATGTTTTGTTCATAGCGGATTTTTTGCTTTAATTTTGATTTCTGAAAACATTGGATTAAAATATTATTTGTCTCGATGCCTGAGTTTTTTGGCACTCCCTTAAATTTTGCACCAGAAGCAGTTGCCTCATGCACTTCACCCTAGTGCTAGCCCTGCACCAGTCAGTATACATTTTAATCCCTAACTTCATCCTGAAGCACCTTTGGGGTATATGAACGCAGTTTGATTTGTAACCACTAGATGGAGACCTTTTCATTAGGTAACACAGAGCCCCCCCATCCAACCCCCACTCAGTCTCTTGAATTAAAGAGGATGTATGGGGGACTTCCCTGGTGGTCCAGTGGTTGAGACCTTGCCTTCCAATGCAGGGGGTGCAGGTTCGATCCCTGGTCGGGGAGCTAAGATCCCACATGCCTCGCAGCCAAAAAACCAAAACACAGAACAGAAACAATATTCTAACAAATTCAATAAAGACTTAAAAAAAAAAATAGTCCACATCAAAAAAATCTTTAAAAAACAAACAAAAAACAACCTATGTATTCAGTAGGGAAATTGCTAAATAGGTTTAAAAAAAAAAAGAGGATGTACGTATATGTATAGCTGATTCACTTTGTTATAAAGCTGAAACTAACACACCATTGTAAAGCAATTATACTCCAATAAAGATGTTAAAAAAAAGAGAGAGAGAGGATGGCAGCTGGCAGAGAACACTCAGATTAAACAGAACTAAATTCTTGGTTAATTTAAAACGTGTTAGAAAAAAACTGGTCAACAGTAAAGAAAGATGGTATTGTCACAGCCAGAGTCTGAGTTGAAGAGTCTTGAGTTTGACTCCCGAATCTGCTGCTTTGAATACCAGTTGTGTTGAATCCCTAAGCCTAAATTTCCTCATCTATAAAACAGAGTGCTGACCTCTTAGGGTTGTTTGCGTGCACTTAACGTGTGAAATCTCCTAACGAAATGACTGGTCATCAATAAATACATTTCCTTACTCTCTTGCTTCTCTTATAGAAGATCTGAAATAGAAAAAACAGTCTAAAAAAAAAAAACCAGTCTAGTATCACCAAAGGAACTGCATTCACCATTATGCCCCTTCCCAGCTACTGCTCTTTTAAGCCACGTTTAGAAGGACAAAGTTTCAGAAATCCCATGAAAGCTTACACGTTAGCTAAGCTCAGTCCAGAGACCAGCTCCCGCTCTTTTTGTAAGTCAGCCTGCTTGGTATGGAAACTGACAAGCTCATTTCCATTCAACAAACGCTTGTGGAGCACCATGTGCCCAGGATTCTGCCAGGTGTTAAGGTTATGGAAATAAGATCAACACTGGTACTAGGAGCTCACAGAATCTAAATTAAGTGTGAGGTTAAATAACATAGGCATTACAACTTATGATTCAATTTTACCAATATGTATTGAGATTCTACAATATGCAAAGAACTGCATTAGACACTGACAAGCATATCAATACCTAGTACAGTCAGAAAAACACAGCCCTGGCAGAGACAGAGAGATTAGCATTCAAATCTACTTCTTACTGGTTGTGTGACCATTTGCAAGTTCCCAACTTTTCTGAGCCTCATTTACTTTTATCTATAGATGAAGATAATAATAATTACCTCCTGTAATTGTTGTGAGGATAACATGACATACTGCATACTGCTTAGAACAAGACCCGGCATGTTTTAAGAATGCAAAAAAAAAATGTCACTCATTATTATTAGTACTATTAGAAATGTTGGAAGACACCAACAAGCTGTGTACTCTGAGGCTTCCTGTATAGAGGAATTACTTTTGTTTGTATTATTTCATTTATTAAGGTTTCTATAAAATGTAAGCTAATTTTTAAATTGAAGTTTAATTGACTTATAATATTACATTAGTTTCAGGTGTACAAACAGTGATTTGATATTTTTATACATTACAAAATAATCACTACAATAAGTCTAGTTACCATCTGTCACCATACAAAGTTATTACAATATTAGTGAAACTATATTCTATATGCTGTACATTATATCCCCATGACGTACTTATTTTTAAATGGATGTTTGTATCTCTACATCCCCTTTACCTACTTCTTCCATCTCCTCAACCCATTCTGGCAACCACCAGTTTGTTCTCTGTATCTATGAGTCTGTTTCTGTTTTGTTATGTTTGTTCATTTGTTGTTTAGATTCCACATATAAGTGAAATAATATTGTATTTGTCTTTCTCTGACTTATTTAACTTAGCATAATATGCTCTAGGTCCATCCACGTTGTCTCATATGGCAAGATTTTATTCTTATTTTTATGGCAAGTAATATTTTATATACATGTATGTGTGTATATATATATATATATATATATATATATATATATATATATACATACACACACATACGTTTTCTTTATCCATTCAAACCTACAGGAAGTACTTTTATCTCGTTTCCTCTTGTCCTGACACATTTTCCTCCCCAGCTGGGAGAATGAGATGAGATTGTTTTCTCTGATAAACTTATAGAAGGTCCTCAAATGAGGAAGACTCCCAGGACAATTTTCTTCACAACTGAGTATGCAGAAAGAAGCCGCATATCATTAAAGAGATGGGGGGTGGGAGGGAAGGGGCTCTTTTGTGCCCTGTGTGGATTTCCTAGGTGAATGTAAATACTACCACCAGCGCAGGTTTTAAGCCATCAAAGCTTTCACAACCGGCTTGCAAAATTGCTGGGAATTCAACCATCAGTTCTCCTGCGATCGTGTTTAAATGAGTTCCAGTGAACCCCTGACAGAAAGCTATGGAGACCAGCTGACCTGTTAAAGGCACTGAGGACTTTTTAAGAAATATAAGCCAGAGCTGTTTTCAGATTTATTTTGAATTTTTTATTGAAGTACGTTGCTTTACAATATTGTGTTAGTTTCAGGTGTACAGCAAAGTGATTTGGTTATACACATATATATATATATATATATATATCCATATTCTTTGTTTATTCTTTTCCATTATAGCTTATTACAAGATACTGAATATACTTCCCTGTGCTATACAGTCAATCCTTGCTGTTTATATATTTTGAATTTTTGAGTGAGTATTCTGAATCTTCACTATAAGGACTTCCCAATACAAGGGCCTCAGTCCTTTGGGGTTTTTTTGTTTTATTTTTGTTTTTGCGGTACGCGGGCCTCTCACTGCTGTGGCCTCTCCCGTTGCGGAGCACAGGCTCCGGACACGCAGGCTCAGCGGCCATGGCTCACGGGTCCAGCCGCTCCGCGGCATGTGGGATCTTCCCGGACCGGGGCACGAACCCGTGTCCCCTGCATCGGCAGGCGGACTCCCAACCACCGCGCCACCAGGGAAGCCCCTTTGTATTTTTTTAAATTAACTTATTTTATTTATTTATTTTTGGCTGCGTTGGGTCTTTGTTGCTGCATGCAGGCTTTCTCTAGCTGCAGTGAGCAGGGGCTACCCTTCATTGTGGTGTGCAGGCTCCTCATTGTGGTGTCTTCTCTAGTGGAGCACATGCTGTAGGCATGTGGGCTTCAGTAGCTGTGGCATGCGGGCTTCAGTAGTTGTGGCGCGTGGGCTCAGTAGTTGTGGCATGTGGGCTCTAGAGCGCAGGCTCAGCAGTTGTGGCACACGGGCTTAGTTGCTCCGCGGCACGTGGGATCTTCCCAGACCAGGGATCGAACCCGTGTCCCCTGCATCGGCAGGCGGATTCTTAACCACTGCGCCACCAGCGCAGTCCCAGTCCTTTGTATTTTAATACTGATACTAACACTGGGTGATTTTTCTCAGCTAACCAATTATGTTTCGAATAACTGATCCTGAACCCTTCGCAGAATAACATTTACCTCCTCTGTATCTAACTTGTTTATGTGGGAAAAGTGGTCTACACGCTTCCTGACCCACCATCAGTACAGAAGGGCAGGGGTGGCACCAGGCTGTTTTCCAGACTCCCCTAATCTCTCCATTTCAGAAGCAGACTCAAGTCTGGATGGTCCTTGCACTTACAACCTGGGCAGGCAAATGCTGCCTCTGAATTTCTCAAGCTGCCTCCCACGTGCAAAAGGGATGTAGAATCAAATCTCTTACGATATGATTGAACAATTCTCCACAACTGAAGCATGAACTTATGGGAAATTAATTCAATGACCGTTTCCCTGTTATATTTACCATCAGGCTGGCTTTTGCCAATAAAAGTTTAAAGGGAAATACCCGTTCATTAGAGGCCTAATGAATGCTACCATTTAGTCATAGCCATTTACTGACTGATTACAATTTATCAGGTGCCATACATATATTTATATTTACATTTACATTTATATTTATATTCATTCATTTCATTTAACCCTGACAAAATTCTGCCTGCTTTATAGGAATTCGTATCACCATTTTCCACATAATGAAATGAAGGTGCAGAGAAACAAAATTACCCACAAAGGTGATGCAGCCAGAAAATAGAAACCAGGATTCAAATCCAGGTCTGTGTGATTTCAAAGTCCATGTTCTCAGAACTCTGGGCACTTTGCACGGCTTTGAGTATATAAAGATGAATAAGAAATAAGCCTGGCTTTGAGAAGCTTATGGTCCAGCAGATCTTTATAAATACCTCTTACGTGCCAAGGACTACCAGGTGTCTGTCAGCCCAACCCTTGGCAACACAGGCCAATCTGCACATTATGAGTGCGCCTACCTTCCTCACAGATTTGAAGGCTTAGGCTCAAGTGAGGCAGTGTATGGGGGCAAACGGACAGTGGTTAGGAAAACAGTTAAACACTTGGGGGAATAGTCCTCATAAATCATGCCGCTTAAATATGTAGTATTTACAAGTACGTGAGAAATAAGGTGAAGAATCCATACTGCAGGACTCTCAACCCAAAGGTCTAAAGCATAAGTGAATCAGACCGCCTCCAGTCAAGTTGTCAGATAAAATACAGGACACCTCGTAAAATCTGAAAAATGAAATATTCATGTAATAAACAATGAATATTTTCAGCATAAATATATCTCAATTATTGCATGGGATAAACTTGAACTAAAAATGCATATATTTATGCTGAAGTACTTAAACTAAAAGTTACTCACTTATCTGAAATTCAAATTCAACTGGGCTTTCTGTACTTTAATTTGCTAAATCTAGCAACCCTAGACTCCAGGGAAAATGGGCTGATAATTAATTAATTCTATATCACTTCCATCCTCATCTTTGCCCTTTGAGTAGCCTGACCTACTGTATATTAAGCCACTGAGACACATGTAAAAGCTAACCACTGGCATCTCCCAGGCAAAAAGAAATTATCATGTTCCCAAGATACCCTTCACTTACCACTGAGTCTTCCCCTACCCCTTTTAATAAGACCACTTTGAGACCTGGTATGCTCTAGGCATGTTTACTTTTGAAAATTTCATCTCATGTCATACCAAACATAATAAAATGTATCCAGATAATATCTTTGTCTCTATGTATAGGAGTTGAGTTCACTTGCAAGTGACTAGGTGACCTAATGTTAAGTAGTCATTCAATTACACATTTATTCATTTCAATGTTTTGATTTTTTTCCTACTCTGGAACCAATATTTTTTCCAAGTCTCAACCATTTTCATAGTCACACGCAAAACACATAGGTCCTAGGTTCCATACCTTGCATACCAAATGGATAAAATAATGTTCCTCATCTCTCTCCATCCTATGAGGGCTTGCAGGACCCAGGCAGTTCAGGGATATTTGATTTTGTGCCTGTAGGGATTCCTGTGAAAGTCAATAGGCTTTACATTTTTTTCAACTGAATCCTTGCCAAACGCACTGGCCAAGGAAGCATGACACTTAACTAGGGCTCCCCTTGTCCTGGCTTAGCCATTTATGAAACCAATGACCCAGGGCCCTACCTGAGCCTCATGCATAGAAAAAAAGATTATACATCCCACCCTACTTCTTCCTTATAAGAATCAAATGAGGTCTGATCAAAGTGCTTTAGAAATCCTAAAGTGCTTAAAGATAATTAGTAACCACCCTCTGTATCCTTATCAACAGACTTCCCGGGTGAATTTATATAAAGGATACTTTCGTAATAAAAAAAAAAATACTCAAAACACCAACATCCCATTTTTCTGAGCTATAAATCTGAATGTTTACACCACATTTCCTTAAAGCAAAATTTCTCTGTTTCAACTAAACTAATACAGAAAGGCAGGCTCTCTTAATTAGCAAAAGTATCAATGTCACCATGTAGGTATCTGAGTCAATTAGTAGGGCAAAAGGTAGATTAGACTCATTTTGAAAGTTGTTTGTGAAATGTATTTAATTGGTTTGTCTGTTTTGATTTTGAGTGTGAGTCTCTGTAGCTGTCCATGTAATTACGGCAGTTTTGCAACAAACCACAGAAAAAAAACAGTTGTTCAGTCTGAAGGCAAGACAGAGATTCTGTGTGCACATTGTATATAAAGCCTTCTGGCTGTGAGTATTAAACTCTGGTATAATGAAGACCTTGTATTTCTTGTATAGGAGGCCAGAACTCTTCTCATACTGCCAGGGATCCGGCAGCCTCTAAAGACTGGAAGTAGCTGCTGCCAAAAGACTGAGTATCATGAAAGCCCTTCTACTGTAACGTATGATCATGGAAGGGTCTATGGGAAAGACTTGAATTTGCAAATTAAATATTTACAGTCTATCTGAGTTAACTGAGTAGTTCCTACCAGCTGGATATGTGTGTGTGTGTGTCTGTGCCCCTGTATGTCTGTGCATGCTCATTTTAATACTGTTTAGATTCCAAATCCAACTGAAATGCAGTAGTTGTGCAATTTACACTGATCAGTTCCATCAGAGAACTGGGAGATGCAAGGCTTTGAAGGCCTTGCTGACTGTCAATAACGGATACCGTTTATTAAGGGTACAGTTTTATTTCAAATACACGTCATTTGGCTATTCATCTTTGTTTTCTGCTCTATTGTGTCTTTAGGTTTTTAGGTTTTTAGGTTAAACTACTTAGAAAATGTTCATGGATTTAAATTTTCCCCATCACTGAATGTGATTTTTCTTTGATTTCTTTTCTCCCTAAGATCCATTTGCCACCTCAACTTTGCCAAAGGAGATGTCAAGAAAGGTACATTACCATTGACTGAGTTCTTATCATGTTATAAAGAACTACATGCTAAATGCCTTTTATGTACATTATTTAAATCCATCCATGAGCCTGTGGAGCCAGGACAGTTTCAAAACAGGTGACTAGACATTCTCCATGACTAATAGTAAATTTATATTTATTTTTGCTTTTTATAGAAAAAACTGCTCTTTTCCTCTCTCCTTACACCAGATGCTGTTCCTAACTTTAAAAGCCATTATATTTTTGGAGGCATTATTAAAGGAAATGGTAAAAAAAATCTTCTCTTGTAGTTTCCCAAAGCAGCAGAGATTCTCCTCATTTGGTACAGATTGAAGTAGGGCCCCAACCAAAGACCAGAGAATGGATGAAATGTCCTCCTTGGCAGACTTACAGTCGCCTTCTCCAGACCACTGAGCTGCCTGCATTCTCACAGCTCTGGTGTGCCCAACACCCTCCCTCAGCACTAAGGATTTGCTGAGCTTGTTGTCAATGGGGAGAATGTAAAGAATAGGGACAGACCTGCTCTCCTCATCTGTAAATGAGGCTACTGACGCCCACCTCACAGGGCAGCTGTAACGTCGAAATTAGAGAACATATATGAAATTCATTTGTCTCCTAAGTGTTGAAAAACAAGAAAGGAAAGTCGCTCATTTCAGCGAGGCAGCCATGAATTCATCCAAAATGACCTATCTAAAATGCCTCTATGTTTTTTAAACAAATCCAAGATCTGGCTGACTTCTTAGAATAAATGGTGAAAATAATATCTTCATAATGAAGTAAAAGCAGATTCTACTTAGTTAAGCAGTTACATGAAAAATGAAGATACAATATGTTTTTAATATGTTTTTATTGTTATAAAATTATTTTCAACATTCACTTTGGAAAGCAGTACACTATTGAGTCTATTAAATCTCTGATTTGTTTGAGAAATTTGATAATCTTGTTAGAGAAAAGTTGCAGTACAAATTATGCTCTGTTTCCCCTATATCCTTTAGGCTAATAGTCGTTATTATAATTATGTCTGTTAATAGAGTACTTACTATGTGCCAGGTACCTTTCTAAGACAGTAAACAGCTTGCTAGGCGTGGACTACTATCCACATTTTCCAGATAAAAAGCAGGATGTTTAAAGTAAGGTACTTTAGCCAAAAGTCACTCTACCAGCAAGTGGCAAATAGACCTAAATCCTATTCTAGAAGATTCTAGAACCCACCAATTAGCTACTAGACTATACTATCTCAGGCTCACTTAGAATTAATGAGTGGGCTTGCCCGTAATCTACAGCCCTTAAATAAACAGCAAGTTCCTCATGTCTCAAGTAGATTTTTGATTTTGTCTGTAAATTGAGGTAAGTTTACTAAAGATCAAATAGAATGGTACCTGCTTCCCAGACACTTGGGGAGGAAATAAACTGAAGAGGCATGAATCCTTAATCAAGATAACATGGGGGAAGATGGGGCCCTAGTGCCATCTGCCAACCCAGTCCCAAGTCCATGGCCAAAAGTCTACTGTGACCATGAAAAATTTCCCACTGACTCTGGACTTAACCTCAAAATCCTTCTAAACTTAAGAAGGACTGTAGTTCTCCAAGTAAGAGCTACTGTTGATTTATTTAGATATTATGTATAGGACTACCAAGTATAGGGCTCTCTTCTCAGAGTTAGCATGTCAGACGAAACTAACTCCAGTCCCTTACAAAAAACCGAAAGTTGACATAAGCAAGGCACATGTTTCTAAGTTACAATGTTTTATTCCAGAGTTTTTAGGTAACTTGTCCTTATTTATGGAGATAGAACTGAAATAACACGTTAAGAAGAAAGAGAATTGGATTCTTTCTTTTAAGTAATACTTGTTCTTAAGTCCTTGTCTTCTTGAACAAAGCATGTGAGTACTTTCTGTTTGGGTAGTCTGGTCTCTTTCTAGGTTTTGTGTATTTTGAACATTGAAAAATGGCTTGTCACCAAGAAGTACATGCCCCTACTTTTGTACAGGGATTTGTGAGGTTTAAGAGGTAACTTTGTGGATGAAAGCTAAGCCCACAATGCGTCTATCGATTTTGGAGGTATAGTCCAGAAATGCTTCAAAACGATGTTAAAATTTCTAAGAAGGTCTACACTTCCCAAAGAGCCAGATAAGGTTTCTGGCTCAATCCCACATGAAGCCCAACAACATTTACTGAGTAGCTATTGAATCCTAGGCACCATACCCAAATCTAGGTACAAAGATGATTACAAAGCAATTGCCAGCCTGATGCAGTTCACAGATGTCCAACTCTGCTCTGCAGCAACGGCTCCCCACTAGCCTTCCATTGCTATACTCCATGAGGTAAGAGTCCTGGAGTTGTGTGGAGTCCCCTAGCCCAGCTCCTTAGCCAGGCCAGCAGAGACAATCTGCTGACAGCCACTCCATAGCATTTCTCTTTAGAACGCACAGCGCTAGATGCCTCTCCTGACAAATGGAAAAATGCCTTTCGTCTCTTCCTGATGAGTTGCAGAAGAGGAAAACAAAGCACTAGGTAACTTCTCAATAGGTCACCGTGCTACATGAAATTCTCAGTAAATCACACTGTTACATTTAGGAAAATCACAGTTTGAAAAATGGTTTGGAACAAGGAGAGATTTGGAACAGAGAGAGACCAGTTAAGAGGCTATTGTAGTAATCCAGGGGAGAGGTTATGATGGCCTGAAATCGGGGAGTGGCACTGGGGATGGAGAGAAATAGAAGGATTTTGAGAGCTATTTTTGAAGGTACAACTGACAGGAGCTGTGAGAAATGAGGCTCAAGATGTAGGCCTAAGAGAGCTTTGTATCCCACATTAAGGGGCTCAGACTTTATCCTAGAGGATAGAAGTTGAGGCCTGGTGATTCACAAACCCAGTAGCCAGTAGACCTGTGTCATTTTCCCCACCCCCAAGGGATTAAGAAAAAGAATTAGTTGCGAACATTTAAAGATCAAGAGATTTAACGTAAAAATCTGGATTTCTAATTTCTTTTGAGGAGGTTAAAAAAAAGGAAATTAGGCAAAAGTGGCCCATAATTCTGCATGACAACAGTGGGTGAGAGCTGAGGGGTGCTTGCCTCCTTTTGATGGGCTGTGGACACTCCATTTAGATACCTTCTCCTCCTGGGAGCAGCTGCATTCATTTCTATCGCCTGTTAACCCCTGTAGACATTTGATATTGTTCCTTTTTCTGTAGGTCATGTAAAGCCCCTTGAAATGTTTCAGATGGGAAGTGTCATGAGCATTTTTTAAAGATCGACGACACTGGTGGCAACATTGAGTATGAACTGGAAAGAGGCAAGATCAAAGATAGGGTGACCAGTTCAGAAACCATGGCAGTCTTAAACCTGAGCAAGGAGGAGGCCTGAGCTAAGATGGGTGGTCCCGATGGAAAGGAGAGGGCAGCTTTCAGAAGTGTTTAAGAAGCTAAACCAACAGAGCTTAGCGATTGGCTGGGAGTGGGAGAAGGATGCAGAGGGCAGGGCAAAACAGAGTCAAGGATGACTGACTCTCAGACTTTCTTGCCATGAGTATCTAGGTTTATATTAAAAATACAGTAGAAGAAGCTGGCTGAAAAACACAAATTCCTTTCCTGAATTTCAATATATTCATTATTTTCTGAGCGAAAATTAGGCGCTGCATAGTGAGTCATGGACTATATGGAAAAATAACCCAAGATACTCCAGAAGATAAACTTCAGAAAACAAAACCTGACTTCCGGTACAATTGGATGCATAATAATCGTTTCTGCTATATGGCCACATTGTGGCCAAGATGAACATACAGATTTCAAAAGCAAAGTGAATGAGAACAAGATGAAAAAGGATAAAGTGAGAACACAGATCCATCCCATTACTCCTGTTATTCATAGTTCACTAAAGAAGAACCTTTATACTATCTATAAGATGCCTGTAGACATTTATTAAAAGATGACTATGAAGAGCTGACACATAAACTTAATTCCATTTTCTTCTATGTTAGCTAAGTCTGCCAGGGGTAATGAATGTTACCCTGCAGGGAAGATGAGAGATTAAGGCAAATGAAATTACTATTAAGTCATTTCTTCTTTCCACACACACAATAATATATAGTTCGGGGAAGAAAAGGGTTCACAGTGATTACAGAAGTGTAAATAAATATTTATCAAGACTGTGATTTAAATATCCTCAAATTAGATGTAAATAAAGAGCCTCAATTCTTTATCATAGGAAGATGAATCCTGATTTGCATTTTCATCGTTATTTACTATCAATTGTAAAGCCACTGTCAGGGAAAAAAATGTCTATCTAAAACTGAAAGATTTTGCAAAGCTGACTTAAAGTGAAGTAAAATACCCTCTTTATCTTGACCTATTTTCCCCTTTTATTCACCTCTCAGAGGAGGAAATGAATGGAGGTAGACTTGAAAGAAATTAAACAGATGAAGACAACTCGTAGGCAAGTCACAGACATCAATCCTTGGTCATTTATATTAAAAGCTCACGGGTTTCCCTGGTGGCACAGTGGTTGAGGGTCCGCCTGCCGATGCAGGGGACACGGGCTCGTGCCCCAGTCCGGGAAGATCCCACATGCCGCGGAGCGGCTGGACCCGTGAGCCATGGCCGCTGAGCCTGCGCGTCTGGACCCTGTGCTCCGCAACGGGAGAGGCCACAACAGTGAGAGGTCCGCGTACGGCAAAAACAAACAAACAAACAAAAAACCTCACACTTATCAAATTCTCTTTTCAAGTGAAATAAGCAACCAGAAAGAGGCACTGCTAGTTTGTCAAGGATACTTCAGACTTAATTATTGTACTTAGCGTGAACCGAGAATCTTATTATTGTACATTTGTAACTGATGTCTCCAAATCAAATTTGCCTCTTTTCTACTAGAAATGATGTATTTTTATCTAATACGGTTCTTTTTCATATTATCTACATCTAGATGCTATTTTTCTGTTTACATATTGCATTGCATGTCAACAGTTTACATTCCCAGCAATCTGGCCCTTAATATCACCACCATGATCAACATGATTATACTAATTATATTGCTGTTAGACTCCATGGCATCAGACTGAGGTGATGTAATTATGGCTTCCAAGCAATGACTTTTATAGTTTTCTTCTTCCTATATACTGTATGTATATCAAAAGAATATGCTCAAGAAAAATTGTACCATTCTACTAACCCTAATTCTTAACCCTAATTTCACATAGAGTTATTTAACTCCAACAGAAGTTAAATTTTCCTCTGAATGTGTTATTATGCTACTTTCATCCAAAGTTAACCCACTTTGATGCACTTGTATGTGCTTGGAGACCTCATACTTTCCCTCAGTTCTCTTCACTAGAATAGCATCAAATGGTCCCACTCCGAATGCAGTTTTACTTTGGCAGGGCCACAAGCAAATCTGCTAAAATTTTTGGAATAGAAACTATAGAGCACTAATGCCCTCATAGTTTTCCTGAATTTCAAATGAACTCCGACCACAGACAAAATTGAATCAGTGCATGAGGCTACGTAAACACAAATACACATGAAAGATGTGTTAATTTTTTCTCTTGTATTTTATACCACCCATCAAGCGGTCACCAAAATCTAAAGAAATGTCATTTGAGACATTTTGGAAAAACGTTCTCTTGATGGTTTCCATTTTATCTGAAACTAATATAGTTATCTTCTCCCAGGATGAGAGGAATCTGCTACGTGTCACTTAAAAGTTCAGCAACTTGGATGATTTCTCTCTGACCAACACTTGTCCCTTGTTTCTGATTTATGAAGAACATTCCAAGGAGCTTTTCTCCATAAAGAGAACAGTTATATATAGATAGACTCAATGGATGCCTTCTTTTTTCTTACTGTTCCATTTACTAAGGACAACAGATGGACATTCTAAGCTGTTAATAAATGCAGACGAAAGATGATATGCCGGCTGGCTGGCACGTCAGCAGAGTTTTCCCAAAATGAAACAATGACTTAAGCCAAGATGAATGCTCCCCAGTTGTTTAAGTTGATGGGTCAACACTTGTTTTACTAGGTAGTAAACATATGCAGTGTTAACTGGCAATTTATCAGCATTTAATAATCATATAAATGTATCATACATTGATTTGAACATTGGGCACTTTATTGTTATCCTCAATAAAGAGCTTTGGAGGCAGAACACATAGTTATTTTGTGATTCCATTTAAAAGGGTAGAGAGCTAATCAAGCATGTTACTAATAAGAAACAATCAAATGAAGAGACCACACAGCTGCTAATTTCCATAATCTATACAGCATATTTCAGCTCTATTCCAAAATCCCACATCATGGTGGCTTCACACAACCTTCCATTTCTGTCTCCACTTTTCAGCAGTATTGTTAAGGCAAAAATGGAATAAACACACAGATACAGCCTTGGACCAATATGGATTATCAAAAAGGAATGACTGTCTAATCAAAGTCCATACAAGGTTAACAAATGTAGGCATGCCTACAGTAACTGGGTACTTGAATGCCAAATTAATGTAGCCATTTTCAAATAAACTTGAGAATTATGATCTGAAGTGTCTGACAGTGCCTAATGAGCCATCATCATCAACAATAGAGTGTTAAAATGGAAAAAGAAAAATACTATTTGAGATGCAGTCTTCCTGATTATTTTTAGATTTTCCACAGTATTATTTCCCTAATGCAAATGGCATATGAATGCCTACTTCTTCCTAGTTTAGATCTGAAACTGATATCCTGTGACCAAATAACCAGACATCACTTTTTATTCACATTCCTTGATCCCCGATACACATAAGAATTGTAATAATTGTCTATATTTAATGGGACTGATCATCTGACATGCATAAAGGCCATTCCAAGAAGCTCTGTGGCCCTCTTATTTCACACGTGTAGGTAAATACTGAAAGTTAAGTGAAAGAGGCCTTTTCGTGGAAGCTGATGACGGTTATGAAGAACTTCAGTGATATTTTTGTTCTAACTTGAATTATTCAAAATAATCCAGAAGAATCTTTGCAATCAAAAGGATGGAATCTGGGGCTTCCCTGGTGGCGCAGTGGTTGAGAGTCCGCCTGCCGACGTGGGGGACGCGGGTTCACGCCCCGGTCCGGGAGGATCCCGCATGCCGCGGAGCGGCTGGGCCCGTGGGCCGTGGCCGCTGGGCCTGCGCGTCCGGAGCCTGTGCTCCGCGGCGGGAGAGGCCACAGCAGTGAGAGGCCCGCGCACCAAAAAAAAAAAAAGGAAAGGAATCTGGGAGGGGGCTCAGTCTGCTGCACATGAGATGCCAAGAGCTCCGCCCCAGAGCCATTGTGACTGATGTGCATCCCTGCTGAAGAAGCCATTTCAGGGACCCCAAGGAAATCAGAAGTTGAGGCCGCTTCAGTACACCTGGAGTCAAGCGGGCTGTCCACAATGAGGCAGGGTTGGGTCTCCATCTGGTTTGGTTGTTTTCTGCAATAAGTTATGTATTAGTATTCTCCCTTTTGCCCCCTGTTCCTAGAAATGGCCACTTCTTTGCAAGACTGGCTTTCATGATACCCTTTTTCCTTTTTCATTTTTGGTTTGTTTAAGTCATTTTCTTAGCTCCTAAAGACCATGAATGTAAAAGACTATCTGACAGAGATGCCCCAACATGAACTAAACAAGGGATAATGCTGTCAGGTTCAGTGGCCTCAGACTTCAGCCTTCTGCTGTTCTACTGTCTGCCCATCATACTTTTGATTTTCCTCCTCCTCAGGATGGGCAGAGTTTAATTTTCATGTGAATTCATTTTCTCTTGCATGCCCTTTTCCTGGATAAGACCCTACTCCTCCCATAATTTTGAAAATATTCACCTGATGCCTTATTTTGTTTTTCCCTAGACCCTCAAAAACATCTGCTTTGGCACACACCAGTCACAATGGACTGGTTAGCAGGGTATTCTAAACCAAACTCGCTTTACTTAGGTCAATATCCCATAGATAAACAAAATATATTTTCTATGTTAATCCTTTTTGAATCCAACCGGAGAGCATTTTGCCAAAGCATGTCAATCAACTAAAAAGGCAAATATCAGATAACTGTAGAATTTCAGAACTGGAAAGTACACTTGGAGGTCATCTAAAACAACTCCCTCATTTTTTTATGTGAGGAAACCAAGGCCCAGGGACGATGAGTTGCCAAAAGTTTCAAGTTAAGAACAGAGCTGTATGTGAAGTACTTAACAAGAACTGTAATGACGTCTGTAACTTAGTTTAAAATAAGATGGATTGAGAGATGGATGGAGGGATAAATGTGATAAACCAAGTGTTGATGATAGGATGTAGGTGGCAGGTTCATGACTACTCACTGTAAATACTTGCAACTCTGGGTGTATGCTTGAAAACTTTCATAATAAAATGTTGGGCATTTGAGACTTGCAACAAACTTATGAAGCTAGTAAGTCAATGAGATTGGGGATAGATGCCTCATAATAGGTTTGGTGTATGCATGGGTGAATGCTGGTATCCACTTTCATGGTGGATAACCTAACATGGACTCTTACTCAGAGAACACACTTTAAGATGCGTTGGAGGGATTCAAAGAAATGAAACAGTTTTGATTTAGTCAGAATTCTTGCAATTCTGGGTGAAAGAAAATCACCCCAGACTGGCTTCAGCAAATGAAGGGACAGTATTGGTTTCCATAAATGAAAAGTCTAGGGGTAAACCTAGCTTGATCCTAGTTATCTGCACCCAGATTTTCCATCTCCTGGTTCTGCTTTCTTTTGCATTGGCTCTGTTCTCATTCAGCCTTTCCCTTCCTAGTTGCAAGGCTCTCTATACCCCCCTGTTTATATCCCCATAGGTCCAAACTCAAGAGAAGTGAGAGCATGCCTCTCTCAACAGTAGAAGCAAAAGTCTAAAGAGTACATTTCGTTTGCTCAGCATGAATTATGCAACCGTCCCTGAACCAAAAACCATTTGCCAGAAGACTGCAATATTCTGACTGGACATGTCTAAGCTGGCATATGCACATGAACTCTTAGAAGGGGAAACTGATGGCCCAAAGGAAATTCCAATTTGTGTTCCCAAAGGTCTAGGGATGGATGCTGAACCATTAAAATGAAATGCCATGCCACAGGTTTGCTGTCAGAATATCCCTTAGATTGCTGAAGAAATCATCTTAAGGCTGGAGATGGAAACAAGGAGTAGATGTCCTAGATGTGATCCATCTTCCAGTAGATTCCATAGTATATTTCTGACCTAAGGACTCTCTCCCCAAAGGGTCACAAGTGCAATGGGTGAAAGTGGCCCATTTCAAGAAAAGGTGCACAAGCTGGATCTGGGACCATGACAGCTCCCTGGAGAATGATCTAGGACGTGGTGAAAGAGGAGCTTGAGATATTGGTAGACATGGGTTCCAGGCACATAGGAAAAGTGATAAATTTGGGGTATTGAATAATACCCTTAAAGCCAGAGACACTCTTGGAGCCACACTCTCAGAAATCTTAGCTATTTTTGCAAGTCAAATTGTAAGGACATTCAGTGACAGTTCCTATCTCTGGCTAATTTAAGTCGATTTCCAAATAAATTGAAGAGTAGGTGTGAACCATTTTATTAAATAACATTACTTTGACTGGGCTACTCATTCTGATTTGGTGATTATATCATCAGATGCACTGTTCAATCAAGACCATTTTTATCTTCACAGTCATGAGTTCAGTTAGGCAGAACCGTGAAGGCTGTAAAGAGCTGTCTATCCATCCCCCTTCCCAGGGCAGAACTGCTGGGCTCAGTAGAGCTGGTCCAAAGGGCCAGGCTGCCACAAGCAGGGCACAGTGTAGCCCACAGCTGTCATGTGTAGAGCCAGAAGGCAGTGGCCAAACAGCCTCCAGGAGAGCCTCTTCCCAGGCAACCACAGAAGAGTATGTTTCTAATGGGTCACGAGGACAAGGAAGGCTGGAAGCCAAAGTCAGAACCACAGCATGGAGCCAAAGGTTTAAGATAGCCCACGAAGATTAGAGCAAGAGACAGCGAGTCATGACTGGCAAAGGAAGGTGCCCTGGACAAATCCTAGAGGTAAGACTGCTGGCAACAGACTGAGTACATGGGTTAAGTTATCTAGGGTGGGGAAAAACACTGAGCAGTTTCCAATAATATCTGGCAGCACCCTCAGAAATCTAATTTGAACCGTGTATAAAAATACCCCTCCAGATGCAACCTGACCTAAGCACATCTTTCCAAAGATGGAGTGCTACCTAGAAAATGTCTTGAAGAAATATTTAATGGACAAAGTTGGGATTTTTAAAGGCGTCTTGATCCAGATATTTGCACGTGCCTTATACCTTTCTACAAATTGTTCAATTTGTTCTTTTCTACATTTTTCTCAGCTGTCAGGAAGGCAGTGCCCGGCGTGACCACCAGGTTGACAGACATGGCGAATGCATACCTTGTAAGGAAAAAAAAGTATTTTCATTCATTCCAGAACTGTTGGCAGAGCATCTGCTGTGTGCTGAGCCTCGTGCTCGGCAGTAGGAATGCGATGGTGACTGGCAGGGGATTCAGGCAAAGCTAAGTGAAAATCTTGGTTCTGCCACGGAGTGGGGGTGTGACCTTGGGGCACATTATTTCTGCAAGTATTTTCTTTCATTTAAAATTCAGTTAGAAATACCTGAGTCACAGATTATTGTAAGGATTCAATTAGATAACTAAACATAGTTTCCTCGAACACCCATAACGAGTACAACAGTACCTACCTTTCAGCATCCTTGTTGGATTGAAAGATAAGCTAATAGATGTAAAATGGCACATATAAGACACCCAATAAATCAGAGCTATTAAGAGGAAGGGAAACCCTGTGCCTGTTCTACATAAACAAAATGGGAAAAATCCTTGATTCAGAAAAGTTCTCATTATTTAAATAAAACTGATAAACGATTACTACCCCTTTGATGAACTTGCACTTTCTTCCAAACCAATATTACATGCAGTTTTTCAAAGTTTCTTAACAACAAGGTCCTACTGTACAGCACAGGGAACTATATTCAATATCCTATGATAAACCATAATGGAAAAGAATATGAAAAAAAGAATGTATACATATTTGTATAACTGAATCACTTTGCCATACAGCAGAAATTAACACAACATTGTAAAACAATTATACTTCAATTTTTAAAAAGTAAAAATAAATAAAAATAAAAGTTTCTTTTTCAAGTTTTAATTTGTAATGCAGTACTGTAAAAATAATTGTTTTCATTACTGTGGATCATCTTAATGCCATGATATAGAATCCTGAAATTTATCTTCTTTCGAATGGTACTTGAGAGAAGTTGTCTCAGATTATCCTGTATAAAAGAGTATCCCTTCCTTCATCCAAAGCAGGGAACTAATTCCACCACCACAGCTTTCCTCGCCCCCTCTCTATCCTTTATTCTCCATAGCAACTATCACCAACATCTGACATGCTGGGTAATTACTTTCCCCGCTAGAATGAAAATTCAAGGAGAGTAGAACTGTTTTGTTGTATGTGTGTGTGTTTTTAATCAAAGTATAGTTGAGGTTTCTTTGTGTTTTGTTCACTGACTTATGCTTGACACCTAGAACTACACCTGGCACATAGTGGACACCAATAAATATGTACTTTAAAATGAACAAAAATATCTGTGTACACTTACCAAATAGAGATACAGCTTCTACTATGAATTAATATAATAACAAAGCTTTCATGCACTCTACATGCACTTTACAGTTTAACCATTTTCAGCTCACAGTTTCTATAACAAGGCTAGAGAAAGTGATAACTCTACTTTGCGGTCAAGTAAATTGAAACTCAGACAAGTTATGTGTGTGATCTATTACACAGCTCATGCGTGATTCCCTCACTGAAACCCGATTCTAGAAGAAGCAACTACAGTTGCAGTGTCACAAGTGCAGAAGCCACTTTGAATATGCAAAATAGCAGTGTTCCATTTGGATCTGTCATTAAATGAATTGCTCACCTTCTACTTGAATTTCAAGTTTCTTGTATTAATGACAGTATGCAAATAGTGACTTTTTCTCACCCTGCATTACAAAGGTTAAGGGCAAAGAATGAACACCTGCTGTATGATATTGCTTTTGTACAGATAAAGCAAAAAGATTTGGAGCTTGATTTATAAATACCTTCATAATAACAATGCATGGTAAACAACTAAAAAAGCCTGACTTCCATCTGACAGAGAGTAATAGCAGCACGTCCGATTGAGATCTGCATTTTTCCCTACACCACAGAAAATGTGTTTTGCTAATACAATGATTTAAGTGAGTTTAGGGAGTCAGCATCTTAGTAAGCCCCGCCCTGGAGAAACTGGGGAGTAGGCAGACCTTGGCTTTTGTGTGTTGCCTGGCCTTCCATGCCACAGCACTCCCAGGCAACAACAGGCTTCTTAAAAAGTCCCTTTGACCTGCTCATGACCTCCTCCCCTGTCAAATGCCCAATGTGGACCCATCCTTCCACTCAAAAAAGAAAAATAAGTTGAAATGCTAGTTTATGCTAAGTTGTTAAAATCCTAATGATTCCATAGTAATTTTGGACTCAGATCTTAGTGCAAAGTCAGGCTCCACCACTTACTAGCTGTCTGGCTTTGGACAAGTTACATAATTTCTCTTTGCTTCCTCTTTCTCATCTATAGAATGAGGTTATTAATAGTACTTAATTCACAGTGTTGAGTGAAGATTCTGTGTGTGTGTGTGTGTGTGTGTGTGTGTGTGTGTGTGTATCAGAGTGCCTGGAACTTAGTGTTATTTAAGTACTTGCTATTAAAGAGACAGGTCATACAATATAGAAAAAGAAGTGACAGATCCAAATTTGATTTCTGTGACCTGGGCAAGTTACTTAATTTCTCTGAATCTCAGACTCCTTAGTAAAATGGGAACAGCCTCTACTTTCTCAAGTCAGATAAGGATTGCTAATATCATATGCAAAGCGTCTGTAATATTATATGATGCAGAACAGATGCTTCATGTTGTATCAAATATTATTCTTTGCAAATTAAAAGGGGATTGTGGGAGGTGTAAACGTTATTCCAAACTAATCAATGGGATAGTGGCCTTGAGGGAGTGGATTTGTTGAAGAATGAGGCCTTCAAGGTATCTTTTAAATGAGACCAGCATTAACGATATAAAATTTGGGTTTTAATACTATATGTGTAGATTGCATTTTTCCAGGATGATCACAGCAATAGCCCTAGGCCACATACTCGCCTTACTCTAAGACTTTGACATATTCTGAATGTAGAGGTGGGGTATATGTCCCTTCCCCTTGAACTTGGGTCTTTGTAACTACCTTGACCACTAGAGATGCTATATGAATTCCAAAGCTAAATCATGAAAATGCCATGCACTTCTGCATAATTTGTGGGTGACAATCCTTCTGGGGGATGCCAGCCACCATGTAAACAGTGGAACTGCCCTGAGGTTTCCATGCTGTGAGGAAGCCCAAACTAGCCCATGTGGAGAGAACATATGGAGGGGCCCTAAGACTATGTGATAAGCTCCAAGCCAGAATGGCCTAGCAAAGCCCTTCCCAAATTCCAGAAGTTCAGAAACAATGAGAAATAGTAACATGGTTATTATCTTCAGTCACTAAGCTTAGCAGTGGTTTGTTATGTAGTTTTAGATAATAGATTCACTATGCCATGGTTTTACTGTGCTTTACCGGGTGGAAAGATCTTTTATTATATCTTATTGTATCTTATTTGACACAAATGTCTCATGAAAATAGATATTACCATCTCTTTTATGGCTGAGGAAATGGAAGATCTGAGAAGTTAAGTGATTTTCCCAGAGGCCACACAGCCAAGAGTAGTGGCAAAGCAGGTATACAAACACAGATCCTCCAATTTCAAGCCAAAAAGTCGGTCTATCCATCTCACCCACCTGACAGTAAAGTACTTTGAGAAGAGTGATATAAAAATTGCTGATGGTGCAGCCTTTCCTTGAGTTCCAAAAACCTTTTGTAAACTGAGATTGTATAAGCAGATGTGATTTACTTCAAATTTTTCCTGGTGTTTGACTGATGGATTTCCATAGTTTGTACCATAATTATGAGTTAGTGTGGTTTATAACTATTTGAAATGAAAAACTGAAGCATGTTCGACATTTACATTTCATTTTAGATCTTAGTCATTTTATTGTTACTCAATTTCACATTGTAGTTTTATGATTTCTCACTTGCATGAATATTAATCGAATGGGAAATGTACTCAATGATTTAAGCACATGTATTTTTAAGTATTTGGGGAAAAGTCTAATTACGGTGATATGTCCTGAAAAAACAATCTTTCTACAAAAGTGAAAATTACTGCCATGCCATTGTGTTCTCTGAAAATTCAGAGTGAAAAAAGATCACCCATTAAAGAGAATATCTGCTCTCTTGAAATTCCTGCAGGTGATTAAAAATGTGCTTTTATTTCACCCTGTATATTTTCAACATACAAAATGCTTGTTTTTTCCTCCTGATGATTCTGACTACTGCTTGTTTCTGATTGGCCATGGCAACTGAAGTTTGTCTACAGAGCACTGTAAAGTGAGCATCAAGAATCCTCTCTTCCAAACCATAACTCAAAAAGATACACACACCCCAATACTCATAGCAGCACTATTCACAATAGCCAAGACATGGAAGCAACTTAAATGCCCATCGACAGATGAATGGATAAAGAAGATATGGTACATACATACAATGGAATACTACTCAGCCATAAAAAAGAATGAAATAATGCCATTTGAAGCAACATGTATGGACCTAGAGATTATCATACTAAGTGAAGAAAGTCAAGGAAAGACAAATATCAGATGATATCACTTATATGTGGAATCTAAAAAAAAATGATACAAATGAACTTATTTACAAAACAAAAACAGACTCACAGACATAGAAAACAAACTTATGGTTACCTAAGAGGAAAGGGGGGGAGAGAGATAAATTAGGAGGTTGGTATTAACATATATATCGTACACTACCATATATAAAACAGATAATCAACAAGGACCTACCATATAGCACAGGGAACTCTACTCAATACTCTGTAATAACCTATATGGGAAAAGAATCTGAAAAAGAATAGATATATGTATAGCCAAATCACTTTGCTGTACACCTGAAACTAACACAACATTGTAAATCTACTATACTCCAATATAAAATAAAAATTTTTAAAAAGAAAAAAGAATCATCTCTCTTCCATACGTTGCCCTGGCCCACAAGCATTCTCTAGGTTACATCCTAGAGTGCTTTGGGATGGATGGAGCATGGAACCAAGGACTTTATTTGGTTTCTCCTCCTAAAAGTTCCCCAATTCAAAGTTCTATTACCTTGATACCATGGATTTCTTTCCCTATAGTGGTTGTAAGAACAGAAACATTTTGAGGATAGTGCCAGTTGAGATTTTAGTTTTAGGACTATTTTTAGGAATCTTGGACATGTCACTTCCTGAAATTCAGATTGACATTGCCAGCTTGCCTAGGATTACAAAATATCAGAGTCAATAGAGCCCTTTGAGTTCATTTAGTCCAAACTGTTTGACAAATAGCCCAACTGAGCCTCCAGGAGAGGAAGGACCTTGTCCACGGTCACACAGTAAACTGATGGCTGGCTTCCCCCATGTCCAGAGCCCTCTTTGGCTGGAACTCCTTTGCTGAGTGAGCCTCCTTCATTAACTTTTGCCACTGGGGAAGTTTTGCCTCTGCAGTCCCACGCGAATATATCACATACAAACATGACATGGACCAAACATATGATTCCTTGTTTCTTTCCCATGCAGCCTGTGGAAAACCTTTCAAAAGCCATATTGACCCAAGCGGGGCAGACAGCCAGAAGACTTTGTGGACCTCACGGTGACTGAACTCAAAGATGCTCTAATCCTACCTTAGGTAAACAACTTCTCTGCCCTCTGAAAACTACTTGACCACTTATGGACAAGGCTATGGGTACCATAATAAGCTCTTTTCTTCTAAGATTGAATGCATAAGGATGTGTCCAGGATCTGCCCCACCCCAGACAGAGACACACCTTTCCTACTTGCCTCTCAGGGTGTTTCCAGTTGAAGATAGGAAAGGAAACTTCCATTCAGGTTGTGCCTCTCTTTCTGGCCTAACATTTCCTTTGATCTTTCTCTTTGATTCCTGACCTGCCTCTTTTGGTTCTGCAATGTCTTATGGCCAAATTTCCTTGGCTCAATGTGCACTACTGTGATTCAGGCCAGACCCATGAGTGAGTGAGAGAGAGTGCCTTGTTTCTTCACTGTGCTTCAGACTCATTCTCCCAGGCCAGATGAAACTTGCTCAATTCAGCAGCAGCCATTAATGTAGCTCCAAGTGAGGTGTCAAGTTTCCCACCACGAACTCCAACACTGACATAAAGTGTCACAGCTGTAAGGGTAAGTGATGGTCCCAGGCCAGTCATCATGTATAGACATGGCTACAGTGTGGGTATAAAGTGTCCTTGTAAAATGGAAAACACTTAATTAAGCAAACAATGAATCCTAGAGCTTTTCCTATATTACAGAGAAGTCCTCCAATGCCAAAAGAAACCTACTGCAAATTTCTCCATGTGCACACTGCATCATAGACACAATATATACATTGTGTGGAAAGCAAGGAGAAAAGAAGAAATAATCATCTCAAATTTGACAATTAATGTAATCAGTGTTAATGAATATTGTTTGAGTTGCACAACAATCCTATAAATCAGTGTTTCTCAAACTTTAAGGTATACAAGAATCATCTGGGAAGCTTGTAAAAATGCAGCTTCAGATTCAGTGGGCCGGAGATTCTGCATTAGAAAACAAGCTCCCAGTTGAGGCCCAGGCTTCTCGTCCACACACCATACTTTAACTATTAAGGCTATAGGCTAGAATTTCCCAGCCGGTATGTTGCAGTATTGTACTCCAAGTTGATATCCACATCCCTTGGGGCAGCTGGTCAAGAACTGAATCAGAGCCTCTGACAGTGAAGTTTATCCTAGAATGCTGTGCAAATGTTATCATTTTCTATGTGTGCCTGTGATAGGGGAAAGGTTTGGAGGCACATCTGTAAGGAATAATGGAGGTTTACCAAAATTCCCATTAGCAATAGATTATTCTTAATAATAATTATAACAATAACACGAGTTATCATTTATTGCATATGTATTATGTGCTGGGAATGGTGTCAAGTACTTTACATGGTTTTTTCATAGAACCTTCATAACAGTCTTAAAAGGTACATGCTACTATTAGACCCTAGGTAACCACCACTAATCCCAGGGCTTTGCATTTTAATTATTATCTCTATAAGGATAATTCTCAAATTTATATCTGCAGCTTTAACTTCTCCCCTGAATTCCAGGTGCATTATCCAACTGCCTACTTGACATCTCCACTTGGAGATGTTCAAAGTCCATAACATGTCCTAATCAGAATACCTTCCCCTCTCCCAACCAAGCTGTTTCTCTCCAATTGCTCTAGATAAAAAGCTAGGAGTCTTTTTTTTTTTTTTGAAGTATAGTTGATTTACAATGTTGTGTTAATTTCTTCTGTACAGAAAAGGGTAGTAGTCATTTTTTTTTACTTTTCTTTCCCTGACCCTCCATACACATGTGATCCGTTAGGAAATACTGTCAGCTCAGCTTTCAAACTAGGTAATCTGAGTCAGTCTAGTTCTCTCTGTCTCCTCTGGCACCCTCAGCTCTGGCTTGGATCACTGCAACAGCCTTCTGGCTGTTTTCTCCCTCCCTGCTCTCCTCTTTGAGCAGTTCTGGTTGTCTGGAGGGAGGTAGCACGTCTGCAAATGGCAGCTAGTGAGGCCAGACCAGCGGAGTTGAGCCAGATGATAATAGCAAACACTTACATTGCAATCACTAGGCTCTAGACCACTTTCTACGTCACTTGCTCAGAATAACATTCAATGCTGACAATAACCCTCTGAGTCACATACTATTATTACCCCCACTTTACAGATGAGGACACTAATGACCAGAGAAGCCAAGTAACTCGCCTGAAGTCACCCAGCTAGTGAACAGTGGATCCAGGATTCAAACAAACTGACTCTATAGTAAATGATCTGAGCTCCTCTGCTCTACATCATCTACAAAAGGTTTCCTGTGTCACACTAAGAAGTATGCACTGTGACCTGAAGGTCGGGAAAAGGGGCATTAAAATTAACAAATCCACTAAGTCAATGATGTGGTTGTTTTTGTTTACAGACAAGTAAACAAAGTCAAGCAAATGATTATTTTTAACTGAATTGATAATTTGAGTGAACTGAATCAAAATGGTCAAGTTGCTTAAGGAAATAGGCAGCTGCCCTTGGAAGTTGTGTGCATTGCTAATTATGCTGGTCCATTCCTATATCCTCAGAAAAGTGTCCTTAAGGAACCCCAATTGCTTTAGATAAAGAACATTTGTCTGATGTCTCCATATATTTAGACCAGTATATATTTTTACACTTTTTCTCAATGTATAATTCTAGTATGAATAAGAAGTAGAAGAGTATGAATACCAGTCTCTTTCACAACTGTAACAATACCTTGCCTATTCTGAAAAATATCTCCCAAGAGACTTGGCTTATACTTAACTCACCTCTTAGGAAATAAAACCTGGAATGTCATTCACTATATCTCTGGCAGCAATCAGTCAATGCACTATGCTAACAAAGAATATCTCTTCACGCCAATCACTTGCCTCTAAAGGTTTGAGAGGAAAGACACAATAGGGAAGGCACATGTTCACATGGTACCCTGTGCATGACTCTTTCAGCACTGACCACTCTATATCACCATAGTCTGCTTACTTGGCCATTTCCTCCACCGGACTATAAACTCCTCCAGGGCAAGAACCATATTTTGTACAGCTTTGGATCACAAACACCTAGCACAGTGTTTAGAAAAGAGTGAGCCCTCCGTAAATGATTAATGGAAACATGAAGTGGCATTTGATATAGCTAATCACTCCTTCCAACCTAAACAGCTTTTTTACTTAACATCTAAGATGCTATTCTCTCCTGGCTTCTCTCCTACACTTACTGGCTATGCTTTTTCAGTCTCCCAAGGTTCTGCTCTCACTCCTTTGCTGAATATCTGGTCTCATGACTTTAAATGCCACCTGTAAATTAACAATTCTAAAACCTTTATCTTTAGCCCAGATCACTCACCTTAACTCTAGATTCATATAGTCAACTGCCTACTCTGCACTTCCCATGAGATGTCTAAACACAAACCTAATATAACCAATGTCTAACTCTTGATTTTTATTTTTTTTATTTATTTATTTTTTTTTTGCAGTACGTGGGTCTCTCACTGTTGTGGCCTCTCCCATTGCGGAGCACAGGCTCCAGATGCGCAGGCTCAGCGGCCATGGCTCACGGGCCCAGCCGCTCCGCGGCATGTGGGATCTTCCCGGACCGGGGCACGAACCCGTGTCCCCTGCATCGGCAGGCGAACTCTCAACCACTGCACCACCAGGGAAGCCCGATTTTTATTTCTTAACCTTCTATCCTTATGGTCTTTCCCATCTTAGTAAGTGGCAACTTCATTTTTCCAATAGCTCAAGGCAAAAAAGGTGTTTTATAACAATGTCCAATCTGTCAAGCAAGTCCTATTGTCTCTACTTTCAGATTCCTTCCCCTAATTCAACCATTTTTCACCAGCTGCACTGCTACCATCCTAGTTGAAGCCTGCAATATTGTGATTTATAAGAAATATGCATTTGGTCAATTCAGGTTACCAAAATATAGTTCTCATATAAATTTGGTCTTCTTCCATGGTTCCTGGCTCACAGCTCCCAAAACCCCTGGAATGTCCTGAGCAATAAGAGCAGTGGGAGCACCTTTTGTTATAATATCTGCTCTCTTGTCCTCAGCTCCTGCAAATGCAACAGAGCCATAAAGATGGAATGGGTGCCTTGTTATTCCTAACAAGCCCCTTCCCCCCACTACTGGCTTTGTGTTAATGAGGTGACTTTTGGAAAGCACCTGAGGATGGGGGGTGCCAGGGAACCAACCATGTATAGAGGGTGGAACTTTCAGTCCCTCATCCTGATTTCTGGGGAGGGGAGAGGAATTTGAATCAATCACCAATGGCCAATGATTTGACCAAGCATGCCTATATCATGAAGCTTCCAAAAAAATCCAAAAGGAAAGGGTTCAGGTTGAGGAACCAGAACACTTCCATGTGCCACCATGCCAGGCCCCAAACTCCACAAGGACAGAAGCTCCTTTGTTCAGGACCTCGCCCTATGTATCTCTTCATCTGTCTGTTGGCTAGCATCCTTTAATGTCTTTCGTAATAAACCGGTAATCTAGTGAGTAAACAGGTTTTCTGAGTTTTGTGAGCCACTCTAGCAAATTAATCGAACCCAAGGAAAGGGTCCTGGGGACCTCTGATGTATAGCCAGTTGGTCAGAAGCACAGGTCGTCACCTGTGCCTTCTCTTGGCACCTAAAGTGAAGGGCAGTCTTGGAGGACTGAGCCCTTAACCTGTGGAATCTGATGCTATCTCTGGTGGATAGTGTCAGAATTGAGTTGAACTGTAGGACACTCAGCTGGTGTCCTGAGCATTGCTCGTTGGTGGGGGAGGAAACGTCCAAACCACACATTGGAATTGAATCCAGAAACCAAATAAGCCACCATCGATCTCTTGACTCAGTTATTGCATAAACCTCCTAACTGGTCTGCCTACAATCATTAACCAAGCATCCAGGATGATCCCTTAAAAACCAAAAGCAGATAATATCACTTTTCTGCTCAAAACCATCCAGTGGCTTCCAAGCACACTTTTAAAATAAAGTCCAATTTCTGCACAATCCTTTCCAGGCCCTCCCTGGCCTGCACCACCCTTCTGACTTCCTGTCCCAAGCCACTCACTCTCCCCATTGCTCACTGTGTTCCAGCTGCACTGGCCTCTTTGGTGTTTGGGGGAATATACCAACCACGTTTTTGTCCCTTGGACTGCTCTGACCTCGAATCTCATTCCCTTCAGGTCTCTTCTCAAAGACTTCTTTTGAATGAAGCCTTCCCTGACCACCCAATATAAAGTAGCTCACATCTCACCCCTATCAAGTTCTATCCCCTTTCACTGGGAATTATTTTATTGTCATAGCACTTACCACCATCTGACATGTATATTCATGTGTTTTGTCTTACTGCCCCCCTTCTAGGCTATAACCACCAGGAGAGCAGGGACTACTTGTATTTCCAGTACCTGGAACAGTGCCTGGAACAGAGTGGGCACCCAATGAGTATTTCTTGAAAAAAAGGGATTAATAAATGGCAGAGTCTAGAAAGCAAATGATAAACTGTAATTTATACTTGTAGCTGGTGAAACCAACTCTAAATCTCAGCGTCTGTAAGTTCAACTGTACTCCTTATCTAACTTTGTGACCAACTAGACCACTGACTCCGCCTTACACATTTTTGTATCTCTAATGCCTCACATAGAACGTGGGACATGTAAGGTACTCAAAAAATGCTGAATGAATGAATCTATTTTACTATTAGAAAGAAAGCTTAGCTAGTTCAGCTTGTGCCCCCTGGGTTGATGTGAGACAGGCTTGTTAAAAGTGATTGTACAACACTTTACAATTGTCAGGCACCAGGGCCATGCCTGGTGGCAGTTGGATTTTTATTTGAATGGAGAAGCCATTAGCACTGTGGTTAATTCAGTGATCTGATTTGTCCACAAGGGCTCCTTCATGTGGCTCTAACAGCCCTTCCCTTATGAGGGAATTAACCTGCCTGCCTTTGCAGAATAGGAAGACAGAGGTATTACAGATGAAATCACAGCACTGCTTAAGAGTTAAGGCCTGTAAAGCCTTAAATTTACACCAAACCAGAGTCATCTGGGAATGACCCAGAATCATAAAACCTATTCTAAAACAAAATGAAATTAGGTCTGAGTATCAGAGAAATTTCGTTAACATACAAAAATGCTTATTTTTTAAAACTTATTCATCAACACTGAAAAGCCCACACTTTTAAAGAGCATATAATACTCATTTATTAGATTTCTTTATTGCAATTTGTTTTTAATTCCTTGAATATCATTTTCTTAAACTTCAATATTTCCTATATATAATGCTGACTATGAAATGTGTTATTCAAACTGGAACCCTCTGAGAGTGAAAGGACGCTCTAGCAATTATTTGCACTCACCACAGGGGCAAACGGAGACTGTCTTGGGCCATCTGAGACATGGGGTTTCTGTTCAAATATATGTTGATAAGCTCGTATGTAGATAAATTCAGTTTAAAAATCCAGATTTCTGGTTGTCTGGAAACATATATAGGTTACATACAGGTTGTTTAAAAAAAGTAGATAGCCAATACAATAAACTCAGTAACCTGTATCATATATTTATGTTTCTTTTTTCACGTCATTTTATTTATGACTCACATTTGATTATCATTTTTGACAGATGAGGAAACTGAGGTTATGTAACCAGCCCAAGGCCCCTTATGATCAGTCAAGAGAACTAGGATTCTAACCCAAGTGTCCGAACTCCCAGAGTTGAGATTAAAATACAGAGATGTCTCACTTCAGAGCCCATGCTCTTTTCACCCGCCCCACAGCAATTGTTACTAATCCTTTCTGAGTAGGGGGGAGGTACAGATAAAATTACTATTGTTCATGAGTTGATGAATATTGAAGCTGGACAATAGGTAAGTGGAGGTTCATTATACTATTCTATGTGATTTTTGCTTCTGTCACTTTCCATAAAAAAAAGCATGTTTTAAATCCCCTTCTCTTCTTTCCACTCCACTAAGTCCAACTTTCCTTGAATGCTAGGTTTAAGTATTAGAGTACATGCATTGCTATTTATTTCTTTAAGTTTTTATGCTAACAAAATTAATACATGCTCATTTAAAAGATTCATCGAGTACAAGCATAAAAAGTAGAACATAAAAATTCTTTATAATTCACTCACCCCCAAATATTTTAATATATGGATATCTCACTTTCTACCAAATTTTTCCTGTTACTGTGGTATAAAATACACATAAAATATACCATTTTTAAGTGAACAGTTCAGTGACATTAAGTATTATTCACAGTGTTGTGTAACCATCACCACCATGTAGTTCCAGAACCCTTTCATCACTGCAAAAGGAAATTTCAAACTCTTTAAGCATCATTCCCCCAGGTCCCTGGCAACCACTAATCCTCCTTCTGTCTCTATAGATTTGCCTATTCTGGATATTTCATATAAATGCACAGTCATATAGTATTTGGTCTTTTGTGTCTGGCTTCTTTCATTTAGCATAATGTTTTCAAAGTTCATCCATGTTGTAGCAGGTATCAGTACTCCATTTCTTTTGATGACTGAACAATATTCCACTCTGTGAATATACCACATTGGGTTTATCCATTCATTGCTTGATGAGACTTTGAGTTGCTTCCACCTTTTGGCAATTGTGAATAATACTGTTACATACCATGTTTTTAGTTAAATGTTTTATTTTGATATAATATTCTAGTCACATGCAGTTGTAATAAATAATACAGAGAAATTCCTTTATATCCTATACCCAGTTCCTCCAGTGGTAACATCTTGCAAATCTATTCTACACTATCACAACCAGGACAATGAGACTGATACAGTCTAAATACAGAACAGTTCATCACCGCAACAATATCTCATGTTGCCCTTAGATAGCCACATCAACCTTTCTCCTGCTATCACCCTTTCATGAACCCCTGAAAACCACTAATCTTTTCTCCTTTTCTATAATTTTGCCATTTCAAAAATTTTATATAATAATATGATTTGTAACCTTTGAGAAGGCTTTTTTCACTCTGGTGATCTATCTAGATTGCTGTATGTATCAATATATTATTCCTTTTTTTGTTGCTAAGTAGTATTCCAAAGTATGGATGCAGCATAGTTTGTTTAACTATTGACTCATTGAAGGACATTTAGGTTGTTTCCAGTTTGGGGCTGTTATGAAGAAAGCTGCTTTAAACATTTGTGTACAGGTTTTTGTGTGAAAGTACACTTTCCTTTCTTGAGGATAAATGCCCAGAAATGTCACTGCTGTGTTCTTATGATTGTGTTGCATGTTTAGTTTTATTAAAGAAACTGTCAAATTGTTTTCTAAAGCAACTTTACCATTATACATTCCCACCAGCTATCTATGAGTGGTCTATCCCACCACCTAAGTATGAGTGGTTTAGTTTATTCACATCCTCATCAGTATTTGCTGCTGTCACAATTTTTTATTTCAGCCATTCTGAAATCTCATTGTAGTTTTTAATTTTTATTTCCCTAATGGCTAATGTACAATTTTCATGTGCTTACATGTCATTTGTATATCCTGTTAGTGGAACATCTGTTCATGCATTTTGCCCATTATCTAATTAGCTGTTCGGGTTTCTTTAATATACTTTATTTTTTAGAGAAGTTTTAGGTTCACAGCAAAATTGAGCAAAAAATACAGAGAGTTCTCACGTACGTATGCCCTGTATGTGCACTCCTTTCCCCACTATCAACACCTCCCACCACAGTGGTACATCTATTAAAAATCAGTGAACCTACATTGACATATCATTATCACTAAAGTCCATAGTTTACATTAGGGTTCATTCTTGGTGTTGTACATTCTATGGGTTTGAACAAACGCCTAGTGACATGAGTCCACCATTGTAGTATCATGTAGAATAATTCACTGCCCTAAAAATTCTCTGTGCTCTGCCTATTCATCTCCCTCACCCAATTCCTGGCAAACACTGGTCTTTTTACAGTCTCCATAGTTTCACCATTTCCAGAATGCCATGTAGTTGAAATTACATAGTATGTAGCCTTGCCAGATTGACTTCTTTCACTAATGTGCATTCAAGTTTCGTCCATGTTTTTTCATGCCTTAATAGCTCATTTCTTTTTAGCACTGGATAATATTACATTGTCTGGATGCACCACAGTTTATTTATTCACTCACCTACTGAAGAATATCTTGGTTGCTAACAAGTTTTGGAAATTATGAATAAAGTTGCTGTAAACATCCATGTGTAGGTTTATGTGTCGACATAAGTTTTCAGCTCCTTTGGGTAAATACCAAGGAGTGTGATTGCTGGATCATATGGTAAGAGTATGCTCAGTTTTGTAAGAAACCACCAAACTGTCTTCCAATGTGTCTGTACCATTTTGCACTCCCAGCAAAGAATGAGAGGTCCTGTTACTCCACATTCTCACCAGCACTTGGCATTGTCAGTGTCTGGGATTTTGGCCATTCTAATAGATGTGTAGTGGTATCTCACTGTTGTTTTAATTTGCAATTCCCTAATGTCATATGATGTCCTGGTGGGTCTTAGGGACAAGGATGGAGAAAAAGCACTTGCCAGATCAGCAGCTGCATACCATGTACCAGGGGATGTGTTAATTTGCTCAAGCAATGAAGCAACATCTGGTACAGCAGCTGCAGTTAGTCATCCCCTGGTTAAGCTTATGATAATCCACTGTCATTCACCAAGATCTGTCTTCTGCACAGGTCAAGTAGAAGACTCGAATTGGGATGTGGTGAGAATCACTACCCCTATACCTTTCAAGTCCTTAATGATGGCACTAATCCCTGCAATCCCTTCAGGGATGCAGTATTGCTTTTGCTTTAGTATTTTCCTAGATAGAGGCAGTTGTAATTGCTTTCACTTGGCCTTTCCTATCATAATAGTCCTCATTCCACACGTCAGGGAACATTGTGGGGATTCTACTAAATGTTAAGTATGCCTATTCCAATTATGCATTTTGGAGCTGGAAAACAACCACAGAGTGGGTTCAAGGACCCACTGGATCCACTGTGGGATTGACCCAGCTAAAGCTCCATTGATCACCTGACCTCCATAAGCCCCTTCTGTGGCTGGTGAGCCAGAGTGATGATTTGGATCTCCTGGAATCAATGTTGGCTCAGAGCCTGTGTCCAGTAGTCCCTGAAAGGCTTAATTTTTTTCCCCCAGTGTACTGTGACCTTGGCAAAAGGCTGTAGGTCCCTTTGGGGAAGGCTGAAAGAACTATTAACAGTATACCACAGTCCCTACCTCCAAACAGCATGATATTGTGGGTTAGGATTTCAACATATGAATGTGGGGAGAACATAAACATTCAGTCTTACAGCATGCTTCAAATATCTCTTCTGTTCCTTTCTTCTGATATTCCTATTATGCATTTTTGCATCTTTTGTAGTTGTCTCACGGTTCTTGAATAGTCTGCTTTTTTTGTTTGTTTTCTCTTTGCTTTTCAGTTTTAGAAGTGTTTACTGTCATGTTCTTAAGCTCAGATATTCTTTCCTCAGCCATGTCCAGTCTACTAATAAGCCCATCAAAGGCATTCTTCACCTCTGTTAAAGTATTTTTGATCTCTAGCCTTTCTTTTTGATTCTTTTTAGAATTTCCACCTCTCTGCTTATATTATCCATCTGTTCTTAAATGTTAAATGTTGTCCCATAACATATTAATCATAGCTTCTTTTTTTTTTAATTCCTAGTCTGATAATTCCAACATTACTGCCATATCTGACTCTGGTTCTGACGCTTTTTAAGTCTCTTCAAACTTTGCTTTTGCCTTTTAGGGTGCCTTGTGATTTTTGGTTGAAAGGCAGGCAGAACATACTGGGTAAAAAGGCCTCTGGGGGAGGGGATGGGTTCCACAGTCCTGTAATTAGGTCTCAGTCTTTTAGTGAGCCTGCACCTCTGGGCTGTGAACTTCGCAGCACTTCTCAGTTTCCCCTGCCCCCTTAGGTGGGACGTGGTGACTAGAGGGGGCTGGAATTGAGCATTTCCCTTCCCCCACATGAACGGCTAGAGCTGACTAGAGTTAGGTATTTATTTCCCTTCCGTCAGATAGGTTAGTCTCTGATAAAAGTCCACCAGATTAGGCTCTGGTTAATAGCTTCTCCTGAGGGCAGCCTTGTTAAGAAGAACAGAATGCTCTGCTATATTTCTAAATGGTTCCTTTTCTGGAAGCAGGAGGGGATTTTTATCTGACATTCACTGGGAAGACTTGGTAGAGCTCCCGGAGGTGAAACTGACAAAAGCTTGGGGGCTCCTCATTGACTGGGTCCCCCTGGAAATTTTAACTCTCAAACTTGTCCACGCTGACTCTCCAGCAATTTGTCACTTGCAGTTCAGATTTTCCTACCTCTGTACTGGTTCCTGCAGAGGTTTCTGTCTGTGAGTTTCTGCTTCTGTATGATATGATGGTCTGTATCTTCCTGTCTGTCTTTACAACTTTGGATGTTGCATTTTGCCCTGTGACCTTACTCTCCGAAGGATTTAAGAAGAGCTGTTGATTTTTCAGTTTGTTCATCTTGTCATTTGTCAAGATGAAGGGGCAACTTCTAAGCTCCTTAAATGCTGGGCCAGAACCAGAAGTGAGATTATTTGTTTTTTGCTATTGAGTTTTGAGATTTCATTATATTTTCTAGATAATAATCATTTGTCCAGTATGTTTGCAAATATCTCCCAGCCTCTACCTTGTCACTACAAGATCACACAAGGTTGTTTTTTTTTTGTACAGCAAAAGTTCTAATTTTGATGAAGTCCAGATTATAACTTTTTTTCATTTATGGACCATGCTTTTCTTGTTAAATCTAAGATCTCTTTGCATAGTTCAAGGTTCTGAATATTTTCTCTTTCATTTTCTAAAAATTTTATAGTTCTGAAATTTGTATTTATCATTTAAGTCCATTATTCATTTGGAGTTAATTTTTAACAAGGTGTGAGGTTTGGGTTGATGTTTCTTTTTTTTTTTCTTTCCTTTTTTGGCATGTGGATGTCCCATTACTCTAGGACCATTTGTTGAAAAGACTCTCTTACCTCCACAGAATTGCTTGTGCATCTTTGTCAAAAATCATTGGGGCATATTTTTGTATTTCTGTTTCTAGGTTCTCCATTCTGTTCTGTCCATCTTTGTGCCTATCCTTCAGCCAATACCACACTGTCTTTATCACTGTAGCTATGTAGTAAGCCTTCATATCGACTAGAGTAATTCCTCCAACTTTATTCTTGTCAGGATTGTTTTAGCTATTCTGAGGTCTGTTCCTTTCCATATAAATTTTAGAATGTTTGTATCCACAAAGAAAGCTTGCTGAGATTTTTATAGAAATTTGGAGAGAATTGATATTCTTAGTATGCTGAAGATTCCAATGTACAAATATGGTATACCTCTCCGTTTATTTAGGTCTTTGATTTCTTTTATTATCATTTTGTAATTTTCAGCACCAGATCCTGTACATATTTCATTCAGTTAAACCTACATACTTCATTTTCTTTGGAGTTATGGTAAATTGTGTGTTTTTAATTTTTTTCCACATGTTCATTGTTGGCATACGGAAATATATCTAATTTTTGTGTGTTGATATTTTGTGTGTATCCTGTGACTTTTCTGAATTCATTTATTAGTTCCAGAAGTTTTCGTGTATATAACTTGCAATTTTGTAGGTAGACAATCATATCATCTGCACAAAGGGTCAGGTTTTTTTCCCCATTTCCATCTTTATGCCTTTATTTAGTTCCTTCCTTTCTTCCTTCCTTCCATTCTTTTTCTTTATTGCTCTGGTAAGAACTTCCAATGCTATAGCAGAATTTTCCAGTGAAACCATCTGGGCCTGGAGATTTCTTTTTTTGGAGGTTTTAATCACAAATTCATTTTCTTTAGTGGTCATAGGACTACTCATGATATCTGTTTCATGTTGGTCGAGTTTTGATCATTTCTGATTTTTGAGGATGTGGTCCATTTCTTCTAAGTCTGCATTTATCTGTGTTCAGTTTTTCATCATATTCCCTTATTATTTTCTAATGGCCACAAGATCTGTAGTGATATTCTCTATTTCATTCCTGATATTGGTGATGTGCGTATTGTCTCTTTTTAACTTTGTCAGTCTTGCTAGAGGTTTACCATTTTTACAGATTTTTTTTAAAAATCATTATTTAATTTATTGATTTTCTCTATTGCTTCCTGCTTTCAATTTCATTGGTTTTGGTTCTTATTTTTATTATTTCCTTGCTTCTGATTGCTTTTTAAATGTAAGTTCAGTTTCCCCTTCAGCAACTCTGACAACTTCTCAAAAGAAAGTGGGGAACAAATTTACACAATCTCATTGCTTTTTAGTGGGGATGTAAGTTTAGCTCCTTGATAAAGGATGAGTCACATAGTTTTGGTGGCTTCAGGGTAGAAACTGAAGCTCAGCTTTCACTGGGTCACATCGATGCCATGGCAGGTTGAGAGAGGGAAACAGAATACCAATCAGTCTCACCTCCCATCACATCATTCAACCCCATTAATGTTGGGTGCGGAGATTCAGTTTCCAACTGGGCTCAGCTAACATCAGAAGTGGCAGGAAAGTGGAGTGTTGACTAGCCCTGGCTTGCCTCACCTTGTTCAGTCTTGCTGATGCCAGGTATCTTCCCACTGAACCTCTACCAACACCAGTGGGACTGAAGCCTAGTGGTATCTAGTTCCACTTCACACTGCCTCATTAAGTCTTTCTGATGCTGGTGAGGCTGGAGGCTCAGCTCAGCTAACCCCTACTAATGCTGGGCTGGTAGGAGAATCAGAGCTCCAACTGCCTCCGCTGGGTGGAGTATGGAAAGTTAGCTCCTTGATAAGTACTGCTGACACTACTCTGCAGCAGAATCAAAGCAAGGCCACTTATGTCTGCTGTGAGAGAAATGAAAGATCAGCATCCTGTTTGTGCCAGATGACACTGCACAGCAGAGGAATGGGAGTGCACCGCCCACTTCAGCAGAGAAGGCAGTTGAGGAGAATATCAGCTCCCTACTCAGCTCCATTGAAACCATAGGGGGTAGGTTTTTCCATTGGTGTCTGACTAGAGTAGGGTGGGTACTGTCAAAGTTTTCCATTGTGTTAGGCCACTGTTTTTACAGTCCTTTCACTATGGGAAACAGGATCTTCATGGAGCTTTTTTTTTTATTGTGCCTATTGTCTGTTCTTGGTTAGAGTTCTCTGTACCACCCTCTCCAAGATATGCAGGAGACAATAAAGAAATCCAGAGTACTCACCGCCATGCTGTTCCTCCAGTCCCCAGATCCCCATGCAATCTGCCTCCTTTCCACCTTTCAGAATCTTCCTATGCTTGGTCGTTGTGTTATGTTAGGGATTTTTAGTTGTAAGAGGCAAGACCAGGAGGAATAAGGCTACTCCATCTTGGTGGAACTGGAAGTAGTCACTCAGAATCTAATTTTAATCATATGAATGAATATATATTTTGTGTAACCAGGCTCAAGGTAGAGTAAATTTATTTTTCGAAATAAGAATTTTAAAAGAATCTTAGAAGAAACATAGAAGAATCTTAAAAGAAGCATTTAAGCTCTAAAGTCATTATAGGTTTGCTTAGTTGTTTGATTTTTAATCTATAAAATGAGAAAGTTGAACCAGATGACCTCTAATATCTTCCCAGCTCTGGCAATCTAGGATTCTAAGTGCATTACAGAAATAGAATAAGTGACGATTCTAAGGCACTTGGTACACACTTTCGGTCTTCATCATTACATTAAATCTTCAGAGACAGAACCTGACGTTTTAACTTCAAGATCTAAGATTTTCTCTGTGACAGACAATCAATTTAGTGAATTTGGTTCCTACATGCAAATCTCTGTCCTCAGTACAAACAGAGTGTGATTGAGTATCAATATCATTATTATAATTTTTACAAGAATTTACAAGAAGCACATATGTTTAAAACTTCAGCTTCAGGTGGTGTTTCAGAGAGGGAGGGTCATCCTACTTAAGGCAGCAGCATGAGCTCTGGAGTAAGTAGCCCTCTATCTATGTACTCTTAGTGAATTCCAACTCACCCACATCTTACCTGTGTGAACTGGAAAGGTCAATTGACTCAGATCTCTCACCTCTAAAATGAAAACATTTATCTATCTCACAGAGTTTATATAAGGATTACACAAGAAAAAAATAAATATAGGTAAATCTTCAAGTATTGTGTCTGGAAAAGATAAGTAGTCAACAATAGCAGCTAATGATAAAAATTTTCATCATAAAAATTCTTATCCTCCTCACCCTCCTCCTCATCATCATCAGCCTTATCTCTATTCTTAATGTAAATGGTAGAAAGTGGTTTCTAAGAACAAAAGCTCCTGATTCCTACTGTCTAAATTCAAAGGCCTTATCCTCCACTAGTTGTGTGACCTTAAACAGATTACTTATGCTCAGTGTGCCTCATTTTCTCTAAAATGAGAATGATAATAGTGCCCAACTCATAAGGCTTATTGTGAGAATTAAATAAGCTAAATGGATACAAAGTACGTAGAATCATGCTTGACGTATACTGAGTACTCAGTAAACATTAAAAATTATTGTTTACATCTATAAATGTATTGCTGTCTCTGACCACCTGATATTGGAATATGAAGTCAGTTCAATCAACACTGAAGGAAACATGATTTCTGACTGAGCTGACTGGAAGTTTTTACATCAGTCAGTCATGCTCTCACTTTGTCAGCTATGCAAATACTTTAAATGTCCTAAATGACTCTAGTGAATACAAGACATCTGCCTTAAAATGGAAAACACTTCAGACAGTCATCCAGTCTGCTTCTCCTAAGTCCTGTAACCATTTTTAGGTACCTAAGATCTGGAGACCCTTATTTGACTTTACCTATTCGTATAAGCTTTCAGAGTTCAGAGCCTCAGTCCTAGGCCTCTCCATCAACCCGAACCATCCTGCCTCAAGAAACATGGAGCATTTTCATTGAGTTCCCCAAAATAGTGGTAAAGTCCCAAACTGTTCTGAAAATATCCAAAACAAAGCTTCAAAACTGTTCCTGGCAGTGTCTTATGAAAGCAGTATACTGCCAACCATATTTAAAATATAATGATCTTATTCAAAAGTGGTAACAGGGCACTTCCCTGGCAGTCTAGTGGTTAAGACTTTGCCTTCCAATGCAGGGAGTGCGGGTTCGATCCCTGGCCGGGGAGCTAAGGTCCCACATACCTCACGGCCAAAAAACCAAAACATAAAACAGAAGCAATATTGTAATAAATTCAACAAAGACTTTAAAATACACAGTCCACATCAAACAAAAATCTTTAAAAAAACAAAAGAAAAGTGATAACACAATACATCCGTACTCTAATGATGGCAGTATAAAACTGTGGCACAATATTTAAGAAAATAATCTGGGCTTCACAGGTGAATTCTATCAAACATTTAGAGAACAGCTAACACCTATCCTTCTCAAACTCTTCCAAAATATAGCAGATGGAGGAACACTTCCAAACTCATTTTATGAGGCCACCATCACCCTGATACCAAAATCAGAAAAAGATATCACAAAGAAATAAAGCTACAGGCCAATATCACTGATGAACATAGATGCAAAAATCCTCAACAAAATACCAGCAAACAGAATCCAACAGCACATTAAAGGATCATATACGATGATCAAGTGAGGTTTATCCCAGGAATGCAAGGATTCTTCAATATATGCAAATCAATCAACGTGATACACCATATTAACAAACTGAAGGAGAAAAACCATATGATCATCTCAACAGATGCAGAGAAAGCTTTTGACAAAATTCAACACCCATTTATGACAAAATCCCTGCAGAAAGTAGGCATAGAGGGAACTTTCCTCAACATAATAAAGGCCATATATGACAAACCCACAGCCAACATCGTCCTCAATGGTGAAAAACTGAAAGCATTTCCACTAAGATCAGGAACAAGACAAGGTTGCCCACTCTCACCACTATTATTCAACATAGTTCTGGAAGTCTTAGCCACAGCAATCAGAGAAGAAAAAGAAATAAAAGGAATCCAAATCAGAAAAGAAGAAGTAAAGCTGTCACTGTTTGCAGATGACATGACACAATACATAGAGAATCCTAAAGATGCTACCAGAAAACTACTAGAGCTAATCAATGAATTTGGTAAACTAGTAGGATACAAAATTAATGCACAGAAATCTCTTGTATTCCTATACACTAATGATGAAAAATCTGAAAGTGAAATTAAGAAAACGCTCCCATTTACCATTGCAACAAAAACAATAAAATATCTAGGAATAAACCTACCTAAGGAGACAAAAGACCTGTATGCAGAAAATTATAAGACACTGATGAAAGAAATTAAAGATGATACAAATAGATGGAGACATATACCACGTTCTTGGATTGGAAGAATCAACATTGTGAAAATGAGTCTACTACCCAAAGCAATCTACAGATTCAATGCAATCCCTATCAAACTAACACTGGCATTTTTTACAGAACTAGAACAAAAAATTTCACAATTTGTATGGAAACACAAAAGACCCCGAATAGCCAAAGCAATCTTGAGTACAAAAAATGGAGGTGGAAGAATCAGGCTCCCTGACTTCAGAGTATACTACAAAGCTACAGTAATCAAGACTGTATGGTACTGGCACAAAAATAGAAATATAGATCAATGGAACAGGATAGAAAGCCCAGAGATAAACCCACACACATATGGTTACCTTATCTTTGATAAAGGAGGCAAGAATACACAGTGGAGAAAAGACAGCCTCTTCAATAAGTGATGCTGGGAAAACTGGACAGCTACATGTAAAAGAATGAAATTAGGGGCTTCCCTGGTGGCGCAGTGGTTGGGAGTCCGCCTGCCGATGCAGGGGACACGGGTTCATGCTCCGGTCCAGGAAGATCTCACATGTCGCGGAGCGGCTGGGCCCGTGAGCCATGGCTGCTGAGCCTGTGCGTCCGGAGCCTGTGCTCCGCAACAGGAGAGGCCACAACAGTGAGAGGCCCACGTACCGCAAAAAAAGAAAACAAAAGAAATTAGAACACTCCCTAACTCCATACACAAAAATAAACTCAAAATGGATTAAAGACCTAAATGTAAGGCCAGACACTATCAAACTCTTAGAGGAAAACATGGGCAGAACACTCCATGACATAAATCACAGCAAGATCCTTTTTGACCCACCTCCTAGAGAAATGGAAATAAAAACAAAAATAAACAAATGAGACATAATGAAACTTAAAAGCTTTTGCACAGCAAAGGAAACCATAAACAAGACAAAAGACAACCCTCAGAATGGGAGAAAATATTTGCACATGAAGCAACTGACAAAGGATTAATCTCCAAAATTTTCAAGCAGCTCATGCAGCTCAATATCAAAAAAAACAAACAACCCAATCCAAAAATGGGCAGAAGACCTAAATAGACATTTCTCCAAAGAAGAGATACAGATTGCCAACAAACACATGAAAGAATGCTCAACATCATTAATAATTAGAGAAATGCAATTCAAAACTACAATAAGATATCATCTCACAGTGGTCAGAATGGCCATCATCAAAAAATCTACAAACAATAAATGCTGGAGAGGGTGTGGAGAAAAGGGAACCCTCCTACACTGTTGGTGGGAATGTAAATTGGTGCAACCACTATTGGGAACAGTATGGAGGCTCCTTAAAAAACTAAAAATAGAACTACCATATGACCCAGCAATCCCACTCCCAGCAATATACCCAGAGAAAACCATCATTTGAAAATATACATGCACCCCAATGTTCATTGCAGCACTATTTACAATAGCCAGGACATGGAAACACCTAAATGTCCACCAACAGAGGAACGGATAAAGAAGATGTGGTATACATATATACAATGGAATATTACTCAGCCATAAAAAAGAAAAAATAATGCCATTTGCAGCAACATGGATGGACTTAGAGATTGTCATACTGAGTGAAGTAAGTCAGACACAGAAAGACGAATATCAGATGATATCGCTTATATGTGGAGTCTAAAAAAAGGGTACAAATGAACTTATTTACAGAATGGAAGTAGAATCACGGATGTAGGAAACAAACTTATGGTTACCAGGGGATGGGGGGAGGGATAAATTGGGAGATTGGGATTGACATATACACACTACTATATATAAAATAGGTAACTAATAATAACCTGCTGTATAGCACAGGGAACTCTACTCAATACTCTGTAATGATTTATAAAATGGAAACAGATTCACAGACATAGAAAACAAACTTATGGTTACCAGAGGGGAAAGGCGGGGGAAGGGATAAATTAAGAGTTTGGGATTAGAAGATACAAACTACTGTATATAAAATAAACAAAAGGTCCGACTGTATAGCACAGGGCACTATATTCAATATCTTGTAATAAAGTATAATGGAAAATAATCTGAAAATATATATATATAAGTGAATCACTTTGCTGTACACCAGAAACTAATACAACATTGTAAATCAACTACACTTCAATAAAAAATTAAAACTATATTAAAAAATACTCTGTAATGATCTGTATGGGAAAAGAATCTAAAAAAGAGTGGATATATATATGTGTAACTGATTCACTTTGCTGTACAGCAGAAACTAACACAACATTGTAAATCAACTATGCTCCAATAAAAATTTTTTAAAAAAGAAAAAAGATGACATGACAATGACATTCCGCCCCACCCCCCGCCACACACACACACACACACACACACACACACACACACACAAAATAGCTCCTCACATAACTAACAGAATTTCTTTGGTCATGAAAAAAGTTCAAAACCAAATTATTTTTTTATTCATTCTATAGTATAATGGTAAAAAGTGAAAGCTCTGGATTCAACCTGAGTTGAAACAGCTTCACCAGGACAGGTTACTTCCCTTTTGTCAACTTCAACATTCTCATCTGTAAAGTGCAAAGAGTAATAATGCAGAACTCAGAATTGTTATGAAGATTAAATGAAATAATGTGAATTGCTTAGCATAATACCTAGAATGTAGATGTCCAGTAAGTGCTAGTGTTATTGATATTATTCCACACCTTAGCTGAAATGCATCAAGGAAACTATGCAGTCATCAATATTGATACCACTACTTAATTCTAAATGGACAGAATGTAGCTTTCAAGATTCAACATATTGAAAATAGGACAATTAAAGACTAATTTTTTTAAAAAAAGAAGAGAATATAATCTTATGAGAGAAGGAAGGATTGACGATACACGTACCTGAAACAAGATAATTATAAGTGAATACTGATGTTAGCTCTAGTTTTTCTGCCAAGGAAGGTATAAATGCCATCACCTTGGTTTTCATAGTCTATACTGTCCAATTAAACAATGCATACACTCTTACCTTCAGAAGCTAAATTTTCCAGAAGCTCAAAAATGAATGTATGTTACTGACTATTACTTAATGAATGTCTTCAGTGTGGCACTCCCAAGAGACATGTATACCCTGTCCAAATAGAAAAGTGTTGTATCCAGGCCATCTGGAGTTCATAAGCAATAGTGGGGTGAAGGCATTTTAGACACTCATCTTCCTGGTGATCTTCCTAACTTTTGAGAAAGCGTTAAGAAGAATATCCCAGCTTTCTGTTTGGTCACACTTAAGATCAGCAATTTTGAAAGTCAAAATAAATATGAAGGTGAAATAATTTTTCTCAGTAGAATCTAGGATTTGCATTTCCAGGGCAGCTATTAAAAAAAAAAGAAAAAATATATGAGAGTCACCAGAATAAGATTCTAGTTTACAGAAATAAGTGTGTTATCCCCCTATCATCCCAGGGGCTCCAATCTCAAATTACATTTCTCTGGAAGTGAATATTAGACCAAATGTCTTCCTCTGTGGAAACTGAAAGAATGAGCCTATAGGAAAAAGGGAAAGTGACAGACTTTTTCAAAGATGGCTACACCAATATATTTATCTCATCCACGTCTTACAGTGGGAATGACATTCCTCCCACTGAGGTGGGGTCTGTACTCCCTCCCCTTTCATCAGAGCAGGAGCCTGTGACTGCCCAAGCTATTTCATGGCCGAAGTGATGCCAGAACTTTGGACACTAGGTGTAATATGCATGAAGCTTCTACTTGGCTCTCTCTTTGAGGACCCGCACCTTTGGATCCCAGCCACAATGTTACGTATAATCTTGGGCTACATGAAGAAAGCACATGTAGGTGTTCTGGCAACAAGTCCTGCAAAGGTCTAAGCCTACGTGCAGCATCAATTGCCAGACATGAGGGGGAGCAAGCTTTCAGGTGGTTCCAGTCTCAATCTGTTTGAGCCTTCCTGCTAAGCAAGGCTCCAAACATCACACAGCAGAGACAAGCTATACCCACTGGGCCCTGTCTGTATACCCAAACCACAGATACTGTGAATATAATAAATGGTTGTTTTTCACCACTGAGTTTGTTATACAGTAACTGCAATAAGAAGTTAAAGTAGATTGCAGTGAAAAACTCTCCAACTCCTTGATTATCCTCCTTTAAGTACACCCTGCCTACCAGGAGGAGCTCTTTTCACCAGCACACGAGCTGGCTACAGATTGGCTGTGAAAACTGGCAGTTGACCTTCTTGACTCTTGGGAAGACCATTTTCCAGAGGGGCAAACTTTTGAAACTAACAGGCAAGTGAAGCCCCACAAGTATAAAATTAGATTCAGATTCTCCTACAAATAACAATCTCAAAGTTCACCCTCATGATCCATCCCAAAGCAGTATTATACAGATTGTTTTTATTAGGACAAAAGAGTTGAAAATGAATTTGGAGAACATTGCTACCTCATGTTAGAGCAACGTTCAAATTCTCCTCGGCATCCTTAGTATTTCGCCGTAACCCTCCATCCCACTCCTGGGCCCTTGGTGTGCTCGCTTGCTTTCCCTGCTTCCGTAATGAGGTTAAATTCATTCGTACTGATGTGTAAATTTAGCTGGCAACTAAAATTGGTGCATCTCTGTGGTAGCTTGCCACCCAGATCTTCCTTTTAGAACCAATACATTTACTTCCCCACTTGCCAAATTAATTATTTATTTGTTTATTTCATTGAAGTATAATTGCTGATAAGATTATATAAGTTACAGGTGTACAATATAGTGATTCACAATTGTTAAAGGTTATACTCCATTTATAGTTATTATAAAATATTGGCTATGTTCCCTGTGGTGTGCAATATATCCTTGTAGCTTATTTTATCCATAATAGTTAGTACCTCTTACTTGCCTAACCCTATATTGCCCCTCCCCCCTTCTGTCTCCCCACTGGTAACCACTAGTTTGTTCTCTGTATTTGTGAGTCCATCTGTGTGAATTACCTATACAAGTTCAAGGTCAGTCACAATTCTTGCCTAGAAGCAACCCAGTGCCTCCAGAGACTGTTTCATGGGAGGATACAAGGTCTTTGCCTCATTTTAGGGTACCTCCAAGGTATCATCCCAGCTCCAGAGCGCTCTGTGGGCTCAGCTGCAGCCTCCATTGCAAGTGCATCATAGGTCAGCTTATCACTCTGTCCAATCCCACTTCTCTCCTCCCTTCCAGGTCATTCCCATTAGACCACCTATACACAAATCTTTGTCTTTGAGTCTGATTCCTGGGAACCCAACCTGCCACACATCCCCAGTGGAATATTTAACAAAGGTCAAAGACCAAAAAAAGTGAAGCCTTGATTGTGGAATGTCATGTATTAGCTAGCAGAGGAAGTGGGATTGAGGGTGAATTGGGAAAGGTCGTCCTGGCCCAAAGTCAGAACTTTTTATTTATTTTTTGGATAGTGACTTCCTGGAGTACGTACTGAGAAGGATCCTGGGCAAAATCAGTTCTTGGGGGAGGAAATATCCTACAATCAGTCAATTATTGTGTACCTTGGACAAGAGATGGGCTGAGAAAGAACACATGCCAAGCAATTACTGGTCTAGTAATAATTACTCAATAGATAGCATTTTGAAAATACATAATTTTGTTGCATCCTTATGCTTTTTATTATTGAGGTAAAATTCCCATACCATACAATGAAATGCTAACCTTTTTAAAGTATACAATTGAATATAATTAAATACATTCACAATGTTCAACTACTACCTAATTCCAAGACATTTCACCACCCCAAAAGGAAACCTCAAAGGCATTAAGCAGTCACTCCCCTCCCCACCCCCACCCCAGCCCCTGGCAACCACTAATCTGCTTTCTGTTTCAATGGATTTATCTATTCACTATTGCTATGTCTTCTTAGATAACTGACTCCATTATCATTACATAATACCCCTCTTTATCCCTGATAATTACCCTTGTTCTGAAGTCAACTTTGTCTGAAATTAATATAGCTACTCCAGCTTTCTTTTAACTACTGTTAGCATGGTATATGTTTCTTCAGAAGTTTCGTTTTAACCTATATGTGTTTCCATATTTAAAGTGGGTTTCTGGTTGACAACATATAATTAGGTCTTGTTTTTTGATCCCTTCTGACAGTCTGTCTTTTAATTGGTGTCTTTAGACAATTAAGGTTTAAGTGGTTATTGACATAATTAGATTAATATCTACCATATTTCCTACTATTTTCTATTCATTGCACTTGTGTTTTGTTTCTATTTTGTCTTCTGTATTTATGCTTTCTGTGGTTTAGTTGAACATTTTATGTGATGCCATTTAACCTATCAATTACACTTCTTTAACTTTTTTTAGTGGTTGCCCTAGACTCTGCAATATATGTTCACAAACCCGATCCAAACCCATTTTCAAATAACTCTATACTTCTTCATGAGTAGAGCAATTACCTTAAACAAAGTATTCCTAATTCATCCTTCCCATCCCTTGTATCATTGCTGTCATTCACTTCATTTACCCATAAACTATAACCATGGAATCTACTGTTGCTATTATTATTTTAAACAAACTGTTATCTGTTAGCTCAATTAAGAATAATACAAGTAAAAGTTATTTTACCTTCACTTATTCCTTTTTCTAATGCTCTTCCTATCTTTATGTGGGTACAAGTTTCTGACCTATATAATTTTCCTTCTCTCTGAAGAACTTCTTTCAATATTTCTTGGTCTGTTAACAGCAAATTCCCTCAAGTTGTGTTTATCTAAGAAAGTCTTTCTCCTTCACTTTTGAAGGATAATTTCAATGGATACAGGAGTCTAGGCTAGTGGGGTTTTCGATCAATGATAAATACTTCACTTCACTCTCTTCTGGTTTATATGGTTTCTGAAGAAAAGTCAAATGTAATTCTTATCTTTGCTCCTCTACAGGTAAGCTGTTTTTTTCTCTAGCTTCTTTCAAGATTTCTTCTTTATCTTTGATTTTGTGCAGTTTTAATTTGATATGGCTAAATGTAGCTTTTGTTTGTCTGTCTGTTTGTTTTAAAGCATGTATCCTCTTTGGTGTTCTTTTTCTTAAATTTTTATTGGAGTATAGCTGATTTACAGTGTTGTGTTAAAGGTGTACAGCAAACTGAATCAGCTATAAATATATATATATATATATATATATATATATATACACACACACACATATATATATCCACTCTTTTTTAGAATCTTTTGGTGTTCTTTGAGCTTCTTGGATGTGTGGTTTGGTGTGTCTGACATTAATTCAGGGAAATTCTCAGTCATTATTGCTTCAAGTATTTCTTCTGTTCCTTTCTCTTTCTTCAGCTTCTGGCATTCCCATTATCCATAAGACACACCTTTTGTAGTTGCCCCACAGTTCTTAGATATTCCATTTAGTGTTTTTGCATTCTTTTTTATCTTTGTTTTTCACTTTTGGAAGTTTCTATTGATATATTCTCAAGCTCACTGATTCTTTCCTCAAGACATGTCTAGTCTACTAAGGAGTCCATCAAAGGCATTCTCCATTTGTGTTACAGTGTTTCTAATTTCTAGCATTTCTTCTTTATTCTTTCTTAGACTGTCTATCTCCCTGATTACATTACCCCTCTATTCTTGCATGTTGTCTATTTTTCCACTACAGCTCTTAGCATATTAATCATAGTTTTAAATTCCTGGTCTAATAATTCTAGCATTGCCACCATGAGTCTGGTTCTGATGCTTGCTCTGTCCCTTCAAACTGTGTTTTGTTAATTTCCCTTTTGTATGCCTTGTAATTTTTTTTGGTGAAAGCTGGACATAATGTATTGGGTAAAAAGACCTGTGGCAAATAGACTTTTACTGATGGTGAGAGGCAAGTATTCTATATTTCTATGGTTAGGTCTCAGTCTTTCAATAAGCCTACCCATAGGCTGTGACCTTTACAAATGCTTCTCAGTCCCACATCCTTTAGGGGAAACCAAAACAGACTGGAGAGGAATGGAGAAGTATATTTCCCATCCCCCAGGTCAGTTAGGCTCTCATGAAACTCAAATATGTTAGACTCAGGTAAAATAATTTCTTTTGAGGGAAGGCCTTGTTAAGAACGGAATGCTCCGGGCATATTTCAGAATGGCTGCTTCCCCCCTTCCCTGACCAAAACAGGAGATTTTTCTCCAGTCTTCACTGTGAGAACCTGGTGGAGCTCCTAGAGGTAAAACTCACAACAGAGAGGCCCCCTCAAGACTGTGTATCACTGGAGTCATTTTTTACTCTCATACTTGTTCACACTGAGCCTCCAGCAAATCATCTACTACAGTTTAGGCTTTCCTACCCTGGGGAAGAAATGCCTATTTTTATGGCCATTTTTTCCTGCCCTTTTGGTCTTGTGGATGGGTAACTCTGACTGCTATGAAAATCTTGATTATGTCAGGAAAGTTGACTAGGGAGAGGTAGCTCCCCTCTCTAACCATGAGTCATTTGGGGGTCTTTAAATCCATAGCAGTCATACAGCTACTCTGAAGGTGATTCCCTGATTCCCTCAGTTACAATTCCCTAAAGTGTCCTTTGCTTACAATAATTTTTAATTGGACCCCAAACAACTTTGATTCCTCTTTGCAAAACTGACATGCAAGAAAGACCCTTCTAGCCATCCCTGGCATACCAATTGTCAGGCATTGATCTAAGAGACTGACAGGCATTTTCTCATTTAATTCTCAGGGTCAGCAGGTGCGGGGGGCGGGATAATAAGATGTAGTAGCCCCATTTTATAGAAAAGAACACTAAGTCTCATAGAGGCGAAATCATTTGCCCAAAGTCTTGACCCCAGGTATGTCAGGCTCCAAAAACTTTACTTAGTATATATTGTACCATACTATATGTAATATACTATGCAAAAAATATTTTTACTTACTAGGGAATATTGCAGGACCAAAGAAACTTTAAGAAGAAGGAAATGTTCTATGATTTTTCAGTATCCTTTCCTCTGTATATGTCTGAGATCCAAAGACTAGATAGCCAGCCTCCTGTGTCTAATTTGGTCTGCCCTGTGTTTTCTATTAAGTTTATGTAGAGGTAATACATTTGGGCCCTAAAATGTTATCACAGGTCATTAAAAATAGACCATGAAAATTTACTACCATTATTATTATAAATTAAGAAATATTTGACTTAATGCTAATCCTTCAAGTGTTAAGAGTGCTGACTGAATTCACTACTTTGTTTTCCTTTGCCTAGCTGGTTACTAGGATTGTGAAAAGCAAAAAAAAAAATAATATGAAACAGAGCAAAGGCCTCACTAAAAGTGGGTTCTCCAAAACTCCAAAATTTCAAAATGCATGGGAAAAGTATGAGATTCCTTAAAGAAAGAAAAATCCCCTTTTCAGAGCAACAATCAGGAGGAGATAAGTCCTGTGTGTGAGGACACACAGGCTGGAAGACAGACAATCCCTGCAATGAATTAAGCACTGTGTAGGACGTCACACATTAGAGAGCATACTGCACATTCGCCCAGGTGCACATTGTTAGTTGACAGAGCTGAGATCTGGTGCTGAAGTAGTTTAAGGTCATCTCCATTGGTTCACTGGTGATTGTTCTCAATTACCCCAGCTGCAGCATTCTGCAAAGAAATTTTCCAAATGTGTATATATTTTTCTAAGCAATACCTGAAATGCAGGAACTCAAGTGTGTTTAGGTGTCGGTGCCCAAAAAGGGAAAATTCCAGAATGCAGTCTGTAAAACTAAGTATGCAATCATAACATCTTTGAATTTATATTACAGCAAATATGCATATTTTCCCTTATCGCTCTGATGAAAAGTCAAGAGATGATAACCTTTAAAATGAGTAGATAAGAGTTCATACTCTTTACATAAGGCTGCCTGAATCTGAATCCCCACTTCATCACTTCTTATGTGGCCTCTGTTTCTCATTCCCTAAGGATGGTGATAGTAAAAGTATTAGGCTCATTAGCTGGTTGTGAAAGTGAAATTACATTATGCATGTGAAGTACCTGATATTTAATAAGTGCTAAGTAAATGCTGGATATATAGACATAATTATTTTAAAATGTTAAATAGTATTGGTATTAGTGGTATTCACTGTTAGTGAAGCATTTCAATCCAAAGGAATTATTCTTAGCTTAAATGTGCACTGGTTTACAGTTTATTAAAATAACATAATTATTCAGGGTCTTTTTAATATTAAGCTGGTTTAATACAAAAATAATAATATAAATTAAAATAAGTATATCAACTGTCTACCCTTTCTTTGAGTAGACACCAGCCTCTGCATTCTATTGAAACCTCAGCTGGAGAGACTCATCCATTACCTTGGATATCTTGGATATTTCTGATCCCAGATCAATATGCTGCATAGAAGGAGCTGAAAACTCAAACTTGTAATGACTAAATTGAGACTCAAAGAATTAGATATCTGGAAATCATCTTCAAGGTCATTTATATAACTAGCCAAAGATGATATATTTAGTTATAGCCAGAGCTGGGACTAGAACCATATGTAACATGAGTCACTATCTTTTTCTCCTTTACCCTGCTACCCTTCACTTCCCATGGCTGTGCAATCATTCAGCAAATATCTACTTGTTGCCTACTGTGTGTCAGGCTCCATTTTAAGTCCTGATGATGCCTCAGCAAACAAGACTGAGTCCTGACCTACTGGGAATTAGTGGTCAGGCCACTGCACATCATTGCCACTGTTCAGATTTCTACATTTAGTAACTCTTTTCTTTTTAAAGTGCTATCAAGCTTAAAAAAACACAACTTTCTTTTTTTTTGCCAGGGGAAATATAGTTGCAAGTGTTGGACATTTTGATGTAGAGAGTGATAGGCATGGTGAGACATTCATGCCCACAGGAAAGAGCAAAATGTCCTTAAATGACAACGGAACATTTTGTAAATAGCTTTCCAGCGTGAACTCAACCAGATCAACTGCCTGATGGAGTTTATGTCACTTTCCTGTAAGTTTCTTATTGTGATACTACTAATCAGAGTTATGACACTCAACAAGTCCGAGTCCAATCTGCTTCCACATGACCATACATCAGAGAGCTAAAGAAAGATACTGTGACTGCTCCTGAGGTGTTGGTTTCTCTGAGTTCAATGTTAGTATATCGTCCATCTGCATCACCAGACCCATTTTCCACTCTTCTCCACCCTGCCCTGTGCTCTGACTCGTGTGAACCATGAGTTATATTCATGCGCTCTCTTGCTCTCTGTTTATTTTTGATCAGTGGGAATCCCCTCCAGATTATTGGAGGGAAGGATGAGAATGCAGTCAAAGTACTTATTCACCTGGCTCCCTCCTTGCAAGGTTTGTGTGGTCTTGTTTTATTCTTTTACCTAGATCATCACATTTTTTTCTGACAGTCCTTTCCATGTTCCAGTAACTATCTCCTCCTTCTCCCTGTCCAGCTTAGGGTTCGGAGTGGTTTCCCTCCTGTTTCCAGCCCCAGGTTACGTCACTATTTCTTATGGTTTCCCTACACTCTCCCATTCCTTCGCAATCAGTGCTCATTATCCTGTTTGAGTGTATAATCTGTTTCCCATCAGGACCCTGCCTGATACAGTTCCTTTATCATTTGTTCTATCACACAGTTTCAAGTTCTATCATCACCTTGGTTTCTTTCTTTCCTCTAGGGGGAAGTGGGTGTGGCTATTAAAGGGCAACAGGAGAGATCCTTCTGTTGATGGAACTCTTCTATATCTTTACTGTGGTGGTCCTCACAGGAATCCCCACATGTGATAAAACTGCATAAATACACACACACACAAATGAGCAGGTACAAAACTGGTGAAATCTGAATAAGGTAGATGGACTGCATTAATGTCAATTTCCTGGTCACAATATTAAATAATTATGTCAAAATGAAAAGCCTAATTTTAGAAATCAATCACACTTCTATATACTAACAAAGAATATGTGGAAACCAAAATTAAACACACGATACTGTTTACTGTCACTTCAAAGAAAATGAAACTTTGAGGTATAAATCAAACAAAACATGGACCAAGGGGTAGGTACAAATATTAAAAGTGCAAATACCTTTCTAAAACTTACCAATAAAAAATAATGTATCTGACATATCCATTTAAAGGGAACAACAGACTAGACACACGCATAAGGAACACAGATGGATCTTCAAAATGGGGCTCAGTGACACATTAGGAAATGATGTGTAATATTAACAACAGATACATAAATTAAAAACAAACGCCCACAAACAATAATATACATTTTATTAACACTCATGAAAAGAAAAGTATATGCATCAAATGTTTTAGAATGATTGCCTATGAGAAGACAAATGGGATTGGGGGGTAAAAAGAAGAGGAACAAATGAGTAAATAAACAGGAGAGGGCCCTGAACAATTAACTCTAGGAATGTGATTAACTCAAGCCTCTAGATTTGATGTCGAAATCACTCCACCATTGCCCCCCACCCCCCGCCACACACAAAAACAGATTTTTTTACCAGGAGAAGAATACTTAATCACTGATTGGCTTAGACATACAGAAGTATGGAGGTGATAACATGAAGACCAGTTTTTACTCGGTTTTATTCTTTTATTAAAATTCTCTGTAGACAATACTCCCGTTTATTGCCTGTGGTTTGGGGGGCGTGGTGGACCACTTCCACTGCCCCACCTTTGTCAGGCCACTGCTAACAAGAAAGTGCACTAATCAGTGTTGAACTTGTGGTTTCCAAACACATTATTTTAGTGTGTGCGGGTGCTGTTGGTTACTTTGAGTAGAATGAGTTTTTGGTCCTTTTCAGGGCTTCGGTTGCTTATAGCCTAGTGGGTTACAACGCACATCACTGTGAGGTAGGTGGCCTGAAGGCAATTATGTTGTGTTTGTTGCCTCTTTGTTGGGAGTGTGTCATTGCCACCCCACACACATTACAACTCTTCCCATTCACCCCACTCCCACCCCACGCACCCTCCAAGAAACACCAAGTCCTTTTACTCCTTGACCCTGAGATAAAGTGTTAAGGAAGGAAACTGATCTTCAGGGCTCAGTCCTGAACTAGTCTTTATCCCTAATGTCTGGCTAACCAGCCAGTGGTAGGCCTGAGGTCCACAGGATGCCCCTGTAAATAACCTTGAAATTTCTTTCGAATCTATAATTATTTCAAAATAAAAGTTAAAAAATTAAAAGAAAGGAGGGAGACAAGGGTAGAAGCAGTATGCCTCTAGAGTCCTCCAACAGGAATTCCCACAACTTAATAATGAGACAAAAACTAGACTAGAGCCCTGATTCCTGGCTCAGCGTTTGTCCAGCTCACACATCTTCATCTCATACACCAGCACATCAAGAAAGGCCTATCACGATGCCCTGCTGACATCCAGATGCAACAAATTTATAGCATTCCCATGACCACAGTCTAAATACTCGTAAACAGAGAGAATGCTGTTTACTAAGGTCTACCTAATGCTGTTACACAGGTACACCTAATGCTGTTACTGAGGTATGCTTATCCTGTTACTAAGGCATACCTACATTTTTCTTAGTGAATCCCAGATGGTGTCTTTTGGTCATTACTTTCATTTATTAAATGCTCATAAGCTAATTTCTAAGAGTTTCCTTTTTTTGGACTTCTGTCTGCAATGAGCAGTGAGAATATCTTTCATGTGATGATATTAGAAAAAAAAAAGTCAGCAGACTGTATCAAATAGGACAAGTCAAAAAATGATTTAAATTGCTGTAAATAGCAGACTTCCCTTCCCTTATATGATTGTTTTCTAAATTTATTTACCTGGACTTTTGTTGGTTAGGAGTTTTTAAGTTACTGATTCAATTTCATTACTAAGAGTTCGTCTGTTCATATTTTCTATTTCTTCCTGATATCTTAACCTCACACCTGTCAGAATGGCTATCATCAAAAAGAACACAAATAACAAATGCTGGTGAGGGTGTGGAGAAAAGGGAACCCTGGTACACTGTTGGTAGGAATGTAAATTTGTGCAGCCACTGTGGAAAACAGTGTGGAGGTTTCACATAAAACTAAAAATAGAACTACCGTATGACCCAGCAATTCCACTCCTGGGTATATATCTAAAAAAAACAAAAACACTAATTTGAAAAGATACATGCACCTTAATGTTCATAGCACCATTACTTACAATTGCCAAGATATGTAAGCAACCTAAGCGTCCATCAACAGATGAACGGATGAAGAAGATGTGGTGTATATATATATATATATACACACACACACACACACACACACAATGGAATACCACTCAGCCATAAAAGAAAAAATGAAATTTTGCCATTTGCGGCCACATGGATGGACCTGGACGGCATTATGCTAAGTGAAAAAAGTCAGACAGAGAAAGACAAATACTGCATGATATCACTTATATGTGGAATCTAAAAAATACAACAAACTTGTAAATATAAGAAAAAAGAAGCAGGCTTCCGGGAAAATGGCGGAAGAGTAAGACGCGGAGATCACCTTCCTCCCCACAGATACACCAGAAATACATGTACATGTGGAACAACTCCTACAGAACACCTACTGAACGCTGGCAGAAGACCTCAGACCTCCCAAAAGGCAAGAAATCCCCCACGTACCTGGGTAGGGCAAAAGAATAAACAGAGACAAAAGGATAGTGACGGGACCTGCACCAGTGGGAGGGAGCCGTGAAGGAAGAAAGGTTTCCACACACTAGGAAGCCCCTTCGAGGGCAGAGACTGCGGGTGGCGGAGGGGGAAGCTTCGGAGCCGTGGAGGAGAGCTCAGCAACAGGGTTGCAGAGGGCAAAGCGGTGAGATTCCTGCACAGAGGATCAGGGCCGACCGGCACTCACCAGCCCGACAGGCTTGTCTGCTCCCCCGCGGGGCGGGTGGGGCTGGGAGCTGAGGCTCGGGCTTCGGTCGGAAAGCCGGGAGAGGAGCGGCGTGAACACAGCCTGCAGGGGGTTAGCGCGCCACGGCTAGCAGGGAGGGAGTCCGGGGAAAAGTCTGGACCTGCCGAAGAGGCAAGAGACTTTTACGTCCCTCTTTGTTTCCTGGTGCGCGAGGAGAGGGATTAACAGCGCTGCTTTAAGGAGCTCCAGAGACGGGCGCGAGCCGCGGCTAAAAGCGCGGACCCCAGAGACAGACATGAGACGCCAAGGCTGCTGCTGCCGCCACCAAGAAGCCTGTGAGCGAGCACAGGTCACTATCCACACCCCCCTTCCGGGGAACCTGTGCAGACCGCCACCGCCAGGGTCCCGGGATCCAGGGACAACTTCCGCGGGAGAACGCTTGGCGCGCCTCAGGCTGGTGCAACGTCACGCCGGCCTCTGCCGCCGCAGGCCCGCCCTGCCCCGCACTCCGTGCCCCTCCCTCCCCCCGGCCTGAGTGAGCCAGAGCCCCCAAATCAGCGGCTCCTTTAACCCCGTCCTGTCTGAGCGAAGAACAGATGCCCTCTGGCGATCTAAACGCAGAGGTGGGGCCAAATCCAAAGCTGAGCCCCTGAGAGCTGTGAGAAAAAAGAAGAGAAAGGGAAATCTCTCCCAGCAGCCTCAGAAGCAGTGAATTAAAGCTCCACAATCAACTTGATGTACCCTGCATCTGTGGAATACATGAATAGACAACGAGTCATCCCAAATTGAGGAGGTGGACCTTGAGGGCAAGATTTATGATTTTTTCCACTTTTCCTCTTTTTGTGAGTGTGTATCTATATGCTTCTGTGTGAGATTTTGTCTGTATAGCTTTGCTTCCACCATTTGTCCTAGGGTTCTATCCGTCTGTTCTTTTTTTTAATTTTTTTTTCTTAATAATTATTTTTTATTTTAATAACTTTACTTTATTTTACTGTATCTTCTTTCTTTCTTTCCTTCCTTACCTCCTTTAGACAACAAATCATCCCAAATTGAGGAAGTGGATTGGAGAGCAAGATTTATGATTTTTCCCCTTTTCCTCTTTTTGAGAGTGTGTATGTTTATGCTTCTGTGTGAGATTTTGTCTGTATAGCTTTGCTTCCACCATTTGTCCTAGGGTTCTATCCGTCCATTTGTTTATTGTTTTTGTTTTTTAATTTTATTTTCTTTTTTCTCTTAATAATTATTTTTTATTTTAATAACTTTATTATATTTCATCTTATTTTACTTTATCTTCTTGCTTTCTGTTTTTTCTGTTTTTCCTTCCTTCCCTCCTTCCTTCCTTCCTCCCTCCCTCCTTTCTTTCTTTCTTTCTACTTCTACTAATTCTTTCTTTCTACTTTTTCTCCCTTTTATTCTGAGCCGTGTGGACGAAAGGCTCTTGGTGCTACAGCCAGGAGTCAGTGCTGTGCCTCTGAGGTGGGAGAGCCAAATTCAGGACACTGGTCCACAAGAGACCTCCCAGCTCCACATAATATCAAACAGCAAAAACCTCCCAGAGATCTCCATCACAACACCAGCACCCAGCTTCACTCAACGACCAGCAAGCTACAGTGCTGGACATCCTATGCCAAACAACTAGCAAGACAGGAACACAACCCCACACATTAGCAGAGAGGCTGCCTAAAATCATACTAAGTCCACAGACACCCGAAAACACACCACCAGATGTGGACCTGCCCACAAGAGAGACAAGATCCAGCCTCATCCATCACAACACAGGCACTAGTCCCCACCACCAGGAAGCCTACACAACCCACTGAAACAACCTCAGGCACTGGGGACAGACACCAAAAACAACGGGAACTACAAACCTGCAGCCTGCAAAAAGGAGACCCCAAACACAGTAAGGTAAGCAAAATGAGAAGACAGCAAAACACACAGCACAGGAAGGAGCAAGATAAAAACCCACCAGACCGAACAAATGAAGAGGAAACAGGAAGTCTACCAGAAAAAGAATTCAAAATAATGATAGTAAAGATGATCCAAAATCTTGGAAATAGAATAGACAAAATGCAAGAAACATTTAACAAGGACCTAGAAGAACTAAAGATGAAACAAACAATGATGAACAACACAATAAATGAAATTAAAAATACTCTAGTTGGGATCAATAGCAGAATAACTGAGGCAGAAGAACGGATAAGTGACCTGGAAGATAAAATAGTGGAAATAACTACTGCAGAGCAGAATAAAGAAAAAAGAATGAAAAGAACTGAGGACAGTCTCAGAGACCTCTGGGACAACATTAAATGCACCAACATTCAAATTGTAGGGGTTCCAGAAGAAGAAGAGTAAAAGAAAGGGACTGAGAAAATATTTGAAGAGATTATAGTTGAAAACGTCCCTAATATGGGAAAGGAAATAGTTAATCAAGTCCAGGAAGCACAGAGAGTCCCATACAGGATAAATCCAAGGAGAAATATGCCAAGACACATATTAATCAAATTGTCAAAAATTAAATACAAAGAAAACATATTAAAAGCAGCAAGGGAAAAACAACAAATAACACACAAGGGAATCCCCATAAGGTTAACAGCTGATCTTTCAGCAGAAACTCTGCAATCCAGAAGGGAGTGGCAGGACATACTTAAAGTGATGAAGGAGAAAAACCTGCAACCAAGATTACTCTTTCCAGCAAGGATCTGATTCAGATTTGAGGAGAAATTAAAACCTTTACAAACAAGCAAAAGCTGAGAGAGTTCAGCACCACCAAACCAGGTTTACAACAAATGCTAAAGGAACTTCTCTAGGCAAGAAACACAAGAGAAGGAAAAGACCTACAATAACGAACCCAAAACAATTAAGAAAATAGGAATAGGAACATACATATTGATAATTACCTTAAAGGTAAATAGACTGAATGCTCCCACCAAAAGACACAGATTGGCTGAATGAATACAAAAACAAGACCCATATATATGCTGTCTACAGAGACCCACTTCAGACCTAGAGACACATACAGACCGAAAGTAAGGGGATGGAAAAAGATATTTCATGCAAATGGAAACCAAAAGAAAGCTGGAGTAGCTACTCTTATATCAGAAAAAATAGACTTTAAAATAAAGACTATTACAAGAGACAAAGAAGGACACTACATAACGATCAAGGGATCGATCCAAGAAGAAGATATAACAATTGTAAATATTTATGCACCCAAAATAGGAGCACCTCAATACATAAGGCAAATACTAACAGCCATAAAAGGGGAAATCGACAGTAACACATTCGTAGTAGGGGACTTTAACACCCCACTTTCACCCATGGACAGATCATCCAAAATGAAAATAAATAAGGAAACACAAGCTTTAAATGATACATTAAACAAGATGGACTTAATTGATATTTATAGGACATTCCATCCAAAAACAACAGAATACACATTTTTCTCAAGTGCTCATGGAACATTCTCCAGGATAGATCATATCTTGGGTCACAAATCAAGCCTTGGTAAATTTAAGAAAATTGAAATCATATCAAGTATCTTTTCCGACCACAATGCTATGAGACTAGATATCAATTACATTAAAAGGTCGGGAAAAAATACAAACACATGGAGGCTAAACAATACACTACTTAATAACGAAGTGATCACTGAAGAAATCAAAGAGGAAATAAAAAAATACCTAGAAACATATGACAATGGAGACACGACGACCCAAAATCTATGGGATGCAGCAAAAGCAGTTCTAAGAGGGAAGTTTATAGCAATACAATCCTACCTTAAGAAACAGGAAACATCTCGAATGAACAACCTAACCTTACACCTAAAGCAATTAGAGAAAGTAGAACAAAAAACCCCAAAGTTAGCAGAAGGAAAGAAATCATAAAAATCAGATCAGAAATAAATGAAAAAGAAATGAAGGAAATGGTAGCAAAGATCAATAAAACTAAAAGCTGGTTCTCTGAGAAGATAAACAAAATTGATAAACCATTAGCCAGACTCATTAAGAAAAAAAGGGAGAAAACTCAAATCAATAGAATTAGAAATGAAAAAGGAGACGTAACAACTGACACTGCAGAACTACAAAGGATCATGAGAGTTTACTACAAGCAACTCTATGCCAATAGAATGGACAACCTGGAAGAAATGGACAAATTCTTAGAAATGCACAACCTGCCAAGACTGAATCAGCAAGAAAGAGAAAATATGAACAGACCAATCTCAAGCACTGAAATTGAGACCGTGATTAAAAATCTTCGAACAAACAAAAGCCCAGTACCAGACGGCTTCACAGACGAATTCTATCAAACATTTAGAGAAGAGCTAACACCTATCCTTCTCAAACTCTTCCAAAATACAGCAGAGGGAGGAACACTCCCAAACTCATTCTACGAGGCCACCATCACCCTGACACCAAAACCAGACAAGGATGTCACAAAGAAAGAAAACTACAGGCCAATATCAATGATGAACATAGATGCAAAAATCCTCAACAAAATACTAGCAAACAGAATCCAACAGCACATTAAGAGGATCATACACCATGATCAAGTGGGGTTTATCCCAGGAATGCAAGGATTCTTCAATATACGCAAATCAATCAACGTGATATACCATATTAACAAATTGAAGGAGAAAAACCATATGGTCATCTCAATAGATGCAGAAAAAGCTTTTGACAAAATTCAACATCCATTTATGATAAAAACCCTGCAAAAAGTAGGCATAGAGGGAAGTTTCCTCAACATAATAAAGGCCATATAGGACAAACCCACAGCCAACATCGTCCTCAATGGTGAAAAACTGAAACGATTTCCACTAAGATCAGGAACAAGACAAGGTTGCCCACACTCACCACTCTTACTCAACATAGTTTGGAAGTTTTAGCCTCAGCAATCAGAGAAGAAAAGGAAATAAAGGGAATCCAAATCGGAAAAGAAGAAGTAAAGCTGTCACTGTTTGCAGATGACATGATACTATACATAGAGAATCCTAAAGATGCTACCAGAAATCTACTAGAGCTAATCAATGAATTTGGTAAAGTTGCAGGATACAAAATTAATGCACAGAAATCTCTGGCATTCCTATACACTAATGATGAAAAATCTGAAAGTGAAATCAAGAAAACACTCCCATTTACCATTGCAACAAAAAGAATAAAATATCTAGGAATAAGCCTACCTAAGGAGACGAAAGACCTGTATACAGAAAATTATAAGACACTGATGAAAGAAATTAAAGATGATACAAATAGATGGAAAGATATACCATGTTCTTGGATTGGAAGAATCAACATTGTGAAAATGACTCTACTACCCAAAGCAATCTACAGATTCAATGCAATCCCTATCAAACTAACACTGGCATTTTTCACAGAACTACAACAAAAAATCTCACAATTTGTATGGAAACACAAAAGACCCCAAATAGCCAAAGCAATCTTGAGAACGAAACACGGAGCTGGAGGAATCAGGCTCCCTGACTTCAGACTATACTGCAAAGCTACAGTAATCAAGACTGTATGGTACTGGCACAAAAACAGAAAGATAGATCAATGGAACAGGATAGAAAGCTCAGAGATAAACCCACGCATGTATGGTCATCTTGTCTTTGATAAAGAAGGCAGGAATATACAGTGGAGAAAGGACAGCCTCTTCAATAAGTGGTGCTGGAAAAACTGGACAGGTACATGTAAAAGTATGAAATTAGATCACTCCCTAACACCATATACAAAAATAAGCTCAAAATGGATTAAAGTCCTAAATGTAAGGCCAGAAACTATCAAACCCTTAGAGGAAAACATAGGCAGAACACTCTATGACATAAATCACAGCAAGATCCTTTTTCACCCACCTCCTAGAGAAATGGAAATAAAAACAAAAATAAACAAATGGGACATAATGAAACTTCAAAGATTTTGCACAGCAAAGGAAACCATAAACAAGGCCAAAAGACAACCCTCAGAATGGGAGAAAATATTTGCAAATGAAGCAACTGACAAAGGATTAATCTCCAAAATTTTCAAGCAGCTCATGCAGCTCAATAACAAAAAAACAAACAACCCAATCCAAAAATGGGCAGAAGACCTAAATAGATATTTCTCCAAAGAAGATATACAGACTGCCAACAAACACATGAAAGAATGCTCAACATCATTAATCATTAGAGAAATGCAAATCAAAACTACAATGAGATATCATCTCACACCAGTCAGAATGGCCATCATGAAAAAATCTAGAAACAATAAATGCTGGAGAAGGTGTGGAGAAAAGGGAACCCTCTTGCACTGTTGGTGGGAATATAAATTGATACAGCCACTGTGGAGAACAGTATGAAGTTTCCTTAAAAAACTACAAATAGAACTACCATATGACCCAGCAATCCCACTACTGGGCATATACCCTGAGAAAACCATAATTCAAAAAGTTTCATGTACCAAAGTGTTCATTGCAGCTCTATTTACAATAGCCCGGAGATGGAAGAAACCTAAGTGTCCATCATCGGATGAATGGATAAAGAAGATGTGGCACATATATACAATGGGATATTACTCAGCCATAAAAAGAAACGAAATTGAGCTATTTGTAATGAGGTGGATAGACCTAGAGTCTGTCACACAGAGTGAAGTAAGTCAGAAAGAGAAAGACAAATACCGTATGCTAACACATATATATGGAACTTAAGGGAAAAAAATGTCATGAAGAACCTAGGCGTAAGACAGGAATAAAGACACAGACCTACTAGAGAATGGACTTGAGGATATGGGGAGGGGGAAGGGTAAGCTGTGACAAAGCGAGAGAGAGGCATGGACATATATATACACTACGTAAGGTAGATAACAAGTGGGAAGCAGCCGCATAGCACAGGGAGATCAGCTCGGTGCTTTGTGACCGCCTGGAGGGGTGGGATAGGAAGGGTGGGAGAGAGGGAGACGCAAGAGGGAAGAGATATGGGAACATATGCATATGTATAACTGATTCACTTTGTTATAAAGCAGAAACTAACACACCATTGTAAAGCAATTATACTCCAATAAAGATGTAAAAAAAATTTTTTTTTAAAATTCCAGTAGGGGGGTTCCCTGGTGGCGCAGTGGTTGAGAGTCCGCCTGCCGATGCAGGGGACATGGGTTTGTGCCCCGTTCCGGGAAGATCCCACATAAAAAAAGAAAAGAAAAAGAAAGAAAGAAAAAAGAAGCAGACTCACAAATACAGAGAACAAACTAGTAGTTACCAGTGGGGAGACAGAAGGGGGGAGGGGCAATACAGGGTTAGGCAAGTAAGAGGTACTAACTATTATGGATAAAATAAGCTACAAGGATATATTGCACACCACAGGGAACATAGCCAATATTTTATAATAACTATTAATGGAGTATAACCTTTAACAATTGTGAATCACTGTATTGTACACCTGTAACTTATATAATCTTATCAGCAATTATACTTCAATGAAATAAACAAATAAATAAATAAATGTATTTGTTTACCAAAAATGTCTTCAAGGGTCTGCTGCTACTCAATGCAAATTTATCTAAGTATTAGGAACACATTCAGTGCATATTTTGTATTAAAATGTTGCAATTGACTTTATAAAGTAACTCTCATTGATACCTTTAGTGATTCTCTTTTACATTTTCCACCAAAATGAATGACAAAAAGTTAAAGGTCCTCAGCGTGCACTGAGTTCATTTTTACTGAAATTTTCCATTTCCGACATGTTCAGTTTTCAAGAATATTTTTCCTCCTGCCGGGTTGAAGAGCACACTCACAGTGACTCTCCCACGTCACACTGCACATCAGAGACACATCCAAGCCCAGAACCAGGGGCGCCTACTTCCTTCTTCAGTTCTTGTTTTCTGGGCCGCTGTACAAGTGGTGATATAAAGTGACACTCATGTCATTATAATAATAACCCTCAACTACTTCTGTAATGATTTCCTTCACCGTCTTGTATGTTTTAACTATAGAAGGCAGGTTTAAACACTCCACAGGGCACCAGATACAGGATGGAATCTGCTTGAGCGTTTGCTTCACTCTGGCCACAAAGGGCAGGTGTTGGAGGTCAGCCATTCATTCTCGAGTCCAAGCACAAAAGACAGGAAAGAGCTGTGTGAGGACGATGGGAGGGGTACTTCCCACACACTTTGCCAGGATTCGCCATGTGGCTTTGGACAACACCAGAGCCTTCACCTCCACCGCAAGCTCCCTGCCACTTAACATGCCTACTGCTAGAAGCAGATTCCTGCACCAAGACCCAACCATGTACAGGCTCTGTCCAAGCATCCAGTACCAGTCAGAGCGCAGGAAACAGGATGCATAGAGAGACAAGGAGCTGGGCACAGGGAGACCATCAGGGAGAGGGCGATAACGCAGAGTTCGCAGCAGCCCAGCCGCTGTCACCTCAGACCTAAAGACACGGGAAGAGGGAGTGGTCACCCAAACCTGGAAAGATCACTTATCATGAGGACAAGGCCATCTTGGGAAGAGCAGTGACCTCTCCAAGAGACTGAGCCAGTCCTCGATGACTAGCAGGGAGGGAGCCGGGAGATGAAGCACCCCGCCCCCACTCTCCTCCCCCCAACTCTCCTTGGGGCTTCCCAGCCGCCAAACCCAATGGAGGTCCCGGGGGCCCCTTGATATAATCCACAGGACACCGCCTCCCAAGATAGAGAGGGGGTCGAGAAGGGCAGAGAGTGGATCTGGATGTGCAGAGGGAAGATGCCTAGCAGAGATACAAGATGCACAGCAGTCGCAGGAGGTGGCTACCAATTACCGTTCCCACTGACAGTTCAGGGAATTGAGGCTCAGAGAAGCCAAATAACTTGTGCTACACTGTGAGGGAGGACCAAGACTCGGGTTCTCCAGGCCCCGCGTCTCGTGTTCTCTCTGGTCATCTGGATAAACCACATGCCCTCTCTAGGCTCCAGTTCCCCATTCATGGGACGAGGGAATTGGGATAACTGATGCTAACCTTAGAAAATGTGCTGTGGTTCTATAATTCTCACTTTTAATAATATTATGATTCCTCTAAATTTTCATCACTATGATTCTAGCCAACCGGTCTTACAACCCGGAAGTATAAAATGACAAGCGAGGGGCCATGCCGGCTGGAGCTGCTCTCTTGCTCTTTCTGATTCACTCATCCCGGGACGGACACCAGACCCAGTCGGCCCCTAAGAACAAGGTCTCTGGTTGAATCTGGGGGATTATCCTGGAAAGAGGGCGCTTTAGACAGAGGTAAGCCATAGAACAAAGACTGTTAAGCCACTCAACAACCCTTGAAGAAGCATGTGTTCTTTGTCGAGCACAGAGATACAGAGACCAATAAGACATGGTCCTCGTCACACGCTTTCTGAAGAAAATGTATCTGCTCCATGCCTTCCCGAATGGGTACTTCCCCATATGGCATCGTGAAGAGACGTCTCAAAGTCATTTCCATGCTAATAGAAAATAAACCTGAACTCTTAAATCAAACATTCTGAATATTCAGACATTTTCTACAATGCTCAACACTTTAAGTTTTTTTTCCTCTGAAATGCCTAAGGCTATGCAGTGTGACCCTTTATTACTAAGCCTAATATGAAAAATGCTTTAATGCCACATGATGGATGGAACATCAGTTTGCAGTAAGAAATACCTTCAATTGTACATATCAAAGAGAGAGAAAAAAGCATTCTGATTTCTTTTTACCCCATGGCCTGACAACTTGAAAGAATATTCTTTTATTCCAAAGAGGCTATTTGGGGGCACTTTTCTGGAAATCATTGCTAGGTATTTAGGTATTTTGAGAGTGAACAGAAGATCGTGCTGTTAAAAGTTTTTGCCTATCATAATAACAAATCAATAAAATAAAAACAAAGAGACAATACACATAGGAACAAAACAAATGTGGATTATTTAAAAAGACTAATAAAATAGGTAGATATTCAACAAGAATGAGCAAGAGAAACAAGAGAAGGCACAAAGAAACACTATTAAGCATGAAAAGGAGCCATAACTATAAATACAGTAAGGATGTTTTTTTTAAGTATGAGAATTCGATTCTCTACTTTAAAGCAGTGAAACTAAAAACAGATGAAATGGAAAATCTCCTAGAAAAATATGTTACCAAAGTTGACACCAAAAAATAGAAAAAGAACAAAAGCTGCTGAATGTATCTTTATAAGTTCAGTCTAAAGCTATATTTTAGAAGTAGACAGTACAGAAAAGGAAAGCAGTAGGTCAATCTCAGTTAAAAACATCAATGCAAAAATCCTAAATAAGATATAGCAAATATATCCAGCAGTGTGGTGTGTGTATAAATGTATATTTATTTTAAAATATGTTTTTTGATATGATATACATCATGTATAATATATATCATGATCACATATATCATATTTATCACATGGTAAATATATGGTGTGCATGTGTGCTTGTGATGACCAGTAAGTTTTATCCCAGAAGCTCAAGGAAGATTCAACATTAGAAAGTCTTACTGTAATTCACCACACTGACAGATTAAGGAAAGACTAATCATCACAATAGATGCAGAAAAAACATTTACAAAATTTAGTACCCATTCACAATTTAAAAGTACAATAAAATACCTAGCCAACCAAGAATAGAAGGAAGTTTTCACTAAGCAGTTTCTGCTAAAAACCTACAATAAAATTTAGGAACATATTTCCTTTAAAGTCAGGAACTAGAGAAATATGTTTTTTCTAACACCACTCCATTCATCATTGTGTGACATATCTGGCTGACACAATAAACAAAGGAAAAGGACTTAGAGAAATAAGGATTTGAAATGGAGAAAAAAAAGAAGAATCATGTGCACATAAGATTGTCTACATAGAGAATCCATGAGAAACTACAAACAAAAGTCATAAGAGAGTTTGGCAAGAATGCTGGAGACAAGATTAATATACAAACATCCATGGCATCCTTACCAGCAACAACGAATTAGAAAATGTAATTTTTAAAAGGTCCCATTAACAATAGCAATAAACTATGACAAACCTAGGAATGAATCTAAAGAAAGAGGTGCAAGAGTTAAATGAAAGCAAATTATGAAACTTCACTGAAAGTCCTAGACCTAAATAAACAGAGATATATCTCATGCTCAGAGATGAGAGGATTCAACATCAACATCAGTTCCTCCTAAGTTAATACATAAATTGAATGTAATTCATATTAAAGTCCCAGAAAGGTTTTTCATGAACATTTTTAGCTGGTTTTAAAATTCATATGGAAGAATTAAGGCCAAAAAACAGCTAAGCCAATATTGAAACAGTATAAGATGGACACTTGTCCTACCAGATATCAAGACATTTATTAAAGCCTTATAATTAAGACACAATAGGATTGGTGCAGGGTTAGACCAACATAATAGAGAGAGTCCCTCTGTGTACAGGAACTTGGGATGTGACAGAGGTAGCATTACAGAACTGCGGGAAATGACTGAACTATTTATTAAATGGTCCTGGGACAACTGGTTATTTACAGGGGAAAAAATGGATCTCTAACTCATGCTATATCAAAAAATGAATTCCAAGAGAATTACAGTTAACTTTAAAAGATTTAGGAAAAAATAAAGACACTATTTTTATAATCCCAGACTAGGCAATGACACAATAGCACAAACCATGAAGCAAAAAAAGAAGAAAACGTTGACCAACATGATTTTAAAACTTATGTGACAAGACACCAAAAAACAAAGTTAAAGGCAAGAAATGGAGAGAGCTGGAAGCTGTAAGAGGCCAGGCTTGCTGACACCTTGATTTTAGCTCTTTAAGACTCATTTTGGACTTCTGAACTCCAGAATTGTAAGAAAATTAATTTTTGCTGTTTTAAACCAAAACAAGGCAAAACAGAAAAGAAATGGAGAGAGTAGTTTTGTTTCTGTTTTTGTTTTTGTTTTTTAAGTGTCCAGGATATATAGTGAACGTTTGGTAACTGTAAGGAAAAACACAAATAACCCACTACAAAATATGAGCAAAATCTATAAACTGGCAATGCATAGAAAAAGAAACCCAAATGACCAACAATCATGAGAAAGAAAAGCATAAATCACCAGAAATCCAGAGAAGTATAAATCAACACCACAATGAGATACCTTTCAATCTATCAGATTAGCAAAATGTAAAAGCCTGATAATGCCAAGAGTTGGAGAAGATGCAGAGCAACGAGAACTCTCATACACGGTTCTGGAAGTGTAAATTGAGAGCAATTCAGCAACATCTACCAAAGTGGATGATGTTTGTCCCCTAAGACCCAGAAATCCACGTCTGCATCTATACCTTTGAGAAGCTCACATGTCCACATGGAAACAAGCCCAAAGAAGTACACAACAGGGGCTTCCCTGGTGGTGCAGTGGTTAAGAATCTGCCTGCCAATGCAGGAGACACGGGTTCGAGCCCTGGTCTGGGAAGATCCCACATGCCTTGGAGCAACTAAGCCCGTGCGCCACAACTACTGAGCCTGCGCTCTAGAGCCTTCGAGCCACAGCTACTGAAGCCCGCGAGCCTAGAGCCCGTGCTCCGCAACAAGAGAAGCCACGGCAATAAGAGAAGCCACTGCAATGAGAAGCCCGTGCACCGCAACGAAGCTCGCCACAATGAGAGGAAGTCCGCGCACAGCAACGAAGACCCAATGCGGCCAAAAATAAATAAATAAATAAATAGATTTATTAAAGAAAAAAAAAAGAAGTACACAACAGCTCTGTCTGTAAAATGAAAAGGTGGAAACAATCTAAACTCCCATCAATTAGAGAATGGATATATTATGATATATTCATTGAAAGGAATAATACAGCAGGTAAGGAAACTAGCTCTACATCAATTAATTAGGATAAATCCTAAAAACGTACCTTTGAGTGATAAAGCAAGCTGAAGAAAGATGGATTACTGAGTAAGAACATTACCATAAATGTTTTAAACTCACAAAATAATAGTAGTTATTGTTCATGACACATAGCCGGGAGCCGTATGTAACAACACAACCTTGGAAGACTGGCTCCCTCTAGGAAAGCTGCAGGGGAATGGGATCAGGGTGAGGTAGAAAAGAGGCTTTAACTGCAACATTTTCTGCAAAAAAAAAAAAAAAACTTTAAAAAATGTGGCTAAATGTCAACATTTATTAAATCTGACTAGAGGACGAAACAAAAAAAACACGTTTTTGCCTATCAATATTTAGAATATTTCCTATTTTAATTTTTTTAATTAATTAATTAATTTTATTTTTGGCTGTGTTGGGTCCTCGTTGCTGTGCGCGGGCTTTCTTTTAGTTGCGGCGAGCAGGGGCTACTCTTCTTTGCCGTGCGCGGGCTTCTCATTGCCGTGGCTTCTCTTTGTTGCGGAGCGCGGGCTCTAGAGCGCAGGCTCAGTAGTTGTGGCGCACGGGCTTAGTTGCTCTGCGGCATGTGGGATCTTCCCGGACCAGGGCTCGAACCCGTGTTCCCTGCACTGGCAGGCGGATTCTTAACCACTGCACCACCAGGGAAGCCCCTATGTTAATTTTGTCATGTTACCAGTGACAATGTAAATAAAAACCTAGAATAGTACAGAATTGAATTTTTCCCCACATTTTTCTTTACCCCACGTGTATCCTGATGAGAAGAACTTCCTGTTTTACTCATATTTTAGACTCAATCATCTTTCCAAGGCCTTCTGAACTCCAAGCAGAAAAGTACCACCTGAAGGGCAGTTCAAAGACAGAGGTACTTAGGTCTGCAGTCCACACGTCTCCAAAGTGAACCCCAAGGTGTCTTGTCCCTCTAACCCATGTGAATACACCAAGAAGGGGTTTTATTACTATAAAGATTAAACTGTTTGACATTTAAAAAATCATTTTATCAATTTCTATAGCCTTAATTAAATTATAAGTTTCAGGAAATTATAGTACCAAGCAGAAATGTCATAAAGCCAATAATATCCTCGCTGGCATAAAAGATGATCCCCATGGCTCCACGAATAATCCACGTCACTACTGTGCAGCCCACATTCAGCTTGAAGTCAGCTCTTCTCACTTACCCTGGTTTACTTTCCTCTCCAGCTGATGGCTATTCTGAATGGGTGCACTTGGCAGATATCAACATATTTGCCAGGCGTACTTACCTCGGTTAGAGACTGTTGAGTTCACTACCCCAGGAACATAAACATTTAAGATGCATTGAAAATTTTGTTTTAGAATTTCCTTTCCAATCATTAAACAATAAGCAACTTTTTCCTGCTATTTACTTACACGTAAGTATGATATTTTCTGTTGTATAGCACTTTACATTTAATAGAACATTTGCACTTTATAAAGCATATATTTCTAACACAGGAACATATAAGTATAGGTAGGATGGGTGGCGGTTCTTTCTCATTTACATTCATCAGAAGAGCGGGCTCCAATGGGCCACTGGATGAACATACACAGACCTCCATTTCTAACAGACCCGTTCTGTTCCTTCCACAGGGGACACAATCCACCTTTCACCTAAGGTTCACACACTCCCTCTGAAGCCCTTTTGGTTCAATCAGAATCAAGAGCTGTCGTTTGCGAAGCTGTCAGGATGTCACAGAGGAGAACATGGATTCCACATGCTCTGCCGGGGGGATTCCAGGACAAGGAGGAAAGTAAGGGCAGACAGATATCCAGTTTTCCAAAAACTGGACCTAGAATTAGCAAAGTTCTCACTCGGGATGAGCTTGGCTCTAGGATCAATGACAATTACCCACTGGCAATGATAGGGAAAAATATGATTTTCACTAATAATGGTTTGTTTCAACAGAAGTCTGCAGTTAAATTTATTTTGTCCTTACGTGGCAAGATGCTTACATTTCACCAGGATCAATCTGATCATGAGAAAAATTGTGGGTGCACTGCTGACAGATAACAAGGATTACAAATGGTGACAGAATCCCATGAGGTCACTCCCAGAAACAGCCAAAGTCATGAAGAAATCCGTGTCATATTACTGGACATCCAGATGCACTTGCAGCCAGAATGCATTCTGCCCCTAGGAGCCCAGCATTGGATGCCCGCACCAGAGAAGCTCATGGGGACGCCAGGGTCCACTCCTCAGCATGTTCCCCATTGAAATCCCTGATCATCTCCTGAGCTCCTTCCCTGGGCCAGGCACTGAGCTGTGAGGGACACCCCGATGAATTGACATGTAGTTTCCATGGGAAATAGCATGTGATATGGCATGAGCAAGAGAGACAGTTAAAGAGGGGTAGGGGACATTGTCGGGGCTCAAAGAAGGGCAGATCATATATTCACAATGGCCAAGATGTGGAAACAACCTGTGTGCATCAATGAATGAATGAATAAAGAAGATACACACACACACACACACACACACACACACACACACACACACACACACAAAATGGAATACTATTCAGACATGAGAAAAAAGAAAATCCTGCCATTTGCAACAAGATGGATGAGTCTTGAGAGCATTAAGCTAAGTGAAACAAGTCAGAGAAAGACAAATATGTATGATCTCACTTATATGTGGAATCTAAAAGAGCCATACTCGTAGAAACAGAGAGTAGGCTGGTGGTTACCAGGGGCTGCCAACTGTCACTTATCAATGAGTTTCTGCTACTTTTTCTTATACCCATTATATTTCATTAATTTATGTTGCCTGTCTGACCCCCGCAGGCCTTGACTTTGCAACGCCTGTTCTCATCCAATCTCCTCCTTTTACAGATAAGAACATAGCAACCCGGAAGGAAATGAAAGGACTTACTTAAGTCACACAACTGCTTTGTGGTGGGTGGGGTTAAAACTCAGGTCCCTGACTCTCAGTCCAAATCCCATACAGCATCGTCCAGTTTCCCCCTCACTCTAGAAAAGGTTTTATAAATGTCACATACTGTTTATTTTGTTCAAAAATAATCAGGAACAAATTCAAGAACAGCAAACACATAGTATCTCCAGAGGGCCAGACACTGCCCTGAGTGCTGGTGGAGTAGAGATGGAGCAGACAGGACCCCTTCCTGCTCAAAGAAACTCTGTAAAAGTCTGTGGGAGGACGGAGGAAGGAGCCCCTCACCCTCCTGAGGAGCCAGGAGACAGCAGGGAGAGGCTGATAAGATGGAGGGAACTACACCTTTGCCCAGTGGAAAGTCAGTGGGGGTACATAAAGGGGGAAAAGTTGCTCGGGACAAAGAGAGTCAATCATCTTTTTCCTTAAAATTCTTCATAGCATGTAACGATATAGGAAGTCAATTTTCCCTGGCAGATCTATATGCTTGCAAAAACAGGTCCAAACAACTCAAGTCATATACTTGGAGTTGGGGATGGAGCGAAGAATTTGATCCCTCACGGCTCAATGCCAACCGAATGTCTGTTCTTGAATCCTCTTTTAGTTCAAATCCCAGCCCCACATAAGATTAGAGAACTGTACATCCAATGAAAATCAGCTCCATCTGTTAGGCCACCCTCTGGCAGAATAAGGACACCTCATGTCTCACCAGTCAGTAGAACCCACCTTCAGACTGGCGTTACTAGGAACGTTAAAAATCACTCAGGAGAACAGATGGTCCAGAAATAGATAATCATACATAGACAACAGATGTTCAACAAAGGCAAATCAATGGAGAAAGAATAGACTTTTCAACACATGTTGTTGGAGCAACTGGACATCCATATGGAAAACAAAGTTAAACCTCAACCTAAACTTCATACCTTATTAAAAATTAAGTAAAATTTGTACACGGACTTAAAAGTAAACTTTAAAACTATAAGGCTTTTATAAGAAACCATAGTAGGAAATATTTGGAACTTAGGGCTTGGTGAAGAGTTCTTAGATATGACACCAAAAGCATGGCCCATAAAAGAAAAAAATGAATGAACAGAACTTAATCAAAATGTGTAAAAAAAAAATCTTTACTCTGAGAAAGTCACTATTAAGAGAATTAAATGACAAGCTACAAACTTGGAGAAAATATTTGCTAATTTTTTTTGGTGTGCATATATCTTTTACTTTTTAATTGGGGTATAGTTTCTTTACAATGTTGTGTTAGTTTCTGCTGTACAACGAAGTGAATCAGCTATATGTATACATATATCCCGTCCCTCTTGGACCTCCCCCACCCCATCCCACCCATCTAGGTCACCACAGAGCACCAAGCTGAGCTCCCTGCACTGTATAGCATGTTCCCACTAGCTATCTGTTTTACACATGGTAGTGTATATATGTCAATCCCAATCTCCCAATTCATTCCATCCCTCTCCACCCCCCCACCGTGTCCACACATCCGTTCTCTACATCTGCGTCTCTATTCCTGCCCTGCGATATATTTGCTAATCTTATATCTGACAAAGAACTTGTATACAGAGTAAAGAACATTTAAAGCTCAACTAAAACCCAATTTTTAAAAATTGGCAAAGCTGTGAACAGACCCTTCACCAAAGAGATATAGAAGGCAAATAAACACATTAAAAAGGTGTCATTAGGAAAATGCAACTTAATGCCACACTGAGCTACCACTATACCTGTTAGGATGGGAACATAACAATCTGGCAATACTAAGTCCTGACAAGGATGCAGAACAACTAAATCTCTCATAAACTACTGATTGGGATGCAAAAAGGTATGACATTTTTTGAGAATTATTTTGCAGTTTCTTATAAAGTTAAACATATATTCACCATATGACCCAGCAATCCTACTCCTAATGTATTTGCCCTAGTCATTTACCCAAGTGAATTATGTTCACATAAAAACCTGTAACTGAATGCTTAATAGCACCTTTATTTATAATCATCAAAAACTGTAAATAACAGGAATGTCTTTCTGTGGGAGAATGGATAACCAGAAGTGGTACATCTATATAATGGAATACTACTCAGTGATAAAAAGGAACAAACTACTAATATAAGCAACCTGGATGATCTTCCAGAGAACTATGCTGAGAGAAAAAAATGATAATCTCAAAAGATTATACACTCTAGGATGACTTTCTTAAAAAGGCAAAACTATAGAAAGAAGTACAGATCAGTGACCGTCAGGTTTCCTGGCTGGGGGAGAGTTTGACAATAAGGGGGCGACATGAGAAAATTTTAGGGGGTGATAGAACTGTTTTGCATCCTGACTGCGTTGGTACTTATGTGAATTTATGCATGTGTTAAAATTCATAGAATTGTACGCACCAAAAAAAGTTAATTTTATAGTATGTTAATTAAAAACAATCACAGAGACAAGACTGGAGTTGGGGAGAGTTAAGTATGTGAAAAAAAATAGTGGTATTAGTCAGGATTCTCCAGAGAAAGAAACCAATAGAATGGAAGGATGGATGGATGGATGGACAGGTAGAGAGATAGATAGATGACAGATACATAGATATATAGATACACAATAGATATATTTATTATAAAGAATTGGCTCATGTGGTTACGGAGGATGAGAAGTCCCAAGACCAGTAGTCAGCAAGCTGGAGGCCCAGGAGCTCTGATGTGGAGATCCAGTGTGAGTCCAAAAGCCTGAGAACTAGGAGAACCAATGGTGTAAATTCCAGCCCTAAGTTGGCAGTCTCAACTGTACTTGAGATCCAAGTCTACTATGGATGCTTTTATTCCTTCTCTTCCTATTATGAGACTTGTTTGGTAATATTGCTAAACCTACATCAAACATGGAGGCTAGAAACCAGTGGCATGGACATATATACACTACCAAACGTAAAATAGATAGCTAGTGGGAAGGAGCCGCATAGCACAGGGGGATCAGCTCAGTGCTTTGTGGCCACCGAGAGGGGTGGGATAGGGAGGGTGGGAGGGAGGGAGACACAGGATGGAGAAGATATGTGAACATATGTACATGTATAACTGATTCACTTTGTTATAAAGCAGAAACTAACACACCATTGTAAAGCAATTATACTCCAATAAAGATGTTAAAAAAAAAACCCAGATATGAATCGCTTTAACGTCTCAGACAGCAAAATCTGATGTAAATTCCCCAACCCTAGTGCTATGGACTGAATGTTTTTGTCCTCTCAAAATTCATATGTTGAAACCCTAATCCCAATGTGATGGTATTAGGAGGTGAGGCCTTTGGGAGGCAATTAGATCATGAGGGTGGAGCCCTCAGGATGGGATTAGTGTCCTTATAAGAAGAGAAACAAGAGGGACATGGCTCCCTCTCTCTCCCAAGATGGGAAGATGGCCTTCTGAAAACCAGGAAGAGGGCTCTCACCAGACACTAGACCTGCTGGCACCTTGATTTTGGACTTCCCACCTCCAGAACTGTAAGAAATAAATGTCTGCTGTTTCTGAGGCACCCAGTCCGCGGCATCTTTGTTACAGCAGCTCGAACTCATGAGGACCCCTAGCAGCAATGTGAGTGCCTCGTGGAAGAAGGAATAGGTGACTCGGTCAGTGTTTGACAGGATGAGGTTCCAGGATCTATGGGGAAATCCAAGTGGAGACGCCAAGGAGGAAGCTGCGTCTCTAGAAGATAGGTGTGCACGGCGGATCCGGGTGTGAGGGTGTCGGCAGTGAGGGTGAGGATGAATGAGGGCCCCTGACCACGTCTGAAGAGCAGGAATGCCCAGTGCACTCAGGGCAGAGGTTCAGGAAACATAAACTTTTAAAGTGTGAGTAGCAAAAGAGGATTATCTGGCAGAGTCTGAAGAAGGATTGCACTCAGGATTGCAATCAGGAGAGAATGGTTTCACACGAAGAAAGCATATCAGGAAGAGGGTGGTCACAGTGCCAACGACTGCAAACATTCCTATAGGAAGAAAAAACGGGGAAGAAGAAAGTATCTCGTTCATGGATTATTTGAAAAAGTCCAGACCACTAATTTTCTATTGTGCACCCACTTTATCCAGGGAAGATAATGTTCTTCTCATTCGAAATGACAGAGCAGACAGTTCAAGGAGGGAATGGCAGCCACAGGTTAATCGGGAGACGGCAGGAGATTATTTAACCATTTACAACACATACAGGCCCTCCGGTCAGCCTAACGACTGATGTTCCTGCTACTGAAGGACCACACAGGTATCATCTCAGTCACTGTCAGTAAATTTTGTCATCACTTGTAGAACAGGAGACAGATGATAGGAGATTGGGGATGGGCAAATGTTGCTGAGAATTTCAAGACAAGGAAAACAAATGGGGACTTAAAGAATAACACTGTCAGTCTGGCCCTGCATCCTAACAAGGTGTTTGGAAGCAGGAGGGGTCAGAGGTGACTCCAGGGCTTAGGACCAGGTCACTGATTGATGGTGGGGACATCAAAAACTAACATAGAATCCTGGGCCACACTTTGGCAGGAAAGAGAATGTAACTTGGCTCTCTTGGGCCCGAGCTGATGCTGGGCTGTGCACATGTAAACACTGCAGACGAGGTGACACTCCAGAGAAGAGGACCATCCCAGCTGCAGATTCACACATGGGAGCCCCCGCATGGCTGATGTTTCCTGTTATGGTATGAAAATAACCATTCTCAGAAAGTGGTAGGAAGAGGAAGGCCCTGGGCTAAGGACTGGGCCTCGAGTGCTTTGTGCTGTTGGCAGTGAGAGGAGAAGGATGCTCAGGAAGGTCGGGGGAGAAGCAGGAACAGTCAGCGTCAGGAGTCCCGTGGGTGCACCAGCCTCTCGCTCCTCCGGTCGTGACCTTTCACGACTTGTCCCCTCTACCTGGGATGCCCTTCCCCCACACCCCAGCCCATCACCAGGGAAACTTCTCTTCCCCCTTAAAACCGCACCTCACGTGTCACCATCTCCAGAGGACCTTCCCTGACCCTCCTCCCTTCTGCCCCCTCAAACACACACACACACACACACACACACACACAGCTCACGCCCACCCCATTCCTTTCCTGTGCATGTGTTTTTACAGGCGCGCACACCGCACGAGTATCAGTTGCCTGTGAGGGAAGGATCTGCTCCAGGCCTCTCTCCTTGGCTTGTGGATGGCCGTCTTCTCCCCTGTCTCTCACATCATCTCCCCTCTATCCATGCCTCTGTGTCCACATTTCCTGTTTTCATAAGACACCAGTCATATGGGATCTCATGGTGTTTACTTGGTTACCTCTGTAAAGACCCTGTTTCCAAATACAGTCACATTCTGTGGTCCTGGGAATTAGGATTCAACATGCGTATTTTGCAGGATACCATTCAACTCTTAACGATGTCCAAGCTGAACCCGTTTTCTAAGGGCTGGTCTTCTCCTTATTACCCATAAACAGAACAGAAAAATAGTGAATGATGATATCCTATGTAGAGGGTCCAGTCCTCAAATCCTTTCCATTTTATGTGAAAGAAAAACAGAAACGTTGGTATAGACCCATTTGATCACATGCACAAACACAAAACCAAAGGAGTTCTGGAACTTCAGCCTCATCTACAAATGCTTCCCTAGAACAGACCCATCCCTGCCTTGGCTGCTCAGCTGACTTAGGGTTACTCATTTACCAATAGCGTGAGTCAGAGGGATCTCAGAATAAGCAAGACGTCCACTGCTGCCGAACAGAACAGGTCACAGGAAGCCCACGGCCAGGTAGAGCTGCAGAAGGAGCCAGGCCGAACCTGGGAAAGTCTCCTCACCTCTCTCAGCCCCAATTTCCCATCAGTAAAGTGCAGATGAGGATAATAGTGCAGCCCACTGGCTCATTCTAAAGATTAAGCAAGATATGAAGCTAAAATGTACATCACAGCGCCTGACAGATAGTAAGTGGTCCATAAATGTTAGCTGAAAAAGATGTAAAGCGTAGCCAGGTGTGAGCTAAGTACTCATTCTTCCTGGTTCACTGGATTTAGAAGCGATAACCAGGTGGCCTCTTACGTCACTTAGCATCCTCTGGAGGCCCAAATGCTAGCCCACTCCCATTGCTGGAGTTTAATGTGTTAAGATAGCCTCACTCTGATGATTCCTCGTTTCATAGAAGGCTTGCTTTGAGATCCATAATACAAGAGAGGTTCTCCCAAACACACACAGGCAGTATAGACCGAGGCAATCGTTTCCATGACAACAAGGAACCTAGGAAAGTGACAGGTAAATTTCTGCCACGTCCGTACCTCATCCTGCTCTTCTCACAGGTGAGTTTTTTGCCTCATGGTTTTGAGACACTGAAAAATCCAACAGCCCACCTTAGAATATGCGCCACAGAAAAGATACTTAAAAGGCAAGTCCAGTCTGCCTAAGGTTTTGACTGGACATCAATCATTCCTTTAGATTAATGCAGATGTATGTCAGACCAAGGGTAAGAGAATGTGTGTATAGGGTGGGGGGCATTCATAGCTTGTCATCATGTGTTGAAACAATTCTTGATTTCACTGAGGATAGGCAACAAGAAGCTCTTTTCTTCAGGTCAACAAAGGCTGGTCAGGTGAGCTCTGGGACGTTTGCTTCATTAAAGCAGAAGTTTAGCCCCTGGAGGAAGGACACCACCTAACACTTGGAGCACGAGGAAAGTCTTGGCAAAAGCAAACCAGCCTCGCTGTGCTCTGGAGCCGCAGCACAGATGCTCTCAGGAGATGCTGGTGGAGCTGAACAAAGCTGTTAGACAGCTCCTCACCAACTGGCACCCCGACATCATTTCACCACCTTCCTTCCTCTCTCAGCACCGCATCCACTGGTCATGAACTTTTGCCAATTTCGCCATGAAACTCTATGGAATCTTGTTAGCCTGTTCTTGTTCATTGCCTCAGCCTTGTGTCAGGCTCTCATGGCTCACATTTGACCTTCGCCCCCCTTTGGCACCACAGGTATAAGGAAATCCGAAATCCCTGGCACGCCATTCAGAGGCGCTCTACACCGGGGCTCCAAGCCCTTGTTTCCAGGCTGTTTCTCACCACTCCCAACCCAAACTCTGCTCCACCCACAAGGGCCATCCACATCCCTTTCTCTGAAATCTCAGACAAACTCCTCGGTCACTGCTTTTGCTCTCGCTGCTTTTTCAACCTTTAACAGCCTTTTCACCTCCTCAGCTACATCTTACCCCCTGCCTATCAACGCCTCCTCAACCATCAGAGACCTTTGCTTCCTCCAGGAAAGAATTAATAACGTCTCCAAACCTCTGTAAGTCTTTCATTTTATTTTTTTTCTTATGACACTAGGAGGTAGTGTACTTTAGGAGAAAAGGTGGAGTCAAATAAGTATTGCTTAAAATCCCAGATCTACTACTTTTTAGGAGTCTGACTTTGGGCATGTTATCTAACCTCTCTATGCCTAAATTTCCTTATAACAGAAGTTACTGGTATGATATAAGCACTTAAATATGATTTCCCTTGTTCTTCCCCAGCATGTTCTGTGTGCTAGCATGCTCTCTCTCTGTCTCATATATGTGTATATATACATATAATATATGCATATATATTATACATCTATAGGCACAATAGAGGTGCTCAATAACTATTTGTTGAATGAATGAAAAATTAGTATATTCTTAATGAACGCTTTTTAGTTGAGCTGATTCATTCCATTAAACATTTGTATTCTGATCACAGGAGGAAGCTAAGCTAGAGAAAGAAAAAAAATGTCATCACCCCTCAATTCCAGTCCAGCATTCACCATCTTTATCATTGTCACCACCACCACCACCATTTCTTTCTTCTTACTGCACTCTTCTTCCTATGGAACCTTTATTCCAAAGAGAACAAAGCACCTAATTACCCTTACAATAGTTCTATCATAATTAATCAAAACCACCTGGGAAAGCAAGTGAAAAATTCCAATTTTTTCAGTCCAATTCCCCTTCCTAAAATTATGTGTGGAATGACTTCAGAAGAGGATTCATCATAGTGAGGGTGTAGACCCCTGCCTTTAGAAATCAAAGCTGCCTGACTACAGAGCTGATGGCCATGGACACTCAAGGACAAGGCCCACATTCAGCAGGTGCTCAATATTATGAGAAAGAGTCAATAAACACACAAGAGGAAGTGCCCACAGTCGATTCAATTCTGATGTTCATCACCTAACACATCTTCCAGTGTCAGATAATTACTAAGTGCAGCCAAAGGCATCTTTACCTTTACAAAATGATTGTATATTTCTTAGTTAATGCAAATACCTCCTGAAATAAAACCCAGAGCAATGCATACAGAGTCATTGAAAAGTTCATACCTTTTGTCTAAATAATATGAATTCTCAAAATTTATCCTCACAAAATCATTTCCAAAAGAACAAAACCCAATATGCACAAAAATATTTACTGTTTTTTAATAACAGCAAACATATGGAAACACTTTAAATGTCCAAGAATAGGGAAATATATTTTTTTTTCCCCAGAGGCACGCCATGATTATTTAATTTGATCACTTCCACATCATAGGGTTGTGAGGATAATTCAGGTGAATTGCGAAGTGTATAATCGGCCCTTCAGAACTGTCAGCTTTTTTTTTTTTTTTTTTTCCGGTACGCGGGCCTCTCACTGTCTGTGGCCTCTCCGGTTGCGGAGCACAGGCTCCGGACGCGCAGGCTCAGCGGCCATGTTTCACGGGCCCAGCCGCTCCGCGGCACGTGGGATCTTCCCAGACCGGGGCACTAACCCGCGTCCCCTGCATCGGCAGACGGACTCTCAACCACTGCGCCACCAGGGAAGCCCAGAACTGTCAGCTTTATAATGATATTTTGTCCCAAATCCTCAGCGTTCTTTCAGTCTCATTTCTTCCTATTCCCGACACACAGACCCTCCCTTGGGAGCAGGGTCTCCACCATCAGACCTGCTCTTCTCTCCCGACTTCTACGTTTACACCCACCATGCATCAAATGCTACAGACCAGGCTCTGTAGTAAGAAAGTTCCATAAATTCTCTCAGTCAAACCACCAAAAGCCCTTAGGAGGTCGCTTCTCTCACTGCTACCATCTTAGAGAGCAGGGCACAGGCCCTGAGGGTTTGAGTGACTTCCCCAATGTCAGCTCAGGCAGCGAGGCCTCTTCCCAGGTCGGAGGTGCACCCTCGGTCCACGCAAACCCCGCCCAGCCCCGCACTTCCGGCCACTTCCCCGCTGCCCCGCGCGCCCCTCTCACCGAGAACCTGAGTCAGGCCCTGAGGGCACGCCCCACCGTCCTGGGTGGTTTTCCCCTTTTCTCCGCCAGAGACTGAGGGTGAGATCCACGTTGGTGTCCCGGACCCGAGGAGGTCACCCCGAGGTGACCCAACGGACAAGTCCCGCAGAGGAGGGAGGGAATGTCCCGCCGCCGGCCAGGGTGTGGTAGGGTGAGGGGGACTCCGCGCGGGACTGGCCGGGAACGGCAGATCACGTGGCGGAGAGGAGGCACCAGCGCGCCCAGCCAGGGAGCTCATTCTCTTTAAAGGGTAAGTGCTGGTACCCCTCTGGGTCTCAGTTTCCTTATCTGTAAATTGGAAATAATATTTACTTAATTGTTTTAGGGGATCAAATTAATTAATGCAAATAAAGTAGGTACATTCAAAATTGGGTTCCAAGAGAGTCCTCATAGTAGTAAATCGCCTTTTCACTTGAGCTCTTTTGAAAGGTTTTTATTTGTTGTTCTTTGCAGTCCAGTGATCTTGGATTCTGATGAGCAGTGTGGTGCAGAGACAGACACAGAGAAACATGGCCCTCTCTTCACTCTACCCATAAGTGGGTGAAAAAATGCAATAAATGTTTAATTATAGGTGACATAAATTACCAGATATAACACCTATACAAATGTCATTCCAATTCTGTTTTTCCATAGAGATGCATGTTAACAATGGGCCACCCACTGCTCAGCACCATATGTGCAAGATCTCATTAAATACTGATTATTTCTTCCATCTTACAGATGAGGAAACGGAAGCTCAGAAAAGTTATATATCATGAGTTGAGGAGATTAAATTTCTGTATGAAGAGTTTAGGCCTGCAGTCTCCATTAGTATGTGACTGTGTGTGTGTGTGTGTGTGTGTGTGTGTGTGTGTGTGAGAGAGAGAGAGAGAGAGAGAGAGAATGAAAGAAAGAACACAGAAGTGAACAGCCAGGAGTGGGAGTTGGCTAAAGGACTGACTTGTTTTGAAGTTAAATTTGCCTACAAAACAGTTTTTTTACTTAGTGTTTTTTGTTTGTTTTTGTTTAAAATTTTTTGCATGGTTTGTGGAAGTTACTCAAGATTAGGGTACTTGTCTTGAAGCTTCATTTGTATCTGATGCAATCTGTCTTTATCAGTGCTTAGGTTCCTTTGGGGTAAATTGTGGAGCATAGGGCTGTTGAACCATCGCATGTGGAAGGCTAAAGTACTTACAAATCCCTCTCTCCTCTCTTGGTCCCGCATTGATTAAAATCTAGTCCAGAGTCACACAGATTGGCCAGACTCTAAAACCAAAGTGCCTAGCGACAAAGGTGACCTCCCTTTACAGGAACAATAACATCTGTTTTTAAATCTCACATTACTAAAGTACTGTATGGTTTTCAAAGAATTTTTTGATCTGTAATTTTATTTAAGTGTGACTCAACTTGCAGAGAAAACATTCTTATTTTAATGAGACCGACTTAAAGATACCTTCAAGTAATCCAGATATCCCAGAACTCACCAGCCTGAAAGATCACATTTATTTTTCATAACCAAAGCATGAAACTCAAGCTTCCACCAACCTGATTGCTGGAAATCAGGCTTCTATTTCCCAAATATCCCCTTGGTGTATCTTGGGGTACTTTCAGTTGCAGGCATCACACAGGGTCCACTCTGTTCTTTGCTTTATTCTCCCCCAGGTTGCTGCCTTCCAAGTAAGTGAGAAGAGGCTTCACCATTTTCACTGCCCATCTTGCAAGGCCCAAGGTCAACACCAAGAGTGCTATATCCAGATGCTGTCTCAGGTTCCCATCTTCAGGGTATAGGGCATTGCTGGGAGAAAAGACTCCAAGAACTCCAGTTCAGGGTCTCAACTTAGCCCTGAAGCAGCTCAGCTTGCGGTGCCTGTTGTTGCACATGGAGAGTTTTGAAAGCTTTGGGCTGGAATCTCACCCCTTACTTGCTTAGAATTTCATCAATTATCTTGTAAAAATATGATTCTCTAGATTCCTGGGGCCCAGGAGGAGCTCAAACCAGAGGAGCTCAAACCCAGGCCAAAAGACCAGATGGCTGATTGTTTTCTGGTGGTTGCCTGGAAACGGATTCTGAGACAGAGAGTTGCTTACCAGAGGTGAACTGGGGAAAGCTCTTGAGAGTGGCAGTGTTGAAGTTTACCTGAGCCCTGGGTTCCCAGAAGGCAGCAGCAGTTAAGAATTCATCCACCACCACCACTCTGTTTTGTTCTGAAAATGGCTAACCACAAAGGACCATCCAACACTGGCATATTTGCATAAGCCCAGATAAGACCATCTCTATCCATCCACTTGGCCTCTGTAATACTCTTGGATGAAGCAAATGACTCTCTTGTCTCCTGCCTTTATAAAATTCTAGCCCCCTTCTTTTTCTTTGAGAAGTTCCTTATTAATGAATATTCTACCTATTGCATCTCCTTAAGTGCCTTGTGCCATTAATTCTGTCTTTGACCAGAGACAGGGCTGTGAGGAGGTTAGGGAGGCATGGCTGAGCGGTAGAAGATGCCAAAGGACAGTGTAGTTGCAAATGGGGCCTCAGCTCATCCCATAGGGGCTCCAGAGCTGATGTGGTCCTTCAGAGCTGTCCCAAATTCAAGCAAGGACCCCCAGCCTTTCTATCCTTGAATTAGTCAGTTATCCAGCCCTAGGCAGGAGATGTAACCTGGAGCAAAACAGTTCTCTGAGGCCTAAAGTGATTCCCAGTGAGAAGAAGCAACTGTGACCTTTCAGCAGCCAAATTTCCCAGGAGCTAAGGGTGGTGCCAGCATGGGGGATCTGGACTAAGGTGTCCACTTCACTGATGGGAAACTAGCCATGGATCTTCCACATTTCTGCCCTCCTTCCATCCCAGCCCCCAAGGAAAATGACTCCTTCCTTCTCAACTTAAAAATCAAAAGCTGCCATGAATATCAGTGAGCAGAAAGGATACAAACAAAGCTGGGATGGAGCTAAGATACAGAAGATAGCCAGGAGCAACTGGGCAAAGGGGAGGGGCATGCCCTCTACATACCAGGAGTGTTTCTCAAACTGTGGTTCACAGACTTTCCCATGCTGGTCTCTTAATGCATTAAACTTGATAACATGCCACTTTATACTTTTGTTTCTGAAATGAATTAGCAATGTACTCATGAATATTTAATGAAAATAAAATTAAAAAGCCAACTGACACCATTTGTTGCTACCTAATCAAAGTTAGCCCAAGTCTCTCCATTCTTTCCAAGGAGAGGTTTTACTGACTACATTCCCATGAATTTGTATCAGCTTGGGCTCAAGACAGAAATATTGCAAGTCACTCTTTTGTTATAACGAGCCTGATCCTTTGTACATCTTTCCTTCTTCCCAGAAGCAGTTACTGAGCTCCTATCCTGTGTCAGGTATTATACTATACCCTGTGAGGAAGACAAACTTTTTTCTCTATCTTTCCCCCCCGTGATTACTGCCTCCATAAGGCACATATGACTTTGCTGGGATGATGTCAGTGACAAGAGAGAGGCAAGATGCAGAGCAGTTAACTGAGGAGCTAGGGTTAATGAGCATGTGAAGACAACATTGTGTAAAGTGTTTTTTCTAGATTCTAGAAATCTGGAATCTAGAAGCATTGCTGGTCTAGTGGGTAGCTAAATGGAGACACAGCGTAGTGGGAGGGTGTGTTTTTTTTTCTTTGTTTTGTGTTTCGTTCTATAGTGGGAGAAACTGAGCATGTTTAAGTGCTAATGAGAAGGAACAAGGAAGCCAGTAGACAGGATTGGAGATAGAGGAGATAGGCTCCTGCATCTGAAAATGGGTGAGAAATGGGATTTGCTTCAGACTGAAGGAAGAGTATGTCTTTAACTGTGGTTGGACGGACTTCCTTGGTGGCGCAGTGATTAAGAATCCACCGGTGCGCCTACAGAATCTGCCTGTGTGCCTATTGCTCTACCTTCTCTACAAGAGAAGCCACCACAATGAGAAGCCTGTGCACCGCGACGAAGAGTAGCCCCCACTCGCCACAACTAGAGAAAGCTCATGTGCAGCAATGAAGACCCAACGCAGCCAAAAATAAAAAGAAATAAAAGAAATAAATTTATAAAAACCTTGCCTTCATGAAGCAGCATAGAAAAAAAACTTATTATGTTAAATTTTTAAAAACGTACAATGAGGTAACTGTGGTTGGAGAAGGGAGAGGTTAAAGAAGGAGGTCAGAAATGGAAAGACAGTTGGACTGATCCAGGGTCATGGCTCTTCCAGATGATACACAGGACAGTGAAGACTCAAAGCAGGTAAAGGGGACAGCCAGTGATTAACTGAGGAGATAGATCTAGCATCTAGATTAAAACAGAAGAGGGGCCGATAACCAAAGAAAACGGATGGTTTGGGAGAAAATGGAAGAGTTTAAAGTTGGGAGCTATCAAATGGGTTTTTAAAAGGCAGTGTTGAAGGAGAGAGAGAGAAGAGTAGCAAGAGCAAGCACTTACGAAAAGCCAGCCATCGTTCTAAGCCATCAAGTTGAAATAACCTGAAGAGACATAGGCTATTATTTTCCACATTTGTATAAGAGGAAACTGAGGCACTAAGTGGTTAAATCATGTGTGTAAGGTCACACAGCTAAGAAGTGGTACAGCTTTGGTAAGTCTGGTTTTAGTCTCTGCTTCTCTCTGCTTTGACCAGGCCAGAGAGGAGAGTTTGAGTTTGTTATTTCAGGTTGGCAGTGTGGGTGATGACGAGGTCCAGGGTCTAGGTGAGGATGTGGTCTAGGGTGGATCCTAGCAATGTGTTGATGAAGTGGGCTCTTCGGCCCTCTCCTTTTGCTCTGCAAACAGGACTGCTGCATCCCAAGGACCTTCTGCTGCTCTTTGTCATTGCAGCCTTATGGGGCCACTGTCACCAGCTAGGCTTTGACTGGGTACCCAGTAGAGAAGATAACTGTGAAACCAACCCAAGAGGAGCTGCATAAGGAAGTTCAAATCAAAAGATCCATCCACATTCTCAGGAGACAAGAGAGCATCCCAAAATACATGGACAAAACCTAGTTCTTTTCCAACCCAGGCCACATTTTTCAAAATTGTCACTGTGACTGTTCCTTTGCTGGGAGTTCTTTGTGATTCCAGCTAAATGTTTGGCATTGCCCCAGCAATGTCAGTTTGGGGCACCACCGCTGAAGCATCCCTGCCTTGTAGTCACATCATTAGAGGAAATCTGAAAAGTCTTAGTCACCCCAGCAAATGTGTAGTGCCCTGGGTTCAAAGCCCCAGCCTTGCAATACAGTTATTTGAGTTAGAAAGTTGCTTTATGATGTGTTTTCGCTTCAGAGTCCCCATGCTAAGAAAACTAAGCACACAGGAATTCCTCACCTGCAGCAAATGTGAAATAAATGCCTAGAGCGTTCTAGTATGTCACGTATGCGAAGAAATTGTATTTGTATTTGTGTCCCAGTCCTGCCACCTGCTAACTGTAACCTTGCCCACGTTGCTTAAGCCTCCTGAGCCTCCATTTTCTCATCCATAAAATGGAGTTAGTAATCGTGTGACTGGGATCATTCTTGAGGAATGCTTCACAGAGCCTGGCTCACAGTAGGACCTCATTCATGGCCGTGGGGGCGGGGGCGGGGGAGAGGAGGAGTAATATTAGTAGTCGTGGTTGTTATATTTATTGTTTGTACTTCCTCACTGCCCATTCACTCATTCACCCTCTGATACCTTCCCCTGCACTGAAAAAGTTCTCACCAAAGTCATCAATAACATCCCTGATGCTAAAGCTCATAAATACTTGGCAGTTCATGTCCAACAGGGCCTCTTGCCAGGAGTCGGAGAGCTAATGAGTGATGGAGCTGAGATTCGGACTAAGGCTTGGTGTTCTTCAGGTTGCTGTCCTAGACCCTCTTCTTATCTCACTCTATACATTTGGCATGTGTAATCTTATCCATTTCTCTGACTTCAAAGGCCATTTTTGAGTGTTTATGGTGTTCCGAGTACTATGTGAAGCCTATATGGATGCTATGGGTGGATGGATGGATGGATGGATGGATGGTTGGCTAGATAGATTCCTTTAATCTCAGCAATAGCCTTATGAGATGGATATTATGATTCTATCATTATCTACTTTGACATGGAGAAACTAAGGCTCAGAAAGTTTACATTAATTGCTTAAGGTTCTCCTGCTAGTAAGTGACAGAGTCATGATGTGAACCCAAGCCTATCTAATTCTAAAACAATCGTTCTTGACCTTTACATTACACTACAGCACCATTCCCAAACAATGCCCATCCAACTTCCTGTGAGATTAAAATAAACTAGACCTGAATGGAACTCAGATTTAAAGTTTACTGAAATATCAATGTTTGTATTCAGGTATAACTTGTAGGAGTAGAGCTGGATGTTCAGAACCACTAGCCTCAGATGCTGGTTCGGAAATAATGAAGGCCATCCCCAGGCATCCTTCAGAGCCATCGGCCCATTATAGCCCAGGTGGAAACACTACGGCTTCATTTGTGAGAGGCAGAGGTCGGCAGAAGACTGGGTTTTAGCTTTCAAGCTGCCAATAAAATAAACTCTGGCCTCAGTACTCTGAAAATCAGCATGCACAATATCATCTACTCCTTCAGAACAGGTGGAGAGTGAGCCCTCGGCAACCCCTGGGTGGCCATAATGGTACCAACAACCCCCCTCTATCTACTAAGGCAGCAGATAGGACCATTCAAGGGAACTTGGCCATGATTGCCGCTGCCATAAGTAATAGCCACCATTTTATGATTCAGCATTTCTCTATGCATAATTCTCCTAAAGAGTATAAATAATTCACACTAAATTACAGTTACTAGAAGGATATTTTAAGCTTAAAGTTGGAATTAATACATTAGTGTCTAAAACCATCTTGAAGGGAGAAAAGCAAACATTGACTATCTAAATAACACTTTATAAGGCTTTTAGGTAGCTTATTTCACATTCTTTAAATTAATAGTGATTTCTACATGAAAGTGAAATATTATGTATAATTTTTACATTAAAATGAAATATGATAAATATAATTAAGAGGTTTATCAGCATCCTCACATTTGGGGGGTGGAATGCAAAGCTATGAGTTCAGAAGCTTATGAAACTGGATAAGTGATTGCTGTATCTGTTTTTTTAATTGTGAAATATTTATACCCCTGATGTCACAGACCATGCAGTATTTATGCCAGATGTGCAGTGAAATCTATATTCAATATTTGGGCACCATAACAGGGGAAAGAACCTATCCCCTAAATTGATGCTAAAATTATCTTCAGTTTAAAGCAATATCTCAGAATTGCACGTGAAGCTCTAACTTCAAGAGAAAGGAAGATTATTTTTACTTGAATTACCATAGAATTTGCTTCGGGTCTTTAGTCCCTTTGACAGTAGAGATAGCCAGAATTTTATTAAGCACTTCTCCACCAGAAAGATAATTTTGCGATAGACCCTTGCCCACGCATACCCCCACTTGCCTATTTTTAGAAAGAAATCCATTTGTCTTTAAACGTTAAAATACAACTGAATCTTTTATCACCAATGTGAGGTTTGGAGGTCTTCCAGCGGAGAGCAGATTATAAACTAGTAAAAAGGAAGCTTCCTATAAGGTTCCTTATTTTGTTTTCTTTTAAGCATAGAGGCGAAAATCAAGTCAAGTCCTAAGGCAGAGAGTTCTCATACTATATATCGCATAGAAGAATTGTCGGCTAATTCTTCAACTCACCCTCTACAGACTGAGTCAGTGAGTAGGTGTAGACTGGGGCCAAGGAATCTGCATTTTAATGAGTTCCTTCAAATATATCTGACGTAAGTTGCCCCCAGATTTCACTTTGATATAATTTGGCATAAGGATTCTTCCCCTGACACTCAGAGATCATATTTAGCAAAACCTACAGGTCAGATTGTATCAGGGAAGGAGTACCGGAGCAGATGGCCTGGATTTGATGGCAGATTCTGCCATTTTCCAGCTCAGTGGCTTTGGGCAAATCACTTCATCTCTCGAATCCCGTTCCCTCATCTGTAAACAGAGGATATTAATCCCTGTCATGTACCTCCCAGAGTTCGTAGGAAGATCAAACGACATAACGGCCACGCATGGCAGAGATGCTATTACGTGTTCACTAAACTCTTTCCACTTTCCCTGTGAGCACAAAGCTAGGCTGCTTGTCCTAGCCTCCCGGCTGCAGTGAGCAAGGCCACGTGGCTGTGTTCTGGCCATTGGAAGGGGATGTGTATTACTTCCCTCCAACCTCCACCCCTCCCCCCACTGACTGTCTTTCCTTTTTGCCATCTAGATGCCAATTCTCAGAGCAATCTTGAGAGCCACATGTGGAACATGGTCAACCTTGGACTGGAAGGGCTGCTCAGAGCTGAGCTTCCTCTCTGTCTACCTGCATTGGACTGAAAGGTGCACAAGAAATGTAAACCTATTGGGTTAACCCACCACGATTTGGGAGTCATTTGTTATCTCAGTTAGTCTGCGCTGTGAAATGTAAAGTTGTATACAGATGTAAGAGACTGAATAAAAGGACAACAACTGGGGCAGTGAAAAAGCGGAACTGACAGGCCAGGCTGGCTTTGTTAGAGTAGGCATTGGAGCTGAGAGATATCTTCCCGCTCACAAATACCTCTTCACCACATGTTCACTGGTTCCACTGGGCCTTTTGCTGGATGGGAGAACAAAGACATTGGCAGCAATGAAAAAGTAGGAACCAGGTCTAGGCCATGGGTGCCTAGATGGAGGGTTAGCACAGAAGCCTGAAGTCTTGCAGAACACCTTGGATTCAGAAACCAAGCATCCAGGGGTCGGGGAGCGCACTGGCAATGAGTGTCGAGAAAGGCAGCAAAGCAAAAACTGGGCACTTTGTTCTGAGACAACAAACATGCAGAAGCAAGTGGTCAGTATGAGCTGTGGGATCGGAGAAGACAGGTTCGAAGGCCAAGAAGACTTCTTCCTCACCATTTGAAATTCTAGCCATTCTTCAGAACTCACCTCAAATGCCAAGGACTCCAACTAAATCAGAAGTTTTAAAGTCCATTTACCCAAGGGGTTTAAGAATGAACTTCCACAGTGTTCTCGAACCCTCTGAACTTGGATGCTGGGGATGGAGTCCTTACTTTGATCAGCCTCTTAAAGGGAGTCTATGGAGCAAAAATATTTAAGAACCACTTCACTGGTTTTGTGAACACCTAAAATACAGGCATTGTTCTTATCCCTCCTTACCCTCATACTCACTCAGCACAAAGTAGGTACGCAGTAAATGATCACTGAAGGGATACACGTGTCCTCTGATTCTCCAGGTTGAAATTGCTCTCTTGGTCTTTATGATTCCCAAATCACTTGGTTTGTCATTCCCTTGAGGCATTTGTCACCAACTGCAGTGCATCGATGTTCGTCGTTTACTTGGGGTTTTACCCAGCCTATAATCACTTTATGGGTAAGCAGGGTAAGCTTTGTATTCTCAAACATTGTCTAAGGCAACAAAGAGCATAATTCAAGATACCCATTAGCTAATTTTATTTTGACAACAGTTATGAAAGATATGTAGTATCATCATCCCCATTTTACAGATAGAAAACTAAAGCTCAGAAAGATAATTTGGTTTCTTTAAGGTCATATATTGGGTTGGTCAAAAAGTTCGTTTCGGTTTTTCCATAAAATGTTACGGACAGGGCTTCCCTGGTGGCGCAGTGGTTGAGAGTCCGCCTGCTGATGCAGGGGACACGGGTTCGTGCCCCGGTCCGGGAAGATCCCACATGCCGCGGAGCGGCTGGGCCCGTGAGCCATGGCCACCGAGCCTGCGCGTCCGGAGCCTGTGCTCCGCAACAGGAGAGGCCACAACAGTGAGAGGCCCGCATACCGCAAATAAATAAATAAATAAAAGTTACAGACAAACCCGAATGAACTTTTTGGCCAACCCAATAGATAGATAGTTGAGAGCCCAGAGTTAAATTCTTATCTATCTGATTCTAAAGCCATGTACTGTGTTGATATTATATCATACTTTATAACATCATATTATAATACACTGTTTTAGCTGTCCCTCAAGATTGTTGGATTGAACTGACTTGAGCTGAATTGAATTTTATGGGCAAGGACAAAGGCAATCAGAAACACCGATCTAGTCCAATCAAAACATTTTACAGGTAGGAAAATGGAAATTTAGAGTGGGAGAGTGACTTGCCCAAAGTCGTGCAGCAAATGAGTGATTGAGCTGAATGTCTTGCCTCCTCTTTCTTCCATTCTGCTCTGTTCCTCCCTTGTTTCCTTGGTTCATGCGGCACTGGAGTGAGATCAAAGGGTCAAATCCAGGTAAATTTCTATAAAAAAGGTATGACATGTCGTTACAGCTTAATTTAGATCATTAACCATTTTGAGATATTCTTTGACAGCTGGTAGTGATCATGGTTCTTGATTAGACAATGCATGTTCATGCATCTAATTTTCTGCGTTTTTTTCCTTTCAGATATTCTTTCTAAAATGGAAGTAGAAAGGTGCCAGATCTTATGATAAATGTAGTCTACTTAATTCACAGCAATTGCAGTCCCTCATTAGTAACAAATTAAATATTGAAGAGACCAGATCATTTCAATGTGTCAAAAAGAGCCTTGTAACTTGGCATAATTTAAGGGGTCAAAGTATGCATTTTATAATGATCATCCATCCATAGCCAGTATTTCTAATCCAGCTCATGCTCAGCTTCTATGACTCATGGGACTTACCCAAGACACTTGTTAAGTTACAAACAGAGCTAAATATGAGGAGCAAAATAGAATTGTAACCTGTGTCCGGCAATTGTTGGACAGATACTCAGAGCTGATGCACATCATTGGATTAGGAGTATCACCAGACGAAGCTGCATCTGGTGGTTTCTATATGACTCCAACACAGCTCTTCAAATTAGGCAATTAAAACAATCAAATTATTTTGGTACTGATTTTACCAAACAGTTCCATTGAAAAGCAAATAAATAAATATCTTCAAATCTCAAAAAGCCAATTCAAACTATTAGTTTATTTTTCCTTTACTTTTGACCTAAATGCTTGATAATAGTACCGTTTTTGTCTCCCTTAATGGCCTAAGGTCAACTGCTGAGCTAGTTCAACCTATAGTGAAATCAATCACAAAAGATAAGTTTTGATAAAGAGAAACAAAAAAAAACAACAAATTAGGGATCAAACGTATATTGACTTGATTTAAACACAACAAATCAAGTCCCTCACATAATAAAAGAATCTGACTTTCTGTGAGATATTTACCAAATGCTTTTTTTTTTTGCAATATGCGGGCCTCTCACTGCTGTGGCCTCTCCCGTTGCAGAGCACAGGCTCCGGACACGCAGGCTCAGCGGCCATGGCTCACAGGCCTAGCTGCTCCGTGGCATGTGGGATCTTCCCGGACCGGAGCACAAACCCGTGTGCCCTGCACTGGCAGGCAGACTCTCAACCACTGTGCCACCAGGGAAGCCCTACCAAATGCTTTTTTGATGATTTTGTTACCAAATTTTGGAAAGCAGGGAGTACCACACAGTTCTTTAGCAGAAAAGCTAATAGTCTTAAATATTATAATAGCATCTTCTTTTCTTTCTTTTTTTATTGACGTATAGTTGATTTACAATGCTGTGCCAATCTCTGCTGTACAGCCAAGTGACTCAGTTATACATATATAGACATTCTTTTTTAATTCTTTTCCATTACGGTTTATCACAGGATATTGAATATAGTTTCCCTGTGCTGTACAGTAGGACCTTGTTGTTTATCCATTCTACATGTAATAGTATGCATCTACCAACCCCAAACTCCCAGCTCATCTCTCCCTCCCCCCTCCCCCTTGGCAACCACAAGTCTGTTCTCTATGTCTATGAGTCTGTTTCTGTTTCATAGATAGGTTCATTTGTGCCATATTTTAGATTCAACATATAAGTGATATCATATGGTATTTGTCTTTCTCTTTCTGACTTACTTCACTTAGTATGATAATCTCTAGTTGCATCCATGTTGCTATAATAGCATCCTTTAAATGATGAAACTATATCATCAAAAAGATGTGATAGAAATGCAGTATAAGAAAAAATGTCCATAAGTAAAATTCATTCATTCACTCATTCAACAAGCATTGATTGAGTGCCTTGAAATTGGTTGCAAGCCAGTAGGCCCAGTGGTGCATACGGTGGAGAGCTGACTAAAGCAAGAGGCGCACAGTCCTGCCCTCCAAGCGCTCTCAGCCTAGTAGTGGCAACAGCAGTGCAAACTAACTGTAATACAAGGTGTCTAAGGAATGAGACAGATGAAACACAGTGGGAGTTCAGGGATGGAAGAGAGCAATTCCAGCAGGGGAGATATTTGAAATCAGCTAGTGAGTGTCTAGAGCTGACACTCCATGAAAAGACAGCCAATCTCCTGGACATACTACTCTCTCTAGTGCAGTATGATCAGGTTATGCTAGTGGTCTAAATGGAGTATTTACAGGAGCACAAGGAGGTCTGAGAAAGATCTTGAAGGTCACATGTGAGCCAGGCTTAAAAAATAACAGGACATAAAGCTGGAGGGTCAGTAGGGACTTGCTCATTTAAGGTCTTAAAGACCATGTGAAATTATTTGAATTTGGTCCTCTGGGCAATGGAAAGGCATCGTGGGTTTTAAGTGGAGGAGTGATGTGGTCATATTTGCACTTGAGAAAGATCACTCTGGCTACAGTGTAGAAAACAGATTGGAGGGGAAAGGAGCAGAAGAAAAGGCAGGGAAATTCACTGAATTCGTTTTTAAGTTAAAGATGATGAGGGCCTAAGAAGGTAGTGGTAGTGAGGCTGGAGAGAGTGAAATTTTTTTGACAGTAGAAGTGGAAGAGTAATGATAGGTCTTAGAGATATTACCAGGTAGAATTGACTGGAAATGATAAGTGATTGGGTTTGGGGGTATAGGAAAAAAGAAGAGTCAAAATTACCCCTCAGGTTTTAGCTTGGTTGACCATATAGTAATAGCATTTTATTAAGATATAAAACACAGAAAGAACACATTTTAATGGGAGTGCTGACAAACATGGGAAAATGGGAAAAAAGAAGGTAGGAAACTGATCAAACTCCATGAGAACAAGAATCACTTTGTCATCATTGTAACCCCAGCACCTGGCTCAACAAATACTGGAATGAATAAAAGAGTGAAATGAATTCTTGTATTCGAAGTACCACTGAAGGTATTTGAATCTGTGAACTCTACTGTGGAATAAAAAGAAAGTCCATTTCACACCTTGACCTAATAGTTATTGTGCACCTACTATCTGCCAGATAGAATTCTAGGTACTGAGGATAAAACCGTAGTGGACCTGTATTCATGAATTTATATTCTAGTTAGGACAGACAATAATATATATATATGTGTGTGTGTTTTGTGTATATATATATATATATATATATATATATGTAATCCTTCAATTTGTGATAAATACACTGAAGAAAAATAAATCAGCATACTGGGGTTGGAGAGTGACCAGATACTTTAAATATCAAGTGGCCATGACTAACACGTTCATGTTCAAAGACTAGCAAGAAGGCATATGTGACTTGAGGAGAGTGAGCAAAAGGGAAAAGGGTAGGAGATGAGGTCAGGGAAAACAAGGACTGGGTTTTGAAGACTTTAAAAGCTCATGTAAGGCTTTGGTTTTTCTCTGAGTGATATGAGCTTCATTGGATGGCTTTTAGGAGAGCAGTGACGTGGTCTGACACGTTTTTAGAGGATCACTCTCCTCTGTAGAGAATAGTCTATAGAGAGGCAAGAGTGAGGAAGCCAGCCAACTGGTTAGGAGACTCTTGAAGTCATCTAAGCAAGAGACCATGATCACTTGCACCAAACTGAAAGCAATGGAGATGGTATGGCGAGAAGTGGGTGGGTTCTGCTTTTGTATCGTTTTGATATGATTTTTGTTTATTTTTTGAAGGTAAAACTGGCAGGATTTACCAGAGTATTGGTTATCAGGTGTCGGATAAAAAAATAGGCAAAGCTGATTCCAAAGCATTTGGTTTAAACAACTCAACAACAACAGCAAAAACAACACTGCCCTTTACTGAAACAGTTAAGCCTATTGGAGGAACAGGTTTTGGACTGGGGTATCAGTAGCTTTGTATTGGACATGTTAAGTTTGAAATGCCTGTTAGTGCAGATGTATAGTTGGCTTTTAAGTATACAAATCTGTAGTTCAGGTAAGAATTCTGGGCAGGAGATAAAAATCTGGGAGTCATCGGTTTATAGATGATATTTATAGCCTTAAGATGAGATAGGACCACCTAGGAAATGAGTATAAACAGAGAAAAAAATAGATCCAAGACTAATCCCTGGGACATTCCAATGTTTAGTTGCCAGCAGGATGGGGAAGACCTAAACAAAGAGCCAGAGATGTCAATAAGGTAAGAGAAAAAATGGGAAATAGTGGAGTCCTAGAGTCAAGTGGACCAGTATTTTACAAATGAGAAAGCAATCAACTTTTCAGATGTTGTGGACAGGTCAGGTAAGGGAAAGACTGAACATTGATCTTTATATTTTGCAACTAGGAATTCACTTGTGACCTTGACAACAGCTACTCAGTGATGAGGAGTGGTGTGGTTTGGATGAAAACATGATTATAGTGAATTCAAGAGAAAATGGGAAGAGAGAAAGTGGAGACAGTACTTGGTAATTAATATTTCAAAGAGTATTGATGGAAAGGAAAGGATAGAAATGGGGATACTTGGTCAGAAAGGTAGTGGGGGGGAGTGCAAATCATGTAGGGTCTTATACTCCAGAATTAGTACTTTGGGTTTTACTCTTAGAGAGATGGGGCTCCATCATCCTAGAACAGAACACTGAGGAACCTCAATATTTAGAGGTCTTAGAGAGAAGAAAGAATCAGCATAGGAGACTGAGAAGCAATTAATGAGGTAGGAAGGAAAACCAAGGAAGTATGCAGAAGCCAAACAGGAGAGGATGGAGTGGTCAACTATATTAAATACTGCTTTGAAGTCAAGTAGAATGAAGTCAGTCCCTTGGGCTTGGAAAAATGGAGACCGTTGCTTTCCTTGCCAGAGATGTTTCCCTTGCTTCAATGGGATAGAGGGGATAATATGATGTTATAGTGGGTTCAGGAGAGTCAAGAAGATCCAAGAGTAACAGTCATCAGACCCATTGATCTAGGAAAGAGGAGATGGGCTCCAATGACATATACAGAAGGGGAATGTGTGTGTGTGTGTGTGTGTGTGTATCAACCATAAGATGCATACAATAATAGTGTCTTACAAAATTGCCAGTAGGGATTGAAGATTTAAACACTGGGCTTTGAGGAACTAAGGATGCTAACCATTAAGGATACTAACCATTAAAAAAGATTTGAATGAATGGAGAACATAATTCTAACTTTATAAAGGTGTAAGATTGTTGATTAAAGCCTGGAATGGAGTGACTGAGTTTGAAAAGTAAGTGGAATCTAGATTTCTATGACTTCAGAGCTAAAATTAGTGCAGAATTACACTGATTATATCTTCCTCTTTCCCCAGTACAATTATCTCCCGATCTCTCTGGTTTTGGAGCTCTTCTTGATATTTATTGAAGCCACCCTTTGTGAATGTACTTTTACTATGAGTTTCTTCCTAGTAATCTCTTTTGGAAATATGCAACTGCAAAGAATATTTAAACACATCTTAGGAACTAGTACTGAGTTAGAATCTTGAAGAGGAAGTAATCCTAACCTGTTAGGATTAGGATAAGAATGTTTCTAGGCAAGTCTTGAAGATAATTGTTTGGTGAATGTGGAGCTCCTCAGAAGGTAAATTAGAGCTGGAGAATTTTAACAGTATACTTCAACTGTGACAGACTAATGTGCTCGGGGCTGACTTGTCAAGGGGAAGAGAATTTTTGAGGACACTGGTCAAAGCAACCATCTACAAGGTGACTGGGTAAATATTGAATATTTCTGCTTTCGATTGTCTCCCAACTTTCCACCCCACTAAACTCCAGTCAGACTCCTGCCCTTCTGTTAACATGTTTACTTCTGATTAAAATGTAACTACCATTTATCGAACAATTACACTGACTCAGGTATTTGGTGAAGCTAAAATAATAGCTTACATTGAGTGGAATGTGCACTTGAAGTACTTTATCACTATTGAATGCTCACAGCAAACCTCTTTGGTAGATGCTATTCTTCTCCCATTTTACAAATGAGAAGATAGAGGAAAAATAAGTTGAAATAATTTGCCCAACATCACACACATAGGTAGCAGTGGAAGCAAGATTCAAACCCAGGGGTTGTGGCTCCAGAATCTCTGCCCTTAACCACTAAACTTTACTGCCATCCTGGGGCTAGGCATACCTTATTTCACCTAACATTTTTATCTCCATTTTATAGAAGAAACTGAGGGTCAGAGCAAAGGATCAGTAAGTTGTTCAAGGTAACACATGTGGAAAACGGAAAGAATTTCCATGCCAAGCTTATCACTCTCTCCACACTTATAAAACACTTGATATGTTTAGAGCTTACTTTTTCCTTAACTCACTAATTGCCAAAATGTGTTCCTTGTTCTATTTCAATAGGCATTAAAAAAAAAAAGCTCCATTAGCAAACACATTTGGGGAATGCTGGGTTAAACAAAGCTAAAGAAATGTCCTTTCTACAGGTTGTTTCAATACTTTTGATATGCTAATGTGCCTTTTGAAGCTTTGGGGGATGGGTATTTAGCAACTTAACCACGTACCTTGTTTTTCTGGGAGCATCTTACCAGCAAGTGCGTAGAACATACTTAGACTAACTGCATACCTACATTCCTGAGCACACATACTCCGATTACCTTAATTAGATTGAAAGACAATCTGGTTTCTATATGCAATTAAAAGACACTCTCCTCTTCATGGTCAAGATGAAGGATATAGCCTTTTCTCAGTAATACCAGATTTACATGCCATTCATTATGTTATTTTGAAGAGGTCCAGTCATGTCCAATAGATATTTGTTCCATTTTGAAGAGTGATGTTTTTCAGATTTGGTCCCAAAGTTCTAAGAAGTCTTTGTTTGCAGGCATTCCATGCCTTACACACTGACAAGCCACCTTCAAGGGTGCTGCCAGTAATTTGTGATATTATTTTGCGGTTTCTGTTCTTGTAAAGCTAAGTGAATACAATCCATTCACTTTCTTCAGAAGTGTCACTGAAGTTGGATGAGTTCCATGAGTAGTAACCAACATGAGAAATAAAAATATTTAAGGCATGGGAAAATAAGAATCTGTTAAATATGTTTATCGATTTTCATCACATCTTAGCTCAAGTGAGGTCACACCTAAAATATCTGCTTCAATGATGACATGAAAGTGATTATAATGATGAGGAGGTCTCAAGCCAGAAATTATTCCATGTGCCCATTATGACATAAAGTGGAGAAATGATATTTTGGAATAGCAGTAAACTTGGAGAACCTACAGGAAGGTGCAACCCCCCAAAATTATAAATGCGTGTAAGAATGTACTATGTGCCAGAAAAGAATCAGCTGAAATGCAAATGCTTATTTCCCTCAAGGAAGTCATTAAGAATAAAAGCCAATACTCAGGTTATTGTGACTTGGTGCCAAATTTTATGGCTGTTAGGAAGAAAAGCAGAACCTCTATTTTCTTAAAAAGTCCAGTTGAGATGGGGCTGAGCAAGGTCCAGATAGAGTGGATACGCCTTAGGTCTAGAAAAGAGGAAAAGGAAAAATACACACGTACACACAGATACAGATACACACACACACACACACACACACACACACACACACACACACCAATCTTCCACTTAGGTTCCATAGCATGTCACAGAACCAGGAAATCAGAACATCAGAACTGGAAGAGACCATTCAGCTATCTGAATTATCAATCTGACATATAATAGTTCCCACAAGGATTATCAAATATTTGCATGACAGAACTAATGAGATACTCTCTTTCATTGCTACAGAACTTATTCTGGGAGGCCTTGTATTATGATGAAAAGAGCATAGATTTTGGAAGCAGAATAGACTAGCTTCAACTCTGACTCTTCTACTTACAGCTGTATCAGCTAGCATGGGCTAAGTTATGCCACAGTAACAAATAACCCAAAGTCCCAGTGATAAATAGGAGTTTATACAACAGGACTCTTATAGCTTAGACCAAGAATATAGAATAAGGAGATCTAGATCGAGATTGAGATCTAGATGTAGATATCTCAGCATCTCTTGGGTCTTCATGACCAATGAGAAAGATATATATCTCACTTATGTTCAGGGAACTTTTGCTTCATCTTGGCATGTTTTCATTATCACCACTACAGGGGGAAGAGAATATGGTGAATCACATAGAGACTTTTAAAAATTCCACCCAGCAGTTACATGCCCATCTTTAGCTTCAAATAAGTTTGGAAAGTACAATCCTACCCTTTGTCTGGAAGAAGGAGAAATAGAATATTTGTGAATGGCCTTAATCACTACCACACTATCCAGAGGACCATGGGAAAATTTACCCCTTCTGGTGCTTTTTCTTCAACTGTAAAATGGGTCAACAATGCCTATTTTTAAAGATTTGCTATGAATATTAAGTTACATAACATACATAAAATGCTTAGAACAGTCCCTGGCCTAATAGGTACTCAAGCATAATACTTTCCTTTGTGTCTATTAAATGTTTCTTCCTTTTTCAAGCACGCTAAACAACAAGCTTAATAGGTCCTCCACAGACAGCCTTTTGAATATTTAAAGATAATATTCCTACCAGCACACAATTTTTCTTCTCTCCAAGCTAAACACTCCCAGTTCCTTAAATAATTCCTCATATGGCACATATTTCAGTACTCCGCCCGCCATCTTGGTCCCTCCCTTCTGAGCTTCTCCCAGTTTGTCTCTGCTTCCTCTTAAAGTGAGAGTCATATCTGAGCACAGTCTCCCAGCCAGTTCTATTTTCACCAGCATAGCACATTGAGACTATAACTAGCCTCATCCTGAACACATGCTTCTCTTCATGTAATAAGGACATTTTGAGGTCACATCACACTTGTAAAATCAAAGGATATGGTAGCTAGAAAGAATTAGAAGTCATCTAAACCAGTGGTCCCTAAGTATATTCCTGGAACCCAGCAATATCAGCATCACTTGTAGAGTTTTTCATAAGGATACATTCACAAGCCTCACTCCTCTAGTTCGTGCCCCGATCCGGGAAGATCCCACATGCCGCGGAGCGGCTGGGCCTGTGAGCCATGGCCGCTGAGCCTGCGCATCTGGACCCTGTGCTCCGCAACGGGAGAGGCCACAACAGTGAGAGGCCTGCGTACAGCAAAAAACAAAAACAAACAAATAAACAAAAAAAAAACTGGTGTGTGGACAAGTTTGAGAACTCATCTGTAACATCCCCTCAGGCTTTCTTGACTTTGTATCTAAGGCTCTTTCCAAATGTTCACATACGGAAAAAACAAAGAGTTCAGAACACCTGGAGCACTAGTTAAAAATTGTTTCTAGAGCTTTCCTCCAAAATTTAGAATCAGAATTCCTGGGAGTCGGGCCCAGAACTTTGCATTTATAACAAATACCTTAGTTGAGTCTGATGTGCAGCTAGATCTGGGAACCTGTGGTCCAGTTCAACCTTGCAACCAATGCTTGAACTATAAATCACCCTGCCAAGAAATTTTACAGAAAACATCACCTTGAGCTCAATTAAAAGCCTACACAGTAGGACACTTACAGATTAATTAGGCCAAGAACATAGGATAAGGATGTATATACATAGCAGCCTTCTCTTGGGTCTTCATAGCCAGTAACAGAATAGTGGAATCATAAATACTCAGAGTTAGAACGAAATTGAAATTCCAATTAGTCAGGATTTCCCAAGTTGTGTTCCATGGCACATGAGACCTTTAAAGAGGGAACTGCAAGTTAAATTAGATTAGGAAACACTCTATCGCATGTCTTGGAGTGTTAAAACCTACGTTAGAACAATAAACACTATGAGAAGTACCCAGTTAATAAACCCGTTTAACTGTAATAAAAATCAACATTTTCCCAAAACTATTTGAGCCTAGAAAACACCCATTAGCCTAAAGAATCAGTGTTCTCTATTAAACTCTTAGAGGAAAACATAGGCAGAACACTCCGTGACATAAATCACAGCAAGATCCTTTTTGACCCACCTCCTAGAGAAATGGAAATAAAAACAAAAATAAACAAATGGGACCTAAGGAAACTTAAAAGCTTTTGCACAGCAAAGGAAACCATAAACAAGATGAAAAGACAAACCTCAGAATGGGAGAAAATATTTGCAAATGAAGCAACTGACAAAGGATTAATCTCCAAAATTTACAAGCAGCTCATGCAGCTCAATATCAAAAAAACAAACAACCCAATCTAAAAATGAGCAGAAGACCTAAATAGACATTTCTCCAAAGAAGATATAGAGATTACTAACAAACACATGAAAGAATGCTCAACATCATTAATCATTAGAGAAATGCAAATCAAAACTACAATGAGATAACATCTCACAGAACTCAGAATGGCCATCATCAAAAAATCTACAAACAGTAAATGCTGGAGAGGGTGTGGAGAAAAGCGAACACTCTTACACTGTTGGTGGGAATGTAAATTGATACAGCCACTATGGAGAACAGTATGGAAGTTCCTTACAAATAGAACTACCATGCGACCCAGCAATCCCACTACTGGGCATATACCCTGAGAAAACCATAACTGAAAAAGAGTCATATACCACAATGTTCATTGCAGCTCTATTTACAGTAGCCAGGACATGGAAGCAACCTAAGTGTCCATCAACAGATGAATGGATAAAGAAGATGTGGCACATATATACAATGGAATATTACTCAGCCATAAAAAGAAATGAAATTGAGTTATTTGTAGTGAGGTGGATGGACCTAGAGACTGCCATACAGAGTGAAGTAAGTCAGAAAGAGAAAAACAAATACCGTATGCTAACAGATATATATGGAATCTGAAAAAAAATGGTCATGAAGAACCTAGGGGCAAGATGGGAATAAAGATGCAGACCTACTAGAGAATGGACTTGAGGACACGGAGAGGGGGAAAGGTAAGCTGGGACAAAGTGAGAGAGTTGCATGGACATATACACACTACCAAATGTAAAACTGATAGCTAGTGGAAAGCAGCCCAATAGCACAGGGAGATCAGCTCAGTGCTTTGTGACCGCCTGGAGGGGTGGGATAGGGAGGGTGGGAGGGAGGGAGACGCAAGAGGGAAGAGATATGGGAACATATGTATATGTATAACTGATTCACTTTGTTATAAAGCAGAAACTAACACACCACTGTAAAGCAATTATACTCCAATAAAGATGTTAAAAAAAAAAGAATCAGTGTTCTGTGGAACAATTTTGGAAGACAGTTATCTAGGGCATTGTTCATCTAATATATGAATGTCCTACCTAACATTCTAACAAAACTCACTAAAATTAGAGGTTAACAATTCCATTTCTGACATCTCTAATTGTTCACACATAGATCAACATATTCTCTTCTGTCTCTTCTACAAAGTTCAGACCATATGCTTTATATCTAGAGACAATATAAGATAGTGAAATGCATATGAAATTTACTGTCAGACATCCTGGGTTTGAATCTTGACTCTACCAACTACTAATTATTTGGCCTTGGGCACTATTTAGGCTTCCTGAACATCATTTTTCTCATATACAAAATAATACTTATCTCACAAAGTGCTGTGAGAAATAAATGAGATACTGCATGTAAAAAGCTTAGCACGGTGCCTGGAACAGGGTAAGCACTCAAATAACAGCTGTATTTATTTCATTCACAGATGAGAATGTAAAGGGCTTAGTTTCAGTACAGAAGGCAGGAAATTCTGTCTTGTTCTCACCCCTGCACACCCCACGCCATATACGAGTCTTTCCTCAGTGCTCTCCTTCTTCATTTGTCTGACGTGTACAGATTAATATCAGTCTGAAATTAACATCCTGATAAATTTTATTTTAATAAAAACAATTCTATTGACCTTATTATTCCCTAATATGTTATTTTCAGAAGACCAAATGGAATACAATGAGAGCATATTAATCTCCCAAGAAAACCTGATAGATGAGGAAACACTGAAACAAAATAAACTGTGGAACAGTGGGGAGGTGGGGAGGTGCTGAAGATGCTATTATGAGAACTGATGTGTTCTGTGAAGAGACTTTTCTTGGAAATATTTAGTAGTGACCCCAGTGGGATTACCTACTCCTTAACACTCTACATATTTATAGGAAAGTCAAGTTAATAGGACATTTCACATGCTAAAGCATATGGCTGCCTTACCGTGAAGCAAAGAGTCCAGTAGGGAGATGATTATGGCTGTAAAAGCAAAGATGAAAGTGATAGTACTTAAAAGCAGTGCAGCTGCTTCCATTAAAAAAAAAAAAAAGAACCCCAAAAACAAGATGTTAAAATGCCAGCTCTGTCATTACCTAGTTCTAACATTAAGTGGGTCATTTAAATTCTTTGAGACTTGGTTTCTTCCTGTAAAATGGGTAATGCACGACAGTTGGTTGTTTTTCCATTTTCTTTTAATTTTAAGTCAAAATTCTGGAAACTTCCAAACAATGGAATTGATTTAAGATAATTGTTTAAAATGATAATCAGTTTTAAAAACCATTCAATTGTCAAGAACATGAAAGGGCAATTAATATAAAAGGATGTATAAATAGCTTATAAACACAGGAAAAGATGCTTAGCTTTAATCATATTTAAAGATATGCAAAATAAAACAGTAATGAGGTACTATTTTTCACATATTGGAATGGTAAATATATAAAACAAAGTTAGTAGTTCACAAAGTTTTTGTGGGTGTCGGGAACTGGCACTCTCATACAATGTTGACGGCAGAATAAGCTGGTATAACTTATTGGAAGTCAATTAGGCATTACAGATCAACATTTTAAGGGCATATTCCCTTTAACCTAGCAATTCCTCTTCTCAAAAATTATCCTAACAATATGCTCACGTGTGTGCAAATGTAGTAGTACAAGGATTTTCCTTGCAGTAATGATTTTAATAGCAAAAACCTGGAAACAACTTCAATGTTCATCAGTAGGGGGTTAGTTATATAAAATTTGGTTCCAAGTAATAATATAAGACCATTAAAAAGAATGCCAGTAGATAGGGAAGCTGCCCATGGGACAAAATCCTCTATACTTTACATGCAAAGAAATAACGAAGGTCTAGACTAACGCGAATGTAAAGATCACTTACTGAGAGACTGGTGCTGGCCCTTTATTTACTAATTCACCAAGTCTTTACATCTAACCCTATGAGATAGGCTCTGTTATCATCCCAGTATAACAGATCAGGAACTGGAGATATACAAAAGGTTAAGTGATATGGCCAAGTTCAAAAAATTGGTTTGTGACAGGACCCGGATGTAAACCCAGCTAGTCTGTCTTCCAAGACTGCACTATATCAACCACTAGGCCTTTCTGCCTCTTCCTATGTAGAGGCCTCTGTATCCTTCCATTGGAAGAAGACACAAAATAAAATATGTGCATATGTCTGAATATGATTGAAAAAGTTCTGGAAAGATATCCAAGAAAGTGTCAGCAGCAGTTGACTATAGAGAAGGGGGCTGAGGCTGCAGATAGAAGACTTGCTCTAGGGCATATATAAGTTGGTATAACTTATTGGAAGTGTATAACTTATTGCTTGTGTTTGTTGGTTTGTTTTGTTTGGTCTTCTTTATCTTTTGCATGAGTTACTTTATACTGAGTGATAACTACAAAAGCAACTAGCTTTTTAGAGTAAAAATAAAAGAAATGTATACCCTCATTCAACAGATTGGAAACTGAGACAGAGGGGAAGGGAACCACTGATTTCAAGGATCTAATTAATAGATAAGTAAGTCTAACAATCCCTTGTGTGCTTGCTTGAATTTTCTTTCAGCTTTCTTATCCCTCTTATCCCTTACCCTCAGAGACTCTGTGGGTCAGAGATAAAAGAGTCTTCATTTTCACTGTTTATCTTAAAAAAATTTTTTTAAACATTGCAAGTTTTTAAATTAAAGAAATACTTTGTTTAAAATTCCATCATAGTACTAGCAGACAGAATTCAACAGCACATTAAAAGAAACACATACACCATGACCAAGTGGGATTTTTTTCCAGGGATTCAAAAATGGTTCAACATATGAAATTCAATTAACGTGATATACCACATTAACCGAATGAAGGATACAAATCACATGGTTATCTCAATAGATGTAAAATAGAAAAATAATTTGATAAAATTAAACAATCTTTCATCATAAAATCTCTCAATAAACTAGAAGTAGAAGGAAATTACCTCAACGTAGTAAGGCCATATATGACAGGCCCACATCACACTGAACATCATACTGAACAATGAAAAGCTGAAAGTTTTCCCTCTAAGATCAGGAACAAGGCAAGGATGCCCACTCTTGCCACTGCCACTCCTATCCAACATAGTACTGAAAGTCCTAGTCACAGCAGTCAGGCCATAAAAAGAAATAAAAGGCATTGAAATAGGAAAAGAAGAAGGAAAATTTGTCTCTGTTTGCGCATGACATGATCTTATATATGAGAACCCCTGAAGACTCCACAAAAAAACCTGTTAGAACTAATAAACAAATTCAGTAAAGTTGCAGGACATAAAATCAACATACAAAAATCTATAGCATTTCCATACACTGAAAATGAATTATCTGAAAAGGAAATTAGGAAAACAATCCCATTTACAATAGCATCAAAAAGAATAAAACAGTTAAGAATAAACTTAACTAAGGAGGTTAAAGTCTTATACACTGAAAATTATGAAACACTGATGAAAGAAATTAAAGACACTAACAAATGGAAATACATCCCATGTTCATGCATTGGAAGACTTAATATTGTTAAAATGTCCATACCATCCAAAGTGATCTACAGATTCAATGCAAGCCTATCAAAATACCAATGACATTTTTTACGGAAATAGAAAATACAGTTCTAAAGTTCATATGGTGCCACAAAGGACCCCACATAGCCAAAATAATCTTGAGAAAGAAGAGCAAAGCTGGAAGCATCACACTTCCTTACTTCAGAATATATTAGAAAGCTAAAATAATTAAAGCAATATAGTACTGGCATAAAGTCAGACATACAGACTGATGGAGCAGAATAGAGAGCTCAGAATAGAGAGCTCATAAATCTACACGTATGAGATCAACTGATCTTTGACAAGGGTACCAAGACTAGTGTTGGGAAAACTGGACATTCACATGCAAAAGAATGAAACTAGACCCTTGTCTTACACCATAAACAAAAATCAACTCAAAATGGATTAAACATTTAAAGGTAAGACCTGAAACTATAAAACTCCTAGAAGTAAACATAGGGAAAAGCTTCATGATGTTGGTCTCAGCAATGATTTCATGAATATGACACCAAAGGCAGAGGCAATAAAAGCAAAAACAAATGGGACTACATCAAACTAAAAAGTCTTTGTAAAGCAAAGGATGCAATCAATCAAGAAAAAAGGCAACCTACCAAATGGGAGAAAATATGTGCAAACCATATACCTGATAAGGGGTAAATTTCCAACATATACAAGAAATTCCTACAATTCAATAGCAAAATAATAATAATAACAAGATTTAAAAATGGACTAGAGTAGACACTTCTCCAAAGAAGACACACAAATGTCCAACAGGAGTACAAAAAGATTCTCAATGTCACTAAACATCAGGGAAATACAAATCAAAACTGCAATGAGATAGTACCTCATACTTGTTAGGAGGGCTGCTACTTTAAAAACCTAAGACAACAACTGTTGGTGAACTTGTGGAGAAACGGGAACCCTTGTATACAGTCGGTGGGAATGCATATTGCTGTAACCGCTATGGAAAATAGTATAGAAAATCAAAAATAGTATGGAAAATCAAAAAATTAAAACTGGAGCTATCAGCAGTCCTACTTCTGAGTATTTATCCAAAAGAATTTAAATCAGGATGTCAAAGAGATATTTGCACTCCCATGTTCATTAGAGCATTATTCACAATAGCCAAGAGGTGGATACAACCTCAATGTCTGTGAAAGGATAAATGGACAAAGAAAATGTGTTGTATACATGCAATGGAATATTATTCAGACTTAAAAAAGGAAGAAATCTGGCCACATGCTACAACATGGATGAACCTTGAGGACATTATGCTAAGTGAAATAAGCCAGTCACAGAAAGACAAATATTGCTTGATTCCTCTCTTAAGTGGTATCTAAAGTAGTGAAATTCATAGAAGCAGAGAGGAGAATGGACGTTGCCAAGGGCTGGGAGGAAATTGGAATTTGCTATTCAACAGGTATAAAGTTTCAATTATGCAAGATGAATGAGTTCTACAGACCTGCTGTGCAACATAGTGCCCATAGATTAAAATACTGTACTGTATGCTGAAAAATCTGTTAAGAGGGTAAATCTCATGTTAAGTGCTCTTATTACAATAAAAATGTTTAAAATTCATCATCATAATTTAAAAATAATTTGTTCAGGGAACAAGGAGGATGCTGTGATCTGCCAGGTTGCAAATATCATAGGAAGCCCAGTCTGTACAGTTGAGACTTAATGAGCACTATCAAAACTCATGTGTTACAATAATCCTAGCCTCCTTCCTTGCCTACCAGGTAACTGCTATCAAATAAGGGTGCAGAATAACTGAGGCAGAAGAATGAATAACTGACCTGGAAGATAAAATAGTGGAAATAACTACTGCTCAGCACAATAAAGAAAAAAGAATGAAAAGAATTCAGGACAGTCTCAGAGACCGCTGCGACAACATTAAACGCACCAATATTTGAATTATAGGGGTCCCAGAAGAAGAGAAAAAGAAAGGGACTGAGAAAATATTTGAAGGGATAATAGTTGAAAACTTCCCTAATATGGGAAAGGAAATAGTTAATCAAGTCCAGGAAGCACAGGGAGTCCCAGACAGGATAAATCCAAGGAGAAACACACCAAGACACATATTACTCAAACTATCAAAAATTAAGTACAAAGAAAAAATATTAAAATCAGCAATGGAAAAACAACAAATAACATACAAGGGAATCCCCATAAGGTTAACAGCTGATCTTTCAGCAGAAACTCTGCAAGCCAGAAGGGAATGGCAGGACATATTTAAAGTGATGAAGGAGAAAAACCTACAACCAAGATTACTCTACCCAGCAAGGATCTCATTCAGAATTGATGGAGAAAATAAAAGCGTTACACACAAGGAAATGCTAAAAGAATTCAGCACCACCAAACCAGCTTTACAACAAATGCTAAAGGAACTTCTCTACGCAGGAAACACAAGAGAAGGAAAAGACCTACAAGAACAAACCCAAAACAATTAAGAAAATAGTAATAGGAACATACATATTGATAATTACCTTAAATGTAAACAGATTAAATGCTCCAACCAAAAGACATAGACTGGCTGAATGGATACAAAAACAAGACCCATATACATGCTGTCTACAAGAGACCCACTTCAGACCTAGGGACACAAACAGACTGAAAGTGAGGGGATGGAAAAAATATTCCATGCAAATGGAAATCAAAAGAAAGCTGAAGTAGCAATTCTCATATCAGACAAAACAGACTTTATAGCAAAGACTATTCCAAGAGACAAAGAAGGACAATACATAAGGATTGAGGGATCAATCCAAGAAGAACATATAACAATTGTAAATATTTATGCACCCAACATAGGGGCACCTCAATACATAAGGCAAATAATAACAGCCATAAAAGGGGAAATCGACAGTAACACATTCATAGTAGGGGACTTTCACACACCACTTTCACCAATGGTCAGATCATCCAAAATGAAAATAAATAAGGAAACACAAGCTTTAAATGATAAATTAAGCAAGATGGACTTAATTGATATTTATAGGACACTCCAACCAAAAACAACAGAATACACATTCTTCTCAAGTGCTCATGGAACATTCTCCATGATAGATCATATCTTGGGTCACAAATCAAACCTTGGTAAATTTCAGAAAATTGAAATCGTATCAAGTATCCTTTCTGACCACAACACTATGAGACTAGATATCAATTAAAGGAAAAAATCTGTAAGAAATACAAACACGTGGAGGCTAAACAATACACTATTAATAACCAAGAGATCACTGAAGAAATCAAAGAGGAAATCAAAAAATATGTAGAAACCAATGACAATGAAAACACGATGACCCAAAACCTATGGGATGCAGCAAAAGCAATTCTAAGAGGGAAGTTTACAGCAATACAATCCTACTTTAAGAAAGAAGAAACATCTCAAATAACCTAACCTTATACCTAAAGCAATTAGAGAAAGAAGAACAAACAAAACCCAAAGTTAGCAGAAAGAAAGAAATCATAAAGATCAGATCAGAAATAAATGAAAAAGAAATGAAGGAAACAATAGCAAAGATCAATGAAACTAAAAGCTGGTCCTTTGAGAAGATAAACAAAATTAATAAACCATTAGCCAGACTCATCAAGAAAAAAAGGGAGAAAACTCAAATCAATAGAATTAGAAATAAAAAAGGAGAAGTAACAACTGACACTGCAGAACTACAAAGGATCATGAGAGTTTACTACAAGCAACTCTATGCCAATAAAATGGACAACCTGGAAGAAATGCACAAATTCTTAGAAATGCACAACCTTCTGAGACTGAACCAGGAAGAAATAGAAAATATGAACAGACCAATCACAAGCACTGAAATTGAAACTGTGACTAAAAATATTCCAACACACAAAAACCCAGGATCAGATGTCTTCCCAGGCGAATTCTATCAAACATTTAGAGAAGAGCTAACACCTACCCTTCACAAACTCTTCCAAAATATAGCAGAGGGAGGAACACTCCAAAACTCATTCTATGAGGCCACCATCACCCTGACACCAAAAACAGACAAAGATGTCACAAAGAAAGGACACTACAGGCCAATATCACTGATGAACATAGATGCAAAAATCCTCAACAGAAGAGTAGCAAACAGAATCCAACAGCACATTAAAAGGAACATACACCATGATCAATTGGGGTTTATCCCAGGAATGCAAGGACTCTTCAATATATGCAAATCAATCAACGTGATACACCATATTAACAAATTGAAAGAGAAAAACCATATGATCATCTCAATAGATGCAGAGAAAGCTTTCGACAAAATTCAACACTGATTTATGATAAAAACCCTCCAGAAAGTAGGCATAGAGGGAACTAACCTCGACATGATAAAGGCCATATAGGACAAACCCACAGCCAACATCATCCCCAATGGTGAAAAACTGAAACCATTTCCACTAAGATCAGGAGCAAGACAAGGTTGCCCACTCTCACCACTCTTATTCAACATAGTTTTGGAAGTTTTAGCCACAGCAATCAGAGAAGAAAAAGAAATAAAAGGAATCCAAATTAGAAAAGATGTAAAGCTGTTACTGTTTGCAGATGACATGATACTGTACATAGAGAATCCTAAAGATGCTACCTGAAAACTACTAGAGCTAATCAATGAATTGGTAAGGTAGCACGATACAAAATTAATGCACAGAAATCTTTTGCATTCCTATACACTAATGATGAAAAATCTGAAAATGAAATTAAGAAAACACTCCCATTTACAATTGCAACAAAAAGAATAAAATATCTAGGAATAAACCTACCTAAGTAGACAACTGACCTGTATGCAGAAAATTATAAGACACTGATGAAAGAAATTAAAGATGATATAGATAGATGGAGACATATACCATGTTCTTGAATTGTAAGAATCTACACTGTGAAGATGACTCTACTACCCAAAGCAATCTACAGATTCAATTCAATCCCTATCGCACTACCACTGGCATTTTTCACAGAACTAGAACCAAAAGTTTCACAATTTTTATGGTAATACAAAAGATCCCAAATATTGAAAGCAATCTTGAGAAAGAAAAACGGAGCTGGAGGAATCAGGCTCCCAGACTTCAGACTATGCTACAAACCTACAGTAAACAAGACAGTATGGTACTGGCACAAAAACAGAAATATAGATCAATGGAACAGGATGGCAAGCCCAGAGATAAACCCATGCACATATGGTCACATTTTTGATAAAGGAGGGAAGAATATACAGTGGAGAAAAGACAGCCTCTTCAATAAGTGGTGCTGGGAAAACTGGACAGCTACATGTAAAAGAATGAAATTAGAGCACTTCCTCACATCAAACACCAAAATAAACTCAAAGTGGATTAAAGACCTAAATGTAAGGCCAGACACTCTAAAACTCGTAGAGGAGAACATAGGCAGAACACTCTATGGCATAAATCACAGCAAGATCCTTTTTGACCCACCTCCTAGAGAAATGGAAATAAAAGCAAAAATAAACAAATGGGACCTAAGGAAACTTAAAAGCTTTTGCACAGCAAAGGAAACCATAAACAAGATGAAAAGACAACCCTCAGAATGGGAGAAAATATTTGCAAGTGAAGCAACTGACAAAGGATTAATCTCCAAAATTTTCAAGCAGCTCATGCAGCTCAATATGAAAAAAACAACCCAATCCAAAAATGGGCAGAAGACCTAAGTAGACAGTTCTCCAAAGAAGATATACAGATTGCCAAAAAAAACATGAAAGAATGCTCAACATCATTAATCATTAGAGAAATGCAAATCAAAACTACAGTGAGATATCATCTCACAACTATCAGAATGGCCATCATCAAAAAATGTATAAACAATAAATGCTGGAGAGGGTGTGGAGAAAAGGGAACCCTCCTACACTGTTGGTGGGAATGTAAATTGGTGCAACCACTATTGGGAACAGTATGGAGGCTCCTTAGAAAACTCAAATTAGAACTACCATACGACCCAGCAATCCCACTACTGGGCATATACCCTGAGAAAACCATAGTTCAAAAAGAGTCATGTACTACAATGTTCATTGCAGTTCTATTTACAATAGCCAGGACATGGAAGCAACCTAAGTGTTTATCAACAGATGAATGGATAAAGAAGATGTGGCACATATATACAATGGAATATTACTCAGCCATATAAAGGAACGAAACTGAGTTATTTGTAGTGCGGTGGATGGACCTAGAGCCTGTCACACAGAGTGAAGTAAGTCAGAAAGAGAAAAACAAATACCGTATGCTAACACATAAATATGGAATGTAAAAAAGAAATGGTCATGAAGAGCCTAGGGGTAAGACAGGAATAAAGACACAGACCTACTAGAGAATGGACTTGAGGACATGGGGAGGGGGAAGGGTAAGCTGTGACAAAGTGAGAGAGCGGCATGGACATATATACACTACCAAACGTAAAATAGATAGCTAGTGGGAAGCAGCCGCATAGCACAGGAAGATCAGCTTGGTGCTTTGTGACCAACTAGAGGGGTGGGATAGGGAGGGTGGGAGGGAGGGAGACACAAGAGGGAAGAGATATGGGAACATATGTATATGTATAACTGATTCACTTTGTTATAAAGCAGAAACTAACACACCATTGTAAAGCATTTATACTCCAATAAAGATGTTAAAAGAAAAACAAAGGGTATAGTTTAGCACTTATTGCACCCTACTATAGGCTAGCTATTGCCGTACTATGGATAAATAAATTCCTTTGTGTGATCTGTCTCAATATTCTTAGCAACATTATGGGAGGTGTGTGCTATAATTAGCAAAGTTTGTAGCTGAAATGTTCAGAATCTGGTGTTTTCAAATTTGTATCTTAATACTATGAATCTGATGATACTAAACATTTTGCTCCACAGTTTACATAACAAAAGTATCAGTAAGCACTGTCAATACCGTGTGCTAACACATATATATGGAATCTTAAAAAAAAAGAAAAAAGGTCATGAAGAACATTGGGGCAAGACAGGAGTAAAGACACAGACCTAGTAGACAATGGACTTGAGTAAGTGGGCAGGCAGAAGGGTAAGCTGGGACAAAGTGAGAGAGTGGCATGGACATATATACACTACCAAATGTAAAATAGATATCTAGTGGGAAGCAGCCGCATAGCACAGGGAGATCAGGTAGGTGGTTTGTGACCACCTAGAGGGGTGGGATAGGGAGGGTGGGAGGGAGGGAGATGCAAGAGGGAAGAAATATGGGAACATATGTATATGTATAACTGATTCACTTTGTTATAAAGCAGAAACTAACACACCATTGTAAAGCAGTTATACTCCAATAAAGATGTAAAAAAAAATTATTATGAGATAATGGCTATAATTCCTTGTGCTACACAATATATCCTTGTTGCGTATCTATTTTATACATAGTAGTTTGTGTCTCTTAATTCCCTACCCCTAATTTGCCCCTCCCCTCTTCCTTCTTCCGTTTGGTAACCCCTAGTTTGTTTTCTATCTGTGAAAACATAGAAAAAAATGTGAAACTCACAGTTTTGTTTTTGTTTTTGTTTTTCTGTGGTACACAGGCCTCTCACTGTTGTGGCCTCTCCTGTTGCGGAGCACAGGCTCCGGACGCGCAGGCTCAGTGGCCATGGCTCACGGGCCCAGCCGCTCTGCGGCATGTGGGATCTTCCCGGACCAGGGCACGAACCCGTGTTCCCTGCATCGGCAGGCGGACTCTCAACCACTGCACCACCAGGAAAGCCCAAAACTCACAGTTTTATACCTGTGTGTCTCTTTCTGTTTTCTATACATGTTCATTTGTATTGTTTTTTAGATTCCCCATATTACTGATATCATATAGTGTTTTTCTTTCTCTGTCTGATTTATTTCACTAAGTATAATATTCCCTAGGTCAATCCATGATACTGCAAATGGCATAATTTCATTCTTTTTTATGACTGAGTAATATGCCATTGTCCATATATACCACACCTTCTTTTTTTTTTTTTTTTTTTTTTGTGGTACATGGGCCTCTCACTGTTGTGGCCTCTCCCATTGTGGAGCACAAGCTCCAGACGCACAGACTCAGTGGCCATGGCTCACAGGCCTAGCCGCTCTGTGGCATGTGGGATCTTCCCAGACTGGGACATGAACCCCTGTCCCCTGCATCGGTAGGCGGACTCTCAACCGCTGCGCCACCAGGGAAGCCCCAACCGTACCTTCTTTATCCATTTGTCTCTTGATGGACACTTAGATTGCTTCCATATCTTGGCTATTGTAAATTGGGCTGCTATGAACATTGGGGTATGTGTATCTTTTCAAATTAGTGTTTTTGTTTTTGTTTTGGATACATACCCAAGAGTGGAATTGCTGGATCATATGGTAGTTCTATTTTTAGTTTTTTTGAGGAAACTCCATACTGTTTTCCTTGGTGGTTCCACCAATTTACATTCCCACTAACAGTGTACAGAGGTTCCCTTTTCTCCACATCCTCTCCAACATTTGTTATTTGTAAACTTTTTGATGATAGCCATTCTGACAGGTATGAGGTGATATCTCAATGTTGTTTTGATTTGCACTTCTCTGATAATTAGCAATGTTGAGCATCTTTTCATGTGCTTGTCAGCCATCTTTACATCTTCTTCGAGAAAATATCCATTCATGTCTTCTGCCCATTTTTGATTGGATTGTTTGTTTTGTTTTTATATTGAGTTGTGTGAGCTGCTGACAAATTTTTGACATTAACCTTTTATCTGTCATATCACTTGCAAATATTTTCTCCCATTTCATAGATTGTATTTTCATTTTGTAGATGGTTTCCTTTTGTGTGCAAAAGCTTTTAAGTTTCATTAGGTCTCATTTGTTTATTTTTTAATTTTATTTATTTTGCTTTAGGAGATACATTCAGGAAAATATTGCTACAATTTATGTCAAAGAGTGTTCTATGTTCTGTAGCTGTCCAGTTTTCCCAGCACAATTTATTTAAAAGACTGTCTTTTCTCCACTGTATAGTCTTGCCTCCTTTGTTGTAGATTAATTGACCACGGGTGTGTGGTTTTACCTCTGGGCTCTCTATTCTGTTCCACTGGTCTATGTGTCTGTTTTAGCCAGGCTCAACAAGAAGAAAAGAGAGAGGACCCAAATAAACAGAATAAGAAATGGAAAAGGAGCAATAACAACTGATACTACAGAGATACTACAGAGAATACTATGAACTGTTATATGCCAATAAATTGGACAACCTAGAAGAAATGGACAAATTTGTAGAAACATACAACCTGCCAAGACTGAATCAAGAAGAAACAGACAATTTGAACAGACCAACCACTAGTACTGAAATTGAATTTGTAATAAAAAAAAAGCAACTTCCAGCAAACAAAAGTCCAGGACCTGATGACTTCACAGGGTAATTCTACCAAACATATAAAGAAGAACTAATTCCTATTCTTCTCAAAATATTCCAAAAAAATTAAGAGAATGGAACACTCCCAAACTCTAAGAGTCCATTATTACCCTGATACCAAAACTAGAAAAAGACACTACCAAAAATGAAAATTACAGGCCAATATCTTTGATGAATACAGATGCAAAAATCCTCAACAAATTATTAGCAAGCTGAATCCAAAAACATATAAAAAGGATCATACACCATGATCAAGTTGGATTTATTCCAGGGACACAAGGATGGTTCAACATTCACAAATCAATCAATGATATACACTACATTAACAAAAGAAAGTATAAAAAATCACTCGATCATCTCAATAGACACAGGAAAAGCATTTGACAAAATTCAGTATCCATTCTTGATAAAAACTCTCATCAAAGTGGGTATAGAGGGAGCATACCTCAACATAATAAAGGCCATTTATGATAAACCCACAACCAATATAATACTCAACAATGAAAAGCTGAAAGCCCTCCCTCTAAAATCAGGAACAAGAGAAAGATGCCCATTCTTGCCACTTCTATTTAACATAGCATTGGAAGTCCCAGCCACAGCAATCCAACAAGAAAAAGTAATAAAAGGCATCCAAATTGGAAGGAAAGAAGTAAAACTGTCACTATTTGCAGATGACATAATATTTTATATAAAAAATCCCTAGTCTCCACAGAAAAATTTTTTGAATAAATGAATTCAGCAAAGTTGCAGGATACAAGATTAGTATACAGAAATCTGCTATGTTAATATATACTAACAATGAAGTATCAGAAAGAGAAGTTAAAAAAAAAAACCTGTTTAAAGTCACATCAAAAAGAATAAAATACCTAGGAATAAACTTAACCAAGGAGGTGAAAGACCTATACTCTGAAAAGTATAAAACACTGAAGAGGGAAATTGAAGATGATACAAAGAAATGGAAAGATATCCTGTGCTCTTGGATTGGGAGAATCAACATTATTAAAATGGCCATACTACCCAAAGCAATCTACAGATGTAATGCAATCCGTATCAAAATACCCATGACACTTTTCACAGAACTAGAACAAAAAGTCCTAAAATTCATATGGAACCACAAAAGACCCCAGATTGTCAAAGTAATCTTGAGAAAAAAGAACAGAGCCAGAGGTATCATGCCCCTAGACTTCAGAATATACTACAAAGCTACAGTAATCAAAATTAGCAATCTTTTTTAATTCTCTTGACAAAGGGCATAGCAATTATTTCCCCTCCCTCCATTCAAAAAAAGGAAAAAGAAAGAAAGTAAATATAGGACTTCAAAGGAGTGACAACATGGTGCTTCAACAAATGTATCAAGAGCCCTCCCCTTGCTTGTCATTACAGTCTGAGATCCTAAAGCAGGCTGCCTCCTTAACCACTTTGCTTTCAAGACAGGGATGTCTGCCTTTCTCTGCTGCATACTCCTCGTGGAGTAGGGAATCAAGGATAGATTCCCCGCCTCCCCAAAAAGGGGAGGAGACATGATCAACTTCACCTCTATGAATAGAAGCACCATGGGAAGAAGGATGGGGTACCTGGTGAGTCTTCCTTAATATGAGTGGCTTTTTTGCCAGTTTTATTTTGGTACAAGTGGAGGCTGAAATGGAAATTCAGCTCCAAGTTAGAAAGAGGATGCGTCTTCTCTTCACTATGTTGATATTTGATCCACGGTGTTCTAGTTATTGAGAGCCACGTGCAACTGAGTAGACCACCCAGTCTGCTGCTTTATTTACAAGATCCACAGAGCTGCACTCCAAGCGTGAGCTCTGTTCACAGAAAGGTGACAGCTCACCAAGACCCTCCTTCCTCAAACAGCCAAGCACACTCGCACAAAAAAGAAAATGAAAACTGACTCTCCCTTACAGAGAAAGAGGAAAAACAGGAAAGGGAGGCAAAGAAAGAAATGAAACGACACCCTCCCTATCACCTGAAACCATGGGCTAGGGTGAACTGGAAAGCAAAAAGACACCACGTAGAAATTGCTAGGTGGGTACAGAGTGCCTTGAATGGAATAGTTGAGAGCTATTTTTTTAAAAATCTGCAATACTCAATTCTTTCATCCCTGAGATGCCTGAAAAGAATTAGAACACAAATCCTGGCAACAAAAGCTTCATCTGAGCTTAGCAGAGTACACCCACCAAGAGAAGGAGCAGTATGCAACGCGTGCCCAGCTTTCAAGGTTTAAAAAACAGTAACTCCAAACTCCCTCAAGGGCTTTGCTGAGCTAGAAGGAAATACAAACTCTTGCACTTGATTGAGAAAACACCTTGCCTTTAGTCCTTTCTAATTCAGATTGGAGATAAATAGCCAGAAATAAAGACCTATGCACGATTTAGTCTAATTCCGTGATTTAAATACAAAGTGAGATTTTTGCATAAACAATGCCAAACTTCTGTGTTAAGAGAAATGTTGGTGGAATGAACTATGTGAGCTGCAGGGTCTTTGAAAGAAGGAGTGGGTCTTGTTCTCCTTTGTCTTTCTAAACATATACCTCAGTGCCTAGCCTGTAGTATTTATTCATTCTTGTGTTCATTCAGCTAATATCTAACAATGCCTACACTGGTGAGCCTGGTGCTAGGTCTGGGGGCAGAGAGCTGAGTCATACATGGTCCTATCCTTAAGAAAAGCGAAATCTAGTGGAGCATGTCAAATTAAAAAAAAAAAAAAAAGAACATCAGTCAGGAGAGAATTTATTGGAAATAAGGATTGCTTGTAGGGGGAAAGGGATAACTGCAATAAAGAGAGGAGGGCTACTGCAACAGAGAGAAAGCTTTGATCATGAGGTCTGCAAGTGTCTTGATGGTCAGGAGTGAATAAACAAGGGTAGAAAGAACTGGGTGTGGGGAAGCGGGATGGATGAGCAAGGGTGGCCAGGTGGGATGGAAGGTCAGAGAACGTTTTACCCTCAAGAGGAGGCTTTAAAGAGGGTTTGTAGTCTGTCTCAGGCTGAGGGTAGGCCAAAGTTCAGGGGTGTGGGGAAAGAAGAGAAGTTAGATTGTGTAGGACTTTAGAGCCCATTATAAGAACTTTAATTTTGTTTTTGTTTTGTTTGCTATTTTTTGTGTGTTTTTTTATTCTGAGAGAAATGGGGAACCATGAAGGGTTTTGAAAATAGGAGTGACATCATCTGGCTCACATTGTTTTGAAGGCTCTCGTCGCCTACCACTGTGAGAACATACTGAAGGGGTGCAGGGGTAGAAGCAGGGTGACCAGTTAGAAGGCTATTGTAGTATCGAGGCAAGAAATAACGATGACCTAGTTGATGGCTGTGGAGTGGTGGGAAGTGGGAAGGTTTTGGATATATGTTGAACGTAAAATCAACAAAATTTGTGGATAGATTGGTTTGAGAGAGAAGAGTAGCAGCAGAGGAAGAACTTAGAGGCAAGTAGAGATATGAGTTGCAGAGAGGTACCTGGTAGCATCCTGTAGTTATCAATAGTTATCTCATGGGCAGCTGTACTTTCTCCCGGCCCTTCTCATAGTTTTCCAAGATACTTTAGAATCCTTTCTAGAAATTTCCTTTTTGTCTAAGCTAATTTAGGCTTTTTTTTTTTGTCTTTTGCTATCAAAAGAGGCCTGAAGAATACCTACATGCCCAACCCCATTTCCCACTAACCTTTCATGTATACCATACACTTCTAGCTGCACACCTTGGCTTAAGCTTTGCCCTCTCTACCACCTATCCAAAGCCCACCTATTCTTTAGGGTTCAGATCTATCATCACCTCCTCCATTATTGATCTCTACGGGCGGAATTAAGTTCTCACAATTTCTTCTTCTCCCGATGTCATTTACGTCTTTCTAAATATTTATTTGGGTGTATGTCTTATGTGTACAAGTCTTGTGTTCACTGTACTATAAGATCTGTGTGGACAGGAGCCACATTTTATTCATACCTTTGAATAAGGGCCTTGTACATAATAGATGCATCCTGAGTATATCTTGAATAAATGATTTCCTTCCTCCCAACACTATCTTCATTTAAGCCGTCACTTAAATGTTATTGATCATTTGGTCTCTAATACCTTGGGTCATCACTGACTCTTCTTTCTTCCTACTCTGCATGTAACTATTTGTCTTTTTGTGTGTTTCACGTCTCATCCTCTAAGCCCATATCATGTATCATCTATAGCAGTGTTTCCCAAGCTTTTATTCCATCCCACTGGAACTCAGGGATATGATACTTCTATTAGGAACAATAGATCCTATCAGTAACAATTCTGAAATGTGGGGGTAGAGACAAGATTTTTAAAAATATATATGTGATTACCCTGCCGTTAAAATTTTTTAAATTTATATATATATTTTTTATTGGAGTATAGTTGATTTACAATGTTGTGTTAGTTTCTGTTGTACAGAAAAGTGAATCAGTTATACGTATACATATATCCACTCTTTTTTAGATTCTTTTACCATATAGGTCACTACAGAGTATTGAGTCGAGTTCTCTGTGCTTGTAGTTCCTTATTAGTTACCTATTTTATATATAGTAGTGTGTATATGTCAATCCCAATCTCCCAATTTATCCCTCCCCCCTTTCCCCATGGTAACCATAAGTTTGTTTGCTTTGTACACCTGTGACTCTATTTCTGTTTTGTAAATAAGTTCTTTTGTACCTTTTTTTTGGATTCCACATATAAGCAATATCATGTGATATTTGTCTTTCTCTTCCTGACTTACTTCACTCAATATGACAATCTCTAGGTCCATCCATGTTGCTGCAAATATGCCCCTAAAATTTTGTTCCAGATTTCAAGGCAGGGCATGCCTCCTTACTCCTCATGGATCTAGACTGCAGCAACTGCATCCACGGTAGATTAGATTATTGTTTAGCAAATACTCACTCTCTCCCCTTTAACCTCCATGGGAGGAGTATTTTTTCCCTGCCCCTTTGATGTTGGACTTGCCTGTGTAATTGCTTTGGTCAATGACATTATACAAGTAGGGGTTTGATATGTACTTGCATGGTTGGGCTTGTCCTCTTGCGCTTCTGAAATTGCTTTGAGAAGAGTTTCCTCTGGATGACCAGCTAGTCTCAGAAGAATGAGAGACACATGAAAAAGACAGAACTGAAACCACAGACTGGAACCAAGCCAGCCTAGATTAGCCAACCCGCACACCTGCAGTCTATAGCAGAGCCTTTATAGCTGACCCACAGACCCATAGCCTGAAGCAAAGCCACCCCAGCCAACTTGTGACGTATGCTGCTGAGTATCCAGGTAATTCTTTCATGCAACAGAAACTGACCAATATCCTAATTTTCTAATTATCTTAATAACATCCTAATCATCTTCTTGCCTTCAAAATTCTCTCTCCAATACCCAGAGTATCAGACAAAACTTCCTAAAATAAAAAGTTCAGATTATGTCACTCCCTTCTCAAAAATCATCAATGGCTCCCCATTGCCTGCAGAATAAAATACAAATATCTTAGCATGGAATCCAAAGCCCTTCATAATTTGATGCCAAACTCTCTCTTTGAGACTTCATCTGCTGTCATACCCGTGACTAAATTTACTGACGCAGTAAATATCTGTTCACCACCTACTACGTACCAGGTACTATGCTCAGCACTGATGATATAAGATGAACAGAATACGGATTTTAATTGGAGAGACAGATCAGAAAACCTGCAATTTTGATACAAGGTACAAGTGTTGATACAGGAGTCAGCACAGGGTACTATGGGGATGTCTAGGAGAGGCTTCCTGAGGGAGGTGGTGAGTAAGCTGAGATCTAAGATGAGAATAGAAATCAACCCAGCAAAGAGAGGAGACAAAGGAAGGTTTAGGCAGAGAGATGCAGCTGCATGTTCAAAGGCCTGAGGATAAGAGAGCATAGCACGTTCACATAATTGCAGACATTTTGTTCAGTGTGCCACATAGAATATCAAGGGAGAGAGGGTAACAAAAGCAGGAGGTTAGAGAAGACAAGCAGAGGCCCAACCATGCTGAGTATGTAGACCATGCACAGTAAAGAGTTTGCATTTTGTAGGAGCCAGGTAGCAGAGTACAGAAAAGTCTGGGGTCTATAGCCCAGATGCCTGCGTCTGTTTTCCAGCTCTGGTACTTACTTGTGTGTAACCTTGGGCAAGTTTTTAAAATCTCCCTTTGCCTCCATTTCCTCATCTGTGAACTGGGGACAATAGTAGTGCCTACAACATAAAGTTGTTATAAGAATTAATTTAGATGGCACATGCTCAATGCTTAGCACAGTGACTGGCATGCAATAAGCATTCAATACATGAGTACGATTTTCAGCTATTTTTATCGTATCCTAAAGGCAATGGGAAGTCATTGAAGGGATTTGTATGTGACTGAAAGATTAAGATGACTGTGGCCAATCTTGTGTGGAAAATGGATGTGAGGCAGCTGGGGGTGGGAGAGCAGCGAGGAGGCTTCGGCAGAGATCCAGGAAAGCAGTAATGGCTGGCGGCCTGGACCAATATGGCAGCAATGAGGTATAAAGGACAGAACTTGGGGAGAAGCCCCAGACTTTGCTGATGTGGAGTGAAGGACAGGTTGGACTCAGGATGACACCTGGGTTTCTGTTTGTAGTGACCAGGTAGCTGAAAGGCTGGCCATCAGGATGGCCAAGGCTGGAAGAACATTCTGTGCAGGGAGGATGATGAGGTCTGACACATATGGAGCCTGAGGGAGCTGTGATTCTTCTAGTTGGAGAGGGCGGGTAAGTAGGGAGAGAGATCCCTCAGGAGGCACGTGCTCTAGCCACACTGAACCACCCAGTATCTTGAGAGCAGCGGGCTCTCCCAACCCTCTCTGCCTGTACACAAACTGTTCTCTCAGCCGAAACTTACCTCTCCACCTACCAAGTAGATAACCAACAAGGACCTACTGTGTAGCACAGGGAACTTGGCTCAATATTCTGTAATAACCTAAATGGGAAAAGAATGGATACTTGTATGGGTATAACAGAATCACTTTGCTGTACACCTGTAACTGGCACATCATTGTTAATCAACTAAACTCCAATATAAAATAAAAATTTAAAAAATTCCAACCCAGCCTTCAAAGGTAAGGTCAACATGAACATTGTCTTTATATCAGAGGGGGCACATTGTCTTTATATCAGAGCATTGAAGATGTGATAGTCTACTCATTTGGTCACTTTCACACCTGCCTCCTCTAATAGGTTGTGATCTCCATGGCCAACTCTTCTGCATCCCCCAGCCCTCAACCCAGAGAAGACCCAGAGTAGACACTCAGTGAATGTGTATTACCTTCAATTTAAAGAACACACTTTATGAAGGAAATGTGGCTGTAGTGGGCAGGGGTGTGAGTAGTGTTATCCTAGCAGAATTTGCTCCAATTCAAAGCCCACAGCCAACAACTGAAGCTCCAAGATTCCCCTATTTGTTCTTCATCCCTGGCAGGGCCAGAACCACTGGGCATGAGGCCTCTCAAAAAGTGCTGGAGTTTGGTGACCTTCTGTCACATCCTACCTTGATGCCCTCTGGTGCTGACTCTAGGTGCTCACTTTGACCTCCTGCCCTGGATACGACTCTGCCACTGGCTTTGATGTTTCCAAGCCCCTTTCCTCTGGAATACCAAGTTTTCTTGCACTCATCTTTTCTTTTTTGGCTGTGCTGCATGGCATGCGGGATCCCTGTTCCCCGAACAGGGATGGAACCTGCACCCCCTGCATTGGAAGCACAGTGTCTTAACCACTGGACTGCCAGGGAAGTCCTTCCTTGCATTCATCTTTTGCTTCCACTTTGCCCAGTATTCCGGTCCTGATTCTTGTCTCATTTCTCAGACCATCTCCATCTGTGGTGTATTTGTCTGAGATTCTGTCTGCTGTCAGGGCATGGAGTCCCACAGCTGTTCTGACATTTGGCTTGGCTGCAATTCAAGTGGGACTGGTACCAGAAAAGCCTGGTGAGATCACACTGATGTCTCTCAGCAGCCTTGGGCATGGTCAGCCGCTCCATCCCTCTTGTAGACACTCTTCTTTCTGTTCCCAGGACCCCACAGCCTCCTGGCTTTCCCTCTAGCTGTCTGCTTCTGATTTCTCTTTTTTGCAGGTGCTTTCTCTTCCAAGTTATCATAACAGTAGAGATTTTTACAATTTCATGTAGATAAGAATAACCTGGGAAGGGTTAAAATGCACATTCTCGGGCTCTGCCCACAGATACTCAGATTCAGAAGAAGCCCGAGAGTCTGGAGTTTAACACATACCTCAGGTGATTCTGATACAGATGGTGCTTAAAGCGCCTGCACTCCTTGCTGGGCGTTGGCTTCTCATTCTGTGACCTCCTTCTGTGACCTTCCATGTCAGTGATGGCGATTCTCAATTCTGTCCCTGGCCTAACGTTCTCCTCGGAGCTCCTGCTGGACCAAGGCAGCCACCTACCTGCCAACTTGAAGACTTCGAGCCCATTTCAAATTTAACACATTCAACATGGAGCTCTTACTCTTTTTTTTGTGGTACGCGGGCCTCTCTCTGTTGTGGCCTCTCCCGTTGCGGAGCACAGGCTCCGGACGCGCAGGCTCAGCGGCCATGGCTCACGGGCCCAGCCGCTCCGCGGCATGTGGGATCTTCCCGGACCGGGGCACGAACCCGTGTCCCCTGCATCGGCAGGCGGACTCTCAACCACTGTGCCACCAGGGAAGCCCGCTCTTACTCTCTTGACATCTCCTCTCCACAGCCCCCCTCCCTAGAGTTCCTCAGCTCAGTGAATGGCATCTTCATCAGCCCAGTCAGTCATGGCAGAGAACCCCGAGAAGCCTCCTTGACTCCCTTGTCACTCTGACTTTCATATCTATCAGCAAGGCCTGCAGAGTCTACATTGAAAACATCGATCACAGCCATCTACTTTCTTCATCTTGAACAGTTTAGATCTCCTTCATCTTGCTTGTTTCCTCCCTTACACTCTGTTCCTCACTCCCTCTAGTTCAGCCTCACTAAAACAGTCAGTAGGTCTGTCCTAAAACAACCTAGTCATGTCACCTCAATGCTTTTTCAAACCTTCATCTACTTCCCAAAGCACCTGGAAGTCAGAGCCTACCAGGTCCTTCACCACCAGCAATATGGCCTATGGAACAAATCCATCCCACCACCTGTTTTGTTAATAAAGTTTGACTGGAACCTAGCCACACTCATTTGTCTACTTACTGCCTATGGGTACTTTCATGCTACAATGGCAGAGTTGACTACTTGTCACAAAGACCCTATGGCTCACAAGCCTCAAGTATTTGCTGTCTGGCGCTGTGCAGAACAAGTCTGCCAGCCCCTGGTCTGGCCCCTGCCTGCATCACCAGCACCATAGAAATGAGCTCTTTCCCACATCGGGGGTTTAGCCCATGTTGTGCCCTCAGCCTCAAAGACCTTCTCTCAGCCCTGCACTTCAAAAACTCATTTAAAATCACCCTTCAAGAATTTAAATGTCATTTCCACAGGAGAGCCATAGCTAACTGATGCCCCCTTCTCCTCAGGCCAATATGAAGAAGGTTGACTGAATGAAAGCCACTGAAGGGACCTCACGTGGGTCTCTAGGGGAATGGGTTTAAGTCAGTCTCCCAGTTCAAATGGATGTGAGTTCCACCAGCTTTACAAGTGCTGGGACTGAAGGAAAGCGAGGGAGGCCGCCTAGTCCACTGCTTGTCACAGGCCTGACATGCTACCCTGTGGCCTAAAGGCCTCCTCTACCCTTCAATCTTGTCTCTTAAAAACGCAAGAACCTCTGAGAATACTGATGTACTCATGTGCATGTGAATCAGCTGCAATGTGAATCAGGTAGAAAGAATAACCTTAAGCAGAATCAGAGTTTTACTGGGGGTAGAGAGGTTACTCTTAGAGCTTGTGGCCAGTGTTGCAGAAGAGGCTGAGTGAAGGGCAGCGAGGCGGGCAGGGTGACGTGGAGGCATCTGTGGGCATGCAGACAAGAGAGAGGGGAGGTCAGTCAGTACGCCTCCCTCTAATAAACATCTTCGCATGTCAGCAAGAAATCAAACTATGTTTATTCCCTTCTATTCTTCTCTACTTACACACAAAAAATAATTAGGCAGAGGTTATTTATACATTTAACACTGTGACTATTTCAGAAGTAAAGTACGATTCCCAAGTGTGAAACTGCTCATTTTGAATGAGTTACTAACTCGTACCTGAAGGAATACTTTTTGTAATTAAAGGTGTCAGTGAATGCCCAGTAGTCATTTTTTTTTTTCTTTTTTTGGCCATGCAGAGCAGCGTGCGGGATCTTCCCTGACCAAGGATCAAACCTGCGCCCCGTGCATTGGGAGCACGGAGTTGTAACCACTGGACCGCCAGGAAAGTCCCAAGTAGTCAGTTTTAAGGGGGGCACTTTTAACGTGGCTTAATGAAGACAAATTCACAATTGCTGAGTGATCTTGGATGTACTCAGAATCTTTAAAAACTAACAGCAGCCAGAATAAACAACCGGAAACCCTTGAGGTCTGAAGGGATTTTTTTCCCCTTTCTTTTCATTTTTATTTTTTTAAGAAAACTTTCTCTCTCTGTAGAATGAAATTAAAAGAAGAAGTTCTGAGAGTACTTTTTATAGTTCAGATCATTTATAGTTGCTATTCTGAATATAGTCTGTTGAGCTATAACCTGAATTTAAATTCTTTGGAATACTTTTCAATTCTATCTAATTGAGGGTAAGTAATTAAAAAAATAGACCCAACTCCAGTCAGAGAAGATGATATTACAATAAACTAACCTTTGTGTTCCATTTACCAAGCTCAAGAAATAACCTCAAAATTGAAACCTAAGATTGAGATAATAAATAGAAGCATGTCTTACCATTTCTTGTGTGAGGTTGTTACTATAGTGCCATCTTCAGTGCAATGTACAAAGGAGGTTGTTTTTCTCCTTTATAAAAAAAAATTAAACATCAGAGAGTATTCTTTTTGGAATGCTCACAACATGAAAATGCTAAAAATGAGAGTGAAATTTATGTCCCTTTTAAAATGATGTTTAATATCTAACTGGCATTTTGGGTTATGTATTTGTTATTCTACTGTCTAGCAGACAACATGTAATAGCAATTAAACTACTATAGATCTGGTATTTGAATGTTTGGGAGCAAATACATATTTAACTTGCTGGATAAATGACTTCAGGGTATAAATCAGAGAACCCTTGGATCTTAGAGTTAAGAGTGTTCTCCAAGATCATCTGGTCTAAATTTGCATTCAAATAAATTTTTCTGAATGACATTCATCCTCCTTGTCAGAACCATTCGAACTTTGGACACCTCTGTGGACAAAGAATTCTGTATTAGGGAATCTAGCTCATTCCAGTTACAGGCTGCCATAAAACCTTATGGAAAATGTCCTTCTGCCACATTGGAATGTTTCCCTGAAGCGTCACCCACAGATCCTCACTCTCCCCTCTGGAACTTCCAAATAGAACAGTGTAATGGAAATAACATTATCCTGTGAGTCAGGAGAATCAGGATGTAGACCAGATTGGCCTTCATGTGTTGTTTGACATTGGGCAAGTCACCTTCCTGCTCTAGCCCTAGTTGCTCTTCCAAAAGGAAAGGAATTGGAACGAAACGATCTGATTTGGAAATTCAACGGGTATGTATGCTCCCATCTTCTTATGATGGTTCTTAAACATTGAAGACGACTACTCACCAACAGGCTCTTGGTTTAAGCCCACTCTGATGACATTTCAGATGGAATAAAGACTGTTTAGAACAGTCTCACTTGGTTATAGTAAGAGCACTATTTAGAAACTGTCGTTCTCCAATGTGTTTACATTCAAACGAGCAGCTGAGATTAGATATGCGTTTGGGATTAAATAACCAAGTTACTGCTCACACATCCTACACTGCGGCACAGTCTAGGCAACCAAGAGGATTGTGCAGAGTCCGTACAGTCCTACTTCTCTCACGATGCACACATTGAAGCCTACAAAAAGTCAACAAGTTCCAAGGAAGGTGATCTCACTGGAATTTTAATAAAATGCCTGTATTGGGGTTCTCTTAATATCCCTCTTTTCCTAAGGACACACTAGTTCTCTTCTTAATCTCGATGGTTTTATCCAGTTTACAATACATATTTCTGTGGAACTGCTTAGTTACATCTAGAAAAAAAAATGCTTTGTGAATTTTCATGGTGCCAAATCTGAGCAAAGGAATATTTCCTGAAATAGAGGGTGCAAGGAGAAAGTAACAGCCATGTTTATAAGCAACACATGGCAAGCCTGCCCACATATCAGCAATAATATACTACTTGAGTTACTGCAGGGACTCCAGAGTGCAACCTGATTTCTTTGAATCCAGTTCAGGAGAGAAAGCATTGCACTCCAATTCCGATGCAAGGAAATCTAAAATGCAAGAAATCCTAACGTTGACTTGTTTCCTGATAACTCACTCTCTCTTCTTATAATTATTTTTGTGTCAGCAAGACTTCCTTTTAAATCAATCACTTAGTGTACTACATTTTCTATATTTCTAGAAGTTATAGAAGGAAATGAGCAGATAGAAGTGTGATGATTCTTTCTATAAATAACTGTGAGTTTCCAGGGTGGAGATTACCCTCCACTTTGACAGAGCTATGAATAAAACAACGAGTAGCTGCTGTGGGCTGGAAGATAACTGGTAAACAAAAACAAATATAGCAATGTGGGAAATACATACAACGGAATGATCTCTAGTTGTGATATTACAAAGGCAAATAGATGCTTGGACATAGAATCCTAGATTTTTTGTGTGTACTGCCACTAACAATCAAACAACAGTGAAAAAAAATCTCCCTAAACTAGCCCATGCCATAGATGATGCTGGCTGTTTACAACAGCAGAAGAGAAGAATTTCCAGCAGGGAGGACTTGGCAAATGTGACACATCCCGCTATGGAGCAAGGGGACCCATGGCAGAGACATGGCTTCCTGGGGGTTCTAGCAGGAAATGGCTTCTGAAATATGCACTTGGTAATTTGTATTGAAATAAAATTTCCGAAAACAAACCAAAAGACCTAGCAGCTTTTTACCACAAGATTAGGAACCGAAATATTTGTATCGATTTATTTTGCCTCCTATCAAAAGTCATTATATGTAATATGCATGTTTCACCTCCTATTCTCATTAAACACATTTGCTATTTATTGGGTTTTTTTTTACAGCTAGAGCTGCACCAGGAGGCCCTGACAATAAGTCAGTCCGTGACGACAGTCATCTCAGGAAAAAATTCCATGGAGGCTGAAAAGGTAACTAAGTTGTTTTCATTGACCAGTGAATTCTTTAAAAACCTGAATTACTAGTGTTGTGTTGATACAGCCTGGATTTCCTATATATCTAAAAGAAATGAAGCAGAGAGAGTAGGGAGAAAGGAGGCTAAGATTTGACATATTTTACCATGATTCTTGTTCTCGTAATACTCATTTGCCAGAGCTCTTTAGTCAGTCATTTTCGACCTGCTTTTTCTTCTTTTTTTAACCTCCATGTTCTGATAATTTCAAATCAAACCCTCACCCTGGGGTTCTTCATTTTGGATCTAGATGTCCCTACCTGGTTCTCTGGATAATATTTGTGAAAGGTAGTAGCCACACTGATTTGCACCATGGATGGTTACCTGGCAATTCCATACTGCGCTATACAACAAGGAGGCTTAGAGACTGGGGATGATAATTATGATAAAGTTAACAAATAAGGAAAATCAAAAGCAAATCTCAAGACAGTAAACATTACTGAAATCCAAGGAAGTCCAGGGAGATAAACAGGGCCTAATTTCTACTATCTATGCCACAGTGGTCAGGCTGCAATTTAAAGTGAAGCAAAAAGAAGGCGAATTATCATTTGGGCCCTAATACCTACTTTGATTTGAAAAATCTACATAGTCAGGGCAGAAACATTTTATTTGTTTACATCAACTAAATAATTTCCTTTGTGCATAATTCACTCTTTGTGTGTATTCCTGTGTGTGTGTGTGTGTGTCTGTGTGTGTGTGTAGGTGGGTAGACCTGGCCTGCTGTATAAACTAATGGAACAACACATCATCTAAAAACCAGATTATTTGCATTTCTTTTTGATGTTGAGCTTTACTAATGTCACACTAATAAACACACTGAATGGCTACAAATATGACCTATAAGGAAAGACTTTTATTAGTGAAAACAGCATTAAAATTACTGAGTATCAACTCCAGAATTTTACCACAATGGTTCAGTTTACATGGAACAATGATGGAAATATACATTGCAAGTCTTAGTAGGGAGAACAGAGCCCAACATGGCTTCCTCAGGCTGGTAACCAGCAGTGTATGACACGAGCTAGTATTTGTGAGGTGCCAACTAAGAGAAATAGATTGTTTAGGAACTTTAGATGACTATTTGCTTCCTATAGCTAATTTGAGAGTGATATTTTATATTTTCATTACATATTCAGATCATCCCTCTGAAGGCCTCCTTCATGAGCTTTTTAAGATAAACAAGTAATTTCTCATTTTTGTTGTATTATTGAATCTGCAGAATTTCTATTTAGCCAGCGTATACAAAAGCAAACGAAGGTGGAGGGTTGAGTAATTCTTTCCTGGTTCTGGGTTCTATAGTCAGCGGATCTACTAATTATGATTTAATGAAACATTTGAATCTTTTTATTCTCAGTAGCAGTTATTGGGCTCAAAGTATTCAAGTAGTTGTCTCAGAGCCCTCGTTCATTTTTCCTCTGTAGACATAGGAACAACAGGCTAAAAGTAATCTTTAAAGAATTAAAAAGTCATAGAGTTTCATACGAGATAGACAACGCAGTTTTCCTTCCTTGAGTAACCTTTCTAAAATGCAATCTTATCAACCAGTGGAAACTGAAACGAATGAAATTCAAAATTAGACTAAGGGCAGTTTTGTACAAAATAAATTATTAAAATTCATTTAGCCACCCATTTGCTTTTAATTTAACAAAGGACAGATTCCCCAGCAAATCTGAGATTGAAGGTTAACAACTGAACTTGAGATTTGTTGCCAGTGATTCCCGGTAAATGAAGCCACAAGCAGGATATTTTAGCTCAGCCCATCTGACCATAGGGACTAATTGACCGAGCACTAGAAATGAAGCCAAACCTTTATTTGATGCTCCCTGTCTATATAACTGACTGGCTGGGACCCAAAGCCCTGTGCTCAGTACTCAAAAAGAACTAAAATGTCACACCATCACGTGATGTATTTCCTGTGATATATAAAACATTTAGGCCAGAAGTACTCATACGTGCTATCTATACCGTTCAGGTCTTCAGCATAGCTGGCTATAGAGCTAGACCACAGCAATGTTAATTTACGTTCTCTCTCTGTTTCCCTCTGTCTTTCCATCTCTTCCCATAAGAAAACATGCCTTAAGTCCACTTTATTGGCCTGTTTATAATTTTTCCTGCCTTCAAATTAACCATAATGCAATTGGTTCATTTTTCTCAACCAAATGATGGATTGATGATTTTGGTCATCCTTGAAAGAACCAAATAAAAATCAGTCAACCCCAGAAATGGATAATTAACTGTAACCAATCAAGCTGGCTGTGGATTATAGAGGACCTGAAGTTTTCTAAAAGTATTCAAATAGTTAAGATTGAATAGTAATATTTGCTTATCTGCAGTTATGTCAGATTCCAACTGATTCATGGGAATGGGGAAGAATCAAAACATGTTGATCTTGGCACTGTCTGGCTCTTCTCCAAAGAGGCTGCCAGTGGAAAGGAATACAAATTGCAAAGATGTTCGAAAGGAAAACATCTCTTAACATAGATTTAGCAATTAAGTTTAACACAAACAGTATTCTAAAGCTCTGTGTCTTACCCTCAAATCTGGGTGTAAAGATCAATTTGGGTACTGCTTTATTTCTTCTGAAAAATAGTGGAAAGATAAATATATTTAACAAAGTGTTGCTTCAGAAATACCATTGTAGCAAACAATTTTATTAATACGTTCATAAAAATGGCATTTAATAAAGTCTCTCTAATACCTTGATGTTATTAAAAGCAAACAAAAGTCATTAAAACAGTTCCTTTCTGTGATTTACATTAGCTTTTATAGCATTACTTGATTTTTTGTCTTATAAACTAACCTAAATACTAATAATCAAATCAGGGTAAAAACAATACAATGTGTTTTCTTTACTTTATTTCAAAATAGTGATTATAAATACATTCTTAATATATTTTCTCCCCAGCTCTTTGGATGCGACAATAACAACAACAACAAAAAAAACTCACTGTGCTCATTTCAAACAATGTCAATGTACAAATCATGCAAAAGATATCATAGATTAATATTACTGCCATACATTTCTAGACGTGTTGTTATTTCTGCAATACCTGTTGATGTTACTCATGAGGCCATGCCCTGTATAATGTATGCATCCTTATGGCTTAAAGAAATTGTTTTTTAAAATCAACGAAAGAAAGCTGGTCTTGAAATGGTTTTCTTATTAATATATTTATTCACTTTATCATTCAGAATGGAAAACTAAATATAGAATATAAATTGACTTATAGACTTGAATCACCATATTTTAATAGCTGCTTTCTCATAAAATTACACAAAGATTTCCTTTTAAAGAATGGAATCTTTATTGATTTCATAAAAAAATAATTTAAAACTTGATTTATATTCCATGGACATATTATCTCCACCTCTTCACTGATTTCAAAGGATCTAATTGCCCTTGCCACCATTCTAACAGAGTCCAAACACATGATACAATGCCAAGAAGCCCATGATGTGTCAGACCACATTAGAAATGAGCTCTTCTTGGATTTTCTAGATTTAAATCAAATTTCACTAAAAATGCTGTACCGACATATAGATCATTCCTCAAGGGGTTAAACTAACTATCAAGGTTATAGTTGAAACCAACACAATGTAGATAACAGTATTTTAACTGCTCTTGTACTCAACTCAAAACTTATGCCTAACTACATTATCATAAAATGTACAAGTAGAACTAATGAGAGACAGATGTAAATTCATATATATTGTATAAGGTAGGCACAATGACTTCAGTTAAGGAAAATAGATCAGCCTTAACCAAGGATTTGTTACTGTCATTCACTTACAATTAGAACCTCCAAAGAACCACATACATTTAAATTACTTTTTCTTTCTTTTTTTTTTTTGGAAAAGATGAACATTTATACCTTTCAGAAGAAGAGTATGAGATAGCCAATACGCTACAGCAAGCTTTGGGATGGAGGCAGGTACTCTTGCCATTGAAACCTCTTCAAAGCATCACCACACTGAATAAAAGTCATCATCCCAATGACCTATCATCCCCAGATCATGGATAGAGCTTTCCGGTTCCTCCCATAAGCACCTACTTAAGATTCCTCAATCCATACTTTATTGACAGAATAAACTAAAACTTTCTTTTCAGCTTTCCCATCTTTATCCTGTCAGTATGCATTAGGAGCCCTTTAATCCATGGATGCATGCAAGCATGGTAATGGCATATTAAAAGTTCTTATGAAATTGTAGATGCAAACAGGCTGTTGGGCACACATCTTCATGTCTTTTCTTTCAAGATCAGAAAGCAAGTATTTATTTATTTTTAATATTCATATAAAGTTTTCACATTGTCATGAAAATTAAAATTACACATTAAAGTTTTAAGAGCACCAGCACATACATATGGAGACAGTTTATTTTGCTATTTAACAAAAATCTCCAAATTATCTATATGTATGCATGTACACCCAAACACACACACACACACACCTCCAAGAATGCCAAGTTGTTTGTTTTTTATCTCGCAACAAACACATAAAGCCCTGGAATTAGTCATTAATAAAGGGACTGCTGTTACGACGTTAACCATAATATCATTTTAGAAGCTGCACCAAAACACGTGCCACTTGAAATTCATGAAGAATGCCTACATTTACCTTCTTGGTCACCTTACTGATCAATACAGTAACTATAAAGACATGGAGCAGGAAAAATATACATATGCAGGCAGGCCAAGAAGGCAGTGTGTTTCAGGATGTTCCTTTGCTAATCAGGAGAACCTAAAAATATTAAAATATCTCCCATGATCAAGTGCTTCCCTCCTTTGACCAATTTTGACTTAGAAGTTAACAGCACAAGCAAACACAGTGGCATATCATTTGTACTTGCAGACTGTGAACTAATCTGAGACCAATGAAAGCATTTTACAGCGTGGCTTTGATAGCCACGATCACCATGATGTTTACTGTTCTACTTGATTATCTGATAGTAGTCAGAATGATGAAAGAACAGGATACTGATGCATACAAGATATAACTATTAACCTTACTGATTAATTTTTTAAATATTTGTAGTGAAAACTATTTGAATTCAGTTCATAGAATCCTGAAAAGCAAGACAAGTGATGGCAAATGACAACTGCCCCACACACAGTCCATAAAACAAAGGAACCTATTTTAAAATGCACAGTTGGTAACAAATCTGAAGATAATATGCTAAATTCTCAAGAATAGCACAGAACTATTTTTTTGTACTTTTGTTTTTTGTGTTTTTTTGTTTTGTTTTGTTTTTAAATGATACCTGATCACAATGTCCAGAATATTTCTGTACACATAAGCTTCAGTTTCAGTTTGGTATATTTTTGCTGTCTAAATGTATACTTATTGATAAATTCCCTGTGATCAGGAAAACAAGTCAGGCATATTAAATACAGATTAAGGAGTACACATTTTCCTATTTAGTATACAAAGTACTTCATAAATATGAATTATGTTACAAAAATAGCTTTGGGTGCGCTCACACGGTAAGCACTTTGCTAATTTTGGACAACCTTTAAGGATTGTGGGTATTTCACATAACTGAGAACAAACTCTAATATTAGTTGAATTTGAGCCATGTTTAATTCTGATAAACATCACGTATTTCTTCAGATCACCGCAAACGCTAGGTAACTCACTTTGATTTCTTTTTTCTCTTTTAGGTTTTATGTCTAGACAGGTAATGCTTAAAGTGTTCAAATTTATTTTATAGTTATATAATGCATGGTATATTTTAAACAAATATTTGCACAATTTAACATTATAAATCCAGCAGTTTCAAGATGCAGGGCATAAAGGTTACCAGTTTACAAATACTATCGAATGTTCTCTCTTGGCATGCTTTTTTTTTTTTTTTAACTTTTCAGAGAATCTTTACACAGAGTTGTAACAATGCCACAAATCAAAAGGAATATTCCAGTTCCACCAACTGAATCTACGTGCAAGATGAAGGACCCAGCTGAGGTACAAACACTGGTACAGTTTTCTTGAGTTTGCTTTACAGAGCACAAAGAGACGAAGGTTTTGCATTGGGGTACAAAACAGATTTGCCTCTTGAGGTTAAATTCAGTGAATTATGTATATAAAGCATCCCTTTGGCAATAGAGTTTGCAGTATCCCCACAGGACTCCACGGTATAGGTTTTATGTAGTAAAATCTATTAAGGGAATTCTCTTCTACGGGACACATCTTTGCAGCTACAGTTAATGAGACACCCTTGGAAACACCTGCCTCTATGCCTATTGATAATATAGTATTTGGAAGTTAGAAGTCAACAAAAGGCACTTTCATCATTAAATAAATGTCCTCTGTAGGAAGTAAGATTGCATGACCTAGATCTTGTTCAAAGCTGTCTGCTCCTCAAGGACCTGTAGGTAGTCGGGGGAACTCTGGAGTTTTGCCTTCAGTTCAAAATACTCGCTGCTCTTCCTTTGCTCCACAACTATTTTACTGTGGTTGCCGCCTATCAGTGACTTCTTGTTTTTTTTGTCTTGTTGTTTCTCAGGATAGCGGATCTCAAAACCACTGACGCCTATGCTATTGTACTCCTTTTTGCTTTCGAGAAAATTCTGAATAAACACATTGGAATCCCTGCTCGGGAATAATTCGTCCAGCTCATCGATGGTGCTCAGTCTCTTCCTGGTATCCACGTGCAATACATCTTTCTCCTTGTCGGGGACATTTCTCATCATGGCTTTCTGGCCTGGAGGATCAGAAAACATAAACCCGGTTTCGGATTCTTTCAAGCCACAGGTGTGGCTCTTGCTCATCTGCTCTATGGTTTGTGGAATGAAAGCTTCTGTGACCAGTCCGTCTTTTTTGTTGGTTTTGTGGTCGTGTTTTCTCAGCTGCAGCTGCATGGAGCTGCACTCGGGGTTCCCCAGGCCTTCGTGCTTCACCGTGGGCTTCTTGTTTCGTCTCAGCACGAAAACAAGAAGGCAAAAAGCAACAAACACAGTTAAGATGAGGACCACTAAGATGCTGAGGATTAAAATTGACAGAGGCACTGGACCACCAGGAGGACTGCGAATGGGCCCCAGCTGGGTGGTGAATGTAACGGCAGGTGCAGGGCTTGTGAAGGGTGCCGATGGCTTGTTTAAGAGCTTGGGACATAAGATTTCATTTTTGAGGGACTTCAGTTCGATGTTGGCAAACTGCACGGGTGTCTCACACCTCAGTTCTTTCATGACAATCCCGTCTTTCAGCTTCTCCAGCCACAGCTTTAATGCCACCAAGTCACAAGTGCAGTCCCATGGGTTGCCCTCCAAGTCGATCTGCGTAAGAGACTGCAGCTGATCCAGGACCCCGCTGACAGGCAGGTACATGAACTTGTTGTTCCTCAGGTTCAGTCTAGCAAGGGGTGCTCCTGAGAAAATGTACACGGGCAGGCTCTTTAAGAGATTATTATTTAAGTACAGGAGCTGCAAGTTTGGCATCGAGTCAAAGGTGCCCGCTAAGATTTCCTTAATCAAGTTGTATTCCAAATACAGATACTGCAGGTTATGAAGGCCTGAAAATATTTCGGGATAGAGTCTTTCGATCTGATTGCCGTTGAGATACAGCCTGCGTAAATTCGTGAGATTGCGGAATATGTCTCCCTTGATCACGGTAATCTGATTGCTGCCTAAATGAAGCAGATCGAGTCCTTCGAACTCGGTGAAGTCGGAGATGTCCACATCTTTGATGCTGTTGCCGTTAACGTGCAACTTCTTGGCATTTAAAGGTTTTGGTATCAGTTCAGACATGGACTGGATGTTTTTCTCTTGGCAGTTGACACTCAGTCCCAGATCTGAAGGATGGGTTTTGCAGAAGCAAGGTGCTGGGCAAGGTGTAAGAGGGGGCACCCTGGTTTGGTAAGAGACAATCTGGCTGAGATTGCGGTTGGAGAGGGCTTTGCCTGCCACAATTCCAGAGATCTTGGATGGATTTGTCGTTTTCGGTGGTTTGGTCACCAACCTGTGTAAGGACGTTTGGGTGGTGTGACCGTTGGGAGTGGTGTAGCCATTTTCCAGCTGAGACGGAGGGAGGATTCGCACGTCAAAATCACTGCCTGTGCCCATGGGGCATAATTCTTGTTTGTTGGTTTCTTTTAAAAGCCTTCCGTATAAGTCACTGGGCGTTTCACAGATAGCTTCCCCTATGTAAATGTTATATGGCATATTCTCCAGCCAAGCTTTTAAAGGCAACAAATCACAGCTACAGTTCCAAGGGTTATCTTCCAGTTGTAATTCGACGACACGGCCTATGTGTTCCAGAACTCCGATATAGGGGAGCTTCTGGATTCTGTTCCCTCGTATATCCAGATGGGTCAAAGATGCGAATCGGAAAATATTATCAGGAAGGAAGGAAATCAGATTGTCATTAAGAATGAGAACTTTCAGTTTGTGGAGCTTATTGAAAGCTCCGCGTTCAATATACTTGATTAAATTGTAGTCAGCCTGGAGATACTCCAAGTTCTCAATGCCAAGGAAAGTGTCAGCTCGGAGAATCTTTAATTCATTGTTGTTCAAGTGCAACTGCTTTAATGCACTGAGCCCAAGGAAGGCTCCTCCCTCAATATTCTGCAGTTTATTATTTCCCAGCTGCAGGGATACTGCATGTGAAAAATTCAAGAATGTATTTGGGTAGAGGATATTTAAAAAATTGTTTTGGAAATTGAGGTGATAAAAATTGGACCAAGGGGGTTTCAGCTGATTTGGCCTGTAGACTGAAACCTTCTCACAGTTGACATATAGCACATTCTCAACTGACACGCAGGAACACACATTGCAAATTTCCACCGATATGTCAGAATCTGCATTTGTTGAAGAAATCAGGGCTGACAAAATCAGAAAGAGCCAAAGAAACATCTTCTTGCAATCAGCAAACAACTTTATGCTTCTGAATAAAGAGAAATAATCTAAAAAATAAAAAGAAAACATTTTTTTCAATGATCATTACTTGAAGAAGAATTTGTGCTTAAATCATACCATAGCGAACACATGGCTATAATAATTAGCTTTGTGTTCTTAAGGCACCCAAAACTCCAAGTATTCTCACTCGGTCAAACAAGAACTGCCAAAAATACCATACATTTTATTTCCGTGCCTGTAGTTTATACAAATCTTACATGTGCAGAACACACAACAAACAACAGGAAAAAAAGGTTGCTGATCATGCTTAAACCTGAACAATCTGAAAATAGTTTTTTTTACTTGGACCACCAAATTTCACCCTTGAATCCAGACCTTAAGCTTCCTATTGGCGACTCAAACGACTGATCGCAGAACATCAACTATAGCACCACAAAGGAATTTCAATTTGTAAATGTCTACTCTCTAGGCTTCAGCTTGGTAAGAAGCCAGGCAGAGAAGACATTAGGGCCCTGGGTTCCATGAAGGATGGTGATGGGAGGACTGGGTGGCTGTAGAGGGGACAGTCAAAAGATCAAGATGGAAGAAACCCTAGAAAGATACTTGTCTGAGCTTCAGCCAGAGGTGAGCACATTGCCATGAATCAGTTCACTCCTGTACACTGCTCTACCCTGTAAAAAAAAAAACAAACAGAAAAAAACACAGATGACCCTGCGAGGTTCTAGAAAAATAACCAAGTAGAAGACGGCCAAATTTGAGTTTCAGGTAAATAAACTGTATCTAGCTTCCTGTCAGTCATTTCCCAAGCAGGGGGGGAAAATGCCTTTTGTCTTTGGGTCCCCGAAAGCAGGAGAGAAACCTGCTTGCCCTTGCACTGCCTAGCTGATGTCCAGACAGCCTTCCCACCCCCAAAAACTGGCTCTCCTGCTTCCCTGGCCCTCTCCTATTCCTCTGTGTGCCATTTTGAACCCAGGTCCGACTGAGCTTGGCTCAGATGCCGATCTCCTGCACTTGGACCACAGACCGCCACTGCTGATGAAGAGGAGTCCACACACTACAATCCCCGGCTGGCTTTATCTGCAGCACCAGATACACTTAGCACAGCCCATGTTTGCCCTAAAATCATCAGTTCCCAAACACCCCTCTCCCAATATGACCACCCCCTGTCCCTGTCTACAACTAAATCAAGAATCACTTAGTGGAGTTTCATGCTTAGCAAATTAACCCGTGGCTGCCAATTCCTTCCATACTGCATGCATATACAAATATATGCGATGCTTCATGGAAAAGATTAAAGGGAACAGCAAGCACTGTGCATTTTACTGATGCAATTTTAGCCGTGTGAGTGTTTTCCATCTGGAATGGGAAGCTGGCCGCAATTTCAATATGGTTACCACCAAATATTAATTAAATAAATAAATCACTCAGGAACACACAATGAGGGAATGATACAAGGAGAGAAGTGTCACTCAGAAACTCCTTTGTTTATTTTGTCCACGAGGAATCAGCTAGTGGTAAAACCGAACATGCCTCAAGGTAGACAATTCGTTAGCCACGACCCACGAAGATTTGCATTTTGAGTAGTTTGGTTCGGAATACAGCCGGCACTGCCGAGATGCTCCTTGGCTGTCATATAGACGTGCATTTCCCCAATTCACAGTGATAGCTTGATTGGCAGTGCAGAAAGAAGTCATAATTTTAAAGTATGACATCATCCAAACTAACTTTCATTGTAAAATCAAAATTTCACATGCTCTTTGGCCTTCCTACAGATCTGGTTTTCAACAGCTACTCTGGTTCATTAGAGTCTTTTCTTGTTACTACCCCCGCCCTGCGCAAAGAAATTCAAAAGCAACCAAACCAAACCAAACACCTGAATACCTGAATTCAGTACAAAACACAAGAACAAGGAGCATCAACAGATCCGAAATTGCATAAGGAGCTGCCCTCCTCCTCGTCATTTCTACTTTAAGTAGCAAGAGGGGAAAAAAGCGCAAGGACGAGCTAGAAGTTCCCAAATGCAGCTCGCATGAAACAGAAGCCGCAGGCAGCTGGAGGATCAAGCAAGGGAGAGGGGGAGTCGATCCGCCAAGGAGAGAGGGGAAGAGGGACTGAAAGGACAAGAGACCAAGGAGAAGTGGAGAGAGGAAGAAAAAGAGCAAGGAGAAGGGAGCCCCCCAAAAGGGAAAGGGGCAATGAATGAAGCGAAAGAAACCTCATATTCACATGGTACCACTAAAACATGTACATTTTAAAATCGGAGGAGGGGGGAAGGCAAAAAGAAAAAAAGCAAACCCACAAAGTATGAGTTGAGTACCAAAAGCCATCTCTCGGGGTGACCAGGGCGGCCCGTCTCCCTATCCACCTCTCGGTCTCTTGCTCTCTGTGCCGCGCAGGACGCCCGGCTCCCACGGCCGGCCAGGACTGCACAAACCTGGCCTTACCACAAATCCGGCATCCACCCGAGCGCCGCGCCTGGCGCTCCGCTTCCACACAGAGGGACCCGGCCTGCAGGGGCCGACGACCGGGAAGGGTGGGCCGAGGTGGCTTCACCGGAGCCGGCACGGGAAACCTACGCCCTCCCGCCTAGGGCGCGCGTGGGGGGCTTCGCGGAGAGACGCGGTCCCCGCCGCCCCCTGTGCGCTACCTCGGGCCGGCAGCGACGCGGCTGGAGGGGTCGCCGGCGATGGCGCGTACCGCAATGTTTTGCCGCATCTCGGTGCCCGAAGCCAGCACGCAGCCCCCTCCCGGGTCCCGAGCCCGAGCGGCAGTCTCGTGAGCCGGGCAGCGGAGGCGGGGGGACCGCTCGGGATGTCGCGGGGGCCTTCAGCCCCGCTGCTCACACATTTCTCCGCGCGCTCCAGCCCCACAAGGGGCAGCTGCTGGAGTTTCCGTCGGTCTCTAATAGACCCGGGCGTGCGGTGGTTGAGGTGGAAGAGGTGGTCGGCTCAGGCCACGAGGGTGATGGCCACTGGGGCGTCACTAGCCCGCTTGTCACAGGCAGAGTGACCCCGCGGCTCCGTGGCCGAGAGCGGCGGCCCAGGCTCCCCCTTGCGCGCCCACCCCTACCCTTCCCCCAACGCCGGCCAGCCACATAATGCTGCTGTCACTAAGCCAGAAATCAGCTCAACATTCGGGCATCTTGCAAAGTCGCGCTGCCAGCGCTTGCCCGGCTTTGCAGGGCTTTATGAGTTACCCACCGGCCTCTCTCGTATTCCCTGTCTTGCCGGGTGCCAGCAGTCTCCGACCAGCTCGCGGGCCACTGCCTGGAGCCCCAGATCTACGTTCGCCTAGAGTGCCTGCGAGGGGGACGCAGAAAACAAAGCCCAGCCCAGCGCAGCGGCCCCGACAGCCCTCATCACCCTAGACAGGACACTTTCCCTGTCGCCCCGGCCGCCAGGGGGGCAGCGATGCTAAGGACACCAGATTCTTTTGGTCCTCAGGGACTTGCGACCGCGCCGTGGGCAGGCAAGCACGGCGCGCGGGAGGCGGGAGGTAGCCACTACAGTCGCTTTGGCCGCTCAGCTCGCCCCAAACCAACACGACCCAAACTAAAAATAATAAGCTACCTGCCCCCCTCCACGCGCAGGCGCCCGCACAACACACTCACACACACACGCGCGCTGCCGGGCTGAGCTGGTGGAAGAGGCCGCGCGTGTCGGTGCAGCTCCCGCAGCCCCCGCTGGAAATGCACCCACCTACGGACCCCGGCGGCTCTCGCAGGGCCCTCCGCGCCGCGATCCGCGCTGCAGTTTCCACAACGGTCTATATGTGATTCGACCTCGAGCTTCTCCGCGCCCGCTTGCCCGTCAAACCCAAAGAGCAGCCCTCGCAGGCGAGCAGGCGGGCAGCGGCGCGCGCGCGCGCGCCCCCGGCCAGACACCGCGCGCGCGCACCCAGCCCCTCGCACACGGGCTGCACCTTTACATACAAGCGCTGATTCCCCGCCCCCGCCTCCACCCCCCCCCGGGCACACACGCAAACCTACCTCCCGACACTCATGCACCTCGACCCCAGCACATTCCCGAGGCCTCCCCCAGTCCCCCATCCAGACACCCCCACTTGATTCCTCTCCTACCCACACATCGGGAAAAACAGCGCACTTTGCCCCCGGCATCCCCCCTCCTTTTGCCTAAAACACCCCCTAGGGAGGAGCGACCCCTTTCCTCCCGCGTAGAGACCCCAGCCCCCTAACTCGGGCGCGCCAGCCTCCATCCCCCCGCCACATACACGCACAGTCGAGTCCTTTCTCCTCCCCCAGTCCCCTAAGAACCAAGGCGCGCACACACACACACACACACACACACACACACACACACACACACACACACACACACACACACCCGGGGCGTTCCTTTGAGAGAGCAACCAAGAACCCCGGCAAAGCCAAAGAAACAGCGGAGAGCCTGGGGGAAGGGGGGTCGAGGGAGGTAGATAGGGGCGTCGAGTCTACGCGGAATTGAATAATTCCAGGATCGAGGGGGGTGAGTCAACAACAATGACATTCAAGGCAACAATCGCACTTGGGCTTTGTATCACGGGTACGGTACCTTTGGCTAATTGTCACCCCCGCAGAACAGAGGGCTCCGGGAATACTTCTTCGGTAAAGGGCGATCCTGGACGGAGCCTTCTTGCGACCAGTTTCCTGGGAGCCAGTAGTGTCCGCACTACTCCTACCTGTCTGCGCGTAAGGGGCTGGGGGCTCTAAGGCAAAAGTGTGAAGCTTTAGCCCAAAGTGAGACTATTTAGTGGGTTTAGGAGACGGGTTAATTCTCTGCACCTCAGGACTCTGCGAGCCTTCGGTGTGGAACGGGTTAAGCGTGGTTGATTAAGGGGCCGGGGGTGGGGAGAGGGGACAGGGATATAGGAAAGAAAGGTGTGGGACTGAGAGAGATGCCGCACTTGCGACCAAAAGAAGAAAAAAGAAAAAAAATCTGCTTTAGCTACTGAGCATGCCCAGTTCCCAGCTCAAGCCCTATAACGGAGGCATTGTGAGCGTTCCACTTCTCCTGGCTTTGGTGGTGACCGGGAGGGGACTTTGGTTCGGGAGGGTGGCGGTGAATGAGAGACTTTAGAGAAGGGGGACAAGGTCTGGAGTTTGGGGGCTGCGCGGAAGGCTGTGGGAGGAGCAAAAGGAAAGAGACCTACGGGATGCCTGGGGGAGACAGAAAAAGAGATGAAACGGACTAAGAAAAGTCACTTCAGTAGCCCCGTCATTGTCATGTCTCTACCAAAGAGGCTTTAGCTGTTGAATCTCAAACATCCAGAGGTTGCAAATCCAGCGTGTGGGTTGTCCAGGCCCCATTTGTTAATGCTTCCACAGGAGGGTAGGGATATCCTGAGGAATGGCGAACATTTAAACCAGTTTCGTTCAGATAGTTCATTCAGTTAATAAGCCTAGTAAGCAAGCAGATGTACCTGTGGGGCGGGGGTGGGGTGGGGGGGGGTTGGCCCTCATTTCAAACACCTGGCTTTCCTAACCACAAAGGCTAAGATGGTCGTTTCCTCCCCTTCCCCCAACCTTGCTGTTTTCGTAGGTGCTCAGCTAAGAAAACTCTCTCTTTACTTTGTGTCTGTGGGAATAAACAGACACAAAGTAAAGAGAGCTAAGTTATAAATGGCAAGTATTTCCCCAGGACATTTCAGCTAATACTGCAGGGTCCGTTTCTTCAGGACCTATGTTCTGCCTAATCCACTTATTCAGATTGCAGTAGCTCCAGCCACAATACGGCGTACCCCGTACCCAGAAATGCTTTTGCTTAAAAATGAAAAACTCTTTAAAACTAGCAATAGCTTTGAAACCAGCATTTGGCTGTCTTCCTGAACTCCTACAGTTAAACATTTACCATAATTGGTTGATGTTTAAAGGCCTCAAATCTAGACCAAAAATTCCAACGAGCAAAGGATTTATTACAACATTTGTGGATACTGTCCTACCTTCTATAGTATCAGTAAGATCTATTCATATATGTTTCAGTTTTTTCATTTTTGTCATTTCATGGGGGCTGCCTTCCGGATATATTCATGCAAATGTTTGCTTGGCATGGCATGTATACAGAGATGTACGTACAATATTTAAGTGAATATTTAAATAGATATGGATATATACGCATATTTCTTTATGACCTTGGTAAATATTGCATCTTTCATAAAGAACCCTTCCCCCCCCCCATTGGCCTTAAAATTTTCATCATCTTCTCCTTTAAAAACAACCTAGAAGCAGAAATCGAGTGGGCAGCAATGGTAAAATTTCCTGTGTTCAATAGTAAAATCTATCATGAAATAGCATGGCTTAAGGAAACACTAAAGGATCCATCCATAACAACGTACGTACTTGTACAGCTCCTCTTAGTAAGGTGAAATTTGTTTCCTCCATAGGTAGCAGCTGCAGTATGTTGAAAAATCCCTCTACTGCTGTACATTTGAACAAAACAGATCCTGCTAATTAAGAACTCACATTTGCATTATTTCGTATAATGCAATTTGAAAGTGGTAATGGATACCAAAACAGGTTGGCATTTATTCTAACTGCAAAGGATTCGGGAAGCTATAATATATTTTATCAGGATAGGGGAATTGTTTGTCCTTTACTATAAATGTTAACAAGATTCAATAGAATGAGCAAAAAAATTTTACCTGAAAATGTAATGCACATTCCAAGTACCGTGATAGCTGAAAAGGCCAGATTTGGACAGTAAATATCAGATTACTTAAATGCCTATGTTTATTTAACTTTAGAAAGTGTTCTGAGAGTCGACTATATTTGACTGCAATAACTGTGGAATGTTCTTTTTCATATAGGTATGGAGACAGAAATCTGAAAACAAGTACAACTAGAACATCAATAAATTACAATCAATAATAGCACTAGGAACTTAGTGATTAATATCCAGCTTATTAAAATGAATGCTTTAATAAAAAATAGTTTGCTGTTTAAAAATGATAAAGGGGATCCTCATAAGAATAACATAGAAGTAACAGCTTCAATGCCTTCTGCTTTTTTTGCTTTCAAAATAGTTTAAAAACCCGGTCCGTTAGCCCTGCAGTCTCATTTCTGTGTCCTAAAACTACACTTGATATCCGTAGAGAACAATAGTAAACTAAGGGAAATTTCTAGCTTAAAAAGGAAGCAAATATATAAGTAAAGTTTTAAGAAAACTCCAGCACTGCTTATGGCAATCTGAAAGAAAAACAAAGTTGATGTTCTTCCCAAAATATATGAATACGAATATTGTGAGACAGATTTGTAATCGCCTCATAGTTTTCCTACAAATGTTCCACCGTACTTAATCTTGGCTTTGCAAAGAATGTAACTGGAACCATAGGACTATGCTGATCTACCGTGTCTCCCTCCTTCAGGGCAAGTAAACAACTGCACCAGAAACTTCACCAAGCTCCTGGATATCCTTCATTCCAAAGGCAGTTTTAGTCAATCAAACGCTTCCAATCAAAAGTGATTATAACACCAATAAAACTTGTCCCTAGTCATTAGTCTTTCACTTTCATTGTTTTCCTCATTTATTCTGCCTTGTCCTGCTGCTATTTAAAATCAAATGAGCTAAAAAAAAAAAAAATCAAATGAGCTTTCATTTTGGTGTCCTGGTATCAACGGATCATTCGGTGTATCCTAATTTCGAAAATGTATTTATACTCTGGGAGTTAAAAAAAAAATTGTGAACTTAGCATTTCTCTAAGTGCAATACAAGAAAGTTCTTAGGATGTTAATAAATCTTCTGGAAAGAGACATTTCTGTGATCAACTAAGTTTAGAAGACGCTTGATTCAATAAAGCTAAACAATTCTTTTAAATTTGGAATTTCTCAGCAAATTCAATTATATTAAAAATGAATTCTGACTTACAAGGGGAAAGGGATAGAGCATGTAGCATTTCTCAAACTTATTTGACAATGGAATCCTTTTTTTTTTTTTGGATCACATACACTTTGAGAAACCTTGTACTAATTGCTCAATTTTGCAAACTTTATGGAATTTAGGAGCTGAAAGGTAGCTTTCAGATCATAAACTAATCCATACCAGAGTAGCTACTATTGAGTCCCTCTTCTTCTAAGCCACGTTGCCTCCAAACATTATTTCATTTAGTTCTCTGAATCATACTACAAGGGAGAGATTCTTCTTCTTTAAAAAATGAGGTTCAGGGAAGTTAATTAATTTGCCCTAGGTCACACAGTAGCAAATGACAGTCAAGATTTGACCCAGGTCTTTGAGGTCTTCCTGATACTTCACACTTCCTTGTCCACAGAGGGATCAAAGCACTTTTAATTTTGAAAGCATAATTGATTTTTTCCCCAAAGGGAAACCCTTGGGACATAAATGTTTGCAAGTATCAAAGTATTAATACTCAACACTAGAATAAACCAATAAAGGACATGAAAAACACTTGACATCAATTGTGCACAACAGGGTCTCAAATCAGCTGATTTTACCCTTTGCCAATCACGGGCTTGTTTCATCCATCCTGCTCTTTCAGATTTCATACCTGAGTTGATTCTGAACCTGTGATAGTGTCTCAATGGTTCCTTATTCCAGACAGTTGCCTTTGCTACTGTCCAATGGAGCCATGCAGAGCAGTAATGTTCATCCCTAGGCTTATTCCATCATTAAAGACAAAAGAACTGTTATCTGATAGGGCACACAGTGAATTGGAAGAGGTGAGATTAGTTGATTAACTGATTAGATTAGATTAACCTGACCTTCCATTTTGCCCAGGCTACCTCTTTAAATTACAGCTGGTAACCTGTGTTTTGTTTTGTTTTTTAAAAACCTAAGGTGTCAGCTGTTAATGTATTAAAGTCTGAGTACTCTAGGCATTGGATGATCTTTCACATCATATCCCATTCACAGATTTTTTTCTGGAGGATTAACAAAAAAAGAGTACCTGTTCTGAAGGATCTTTGTAATGTGGGCTTCTAATGAGTACTGTACCTGTTCGTTTGGCTCCCTAGTACCACCTATATCTTCTAGAATATCATTTTTCTAAGTCACAGATGCTGATATAATAGCAGCTGTTCTGTTTACCCATTTTCTTTCTGAGTATTCTCTAATTTAAAGAAATCTCATCTTTCTCACTCACTGTCAAAGATTAGGGCCCAAAAACAAGCTCCACTGCCCTCAGACAACTGAAGATAATAAAGACGGTGAAATAAAAAGTAGGAAGTTAATAGCCAAACAATCTACTGTGAGAATTACTCCAATGGGCTGTACAAGTTCCATAACACCAACCAAAGCTTTGTCAGAAAGACAGAGAGGTGATGAGAATCCTTCCATTTTTACCATGCTCAATTCTATCTGGGGAACCAGAGTACCGTCCCCAGCCGGCAAACCTTTTTCTTCATTTTGCAAAAATATTGACAATCTTTTTTTTTCCCCAGTACTTTTATAAGAGTATTCATTTTCCTTAGAAATGTAAACTTAAAACCTTCCTTCAAAATTGATCTTGTTTCCAGACCCTCCTCTTTTATTTTAGAGATTCCTTCTGGATAATTCCAAACATGGGGCCAAATCAGGGGCATAAAACAAGGGGAAAAAACATAATATGAAGAGATGAGTGATGGTGTGACTGTATCCCAATTACTATATCAAAAATAAAATGTAGCCCTTTCTGAGGCTCAAAGGGTGAGTCAGAGGAAAGCAGAACATCTGCGTAAGCCAGTGTCATGTATCTGTGATTGGTTACCTTCTTTTTCAGTTCAAAATTGGAGCTTCCATTTCCCTGACCTGACTCAAGTTGAATAATGTCTACCCACGAAGGCCTACATGAGGAAACTGTCCTCAGTCACATGCCAAGGGATCACGGTATAGGAAAACTTGTCATCACAGAGAATTCCTGCTTGATCTGTTATGGGCATAGGGTTGTTGTTAAGCATAGAGTTTCAGGGGTTAAAGGGACCTTAAAATTCTTACGGTTTAACCACGCTCAGTCAAAGCGGAAATCTTTGTCAGATGAACACTCATTGCTTGAATACACCCAGTGATGAGGAACTCTCTGAGGGTCGAAGCTTCAGTGAATCACCTAGAAAATTACTTACAGAATTTTTGAGATCCTTACTGTTTTGTAAATGTAAAAGAAACATAAAATGAAACCTATCAGGATTTTAAAGAATGTGAAATTCGGAACCACATGGGATTGGGTGGAATTCTTGCTTCACTATTTAATAGTTCTATGATTTAGGGAAGTTAACTTTTCTGAGAATTCATTGTCTCCTCTGTAAAATGGGTATGACAGACTCAATCTCCCTGGGTTTTATGAGGATTAACTAAGATAATGTTACAAAACACCTAGAATGGTAACTTTCTGACACAGAGAATTATCATTTCCTTCTATTCATAAGTAGAATAAACTTCTACATATACAGAAACCAAAGAATGCAAACTGTATATTCGTTTCCTACCTGAGTCTATCTAAGGATGATGAGTAGAAGACAGTGATGCGATTATTTGTTTGTTTTGCTTATTTTCAACTATTTCAAAAGCTAGAAACCATTATTTAAAAATAAATCCATGGGTGCTTACACTTCCTGGCATCCTTTAGTTACTCTTCTAATTTCATCTATTATTAGTTTTTATCTATTTATTTATTTTTAATTAATTTTTGGCTGCGTTGGGTCTTCATTGCTGTGCGCAGGCTTTCTTCAGTTGCGGCGAGCGGGGGCTATGCTTCGTTGTGGTGCGCGGGCTTCTCATTGTGGTGGCTTCTCTTGTTGCGGAGCACGGGCTCTAGGCAAGCAGGCTTCAGTAGTTGTGGCTCGTGGGCTCTAGAGCGCAGGCTCAGTATTTGTGGCTCACGAGCTTAGTGGCTCCGTGGCATGTGGATCTTCCCAGACCAGGGCTCGGACCCGTGTCCCCTGAATTGGCAGTAGGATTCTTAACCACTGCGCCACCAGGGAAGCCCCCTATTATTAGTTTCTAAATGTTAATTTCAACAACAACCTCTGTAGAGCTGTGTTATAAACACCATCATTATTTTGAAAAGAGTCTTGCTTGCCTAGTCTATAATCTCATCTTCTGGACTCTAGACCCACAAGAAGTGGGAAGTATCATTATTTCAACAGAGTTCCTCATTATGGCCCTGGAGAGAATATTAAAAATATTTTTTTTCCTGAAGCCTGTCACTGAATATCTGTTTGGGAAAACAAAGAGAAAGGGAGAAAGAAAAGGGGGAAAAGGAACCAAAGTTTATTATATAGTTGCTATTTGTACGATGTTATTTGTAGCATTCTTTGTAACATATGTGCCAAAAAAAAAAGTTCAAGTGACTTAGGGGCACTAATTTTATCATTTTATCTATAGAAAACATGTATTTTTAGAAACATAATGACTTGAAGAGCTAACGTTCTTCTATCCATATGATTATTTTGTCATAAGAGTGGCATATGTTGTTTTTAGAGAAAAGAAAGTCAGATCTGACAAGGTATGATGCATTTATATCTAAGATCATCCTAGTGTGATAAATTATGTAATTAATTCAAACTCAGTCATCCAATAACTATTCCGACAGTTACAGTGTCCATATGCATGTATCTGAGCTACTATTAATTGACTTTTCTCAGAATATTCATTGCTAGAAATGAACTCTAACTTATCTGGATTTTATTTGTAGCTCCCTATAGTAAAAATATTCTAATGTAAAAAACATTCAAGGTATGACCTCTAACTAATGTATTTTTCAGAGAGTAGAAGTTGTTGGGCATTTTACTTCTACTTATAGTTGAAGCTATTCTATAAACTTTCATTTTTATTATCTTTATGGATGAGAGAATACCCAGGAAATCAAAACTATAGGATCCCAGCCCTCAGAGCAATGCAAAAAAATTACAAATGGACCATATAATGATGACTCCTCTCATTTCTCTGCCTGTGTTTCAGGAGATGTGAGTTTCCTGAGCCTTGAAAGGAGAAGGGTCTCATTGATAGTCACTCTGATTTTGTCCTTGAGAATCTGTCCTACGTGACAAATGGCAGGGCATCCCTGTGTGTGGCCCTGATCATCCATCCCTACCCCTTTGTGTACACTTAAAGAGGGCTTCTGGTCAAAGTAGAGAAAATGCCATTTTCCAGTTTAAATTTTGGTGAATGGTCAGACTTGTGTTGATCAGTTGGCCAGTTATGTCTTGCAAACCCAAAGACTTATAAGTTGAATGTCTCTAAGTCAACACTGACATTTAAACTTGAAGTTAAATATACTGGCAAGAGCTTCTATTTTGTTAATAAGTGTTTGTAAAAAGTTGTAGGATTTTATAAAAGGGAAATTTCTAAAGGGGGGGTGTCTTGCTATAAAAGAAGTTGAATTTGGTAAACATTGGAAACTATAAGAACTGGTGATTAAGTGGATGTTAATTCAGAAGGTATATATTTTGGCATCTGTTTTTTCAGCTCATTATTAAATATTATTATGTAAAGTATCTCTAATTCATTAGAGAGTCTGCTTTTATCATTTATTAAGACTAGTGGCAAGAATAGATTGGCCTAGAGGGGAAGAATGGATAAAGGAGAAACAAATGACATTTTAGCATAGGAAGCATATAATATATAAGTTACACATAACTCTCAAGTAGGTTTTTTCATCATTCAAACCATTACCCACTTCAAGTGATTACTTTTTTTAACCAAACATTTTCCCTCTTCCCCACTCACTGGAAATTCTGTATTAATCACATTTACACTCAGAGCTTTTCTGGAAAAAGACAAGTTTAATCCTCAGCCTTCCTAGAGAGCCACACTGCTTCTTTTTTTTTTTTTTTTTTTTTCCGGTACGCGGGCCTCTCGCTGTTGCAGCCTCTCCCGTTGCGGAGCACAGGCTCCGGACGCGCAGGCTCAGCGGCCATGGCTCACGGGCCCAGCCGCTCCGTGGCATGTGGGATCTTCCCGGACCGGGGCACAAACCCGTGTCCCCTGCATCGGCAGGCGGACTCTCAACCACTGCGCCACCAGGGAAGCCCAACATTGCTTCTTATACCACATGGACATAAGCTCTCCCAAATTAAAACAAACCTGTACCACTCCCTCTTCCCATCCCCATCCCAACTGTTGATTTGGTAGCTTCATGTTGAATGAGTCAAAATGTATATTGAAAACAAATTAGCATGTTTTTCTCTAGCTGTCCTAGCAATAGAAACTGCCTTTCCTTTCAGAGTCCAAGAACTATGAATTCAAGAAAATATGAAGTTTAGTCAAGATAGCCTGACTGCAAATAATCTGCTCGACCATCAGGTTCAGTTCATTTTAAGCCTTTATTGAATACGTATTACACATGAGGCTTTTGAACAGCAAGGTGAAAGTCACTGCCTCTGTCCTCCAACTTCTCTTAGTTCAGTAATAAAGCAGATGAGACTATGTTATAATAAACAATATTCTAAAATGTATTGAATGGAAATGCCCTTGAACCACTGAAGGCACATTTTTAAACTTTACCAAATTTCTTGTTTTTATTAAACATTGTGAAATACTATAGTTGAAGGCAGTAATGATAGGCTTCCATGGCACATATTCAAGGAAATTCAGAAAATCAGAACATTGCCTTCCATCAAATGGCAAGGTCAACAACTTGTATGTCCTTCTGGAGATGACACAGTCCAAAACTTTGGTATTCCTCCAGAATACAGAGTCAAAATTTACCATGTGCCAGGCATCTTTGGAAAGGACATTAACCGGAAATGTTCTATAAAATAAGAAATTAAATCATTTGGAAGGGCCAGAAATGGAAATAACCAATATAACCAAAAGAAACAAAATAAAAGAGGACACCAAAACAGTAAGATCTTTTCAAATTCGATGTCCAAAACATGAAAGATTCAAGAATGGTGACATAAAAAGGAAGACAAGCTCATGTTGGTTTCAGGTGTGTGAACATTATATAGGCATGGTAGGGACTTGACTTCTCAAGTGGAACTGAGTGAAATATAATGATAACTGTCTTTTCTACTTAGTATATATATGAGTAGTGATCAAGAAGCAACAACCCAAAACCCCCAACTTCTTCTCAGGATGTAAGTTACTGGCAATAGTAGCCTAAATCTATGCAGATTTGGTTTTACATTATTACTTTTTCTTTTTTACTGATATAAAAAAACGTGCTACAATATTTAAATAGGTCATTTGAAAAATATTTCAAGAAAGAGGAATCTTACTGAAATTACCAAGACTGCTTACAATCCCAAGCAGTTTAGCCTTGGGATTCCTACCTCGGCCTGACAGTGCTGCCTTCTAATTGTTGTTTATGGATGCCAAGAGACTTTACACATTTCTTTTTGGTTTGTTTGGACTCTTTTTTCTAACATGGTATTTAATTTGTGCTTTTGCTCAGTCCATCACCCATATACAATTCTTGAGGGAATGCTGCATTTGAAGTTGAACTGAGATTCCATGAGAACTTGGGTAGTCAGGATTTTACCTGAGTTCCATTGCTTTACTGCATAAACAAAACTCACCCCATCCCCACTGGCTCCCTCTTCCCAAAAGGAAGAAAGAAAAAGAAAAGCCAGAAGAGCAGCCATCCCCAAACATTTTGTGTTCAGCATCTTACACTGAAATCTGCCTTGGCTATTCCATTTACATGAGGTTTAATTTTTTTTCTTTACAAAATTATTTGGGAAGAAAAAAACACATTTTCCCTGCTTTGCTTCTGTATTATTATTTGACTGATTTTCAGTTTATTAGTCATTCATCTGGATTGGAGCCTGTGTATTTTCCCAAAGGTTTAAAATGGAAAATGATTTCTTTCAACCATATTGAATCTTAGCTCAAAATTCTTTTTCCATATCTAAGAAGATTCACAGATATTTTCAAATTAATGCTTACAACACTCTCGTAGATTATAAGAAAGACATCGTAATAGCATCATTTATAATATAAGAAACAGATTAGAGCTAACTTGATTAAGGTTCTATTAGTTGATAAGTTAGGAACAAGGAAAGAACAGAAATAAACAAGGTTTAAAATCCTGGATCTCCTGGTTCTCAGTTCGAGGTGCTAAAATGTTCTTCTATGACTCTCTAAGGCAGGTAACTGCAATATAGTCATCATGTATGAACAGGAGAAACGGTTTTGGAAACACTGAAAGAAACTGGAGACTGGAACCTACTGCTACTGCCAGGGTAAAGGGCAGCTGTTGGGGGCACTGCCTACAGGATTAGTGAGTAATAAGGAAGGACCACGTCCCTTGTCTCTCCTCCAAACTTACAGACTCTGTCTAGCTCCCCATTGGCAAAACTTCACAGGCATCCAGCTAGCAAAGGAGAAATGTGCTTTGCAGCCAGCATCACAGAGAGTGTATAGAAGCTATAGAAACATGTATTTGAACCTGAGAGACCACTCTTCAGTTACTTAGCATCCATATCCATCCTTCTACACATATTTAGCTTTTTATACAACAAAACTCTACACTTTCTCTCCTTCCTCCAAATGAAGATACATCTCCCTTCCCCCACTGCAAAGCCCTGACATGATGTCCATCTCTAGCTGATATGAAATACTCTTTTAATTTCACCTAAATATTACATAATCTAAAGACTAACTTGTAAAGTTAACTGCCAGCAACAATCCTTATAGAAAATAAGGAGAAAAGAGGAGAGAGGAAAAAGAGAAAGTGTGGGTGTGCAATTATCTTATATATGTGTGTATATATATATATATATATATATACACACACAACACACATATGATATGTAATTGCATGGTAATTAGCACTCCGATTCAGCCCCCAAACACACAGATGTTGATTATATTAGAAAATATTGAAAAATATTTTGTAAAAATTTTTAATAAGAAAAGGTTTATTTCTATTACATCACAGCAAGTGAGGGATTTAAACTGCTGTGCTGGTTGGATCACGGAAGGGTAAATGTATGTACCTCTGAGTAGAGACTCTAACAATATCTACCAGAGAAAAATATTGAATACACACATGTACACACAGATATACACATATATGAAATAAATATATAGTATGTATTGTATGATAACTACTATATATATAATTACATATACATATATGTACACACACACACACAACAAGCAAAGGAGGAACTTGGCATAGCTGCTCCAGTTTTTTTTCTTTCATGAGGCTGTAAATAATATAACTACCTTCTTTCACTGCCCCTTCCATATTTGCTTTCCCTTAAGTCAGAACTCAGCTAGGCTTTGTTCTTTCCCTGATAGAGTGACCCAAACCCCAAACTTTCATCCTTGAAGGCTTTGAATTCTTAGTCCTGCCCCTCACCCCCCGTTTGCATTAGTTTTCCATTAAGCTTTTCTGTTGGTCATGAATGTATTAAGAGGCAGCATGGAAGGACTAAGAAGGCAGTTCCAAACCTAATCCTTTCTACTTCAGCAACCCAAACTATCCTTGGTTATCAGGATTACTTTTTTTTTTTTTTTTTTTGCGGTACGCGGGCCTCTCACTGCTGTGGCCCCTCCCGCTGTGGAGCACAGGCTCCGGACGCGCAGGCTCAGCGGCCATGGCTCACGGGCCCAGGCGTTTCGTGGCACGTGGGATCCTCCCGGACCGGGGCACGAACCCGGGTCCCCTGCATCGGCAGGTGGACTCCCAACCACTGCGCCACCAGGGAAGCCCAGGATTACTTTTTTGAGATGGAAAAACTATGGGTGGCAGGCAGCTTTCATTGGTACATTGTTCAATAATATCATAGTTTATTAAATTACAACTGTTACTGATGCCTGCCTTCCAGATCTCTTGGCCTGGTATGGCCACAGCAGGCACCATGGGCTGTATCCTGAAGAGTGGCACAATGGAAAAGACTAGTAGGTAGTTGTACACACTGTCCTGGGCAGCCTGGTGGAAAATGTGGATAACTCAGCAGATTGATTTTGGTTAGACTTTTTAAATGAAAATTCAAAGTAATTATAGTGATTTCCAAGCTTGCATTCACCTTTCATTGGTGATAGTAACAAAACAGGCTATTGATTATAGGACAACAGGTAGATTTGACAATTCGATAATGGATCAATTTAGGGGAACTACACTGGCCTTCCACAAGTTAAATACCTTTGGTCCAGGCAAGCTCTCCAAACTTTCTTCTTTTTCCTTTATACTGGCTTCACACTTTACCTTGTGTTTCTCTCACATTTTTATTTCTGCCATATGTCATAGCCCCTGAGGGTCCTCTTCACTATCAGACTGGCTGCAGAATAGGATTTAGCAGTTTCTCTCTTTTTTGTCCCCTTAAATATCCTTCTTAATTAAAGTGTTTTCCTGTTAATCACTATGTGTGAAAAGATTGAGGCAAACAGAAATACCATTGCTTTACTCATTTAAGAAATCATTTTTGAACACTTATTTTGTGCTGGGAACTATGCAAAGCACTAAGATTTGTTTTGTTTGTTTGTTTGTTTTTGCGGTACACGGGCCTCTCACTGCTGCGGCCTCTCCCGCCGCGGAGCACAGGCTCCGGACGCGCAGGCTCAGCGGCCATGTCTCACAGGCCCAGCCGCTCCACGGCATGTGGGATCCTCCCGGGCCAGGGCACGAACCCGTGTCCCCTGCATCGGCAGGCGGACTCTCAACCACTGCGCCACCAGGGAAGCCCCAAGATTTGTTTTAAGGTATTTTTTTAAAATTTTATTGAAGTATAGTTGATTTACAATGTTGTGTTAATTTCTGCTGTATGGCAAAGTGACTCAGTTATACATATAACACTAAGATTTTAGAAGTGAAACTAAACAGTTCCCGCCCTCCTGGAGATTACAGTTTTAGGAAATCGTCTGATGGTGGTTATATGGATCTCAGGCAACTTTCAGTAATTGCAGTCATTGTCCTTTGTCTATGTTTTCTTAATTTCTTGCTAGATTAGGATAGTATCTCTGTTTTCTTTTAAAAAAAATTGTCCCCACCAATCTGACATTAAGAGAAAATTTGAAATCAGAACTGTTTGCAAAAAAACCTGCAGCCCATGGCATTGGATGCTAGGCATAACTGCTTAGACTCTGGTCCAAAATAAATTCAGGCTCGCACCATCATGATACTTGGCGATCATTTTCATAATCTCTGAGTATGTCCCTCTCTGCCACCTAAAGTTTACCTTTATGATTTCCTTGTTTAAGGCAAGTGGCTTCTTGCCTGCCTTCATTTCTTGTATTTCTCTTGGGAAGTCTCCAAATCCAAGAGTCTTACACTGTCTTCCCTGTTTCTGCCCTCTGCCTTGAGTGAATGGTTTTCCTGAAAACCATTAACTGACCATATTTTAAGATTGGTTTTGTATTCAAGGAAATTGTGATTTTTTTTCACCTATTGTTCTAGTTAATGAACCTTCATCCATGAGCCTGATCTCTCATTGGCCCTCATTCATCAATAATCATTGAACTTGCTTTGTGTCAGGTACCATTTTAGGTGTTTTTTATGTATAATTCCATGTAATCCTTATAACAAGCCTAGGAAGAAGACAATATTATCTCCATTTTATAGTAGAGAGAATTGAGATCCACAGAGGGTGAGTTGCTCAAGGCCACATGGAATCTGTGTGATCCTAGTGGATGGTGTATTTTTTTACCAAGGTCTTGCTTCTAGCGTCTCATAAGATAACCCGTAATAAATGGGTTCCTTGTAAGATTTAATTGCATATAAGAACAGTGTGTCAATAGTGCATGTGGTGGCCACGAATGCAAATAGGCTTGATTAATGAAAATGCAGTGCTTGTAATAAAGAAGGTGATCATTTGGTTCTGTTCTCTGTCGGACGTGCCATATCTGGAGTACTGTATGCCATTCTTAGTCCATATTTTACGAAGAATATTAAAACTAGAAAGTATCCAGAAGGAAACCTTTAGGTTTGAAACCATGTCAGATGAGAAACTACTGAAGGGACTGATGGTGTTTCACCTATAAAACTGGAAGTTTAGCTGCTTTGAGTCGATTATAAGGATATCTTATAGAAAAGAGATAAAACTTCTTTACATTTAAGAGCATAGAACTATGCAAATTAAATGTATGTTAGAGGAATATTTGAACTCACATGAAGGTAGAATCTTATCATTAGAATTGTCCAGGAGAGGAATTCGCCTGTTTCTTGCAGGATTCGACTGGTCGAGAAATCACTTTTGGGGAATGTTGAAGAAGAGATCCAGTATCGAATTAGTCACATCCAATGAAATGCATTCATATATGACAAATGCCTAGCATATAGGCATGCAACAGATGTCGCTGTTCAAGTCCACTATTTTGGAAAAGCAGATTCCACACCTTACCACTTCTCATCTTTACTCATTACCTGCACCTTTCCTTACTCTTTGGCCAAACCTAACCACTTCCTATGATTTGTTTAGTTGCTGTTGTTATTGTTCATCTCTAGGTACTTGCCTCTGTTACTCCCTTTGCCTGGAAGCCTGTGCTAGTCCCATTCATGCCTATGGAAGTCCTGGGAAGATACTTCAAGTTGGATGCCAAATGCCATCCCTTCAACAAAGTCTTCGAGTTTTTCAACCAGTTTGTGCTTCCTCAAAATAGTGTAAGTACCACATTATCTTTTAAAGTCAATCATCCTTCCCCATCAAATTGTCAACTTCTCATGGAACTATTGTCTTAATCCATTTTTGTATTTACCTCCTCCTATCCCCATCCAGTAGCACATAGGTCATATATTCCCATACCAGGCAAAATCTGCGTGCTTAATATATGTCAGCTGAATTGAATGAAATGGAATTATATGTAGTTGGGTTAAAATGTTAAAGATAAGGCAATATGTGGACCTGACTCTGTGGTAACTGGTCAGAAGTCCTTAGACTCTAAGCCTCACTTGGGCTGAGTAGCGGATAGATATTTGGGGACTTTTCTTTAGAAAACCCATCTCAAGGTACATACATAAAGTCCCAGTAAAAGAACTGGAAAATAAAGAGAAACAAGCTGGAGGTGATTTAGGTTTTCACACCTAAACTGCTCACATCTATAGACAAGGGCTTGTTTCTTTTCACCTGGATTTATTTGCCAGTGACCTGCAAGGAGTTTTTTTTTTTTTCTTGTTCACTTTGCCAACTGGTGAATAATGACTGCTTCCATGCCCCATGCTAAATGAAGGTACCCCACAAAGCAGGCTAAACTACTGTTTCCTAGATAACTACTAATATTTATCAGTGAATTATGGTGGTAACAGCTTCAGAATTTTAAATGATTTATGTTGCCCCTCAAAATAAATCCCATTGTAATTCCATGCAAATTACTGTAGAAGGTTTCTGGTGGTAAATTCAGAGTACTTTAATCATCTTTTCTTTAAATAATTTTTAATCAGCTAACATTATACAATCTTGCATACAAGTAAAAATGTCATAGATAGTAGTTGAGGAATCTTTATGTATCAGCATTTTAAAAATATTTTTTTGGCTCACAGTTTTTTGTTTAATCTCAGTGCTTTTGTGTCGTCTGTTTCAAGCTTACAATATTCATCAAGGCAAGACCAGTTGGGAAGATTACCAAATGTTACAAGTAGGACACCACAGTTAAGGCCATGACTTATTACTGTATGTTCATTTGTATTTACCTTTTTATTTTGGCATTTAAAAATTACACCTTAGGACTTCCCTGGTGGCGCAGTGGTTGAGGGTCCGCCTGCCGATGCAGGGGACACGGGTTCGTGCCCCGGTCCGGGAAGATCCCACATGCCGCGGGGCGGCTGGGCCCGTGAGCCATGGCTGCTGAGCCTGCGCGTCCGGAGCCTGTGCTCCGCAACGGGAGAGGCCACAACACTGAGAGGCCCACGTACCGCAAAACAAAAAAAAAATTACACCTTAATTCAGCAAAGGGTTTTTTTGGGCAATAATCAGTTCTATCGTGAAGCCCAAAGTAATTTTTTTTGGTATTTGCAACAGATCCCATTTCATTCTTTACTCTCTATTTCTATTTTTCCCTTACCTGTGCTCTTATACATTAGATGGTTTTGGTTATCCTAGTCCAGTAAATACCCCTGAAATGCAACAGTTTCTGCAGTTTTCCCAGGCTGCTTAGAAAAGAGCCAACCGTTTATGCCTCCAGCCCCATTTGGTCATAGAGCTTCCTCCCATGTTTCACAATCTCATAGTGTACTTTCTAAAATGCTGTTGGATGGTGTTTTCTTTGTGTTCTTTTCGCTCTGTGCATGTTCTTGGTTTGATTCCATTTTTGTGTTCTTAATTCCTTTTTATTGTCTGATATAGGTTGCTAGGTTCCAAGAAACAATCTGTGCGATTCATTTTGTATAAGACCCTGAAAATTAGGCTCCCAATAATTTTCAATGATGAGTTCACTCTTTTAAAAGGCAAACAGTAACTATGCTTCTTTCGATTTAATATCTAGTGGTGGATAGAGGAGGTTTGCTTCATTGCACTATAATGAATTTGGCTGAATTAGTGATTGTCCTGTTATGACTCGTTACTGTGTGTTTTCAGGAAAGAAAGAAAGAGAAAGAGGAAAAAAAAAAGAAAGGAAAGAAAAATGTCTCCACAGACTTCTTGCACTGTTTGCTCTATGGCTGATTTACTATTAGGAAACTTGCACTTTGGTAGTATAGTTATAGCAATGCTATAATATACTTAAAATCTGCCTTACATTTTTTCTATTTTTGCAGTAAAAAAATAGATTCTGGACCAAAGATGTACATAATCAGGTAGAAGAGCATGTTATCTTTAAATCACTATGCTCAGATGTTATGTAAAACTATGTTCAAAGTGTACCCTAATATGTACACTAATGTCATGGTCACTCACACTAAGAGTGTCTGTACAGGTGCACACATACTTACAGTGAATATTATCAGACAGTTGCGCACTTAGAAAAGAATTCAACATATAACTTTGAAATACACATAGGTGGTTAAAATAAACCTAGCACCTCAATCTTGGTGTGTTGTGATAATCCACGTCAAGAAGGAAAACAAAGTTTATAAAAAGTTCCTTTTCATGTATTCTGTTTGAAATCTGCTGGCACCTTCAGTTTTGACTAACTATTTAAATACAGCTTCCTCCATCACAGCTGGTTGCCTGTGAATGAGAAATATTTAAATACACTGCTAAATTTTCTAAATGGAACTTTTAGAAATTATGCATCTGCACACGCGATTTCAGCTAAGTCGTAATACCGCATAGTAGTAATGTATCTCTTACTTTGCTAATTACTTTATGAGCTAATTAGTATTAAAACAGATTGCCGGAATACCTAATATGATTTCTTAACTGCTGCTTAGTGGTAAAGTGTAAAGCTGCTACCATTTGGTGATTCACAGAGAGATCTCAAAATGTTCTTGTCATAGCAATAGTAATCATAAATAAGTTGAAGTTAGATTCCTATACTTTTACAGCATGGTGGTGGTATGGGCCTCACAACCTTTATGAGAATGAATGACCATAATATTTAACCTCCCTAACAAGTTACCTGTGATGAATTTAATGAGCCTAAGAAATTCTCAAGCAAGATCAGAGGTCAGATAGTGTAAATTCAAGAGGCTGTGGTTTTAAAAAAAATGTTTGCTTTGTTCTTTTGTTTTATGATCTTTGTATACCTCCTATTGCACTTAGCACAGTTATTTGCACATAACAGGTAGTCAACTAGGATTTGCTGAATGAGTGAATGAGTCTATGCATCCATTATCTGTCCAGAGCTGGGGTAGGGTACGTAGACACTAAGTGCTGACCTTCTGCCTTCTCCCCTTGTGAAACATGAGCTTTTGGGTGGCTTCCATACATTTTGATATAAGCCAGAAACCAAGTCAGTTGTCTATCAAGCATGGACTCTGTCCTTAAAAAGCTATATTTAGCTAGAGTGACAAAATATAGAGAGTGTTTAAAAAAATGTAGAGTTGCTTAACAGCCCCATATATGTATCTTTGTTCTATAAATTTTATATATGCATATATTTATAATAAAATATTCACGTTGGAAATCTTTAGCGTATAGCTTCAAGAAACAAATATTCAAAACTTTCAACATCAGCTTCACTTTTGACCTTCACATATTGAATTCCTCAGTTCTCTTTCAGCTATATGAGTATCACAGTGTCTTTTTCCCTCAAAACTGTCACGTAACCCTTGGTATAGTGGAAAAGGAACTGATTTTGGAGGCTTACGACCTGCATTTTAATCTTGGCCCTTCCTGTGTGGTCTTGGACACATGACTACGCATAATTTAACCTCTTTGGGGTTCAATAGCTTCATATATAAAATAGGATAATAATACCATCTATACCACAGGTTTACAGTGATAATTAAGTGAAGTCATATATGTAGAGCACCTACCACATTATAGTTTTTTGATGCATGCTAGCTTCCTTGCACCTGCTTACCACAGAATATCTACGTGTGCATCTGGGACAGTTTCTTATTCAAGCCCATGAATCTTTATCTCAGTAGCATTTTTGTTTGTTTTCCAAATCACTTTAAAGTCTATTTACATTTTTAAATACCTGATGCAGTTCTACTGCTAAAGAATCTGTTTATATTTTTTAAATTAAATTAAAAAATAAAAAATTCTGTATATTTATTGTGTGCAACATGTTGATTTGAGATATATATATATATATATACATAAGTGAAATGATTACTAGAGTTAAGCTAACATATCACCTCCTCACAGAGTTACCATTATTGTGTGTGTGTGTGTGATGAGAGTACCTGAAATCTACTCTCAGCAAGTTTCCAGTATACAACACAGTGTCATTGAGTATAGTCATCATGCCGTACATTGAATCTCTACATTTATTCATCCTACATAACTGCAACTTTGTACTCTTTGACCAACATCTCCCTATTTCCCCCACCTCCCCACCCCTGGTAGCCACCATTCTACTCTCTGCTTCTATGTATTCAATCTATGTATAGAGAATCTCTTTATTGTTAATCAGTACACTATTTGTCAGCTAGTGATCTTATTACCCAACAGTAGGCATTATTACAATTTATTTACATTTGTAAAAACATTATCACATTTAAATCGTGGGTCTATTTTATTAAGCTACTCGAACATAACAGAATAACCAAAGACTACTCAACTAGGGTAAATTTTCAGATAATATGTACCAAGATGCCATTTTCACTACTCACAGGTCGGTCTCATTAGCCACAACAAATTGAATTTTTGAAGTCTCTAGATCACATTTGGAAGTCATTACATTGTTGCCTTTGGTAAGTGCATCCTCTTAGGTTACCTCAAATCATTCACCACTGAACACAATAGAAGAGGACAACTCAGTTGGCCTTTGGATCCTGCTGCAGGCAGATGTAGCACAGACTTGACTGAGTCCTGAGAAAGGGGCCAAGGTTTGCTCAGTTCAGCTGACCATACATTTGAATATTGCATTGTGTAGTAAAAAGACTCTCTCAGACATTATATTTGGTAGGGGCCTACTTTGTGACATTCTGAGGGAGGGAAAGTATCCAGTGCCCTAGAGCCAAAGCCAGGGTGATGAGGCGTAATTCTCATCAAGGAGGCTTTGGCAGGTTAGTAGTTGTGTAGTTAGTGAAAGATTAGTGATTGTCTAGGGGCATAGAATGCCAGCCCAAGGAGAAAGAAACAGCTGGCTAATCAGAATAAAGGGCACAAATAGAAAGTAAAATGGGATAGTGCTTCTAGGGTGTAAGCCACTGCAGGGAAATTCCATGGCTACAAATGGAGGATTAAATTGCTATAAATAGGCCCACGTTGGTGTTAATGATGAGTGCTGGAGATCTTTTAAAATGAGAGGTGAATCTGCTCTGATCAGGTAGGGGTGGAAGTGAGGAATGTGAGTAAAGGAAGTTGAATCATTGCATAAGGTAACTAGCCTCCTTTGATAGGATAAGCCAGGAGGTTAAGAAAACACTTACTGCTACACATGAAAAGTTAGATTTTTATGTCATATTGTTCTGAGTCCCTTAAAGAAATAGAACAAAAAATCTTAAATGCATATGGAATCTCAAGGGACCTCAAATTGACAAAACAATCTTGAAAAAGAAGAGTAAAGTTGAAGGCCTCACATTTCCTGACTTCAAAACATATTATAAAGCTACAATAATCAAAACAGTATGAAACTAGCATAAAGACACATAGAGCAGTGGAACAGAATAGAAAACCTAGAAGGAAGCTCTCACATATATAATCAAATGATGATAAGTGGTTAATATCCAGAATATACAAAGAACTCCTACAATTCAACAACAAATAAACAAGTAACCTGATTAAAAAATTGGGCAAAGGACCCAAATAGATGTTTCTTCAAAGAAGATATACAAATGGTCAACAAGCATATAAAAATATGCTCAACATCATAATCATAAGAGAAATGAAAATCTAAACCACAGTGAGTTATCACCTCATACCCATTAGGATATATACACTATCAAAAAAACAGAAAATAACAAGTGTTGACGAAGATGTGGAGAAAATGGAACTGGAGTGCTCTGCTGGTAGAAATGTGAAATGGTGCAGCCATTATGGAAAACAGTGTGGAGGTTCCTCAAAAACCTAAAAATAGAATTACCATATGATCCAGCGATCTCTCATCTGTATATATATCAAAAAAAATTGAAATCAAGATCTCAGATATTTGCAGACTTCCCTGGTGGCACAGTGGTTAAGAATCCGCCTGCCAATGCAGGGGACACAGGTTCAAGCCCTGGTCTGGGAAGATCCCACATGCCATGGAGCAACTAAGCCCATGTGCCACAACTACTGAGCCTGCACTCTAGAACCCGTGAGCCACAACTACTGAGTCCTCGCGCCATGACTACTGAAGCCCGCACGCCTAGAGCCCGTGCTCCGCAACAAGAGAAGCAGCCACCTCAATGAGAAGCCTGCGCACCACAACGAAGAGTAGCCCCTGCTCACCGCAACTAGAGAAAGCCCGTGTGCAGCTGTGAAGACCCAACACAGCCAAAATTAAAAAAAAAAGATCTCAGATATTTGCACACCCATGTACATTGTGGCATTGTTCACAAAGTTCAAGAGGTAGAAGTAGCCTGAATGTTCATTTGTTTGTTGAATGGACAAAGAAAATGTGGTATATACATACAATGGAATATTATTCAGCCTTAAAAAAGGAAGGACATCCTCTCACATTCTAGAACATGGATGAACCTTGAGGGCATTATGATAAGTGAAATAAAACAGTTGAAAAAAGACAACTACTGAATGATTACACTTATATGAGGTATATAGAGTAATCAAAATCATGGACACAGAAAGTAGAATTGTTGATTGTCAGGGACTGGCGGGGAAGGGGGAATGGCAGTTGTTGTTTGATGGGTTTCAGTTTTGCAAGATAAAAAGGTTTTAGGGATCTGTTACACAACAACGTGAATAGACAACACTACTGAACTTTATACTTAAAATTGTTAAGAGAGTAAAGTTTGTATTATGTGTTTTTTACTACAATTAACATTTTCTAAAAAGAGAAACTTAAAAAAATTGTTCTGAATCTCTGTGGCCACAACTATGGCCATAGCAAAAAAAATCAATTCCCCTAAAACCTTAAAAAGAAGGTTTTGCCTATATGATATATCTGTGAATCAGGTGGTTTGAGACTTTCCAAAGGTCACACAACTAGTTGATTGTGAGCTGGAAGCTAGATCTGATTGTCGATCCAAAAGAGTTTGCTCTGGACTTTCCTCTCTACCACCTTACCCTCTGGTAGCATGGCACCTGACACAGAGAGAATACTCTAGTAAAAATTCTGAAAAGAGATGAATGCCTCCCACATTGCCTAATCACGTCCCTCCTTTGTTAGTTGAAGGAAAAGAAAATGTAATCTTCAGTCTTCTAGATATGGACCAGACCAAGCAATTCTGCATGTAAATAATTTGACTCCAGTTTAATAAAATGTATATGACATAAGAACTCCAAAATATTTCAAAATACAGAACAATTCTGGAAAGTGGGCAAAAATAACTAAAACAGAGTATTGCCATGAATTTTCTCCATTTGACACAGCCCCCATTGAATGTCTAGTTTTGAGCTTGTAGGATTTCCCACTGTGGTGTGCCTTGTCCCCAAATACAAGTTTGCTACTGATTTAGAAACACATTCAAAGTGATACTTTGGAACCTTTGGTTTTCCACAAAGGATTTTTGAAATCTATTATGTTATATATTTCTTTCAGCCACCAGGTGGCATGAGCTTTGCTGCTGAAATATACAATAAAAATGTATAATAAAAATGTATCCTGAAGAGAGAAATTATATCAAGTCTTACATATCTAACAAAAAGATAATGATCATGGATTTTATCATGAATTCAATCAATGAAAACCTACATGCTAATAGATTTGATAGTTATGAATATGTCACAGAAAGACCTTAAGAGCTTTAGGGTAGAAATTTATCCTCACAAAGAGCTCCCAAATAAAGTTTATAATTGATTTAAAAGAGTTTAGCATAGGGCTTCCCTGGTGGCGCAGTGGTTGAGAGTCTGCCTGCCGATGCAAGGGACACGGGTTCGTGCCCCGGTCCAGGAGGATCCCTCATGCCGCGGAGCGGCTGGGCCCGTGAGCCATGGCCGCTGAGCCTGCGCGTCCGTAGCCTGTGCTCCGCAACGGGAGAGGCCGCAACGGGAGAGGCCGCAACGGGAGAGGCCGCAACGGTGAGAGGCCCGCGTACCGCAAAAAAAAAAAAAAAAAGAGTTGAGCATAATTATCTAAAATTATACTTTCTTAACTTAAGGCATTAATTTCATTAGTGACCTGGTCTTGTAAGATAGAGGTAAAAAAATCTATTTTCTCAGTTCTATTATAACTTGTAACCCTTTTTAACAATGCTAAATCCACACACTACTACCTAAGTATCAGACCAAATGTAAAGATATGCTTCATTTTAAGAAAACGCTCCAATATTAAGAAAAATTATTTTTCTTTTAAAAAGTCATTCTACAAAAGAGTTTGCAGCAACATTACTTAAAAGAGTGAATTTCTTTAGAGTATTTAACTTTTCATCCAACATCCCGAGAAGGGGAGGAAAGGCCAACCAGGAGCTTACGAAGTTGCACCAGCCATCTGGGGCTGGAGGGGTCTTTGGAAATGTCTCGAGATGGTATCAACCATTTTCCCCTCTCAATAGTTTATTTTTCTTTCTACCTCCAATCCCACATCCAAGTAGTTTAAGCCCTTTTGTGTTCACCATTCAGGAGAGCCATCTGACAAGACACAAATCAGAGAAAATAGAGTTTTCTTAGCTTTGGTTTCCAAAAACGTATACTCTTAGGGAATGGCTGTGACTACTGACATAGATAAGGAGATATATGAGCAGGAGGGTTGAGGAACAGGTTTTTCCCAGAGGCTAAAATAAATCTCCATGGGCAGAGAGGAGTGAGGCATCTGCAGATTCCGGCACAGGACTGTCAATATGCTGCTTCCCAGGTAGAGCCAAATCCAAGAGAGTGAATGGTTGTGAAGTAAGTCTAGACGCATGGGACCTTAGAGACAGTCTCATAGACATTCGTCCACCTCAAAGTAGCAGAGAGGCAGCAGAGAAAGTTCTGTGTGCTATAAAGCATGGCATGGAAGTACAGTGCATTACTGCGGACCTAAAGGGGCCGCATGGGTGGAACACGGGTGGTCTCAGGGGCAGCACATCTGTACTGATGACCGAGGGCCACAGGATGCCACAAATGCCTCAAGGGGTGTCTGCATGGACAAATGCCATCAAGGATCAGATGTGCCATTTCCCCCACAATATCTTGGCTAGACCTCAGCACTCCAGAACTTCGATGCAACCCCATGGCAGCGGGGAAACCCCAATATTCCCAAGATGGTTTATTTAAGGCAAAGGAACTGAGAGCTTGAAACTGAAATCATGTTGAGTCCTAGAAAATAACTAAGGTTGTTTTGTGCACTAGCTTCAGATATCTGATGCTGTTAGTGTTTTCTAAACTTATTTCCATGAACTCATTTCTCTTTTGGTCTTCTTTAGTAGTTGGTAAATTTCTTCTTGAAATGTCAGCCTTTTTCTCTGCCGTGGGGTAGTGAAGAAAAAGATTTTGTTTCCACGGGTGAACAGTAGTTTTACAAGAAGACCTCAGTGTATTTGCTAGAGTAATACAAGACAAATAATACTTTCCCCTTACATAAAATACATTCTAAAAGGGGAAACAGATGTGTCAATCAACGTGTACAGAACTTTGTTATGATTGAGTCTGAGAAGTGCCCAGATAGAGACTATCATGAGATAATGCTGAAGCATGTGAATGCCCAAGGAGCGGTATTTAGCACACCCAGACAGAAATAAGCCTCACCTAAGTATGTGAGTATGAGTATGTGGGGTAATTTACAGTTTTGTGCTCTCTCATACCAGATTCTTGGAGGTAACTAGTAGGGTCTCCTCAACCCAGATATTTATCTATAATAATACTTTAATTGTTTCTTTAACTTGAAGCTTCATGAGAATGACAAGAAGGTCTATTGAGAATGACTGTGCCCGCACTCTGGAATGAGACTCTCATGTCTGCATAATCGTCTATAATCAACTCTGTAGGGGCTGCAGAGGGCTCTGGTCTTGGTTTCCTGGATGGTGAGGGGAAGAGTTCTCATCCTTCCTAAATCGATTCTTCCGTCCCATGAGTCTCGGTTTTGATGGAATATCCACATCTTGCATGGGATGCCTTAATCACTGATCTTGGTGAGTTAACCTTTGCTTACCAACACCAGGGATGATAATACCTAATGCCATGGCTCTCTATGTCTCTCAACTGAGTCCTTCAAGATTGGTGACCCTTTTTCTGAAAGCCTCAATACTAGAAAGGGTTGCCTACCATTGGTTGAGTACGTACTATGTGTGAGACTTTCTTCTAGACATTATACATGTATGAATTTTTTTAATGCTTATCACACACCACATGTGGTTCTCTTACATGAGGAGTTTCCTTTAACTTCAGTTGAAACTGAAAATAGATCCCTAGTTTTGCTCTGTCCTGAGTCTTTCATTCACAGGTAACGCCGTTAAAAACTCCCACAGGCAAGCATAATTCAGGACGTGACTGTGCGCTCACTTTGTGCTCAATATCAGGGGCATGATGCCAGGATTAGTTGCTCCTGGAGGTGTCAGAGAAAGTCATGCTTGACCTCTGACTTAAAAGGTGACTAGCAATTTGATGTGAGGGGTAGGGATGAGAATAGCCCAGCAGAGGGAGCGGTGTGTATAAAGAAAGGTTCCTAGAACAACAGTGCTAGGCTCATTTTGGGAATGGCAACAACTTGGTTCATGGCGTATAGTGAAGGGGGTTGGCGGCAGAGGCACGCACTGGACCCATGGGCACCCTGAGGATGAGGAACCAAAGCAAGTCACTTAGCCAAAGAGTGAGCCTAGCTGGCTGCCCAGCCTCTCCACCCAGCCGTGTGCTTCCCTACTCACTGTTACTCTCGAAGTGTGGGGAAAATAAAGTTTCTCTGTGGAAACAAAAAAGGCTATAAAAGAAGGCCAAATGCTAGAGCTGTGATGGAAATATAGACTCCTTTGTCCCAAATTAGAAATTTTGAGCAAAATAAGTGATGGTGTGTGGAATTCAGTAGCAATTGGAACTTACGGTATAAATAGGTCCACTAAATGCTCAATGTGGGAACAAGAAAAAGCAATTCAAGAAACAATTCATCAAGTAACAATTCAGTGAAATTTGAAAAAATGGTGTCTAATTTCTGGTTAGATGTTTTAGTTATTCTTTACTGCACTTTCAGAGGGAAAATTATTTACTATAATGGCTTGCAAAGTTGGAATATTTTAAGTCTTAAACCTGATTCCTTAAAAGGTTTCTACTATCATCCAATTTTGTGTCCCAGTGTGTCTCACAAAATATTAACTTCCAGTTATTTTCCAAGCTTTTACATCATCCTCAGATGTATTCTTTATGATAGCAGCTTAATATTATGTTATAGCATTACAATTCTTGCAAGATACTGAATAATTCTTTGGCTGAGTATTTAAATTGTTTACAGTTTTCTTAATATAATACATAAGGTGACCAAAAACATTTTAATAAAGCAAACTTTGTTGTTTTGATTAGTCACTTCGAGTAAATTTCCATGTGTGGAATTGTTGGGCCAAAGGGTATGATTATTTAATGTCTCTAGGTATGCATGATTAAACTATCCACTGAAAGGGCTGCATTAACATGTAATAAGCATATCTCTTTTCACAATTTCTCCAGCATTGGGATTTATTAGTCTATTTATTTTTACTTCTTTACTACACAAAACTTTGGGTCTCATTTTTGTTAAATTTTGCATTTCTTTACTTCAACCAACTTGAACTTATTTTTCATGTATATTTATACAAGAACTGTGCGGCTCCACTTATAGGTGGATATTTTTCAATAGTTAGTACTACAGTACTACGATGTCCTTGATTGGTTGAATCCCCAGATGCAGAGGAACCAAGGAGGTGGGTGGCGACTATAAATTATATGTGGATTAACCCCCTCATTGTTCAAGGGTCAAATGTATTTGTATTTCTTGTGAGAACTGACATGACAGGTCAGTTGATAATTTATCACCTGGGATTTTGGTGTCATTGCCTACGTTTTTCATTCTGTGGTTCTCGTCTCGGTAGCTACAACAATTACCCATTACATTTTTCATTCACAGACACAGTTTTAATGCATAACTCTTCTCCACTGTCTACTTTACCCATTAAGTAAGTCGTCCCTGAAATGGAAAATTAAGTAGAAGGGTGGGGACAAACAGCCTATAGACTTTTGAAAATGTCACTATTAAGGAACTTAATAAGTGATAAACAATAATCTCCAACCTTTTATGATTCAGGAAAATAAAAGAATATTATGGCAGCAGTGTAAATAATTATGGTATTACTATAGCAACTGTGATGGGCTTCTGTAGAGTTATTCAGATTTAGTTTCCATAAATATTCAAATATTCAATTACCTATTTGAAGCTTAGCTCAAATGAAGATATCTTTTGACAATTTCAAAGCATGTTCCCTCTGTAAGTGGTTTTAGAGTCAAGTAGTTTTATGAACAGGCTTTCTAGGCTATTTTGGCAATTGTGGTTGAATGGGATCCGTTAAAATTTCAAATAATGTGAATATTCATGGATTTTGTAGACTGACTTCAGCTTACTTTATAGAATGTGTGAAAATTGGAGGTTCTTTTATATCAAACATCCTATACTGTTACTAATAATAATATGTCAGAGGCATTTGGTCATGATTATGTTAACTAAAATATTTTAATTACATAGCAAGTGTGTGTTATAAGTGTATAAGTAAACAAGATGTTTAAAGGTGATATTCACACTGACTATGTGAGATAATTTCTTCTAGGCATTATCATGTATTAGTTCTTTTAATACTCATCACAACACTGCAAGGAGTAAAGGGGAGGCCGAATAATGTTTCCTCTACCCTTCCGGGTTATTGACCGAGATTCCCTGTAATAAAAGGCAAAAAACAGAAGTTTAATAACATGTACACCTCATGTGTACATGGGAGGTACCCAGGGGAAATGAGTAATTCAAAGAGATGACTTTCGAATTCAGGATTAACGCCATCTTCATAGAGAAAGGGCAGGGGGGATAGAGGCCTTTCAGGGGAGAGGAAATGATGTTTAGGAAAGATGGGAGGCAGGAGAGTTTGTGACAAAGTTTGTCTGGGGGTAGTTTTGATTTCTAGTGTCCTCTCCTGTGATGAGTCAATCCTCCCTAGCTGATGAGACGCCCAGGGAGAGGGTCTATGATAATTGAGTTCCTTTTGGAAGACCTGTCCTTAGGCAGGTAAACGGACCTCAAAGTCTCTCCCTGTAATTTCCTGTTTTCACGTACCTAGAGCCCCAAATAATCAATATGCCAAAGTGGCCCATTTTGGGGTGGTATATTCTGCTACCCTTCTAGAGGTATGATTATATCTCCATTTTATTGATGAAGAAACAGAGGCATGTAAAGCTTAAACTTGAGCAAAAAGGTTATAATAGATGTGTAGATGGTGGGGATACTCTCCCACTTTCCATTTTTCTATTATGTTCAAATTTTCTATGATAAACATGCATCCTTTCTTTACTGGTAAAAATAAATAGAATATGCTTTTAAGAGCTTTTGCATCTTTTGGGCTGACTGGGACAGACATTCAGCTTCACACCTGCTCAGATAGAAGACAAATGTCTGCTTCAGCCACTCAGATGGGCATTTGAGTAGTCACTATCTGGATATTCGGTTTTACCCACAGGACCCAAAGACAGAACAGCCAACATGAGAAAAAGCTGTCCCTTTACTTTATGAAATAATAAAGAATAAAAAAAGATGTAAGACATGATTGATCTCACAAGAGAGGTGTGCAAACAAACAGCCTCCTGGTGAAACCAACAAGAAAATTGTAGTTAGGTAAGCTTTTCCCTTGGAGAAAAGGAAAACAATAGTTTGCTGTAAACCCCAGCTGAAAGTATAGGATGTCACAAAGATTTTTTTTTAGACCTTATGATGATGTCAACTGCAGTGAAAATACGCCCACTTCCATTCTCAAACGTGAAGCCTTTGAATTCAGTCTTTCTTACAACACAGATAAAGCTAGCAAAAGGAAAAGTGGTCACCTAAAAAGGCACCCAAATAACGTGATAAAAAGCAGTTCGATTCCATTCATCCTGACAAGCATTTATTGAGTACATAACATGTACTAGGGGCTGGTAGGACGAGGCACTAAAAATATAAAGATAAATAAAACTTGCTCGTGGTTCATCAGAGGTTTTCACCTATTGCGTATGCAGACATGAGAACAGTTCATTCTAGTATAATGGGGTAAGTGAGTAAGTGATGCTTTCAAAGAGCTGCTGTATTTGTGACATGCAGGTTAAATGGAATATACATACACCCTCAAGGGACTAGAGTTGCTACTAAGTACAAGGACCTCCTTTATGTGCCAGGCATGTGCCTAGGGTTAAAGTCTGCAAAAGTAAGGACCGTGACTATTTTGCCCTCCATTGTATAACCCGAGCTTTAGCCAACTACCTGGCTTTGATTGGACAAGCAACTTTGCAACTTTGCTGCTAGAACAGGGATTGGAAAATTATAGACCAAATCCTGCCCTGTTTTTGTATGGCTCACATGCTGAGAATGGTTTTTATATTTGAAATGAGTATATAACACCCATGTTTCACCTTTTAGCCCACAAAGCCTAGAGTATTTAATATCTGGCCCTTGACTGAAAAAGTTCGCTAACCCCTGTGCCGAGTTTAGAGAGCAGAGATGGTAAAGGGGTTGTGAACAACTCAGGTCCACAGGGCCAGTCCTACATAAAGGGATTTCCATCTGTGGTCTATTTAGAGGAATCTCTAGCAAACTGTTAGAGAAATTCACACGACCAATATGGTCCCAGATAGCCACAAGTCCCTTAGATGTCACTGGCTCAACATAAGGCTGTATCTAGACAATGAGCCTTGTAAGTGCAAGAAAGGGTGTGAGTATTTCTTCTCTGTAACCCTCCATACCAAGGACAGGGGCTGGCACACTGTAGGCAGTCAGTAAATCTCTGATAAGTGCATGAATCAATGAATTAATGAATCACAGAGGAGAAAATCACTTTATACTTCAATGGAGGCTACCCTGAAGTTAACCATACAACTTTGCTAATTTTCAAAGATGAAAATTATGTTGGTTTGGCAGATTCATTCTAATCTGGTATCCCTGGTTGTGAGAAATCATAAACCCTCCTCCCCGCCCCCCCACTTTTTTGCCATATGTCCATGTATAGCGCTTCCATGGTCACCTGACTTTTATCTCCTACCTGTCTCATGCAACTTGAACAGAAACTGCTTTAGTTTGTCTGGGTTTAATTCTGATTTTCTCAACTTGTCTTTGAGACCTAGAATCCTCATTTCAGCACCTATGATCTTTCATTTTATATACATATATATCATTATATATATATATACACTACATATATATATTCTAAGAAGAATAATTTTTAAGTTAATGAGATTAGAATATATCACCGACATTTCTAGACCCTATTGAGAGGTTATATATTGCAGGATCTGGATGTGACTTGAAAGGATATTTTATTGGTTTTAATTTAACATGACAAAAAGCAAAATGTGTCCATTAATTTAAAAAATTCAAGCAATCCACAAGTAGGGTTAACAGTTAAAGTGTCCTGGATTCCCGGCTCCCCAACTCTGCTCTCCCATACCCGATCCTCCCCCCTCCTCACAGAGCAAACGCAGGCGTACTCTGCACATCTTTAAAATGCATTTATATACACAAATATACACACAAAGGATGTTTTGTCTTTTATCTTGAGTAAATGACATAAAAAGTCATAGTTTATATAGATTTTTAGCATGAACCTTTTTCCATATTAATATCTCATCCTATTGAACTCTCCATAGAATTCAATAGTATGCATGTACTATAATTTATTTAATTAGTTAATCGATCTTTAAGAATGAATAATTTTGTGTCATTTAGAGCACTGTGGACACTCATGTGGATGTTTTCATTTCCGCTCCGATTGACTAGCCATTTCTTATATCTTTGTCCATTTCCTCTTTTATCCCTTAAATCATATAGGAACTTCAGGTAGGAGACTTCCTAAATAGCATCAGTTTGGAACGGAGTGACTCATAGATCCATAAAATGAAGGCTTATTCTCTTCCAAGAATATCTTTAAGATGTCTTGACTTCCCATGTAATGTTTTGATTATTTCTCAAACCATTTTCTAGGGCTGGATTATGTTCTTGTCAGTTGTCTGACAATACTTTCAATGTGGGACTGTTGGTCTATCTTTCCTGTTTTTCTGAATTAAGTAAACAGTAAATAGAAGCAGAAGTAAATTCAAACACAGAACTGTTTTAAGGCTGTCTGCCTTATAAACAGCAGAAGGCAATGAAAAACTTTTCAGTCCCCAGCTGAGAGTGGTGGCTCAGACAGCAATATATTAAGTGCAGTAGGAGAGGGCATAACTAAGTGCTGTGGGTGTGCAGAGGATATCTTAATTCTGCTAGAGGGAGTCAGGGAGGGAGGCCTTCAGGGAGGAGGTGACAATTTACCTGAAGCTTCAAGGAAGAGTTTTCCATGTGGGCAAGAGGAAAAGGGTATTCAAGGGAGAGAAGTGTTTACAAAGGCACAGAGGAGTGACAGTTTATGGAGCATTCAGAAAGGTTCAGGGCTCCTTGAGAGGAGGGTGCATGCAGAGGCCAAATTGATAAAGGCCAAGTGACAGGCAGGGCCAAATGATGGAGTGAAGACTTTATCCTGAGAGTGTTGGGAAGCCATAGAAGGATTTTATTAAGCTTGAAAAGATAAAATTTGTGTTTCAGGACAGGGGTCAGGAAGCTTATTTTCCGAAAAGGGCCAGATAATAATCATTTTAAGCTCTGTGTTGTTTTATGGTCTCTGTTGCATATTCTTCTTTTTCTTCTTTGTTTCTCTTTCTTATCCTTCTCCTCTTCTTCCTTTTCCTGTTTCTCCTCCTCCTCCTTCCTTTACAACCCCTTTAAGAAGGTAAAAAGCATTGTTTTCATTCTTTTTTGCTTTTTGCTGTTCAGTGACAGTGTTTTCCACGACTCTTTCAGCTGGCTGATCGTTCTTCTGGATCAGTTAGTCTAAATTGATTCCATATTTTTCATTTCAGTTTACTGTATTCTTCATCTCTGGCTGTTCTCTATATTTCTAACTCTTTGCTAAAAACTTCTGACTTCTTGCTCTGTGCATCCATTTGCCTCCCGAGTTTCTTTGCTCATCTTTACAATCATTACTCTGAATTCTTTCTTGGGTAGATTGCCTATCTCCACTTCACTCAGTTCTTCTGGAGTTTTATCCTGTTCCTTTGTATGGAGCATATTCCTCTGCCGCCCCATTTTGTTTAAGTTGCTCTTTGTATTTTTATGTCTGTGGTAGGTTAGTTACATTTCTCAACCTTGGAGCAGTGGCCCTCTGTAGGAGATGTCCTGTGTCCCAGCAGTGCACTCCCCTCTTGTCACTCAAGCTATATGCTCTAGGGTTCCCCCTCAACGGCTGAGTATGTGGGTGGTCTGGTAGGCTTGGTCGGGCCCCTTGTCTTGTTGGTTGCCAGGCCCTGCCTTGTATGCATGCTGCTGGCTGCTGTTTCGTGGGGCCTGGTCACGAGGTGGCTGGTTGCAGAATCCTATCCTAGGGGGCCCCGGGGCTAGTGCTGGCTCACTGGTGGGCGGAGTCAGGGTCCCGAAGCCTCTGGGGCTGCTGCTCACCCACTGGCAGGCAAAGCTGGTTCCTGGAGTCTGGCTGCGGGGCCCAGGGATCCCAGAGCTCGTTTCAGGTCTTTGGTGGCAGCATGGGGGCAGTTCCTGACACGGTTGGGTCTGGGGTCTGGGGTGTCCTGAAGGTTGTATTGGCCTGCTGGTGGGCAGGGCCAGGGCCCAGCTGGTCCCAGGTCTGCTTTGGGGGGTTGTAGATTTCTTGCTTCTGGTGCCTGCCCCCTGGTGGGTGGAGCTGGATCTTCACCCTCAGGTGTGCAGGGCCACGTCTACAGGGCGTGTCCAGAGACAGCTGTGGGCCCTTTAGTCTTTAGGCAGCCTGGCTACTACTGATGTGTCCCAGCACAGTTAATTGTTTGGCCTGAGGCGTCCTAGCACAGGTCTTGGTGCTAATGAGCTAGAGGGAGGGTCCCACCCACACCAGCATAGAACGCTCCCAAATATGGCTGCCACCAGTGTCCCCCAGTGTCGGCCTCAGCTGCCCCCTGCCTCTCCAGGAGACTCTCCAGAACCAGCAGGTAGGTCTGGCCCAGGCTCCTATCAAATTACTGCTTTTGCCCCCGGTCCTGATGCGCGTGAGGTTTTGTGTGGCCCTTTAAGAGTGGAGTCTCTATTTCCCCCAGCCCTATGGGGCTCCTGCAATTAAGCCCTACTGGCCTTCAAAGCCAAATGCTCTGGGGGTTCATCTTCCTGGCGCAGGACCCCCGGGCTGGGGAGCCTGAGTGGGACTCAGAACTCTCACTCCTGTGGGAGAACCTTTGCCATATAATTATTCTCCAGTTTGTGGGTCGCCCTGCTGGGGGGTGTGGAATTTATTATATTGCGACTCCGCTCATTTTCTGGTAGGCTCCAATCTCTTTCATTGATGGTCATTGTCAGGCTGGATTTTGACCTTAAGCACAGTTTTTAAGAACCTCCATTTCAGAAGATAGTGGTTTGAAAGTTTGAAATCATTGCACACACTGTTCAGTTTTTGTCTTCTTGAACTGCTGGGGACCAGTGAGTTTGTGGGTCCGACTGGCTAGGACACCGTGGCCTTCTTTGAAGGTGTGGGCTGAGCCGCCACTTATAGCAAAAGCAGCATTCCTAGAGATTTGCAGGCCAGCTCCACCGACGATGATGCAGAGATAGGCTGAGACTACAGGAAGTGGTTCAGAGAGCACAGGAGGAAAAATGGAGCTGGAGGCTTGCAGGAGTTCCATGAGGGAGTCATGAAGCTTTTTATATGAAACCTATGGCCTCAATGTGTGTGAGATGGAAGCAGTTAAAAGCGCAGATGTAGAACAGATGGTTATGGAAACAAATTACTAAACATCCAATTAACTAGCATCACATATGAAGCCATGCTTACGAAATGGTTATTAAAAAAATTACTATCTTCCTGTGACTAAAAAATGACTTCATTTTCTATATCATAATATACGTTCAAACACTAATGATACTTACATTGAGTGAGTCCCACAACGTATCAGGCAACATTTGAAGTGCACTACGAGTTTTCTTCAAAGCTCATCATAGCCCTTTGATGCAGGTGTTATTAGTTTCAGGGCCCCCCCCCCCCCGCAAGGCGGAACGCCGTGGACCAATTTGTTCCAGGTGATACACCTGAGAGTTTAAGCGAGACACTCTGGAGCACTTTCCTCTTCACCACCACACAGACTGTTCATACAGAGAGAACAGAAGATTTGATACCCGAGTTTCTATAATTTACCTTCTGCAAACAAGCTCACCACTTGTGTGCTTCCATATCTTTCCACAGCAAGATGTCCTTAGATACCGTATTTGTATCCACACTAATTTGCAAACAGACTTCAAGCTAAAATGCATTTAGAAAGTTTATCCACTGCCTTTACCCTCGGGAAACAAATACCTTTTAAAGTTCAATTGCCACATTAAACATTTACCATTTACCTTTCAAACTTCCTCCTCTGAACTTAAATTTCCCTACCAGTCTTCTGCTCTGAATTCTGAGTTTATATACGCAATGTGTTGCAGTAACACTTTCTGAGATTATTCAGGAGCTCAGAAACCATTGGCATATTCTCGGAGGGGAGAAAAAAAATCAAGTTTATAAATTCGGGTATTAAGCAAATTAGACCCTATTATGACAAAGAGACCTTTGGTTTTCTTGCCTTATGTGATAGAAAAAAGATAACAGAAGAATGTCATTCAATGTTAATCTGCACGTTTCATTTTTATCCTAATTGTGTGCAAATGAAAAGGGTCTCTGAACATTCAAAAGGGCTTTTCATTACTCATTAACCACACATAAATGCATGGGCAGTGGTTTGCCCCAGAAAATTGCCTTGAAGGTGACTTGAATGTATAGCTTCTGATTAAAGGGCAGACCTTTCTTCTTGGCCTCATGAATTCTTTGGCTCTCTGTAGTTAGAATTGCTAATAATTGTGGGATTTATTACCAGCTCTGATGGGGTTTGGGTCATAGTCTGTGCACGAGGGTCAAAGTAAAAAGAATACTGTCATGTGATTCAATGTGTGACCTCAAACTGCATTTAAATGGTTACAGTCCTAGCTCTTTAGAGATCCGATTCGAGAGAGCTCAGATTCATTCCCACATGTGTACCCTTTGCCCCAGCTACATTAAACTACCTGAAGGTCCTCAAATGTTTCAGCTTTTTATTTGTTTGTTTTGCCTCTATCCATTGTATATCTTCTCTCATTCGGAAACATCCTTTTCCTCTTAAATTTTTTTTTTTTTCCGGTACGCGGGCCTCTCTCTGTTGTGGCCTCTCCCGTTGCGGAGCACAGGCTCCGGACGCGCAGGCTCAGCGGCCATGGCTCACGGGCCCAGCCGCTCCGCAGCATGTGGGATCCTCCCGGACCGGGACACGAACCCGTGTCCCTTGCATTGGCAGGCGGACTCTCAACCACTGCGCCACCAGGGAAGCCCTCCTCTTAAAATTTATACAAATAATTTTGGAGTATTTTTGCAGTTTTTAAAAATCTGTATTGATATTAAAAATAAATTACAGGGACTTCCCTGTAAAATTACAGGGCGCAGTGGTTAAGAATGCGCCTGCCAATGCAGGGGACAAGGGTTCAATCCGTGGTCCGGGAAGATCCCACATGCCGCGGAGCAACTAAGCCCGTGCGCCACAGCTACTGAGCCTGCACTCTAGAGCCCGCGAGCCACAACTACTGAAGCCCGCGTGCTCTAGGGCCTGAAGGCCACAACTACTGAGCCTGCATGCTGCAACTACTGAAGCCTGCAAGCGTAGAGCCCATGATCCGCAACAAGAGAAGCCACTGCAATGAGAAGCCCGGGCACCGCAGCTAAGAGTAGCCCTCGCTCACTGCAACTAGAGAAAGCCCGTGCGCAGCAACGAAGACCCAACACAGCCAACAAATTAATTAATTAATTAAATAGATGATACATGAAAACTGTGTATTCTCTTTGTAATAGATTTCAACAACACAGAAGTATACAGAGCCAAATGTGAAAGGGCCTCTTTATCGTTGCTACCCTGTCTCATACATTGTTTTGAGAATTTTTTGTTCTTTTATTGTAATATATAGTACATCTTAAAAAATGCAGAAATATTATATATATATATTTATATATATATATTTGATTGTTTTTCGTTTTTCTTTATGGTCTAACCCTCTATGTTTGCACTCCTAAATATATAGTTCAGTTTTTGCACTTTATTTAAATGGAAAAATGCATAACGTTTCTTACTTTTTCCACCCTCCGTTTGGTTTGTGAAATGACTCATTAACTTTGATGTGTGGCTGCAGCCAGTTTGTGTAGTATTCTACTCTGTGCATATAGGGATGAGCAGGGGAGGGGAGGGGAGGGGAGGGAAGAAAGGGCGAAGGGTAGGAGGGAAGGATGCAATTAATTTTTGAATATTGATTTTTTCCACAACCTTGCAACACTTGTTAATTCTGATAAATTTAACTGTAGATTCATCGGGCTTCTCTAAACACAGAAACTTAACAAATTGGCTCCTTTTTCTACATTTCTCACCCTTTATATCCTTTTTGATTACTTTCTGCACTGGCTAGAACAGCCAATACAATGTTGAATATAGATGATAATACCAGGCATCTTTGTCTTAATCCTGTTCTCAGAGATGAAACAGTTCAACTTTTCACTCATAAGTTTATGTTTACTTTGGTTGTTTGCACATCCCTTTGTCAGACTAAGGGGATTTTCTTATATTCCTAGTTTGCTGAGAAGTTTATTTTTTTTTAAATCACGAATGGATGTTGAATTTTATCAAAGGTTTTTTCTGCATCTACTGAAACAATCACAAGTTTGTTTTTTTATCTTTTGATGTGTTAATAGGTTGATTTACATTATTCGATTTCCTAATGATATAGCAACCTTGCATTTCTGTGATAAATGCAATTTAGATGTGATGTATTATCCTTTGCATATATTGCTTTATTCAGTTTGTTATTATTTTGCTTATGATTCTTACATTATGTTAATGAGTAAAACATAATTTTTTTCTTTCTCCTCTCCTTATTATGATTTGGTATCTACATTATGCTGGTCAGAAGAGTCTGGATGTGTTCCTTTTATTATTTTTCTATTTTCTAGAAGATTTTGTGGAAGACTGGAATTATTTCTTCCTTTATTGTTTAGTAGACCGCTAATTCAATATCTTTGATTATTTAAGGAATATTCAAATTTTCTATTTTTTTCTGAGCCCATATTATTTTTGTTTTTCTAATATTTTTTATTTGCCTACTTACCAAAAAGATTGGTATGGAATTAATCAAAATTTTTTTTTAATCTATAGAAATCTGTCCCCTTTCTCATTCTTGATAGTTGTTACTGATGATTTTTTAAAATCAATCTTACCAGGGATTTCTCAATTTTATTGTTTATTTTCTAAATTCAAGCCTTGGTTGTGTCAATCCTCTCTGTAATAATGTTTCTACTTCACATATTTCTGCTCTGATCTTTATTATTATTGTTGTTATTATCATTATATTTTTACTTTTACATTCTTTTGAGTCTATGTCACTATTCTTTTTCTTATAAACCATTTTCCAAAGTAGCTGCACCATTTTAAATTTCCACCAGCAATGCATAAGGGTTCCAATTTCTCCACTTCTTCACCAATACTTATTATTATCTGCATTTTTTTTATTGTAGCTATCCTAGTAGGTATGAAGTGGTACAATACTGTGGTTTTGAGTTGCACTTTCCTAGTGGCAATTCATGTAGAACACTTTTCATGTGCTTATTGGTCATTTGTATATCATCTTGGGAGAAATACCTAAGAGAAAAATTCTTTGCCCATTTTTAAAATTGGGCTATTTGTCTTTTTATTATTGAGTTGTAAGAAATTTTTTATTGAAGTATAGTTTATTTACAATGTTGTGTTAATTTGTGCTGTACAGTAAAATGATTCACACACATACACACACACATATATTCCTTTTCATATTCTTTTCCATTATGGTTTATTATAGGGTATTGAATAGAGTTCCCTGTGCTATACAGTAGGTCCTTGTTGTTTATCCATTTTATATATAGTGGTATATATCTGTTAATGCCAAACTCCTAATTTATCCCTCACTCAGCCCCTTTCCCCTTTGGTAACCATAAATTTGTTTTCTATGTCTGTGAGTCTGTTTCTATTTTGTAAATAAGTTCATTTGTAGCATATTTTAGATTCCACATATAAGTGATATCATATGATATTTGTCTTTCTCTGCCTGACTGACTTACTTCACTTAGTATGATAATCTCTAGGTCCATCCATGTGCTGCAAATGGTATTATTTCATTCTTTTTTTATGGCTGAGTAGTATTCCATTGCATATACATATCACATCTTCTTTATCCATTCATCTGTCCATGGGCATTTAGGTTGCTTCCATGTCTTGGATATTGTAAATAGTGCTGCTATGAACACTAGGGTGTATGTATCTTTTCAAATTAGAGTTTTCTCTGGATATATGCCCAGGAGTGGGATTGCTGGATCATATGGCCACTCTATTTTTAGTTTTTTAAGGAACTTCCGTACTGTTTTCCATAGTGGCAGCACCAATTTCATTCCCACCAACAGTGTAGGAGGATTCCTTTTTCTCCACACTCTCTCCAGCATTTATTATTTGTAGACTTTCGATGATGGCCATTCTGACCAGCGTGAGGTGATACCTCATTGCAGTTTTGATTTGCACTTCTCTGAAAATTAGCGATGTTGAGCATCTTTTCATGTGCCTATTGGTCTTCTGTATGTCGTCTTTGGAGAAATGTCTATTTAGGTTTTCTGCCCATTTTTTGATTGGGTTGTTTGTTTTTTTCTTATTGAGTTGTACGAGCTGTTTGTATATTTTGGAAATTAAGCCCTTGTTGGTTGCATCATTTGCAAATATTTTCTCCCATTCTGAGGGTTGTTTTTTCATTTTGTTTATGGTTTTCTTTGCAGTGCAAAAGCTTATAAGTTTGATTAGGTCCCATTTGTTTATTTTTGCTTTTATTTCTATTGCCTTGGGGCACCAAGGTAAGAAAATATTGATTTATGTCAGTGAATGTTTTGCCTATGTTCTCTTCTATGAGTTTTATGGTATTATGTCTTATATTTGTCTTTAATCCATTTTGAGTTTATTTTTGTGTATGGTGTGAAAGAGTGTTTTAACTTCATCGATTTATATGCGGCTGTTTAGCTTTCCCAACACCACTTGCTGAAGAGACTGTCTTTTATGTACTGTATATTCTTTCTTCCTTTTTTGAAGATTAATTGACCATAGGTGTGTCTGTTTATTTCTGGGCTCTCTATTCTGTTCCATTGACCCATATGTCTGTTTTTGTGCCAGTACCACACTGTTTTGATTACTGTAGCTTTGTAGTACTGTCTGAAGTCTGAGAGGGTTATGCCTCCAGCTTTGTTCTTTTTCCTCAGGATTGCTTTGGCAATTCTGGGTCTTTTATAGTTCCATGTAAATTTTAGGATTATTTGTTCTAGTTCTGCAAAAATGTCATGAGTAGTTTGATAAAGATTGCATTAGATCTGCAGATTGTTTTGGGTAGTATGGCCACTTTAACAATATTAATTCTTCCAATCCAAGAGCATGGGGTATCTTTCTATTTTAATGCTTTATAAATTTCCTTTATCAATGTTTTATAATTCTCAGCATATAAGTCTTTCACCTCCTTGGTCAGGTTTATTCCTAAGTATTTTTTTTAAATGGGATTTTAAAAGGGATTGCTTTTACTTTCCCTTTCTGATATTTCACTGTTAGTGTAAAGAAATGCAAATATTTCTGTATATTAGTCTTGTATCCAGCTACCTTGCTGAATTCGTTTATCAGTTCTAATAGTTTTTGTGTGGAGTCTAGAGTTTTTTATATATAGTATTGTGTCATCTGCATAAAATGACAATTTTACCTCTTCCCTTCCAATTTGGATACCTTTTATTTCTTTTTCTTGCCTGATTGGTGTGGCTAGGACCGCCAATACTAAGTTGAATAGAAGTGGAGAGAGTGGGTATCCTTCTCTTGTTCTAGATTCTAGTGGGAAGGCTTTCAGCTTTTCACTGTTGAGTATTATGTTGGCTGTGGGTCTGTTATAAATAGACAGACCCACATATGTTCCCTCTCTACCCACTTTGGTAAGAGTTTTTATCATGAATGATGTTGAATTTTATGCTTTTTCTGCATCTGTTGAGATGATCATGTGGTTTTTGTCTTTTCTTTTGTTGATGTGCTGTATCACACATTGGTTGATTTGCGTATGTTGAACCATCCTTGTGACCCTGGGTTGAATCCAACTTGATTGTGGTGAGTTGTAAGAATTTTTTATATATTCCAGGTACTAGTCCATAATAAGATACATGATCTGTCAAATTTTTCTCCCATTCTTTGGGCTGTCTTTCTTGATGGTGTCCTTTAAAGCACAAAATCTTTAATTTTGATTAAGTCCCATTTATGTATTTGTCCTTTGATTGCTTGTGTTTTAGTTGTCATTAGTTGTGAAGAAACAATTGCCTAATGCAAGGTCACACATATTTCTATGTTTTCTTCTAAAAGTTTTATAGTTTTGGCTAATACATTTAAGTCTTTGATTCATTTTAAGTTAATTTTGTTTATGGTGTAAGGTAGGGGTCCAAATGAATCTTTTGCTCCATTAAAGCCATTTCAAAGGTCTGCCCAGATTTAAAGGGAAGCAAGGAGATAGTCCCAACTTCTCAGTAACAGAGCATCAACCTCACATTGTAAGAAGAGCATGCAGAATGGTTGACTTTTTGTAGAATGCAATCTGTTCTACTCGAGGTCATCAAATAATCTGATAGTTGATTCATGAATTGCAACTGTAATCAAAATTGTATATATGTTCATTGTTTGAGGATAGGGTCTATGGTTTTAATCAGATCTATAATGGGGTCCATTTGCCAAAAAGTTTTTAAAAAAACTTAAAATTTAAAACTTTAAAATTTAAGTGACTAGTAATTCTATGTCATCTCTTTGAAGGGTGGGGATTGTATAATAAGGGGATTCAAATATTTTTAAACTATATCCAAAAGGTTTTCTTACTTTAAAAAATGAAGCAACATGGCAAGATATTTATGTTCATTAAATATTGGTGGGCATAGATATGAGTGCTTTTCTGTATATCTGAAATATTTCTCTTTTTAAAATCATTATTATCATAATAACTTCTATTTTAGTCACAGATGGATCTTCTAACCTTTTGATATGATGGATAAACCTAACAACTAAATTCTGAGTTTCTTCTTTCTTTCTGGTTCTTGGGCCTCTTCTCCATGGCTTTTACATGGAGCACAGGGATAGAAAGAAAAGTCATAAAACAGACAAGCTGGACACACAGGGTACTTTGGACCAGCAAACTTCTGCTCAGGCTGGGGCTACAAGTCAGTTCTGAGACACTTGCTGAAAGCTCTTTTTGTTTCATTCTCCTTTAAACACTACATAGGAAGAAACAAAAGGAGATGTCCTCCGTAGTAGCTTTAAGTCAAACCCATTTGAATATAGTTTCTTTTGTCATTTAATTACAGTCATTGTTTCTTTTCTTTTCTTTCTTTCTTTTTCTTTTTTAAGCTTCCAGATTTCTCTGTAATTTTTGTATCTATGCAGATTAGACTGAGAGTCCCAGAAGACCCAGCTACATAATTAAGGACAGAATGGAACCTTCCACTTTACATCCATCTTCCCCAATTTAAAAAATGACATTTTACGTTTTCTAATCGTACATTGTTGGCTTCCAGTTTTTCATTTTAGACAAATATTTTCTGCTCGAAGCCTGCTACAGTGAATTTGCAACTTCTCAAGGAAACATGGATTTGAGTTGACAAGTCGTTTCCAGAATTCACTGTCATTTTTTCTCTGGATCCAATTCTAGAAAGTAACAGTGGGGACCATACAAGAAATTTCTCCTTCATTCAGGGTCTTTCCCTGAGAGCTTTTGTAGAACCTCAAATTAGAACTTGTTATAGATTTAGAAAGACCTCCTTGCTGCACCTGGATGTTTTATTTGCCTCTCTGGCCTTGGAGGCTAAATTACTTTTAGACATGTAGATGCAGCAACAAAGGGTTATCGGTCAGTATCTGGAAAACAGGTGGTATATCTAAAGTTGGGAATTCGATGAAAGTTTGATAGAGGGACTGTTTACAAAGATGTCATCAGGGTAAAGGAGACCATGAGACTAGTGACCCTGGGACTGTTACCACCCCTAGGCTTCAACAGGCAAGGGAGAGTGAGTGAGTGTCTATAGCCAGAGAGAGGTGTGCAGAAAAAAGGAGCTGATAGGAGCTGTGACAAAGGCACCACTGCAAGGAAGAGGCTAGGAAATAAATACCCCAAATCACTTTGCTTTCTCCCTCCATTCTTTTATCGGTGCTTCCCATTGGCCAAACCCAGCTGGAACCAGAAAGTAAAGAAACTCATCGATTTCAGGTCAGCCTCCCAGAGCAGAGAGTAGGGCCTATAGGTGGAGTGGACATCCAGCACACCAGCTTATCCAGGGAAGTTCTAGAAATGCACTGAGGTGTCTACGTACTGAACATTCCACATAGGCTAATATTCATTAGAAATTATTCTGAGGATAAGATATTCTCCATTTGGGTGTTTGGGGCAGCCAAATTCCTCAGGCAATTTATATACCATTTGCAGATGCTCTGATTCCGAAACTATTCCACTAGTGGGGTTTAACAATCAGTTGGCTCAATATTATGCTTTGAGTGTATAAATAAAGATGATTCATCACAGGAAGAGGCAACATGTTTTTCACTGACCAGGAGTGTAATAAGATAAGAACAAATGCAAATGGATTTAACAATAGCTGATTTCTGACATCAAGAAGAGTCCTTTTTTTGTACTTTTGTGTTTTGTAGAGCATTGATAGTGATCTTCCTATTTTTTTAAATTGAAGTATAGTTGATTTACAGTGTTTCAGGGGTACAGCAAAGTGATTCAGTTTATATATATATATGTATTTTTTTCTTTTTCAGATTCTTTTCCATTATAGGTTATTATAAGATATTGATTATAGTTCCCTGTACTATACAGTAGGCCCTTGTTGTTTATCTATTTCATATATATAATAGTGTGTATCTGTTAATCCCAAATTCCTAATTTATCCCTCTCCCCACTGTGCCCTTTGGTAACCATTAGTTTGTTTTCTATGTGTATGAGTCTATTTCTGTTTTGTAAATAAGTTCATTTGTATCATATGTTAGATTCCACATATAAGCAATATCATATGGTATCTGTCTTTCTCTATGTAACTTACTTCACGTAGTATGATAATCTCTAGGTCCATGCATGTTGCTGCAAATGGCATTAGTTCATTCTTTTTTGTGGCTGAGTAATATTCCATTGTGTATACGTGCCACATCTTCCTTATCCATTCCTCTGTTGGTGGACATTTAGGTTGCTTCCATGTCTGGGCTATTGTAAATAGTGCTGCTTTGAACATTGGGGTGCATGTGTCTTCGAATTAGAGTTTTTGTCTTTTCTGGATATATGCACAGGAGTGGGCAAATATTAATTTATAAAAATAAAGACCTTCAAGTGGGTTTTTCAGACCCAGCTAATTGTGTGAGGATGGCTGATACAGCAGAGCAGGTGGAGCCCTTGTTCTCTCCACTCACAGCATACCAGGTAGGTGCATTAATAACAGTACATGACATTCAATTTCATAGCTCAACTCTTGCCTAATTCAGACTTTAACACGTTCCACTCTTAAATCCCTAAACTGTCTATCATATATCTAATTCTGAGTTGTTATAAAACAGCCAAGAGATGAGTACTGTACTATATATTTTGAGCTATGGCGTAGTGGTGCTTCCAGCCAGACATCAGTTCAATTTGAGCAGCGTTGCAATTCCTAGTGAATATCAGGGTTTATTCTACCATTATCTGAATGTTTTACATTTATTTTATATTGCTTATTAGCTAATAAAATGAGAGGAAAATAGAAAATCAAATATACTGATGCATAGTTCCCATAAACTTAATATAATTGAGAGAAAAGAAAAATGTTAGCCTCTCAAAAGCTAAAAGCCTTTAACGTCAATCAAACTTCAACCCGATACTGTGTATTAAAATATGAAGGAAAAGAACAAAATTGGGGAATACACAAAATGATGAAGGTGCATTGCGATCAGATTTTTGTGTAGTCTGGAGTCAGTGGGATATTAACATAAAATGGATTTATTTTTTTTCTCCAGTCACTGCCTTCAACCACACTCTACTGAATCTCTTTTTCCTGTCCTTTAATGAAGTCTCGGACAGATTCCATAAGTCTCTGGTCACTTTTGGTCATTAAAACTCAGTCCAGTTTACTGTTTCAATCTCAATGTCTATTTAATTTGCATTTCCCTTCCTTTCCCCTTCAGCATCGGCTTCAACAGGGACCCTGATAATTTATGAGTGGCAGGATAGGGTACGAAGGAGATGCTTCTTCTCTCCTCCTTCTTCAAAGCCTAACTCTTCCGGAGAGTCAAGGTGGACAGGATGTGGTGGAAAATGGGTACATGAACAAATCTCTCTTTATTTCCTGGCTGTGACTGTATTCCTTTTGTTGTTGTTGTTGGCTATTGCTGCTTCTTTGTTATCTCCTCCTGGACATCAAGAGTCTCTGTAAGAAAGGCATCAGATTGCTATCTCCCTTGTGGGCCTATGTTTTCGTTTTGCAGAAATTCAGTGGATTTGTTTATTTACATAGTTCCCTAGTGTGGAGGATGAAGAAGTGGTTCTCAACCTGTGCAGTACAGTACTTTCCTACCACCCAGGAAGGCTTTGAAAATGTGTGAAGACATTAGTGGTTGTCAGGGAAACTGAGACTGCATTTAGTGTCCAGGGACCAGAGATATTAAATGTAATCTCCAAAGCGATCAGAGTTAAAAACAGTGCACGCATTGCATGGACAGCCTCTGAAGCATAGTGCTACCCCATTGCCAACATCCTTCCTCCTCTAAGAAGCACTGTTAAAAGACTGAAATACATCTTTTTTTTTTTTTTCACCGCCGTGGCCCGTCCCGCTGAGGAGCACAGGCTCTGGACGCGCAGGCTCAGCGGCCTTGGCTCACGGGCCCAGCCACTCCGCGGCAGGTGGGATCTTCCCGGACCAGGGCACGAACCCACGTCCCCTGCAACGGCAGGTGGACTCCCAACCACTGTGCCACCAGGGAAGCCCTGAAATACATCTTTATTCGTAGGCAAATAACCACTAGCCTGACCCCCACCACCACCACCCCCTGCCCCACCAGTGTTTGTCTGCAGCAGTCACCTCAGTCCCAGCCTCATATCCTCCATGATCTAGCAAATATAGGGACAATGACCGGCAGAGCAGGGGCCTCCCAGGACCCTGATTTCACACCAAAGCCAGAGTCCATTCTGGTTGGGCGATGCCTACACACAAGCCCAATCACCCTTGCAATAATTGTTCTTGACTTTGATGCATTTGTTCTCCCTTCTCTAGTCCTCTTAAATATTCTGGGAAACGAAGGACAGCAAAGATTTGGGGATGATGGTTGGAGGTACCAGAACGAGACGTGCTGCTACTTGATACGTTTAATGAACCCTTAGGGAGGTGTTCGGCCATAATCCTTGGCAGGAATCTTAAGAAGAAAGGGTACTTAGTGCCTCTTTGTCCTCAGCTCTAGGCTCCAGGTTGTCATTCTGGAGTAATAGGAAAAGTCTCACTCAACATCCTATAACATCATAATAAAAAAAATCTAATGTCAAAGTGAGACGTAATTAGGAACTTTTAACATTTTTTTAATTAGCTCTCTGGGAATAGTGCCCAGTTTTCACCATTCTACTTTAGCACATGTTTCCTTCCCCTCCCCTCCCCTCCCCCTGGGAGTGCATTATGAACAAATACTGGTGACTAAAGATAGAGAAGATAGTCCTGATAAGTTGAAATCCATGAAATATTTGCTGATTAGACTCTGGGGTCCTTGTTACTCTGTGAAATAGTGAAGAAGCCCTGGACTTGAAGTCATCAGTTCAAACTGTGCTTCTGCCACTAATGCCCTGTGAGATATGAATGAGATTGAAGTCTCAAGGACGAGCCTTAGGTTTCTGACTGTGCTAATGTGTGGTCGGTGGTGTGATTTATTGAGATGAGGCTGCTAGATGAACAGGTTAGAAGAGGAAGATCATGAGTTTAGTTTTGGACATGCTAAATTTGATATGCCTTTGACGGACCCAAGTAGAGACGCACAGGAAACGGATGGAGACTTTCTGGGGTTCAGGAGAAATACATGAGCTGGAGTCATATATGTGAAAGCTAGCTGTGGATGGATGCTAACTGATGCCATAGGAGTAGAATGAATGGTCTAAGAAGAATACAGAGTTAAAGATAGGAGGATCTGGGACTGTGTGATGAGGAATTGTAGAAGTTCATGTTTAGGTACAAGAAAATGATTCAGTACAGGAGCAGCAAGGGATATAGGAGGAAAAACCAGGAGAGGAAGGTTAGTTTACTTCGGATTTTTCCATACTCTTCTTTTTCCACATGTGTTGATGCATTATCTGACATTCTTATCTATCACATTGCCTAGACTTAATAACAGCAGCTTGTCCTCTGTTTCAGATGGATGTTGGTGCACTCACTGCTGTCCTTTTCATCCGCATTTTTCTTACTTGAAAACTCTGTATTCATTCCTCTGGAATGTCAAAAAGTTGTTTCCTGAAGCATGTGGTTCACTTGGCTTGCTATGAGAAAAAAAGCCTCCCTGCAGATGGTTGAATCTTCCATCCGATATAACAGAAGGCTCTGTTACTGTTTTTTGTTGTTGTAGTTGTTATTATTTGAATTGTGTAGTTGCTGTACACTTTCTCAGCAAGGTGGGCACACTCTTGCCTTCACTTTACAGGGATGGCAATTTGCGTTTTCTTTTATTTAATTTAATGAACTGTGGCAATGCGCAAAGTTAAAGAATGATAGCATTTATGATTAAAGGAGCAAAGCAGATAGCACCAGCATCATTTGTCCAGGTTGTTGTAGATCTAGGAAAAAAATATCTATTCCCCTTGACCCTCTTGCAGTAAGAATATCATATTACTGCTGGGAGTAACAGACTGGTTTCTTCCTCCAAGCCCTCCTTCTCCCCTCAGATACATGTGTGCGTGTGCGTGTGAGTGTGTGTGTGAGTGTGTGTGTGTGTGTGTGTACATACACATATAGTTTTACTTTTTGAAAAAGGTTTTCATATTCTTATGTGGTTTATTTGGAAAATTAAAATTGCGCACACAAAGATAAAATTAGAATGCCTAATAAGTAGACTGTCACTAAATGGCAAGTCCCTGGTATTGTTTGTGATAACTTCTCTTAATTCTATTCCTCAGTAATATTCTATAATTCATGGCAGCCTTGTCTGGTTCCTTACATTGAGTTTGATGGCCACAGAGCCAATTGAACAACTCGTTAACTTTGATTTCTTTTTTGTTTTAAGTTCATTGCAACTTAATTTAGCCCTGCAAAAACACATGCTGAAACACTACCAGAGATTGACTAGCTAAATACCATGGAGGTTAGCATTGCAGAAACAGTCAAAACCAAAGCAAAAATGTTCTGGACTTGAAGCCTAAATTTAGCATGTCAATAAGGGTGATAACCTAGGACCAACAACTCTGGAAGATTGGTCTGCTTCCCCAGAGGGAGAAAAATGTTCTTGTTCAGAGTATTCAGCAAATTGTAAAATTGTAAAATAAAAACTTGGATGCATATTCTTGGCAATGTTGTCTTTTACCCAAGAACCTAGTCAGTTGCTACTTAGTAGATGAAGACACCAATACTGGTGTTCTCAAATACAATCACTTACATACTAAGAGAACATGTTCTCATTTGCTCAGGCCATAAATTTGTGTTTGTGTGACCTGAGTGAGAGTATGGGATTGGGGAGGAGTGTGTTGAGGAAGAAAACAGTCCATTACTAATTGCAAGAGTGTCAGGGATGGAGGGCTATCAGGTAGAGTTCTGTGCTTGCTTTTTAAATCTTAGAAATCACCCTATTAAGTGACTATTAGTATTACAAACCCTTTATAGGGAAATGGGAATTGAGGTTCATTAAGGTTCAGATAATTGCCCAAGGTTACAGCTAGTAAGTGAAGCAACTGTGATTCAGACCCAGTCAGACTTGTTGTAGAGTCCATGCTTTTAACCACTATGCTACAGAATCCCTCCGTAAAAGTGAAGTTTTCAAACACTGATATATTTTCACATCCTGCCTCTTATTATCCTGGAATTAGTGTATTTACCAAAGGAAAAGTGTCGTTACTGGAAGAAGAGGGAAGCCACACTGAGCTGGCAGAAATAACAAAGATGTGGTGTATATACACAATGGAATGTTACTCAGCCATAAAAAGAATGAAATAATGCTGTTTGCAGCAACATGGATGGACCTAGAGATGATCATACTGAGTGAAGTAAGTCAGACAGAGAAAGGCAGGGGGTTCCCTGGTGGTCTAGTGGTTAGGTTTCTGGGCTTTCACTGCCATGGCCCAGGTTCAATCCCTGGTCAGGGAACTGAGATCCCACAAGCCACAAGGTGCGGCCAAAAAAAAAAAAGGAATCATCAGACAAAGACAAATATCATATTATATCACTTATATGTGGATTCTAAAAGAAAAAAACAATGATACAAATGTACTTATTTACAATACAGAAACAGACTCACAAAACAAACTAATGATTATCAAAGAGGAAAGGGGGAGGGATAAATTAGGAATTTGGGATTAACAAATACACACTACTATATATAAAAGATAACCAACAAGGACCTACTATATAGCATGGGGAACTATATTCAATATCTTATAATGAACTATAATGGAAAAGAATCTAAAAAATAATATATATATTATATATATCTGTATAATATATATATAATCTGAATTGCTTTGCTGTATACCTGAAACTAACATAACATTGTAAATCAACTGTACTTCAATTAAAAACATAAAACAAACAAAACACATGACCATCAGAGGAAAAAAGTAAATTAGTAATTATTAAGCCCATGCTGCATGCCGGGCATTTCCACATATATCATCCACCCCATTATACTATCAGTGTGCCCTACGAATCCACTCTTCACCCTCCTCTAACTGGTACCCCACGAGGCTGCCCTGTATGGGCAGCAACAACTTGAGTCCCTTTCCGTCTGGCTTCTGTTGGGTTCAGTGAATAAGAGGCAGGAGATTGCAGCAAGGGAGGAATGAAAAGGCAGGTGATTTATTCTTCTGACTTCCTCCCATTTGGTCACCAAGAACTGGTAGTGTCCATCAGCTAAAGCTTCCAGCTCCTCTCAGGTAGGCTTATCCTATCCACAATGACAGACATTTCTTTGGGTTCCTATAACTCCTCCTACCCTTTGATCCTTCAGGCCTAAGAGTGATAATGGCTGCCCACTATTGCCAGGAACCCCTGCTGTCTCCACTCTGCCCACACCTTGTAAAGAGTCTCTTTGTTGAACCTCTCCAATCACTCCTTTTGAAGGTGAATCATACTAGACTCTGAATAATACACAGTAATCCTACAAGGTTAGTAAAATTATGTTGGTTTTTTGGTTGAAGAGTGGAGGCTGAGATAATTAAGTAACTTGTCCAAGAGTCCAATTAGTAAGTGACAGAGCCAGAAATCAAACCAAAGTTTTTTTTTTAAACTTTCTTTTACTGGTAGCTGATTCCATAAGCTACAGCCTGTTAGCTATATCCACAGGAAAACTAGATATCTCACTGAAGAGGGGATGTATTTCAGAATAGATTTAAATGAGCATTCCTCATTTTGAAATTCAATTGAATGTCCCTTCAAATGTACTATATCTGTAACAAAGGGTTTTGGGTGTGGTGTGATGGTTAGGAATGTGAAACCTGGAGTCACTGCCTGACTCTCCAACTATTATCACTGTGTGACTTTGGGTAAATTACTTACATTCTTTTTGTTTCAATTTCCTCAGTTGTAAAAATTAGAGTAGTAATAGTGCCAGCTTCATAGAATCATGGAAAGGATAAAATGAGCTAATATATGTAAAGCCCTTAGAACAGTGTATGACTCACAGTAAGAGGTCAATAAATGTAGCTATTATTATTATGGATTTCAGTGTATTCACTTCTCTTGCCTCTAAACCTATGGAGCTGATTCTCACAAAGAGAATCCTCCTACTTTATAGAGATCAGAAACAAATATGCAGCTTCTCTTGTGTTTTTTAAATTATTATTATTTAACCTGCTAGAAGGAAGATAACAATTTTCAGCAGCTAATTACATCCCATCTTTGGGCCCTTTGGGGTTCTTACTGCTAAAAGTTCCCTTTTAGTGGAATTGTTGGGTGGGTAGAGATGGGTCCCTGGTGAAAGTAGCTTCACTGACCTATGCTCAGCAGGGTATGGATGCAGAGCCTGTTTTTACACTACATATTTGTCCGGTAGTATTTTCTTACCTAGTTCCGCTGGTGACCAGAGGCACTTCAATATTTTTTTGCAAAGGGAACAGCTCAGTGGCTACACTGGAATCAAGCTTTTTCCCTTGGTTTGGTCAGCACCTTGTTGAGTGGTCACTGGTCTCCAACGACAGAAGTTGGAAACAGTACGAGACTGGGAGTCATGAGATCTGGGTTCTCTCAGTTGTTTCAATATGTGGCTCTGTGACTTTGGCCAAGTTGCTAACCCATGTCAGCCTTAAGTATCTCATCTGTCAAAAGAAGAAGTTGGATCAGTTGATGAATAAAATCTCTTTCTCTCCTGAAATACCATGGCATTACTGAGGGAATCATAGCACCTAATCAAAGTGGCCAGCCTTCTCCTTGCCTCGTGTGAGGGCTCAATGGCAAAGTAGAAGGAACACAGGCTGAGGTGACAAATACAAGTGGAGGCCTAGTATGACTTTACTGCTTACTCCCTATCTGAACGTTGAAAAGTTATTTGATAGATACTGAATAACCTCAAATTCCTCATTTTTAAAGGTAAGATATACTACAAAACATTGTTAGAAGATGATTCATGTCAATTTCCTAGTACACTATATGATAACTCTACTAATATTCAAGCGTCTTACTGTTTCATTGAGGAGATTAAGAGAGATCTCATAATAGAATTACTAGAGCATAGAAATTTGTGATAATCTTTTTCAGACCACAAATGAGGACACAGGATATGAGGAAAGATTTCATACTTGTGAATTTATTTATAAGAAAATTCATATGAATGTATAAACATTAGATTCTATTGAGCATTTACAGAATTCCCTTAAAATACTTAAAAGTGTAAGAAATTGAGAGAGTACTGGGTAATTTCTGGTGGCCATTCATGTAAAGTAAATGCCATGCATGACATATACACATGTATGTATATAACAGGGATTCAGGGATGGATGAGATCACAAATATTTGCTCTGTACTTCGTTACTGCGGCTCTGTCAGCCAGGAGTCAATGGAACCACATAAAAAGCTGCTGTGAATCTCTGAACCACGGTACAGGGTATTCTTCCAGATTCCCTTCTGTTTATTCTAAATCCCATAAAAATGTATCCTTTTAGGGCTTCCCTGGTGGCGCAGTGGTTGAGAGTCCGCCTGCCGATGCGGGTTCGTGCCCCCGGTCCGGGAGGATCCCACATGCCGCGGAGAGGCTGGGCCTGTGAGCCATGGCCACTGAGCCTGCGCGTCCGGAGCCTGTGCTCCGCAACGGGAGAGGCCACAGCAGTGAGAGGCCCGTGTACCGCAAAATTTTAAAAAAAATTTACCCTTTTACATCCCAACTCTTTAATTTTCTCATCTTGACTCCCTTCTTGATTATTTCATTTTTAGAAAAAACTCAGCTTTATTGACGTATAGTTTACCTACAGTAAAATTCACCTCTTTTCAGTGTATATAGTTTGATGAGTCTTGACAAATATCATGTAATCCTTATAATCATTATTGAGATTATTTCCACCACCAGCCCCCAAATTCCCTGATGTCTCTTTGAAGTCAGTTTCCACCCTTCCCCCTGCTGGATCCTGTCAACCGATGATCTACTTTCTATCACTATTGTTTTGTCTTTTCTGGATTTTCATATGTATGGAATAATACAGTATGTAGTCTTGTGTTTGGCCTCTTTCACATGGCATAATGCTTTTGAGATTCATCATGTTGAGTACATCGATAGTTTATTACTTTCAATGTGGAGTATTTTTCCTTTGTATGAAATACCATATTTTGTTTATCTTTTCCACAGTTCATGGACATCTTGATTGCTTCCAGTTTTTTGTGATTATGAATAAAGCTACTACAACCAAACATACAGAGACATTTATGTGAACATAAGTTCTCATTTCCCTTACCTGGGAGTGGGATTGCTGGATCATATGATAATAAAGTATTTAACTTTATAAGAAACATGCCAAACTGTTCCCCGAAGTGGCTGGTCCATTTTGTGTTCCCATTAGCAGTCTATAAGAGACCTGCTCTCTTTGCATCCCCAGCAGCATTTAGCATTGTCAGGCCTTCTATTTGTAGCCTTTCTAGGAGGCATGCAGTGATATCTAATGGTGGTTTTAGCTTGCATTTCCTTAATGAGGCAACAGTATCTATGCCCAGAAAAGTGCATGCCACTCCACCTGTCAGGCTATTATTGTGTGGGTGAGTCCCTACAGTTCAGAGTTGAGCTGGGCTTAGGTTTTCTTGTTGCTATGGTTACCCTCAGTAACTCTGCCTAAAGGCACTGACACATTCCTTCGGTAATGGGTCACTTCCCTGTGCTTCTGTGGGGCCCGGAGTACCAGAAGTCTTTCCTCGGGGTTCCTGCTCCCCCGCAGCTCTGAGCAGGACCTGCCTGCCTGTACTACTTTGGAGTCTCCCTCCACACTCCCGCAGGGGTGACTGCTGCTTCTCGGTACTCAGTGAGAGGCTAGTGCTCTGGGCGGTGGGATCTCCTCGGTTCTCCAGCTCCAGCCTAGGGCTCCGGGGTGGGGATTTCTCTGTGCTCCTGCCCCTCGTCCCAGTGACAGCTCATCTCCCTCAGGTATCTGCAGGTGTATCAGAGGGAAGGCAGTTTTCTGCCCCTCCTCTAATGGCAGCTGATCTTTGGGGCCTGAGAGAGGACTTGTGTCTCCCACGCCTCCAGGAACAGTGGAACTTTGCCTGGGTCCTGGAAGCTGGAGAGTTTCCTCTCCTTTTTTCTGGGGCAGGTGGCTAGAGTCTGGATGTAGAGTCCAGGGAAGTAGGCAGTGTTTCTTGCCTGTGTCCCAGTGGCAGCCCATCCCCCCCTACATGCCCGCAGTGCCCACAAAGGGAACTCTCTCAGGTCTGAGTGCCTCCAGCTGGTGGAGGCTCGGGTAAAGAGCCTGCAAGTGAGTGCAGACTCCCCTGTGGTCTGGGTCTTTCAAGCATCATAAATTCATCACTATCCCCAAGTAGACCTTTAAGAATTCATTAAAATTTCAGGCGTTTCTTCTTACCTACCTTTTTTTCCTCCCAAAGGTAAACCAACAAACAAACATGTCCTGTCTCTTTTCAAAGGGGCTTGCCACTTGGAAATGTAGTTCAGCACGCTGCTTTGTTACTTCAGCAATTTGAGCAACTCAGGAATAACTATGGTCTTGTCGATGATCCACCCCTATCTTATTGTTAACACAGAAGCCACATTCTCTTACAGCTTTCTACATCCTGAGAAGAAGCAGCACTTCTTTCAACTCATGCTCTTCTGATCTGATCACTCTGTCTACACTGTTTACCTTGGAATAATAGACCCTGTGCCTAGTAGGTACTGCTATGGCAACTGTAATGCCGGGCAAAAGGCACTGTACACCAAGGTCAAGCCCTTGAAATACTGCCAGCGTCCTCCCCTAACCTGACATTCCAACTCTGGGAAGGAGACAAGAACCCTGGAGGAGGTAGGGCTTAATCTGTACCTTGAGAAGAGGAGAGAGAGCCTTAACAAGAGGAGACGCAGTCCCGAGAATACTCTGTGAGGAAAAACGTATGCTTTCTTTCTAACTTCCTTCCCCCTTTATGTCCGAGGTGAGTCAGGGCACTTCCATCTGATTTGAGCCACTTCTCTCTCCAAAAGATTGTTATCTTTCTCCATTCCATGTCTCTGTTTCCATCCAAAAGAACTGGCTGTGTAACAATTCCTATGAGGTAACTTGCATGTGTCCAGAAGTAAATATTGCCAGAGAATCGCCCTTTGGCAAAGCCTTGGTTTATACAAATCACAGATTTGGCTAACCTGCCAAATGTTAGCATGCTTTAGCAGTGAGCTTGACAAGATGGTATTTCCCTACAATTCCCAGTCTCTGATTTCTACTAGTACGTGAGAGGACTTTTCACCTACTCCACTTTAAATAATTCCTTCTCCTTGCCCAATTTAGTTAATTAAGAACTGATGGTTATCAAGTCCATTCTTTGCCTTCTATGAATACAAAACTATGTCTAAACTGACTCCAAGGTCTTATCAAATGATAATATCTCAATGTGAATGAGTTTATCTTTGACCCTTCCTGAAGTTCAGGTGAGAGAAGAGGGGCAGAGAGGAGAGCATGTACTTACTGGTGTTCTAATTGGGTGGGGGTACGAGCAGGTATTACGGGCACAGAATAAGGAAAGGAGTACAGAAGGGAGAAAATGAAGTCATTGACAATGAACTTCCCAAGTTTGATCATGTGCCTAACCTAGCTGCCAGTGAATTACTTTGAGGAAGAAATGCCCTATGTAGACAAGTATCTTGTTAACAAGGGAGATCATGATTCAGTCATGACTTTTTGAGGGTCAGAAAGTTCCTATTTATCCCACTGCTCTAAAAAGAACTCAAGAAAAGAATTGGATGTGAGAAATTGAACAAATGATAGTGATGAATTTCATTCTAAGGACTCTTCTATATGTATTTTAATTTGTTTTTTAAAGAGCAGCTTTTGATTGATTGATTGATTGGTTTTTGGCTTTATTGGGTCTTTGTTGCTGTGCGCAGTCTTTCTCTAGTTGCGGTGAGCGGGGGCTACTCTTCATTGCGGTGCACAGGTTTCTCATTGCAGTGGCTTCTCTTGTTGTGGAGCACAGGCTCTAGGCTCATGGGCTTCAGTAGTCGTGGCACATGGGCTCAGTAGTTGTGGCACATAGGCTTAGTTGCTCTGCGGCATGTGGGATCTTCCCAGACCAGGGCTCAAACCTGTGTCCCCTTGCATTGGCAGGCATATTCTTAACCACTGCACCACCAGGGAAGTCCCTATTTTAATGTTTTTAACTTGTGATAATATTTCATTTTGGTGATGTAAAAGCTATTATTATGGATAAATAAGATGAAGCAGATGTTTTAGGCTGTTTTCCTAGCTTTTTGTTATTTCAGTGCCTTCCCTTCATTGATTGTCGATCATATTCCAAGCCAAATTCATTTCAAAAAGCTGAAGCAGGCAGGGGAGGAGTTGGAGAGAGAGAGAGAGAGAGAGGGAGAGAGAGAGAAGGAAATTCCTGTTGACTTTATTTGCTTGGTCAATATCAGGAATTTATTTGATGCAAAATTTACTATACAATCAATATCCAAGCCTCCAGTTTTGGAGAGCTACATGTCAGGAGCTTTGCTAGGGACATTACAGACTTTATCCTATTTAGACTTCAAAACAACCAAATGAGTTAGTTACTATTATATCCACATGTAAAATAAGTCATCCAAAGCACACATAGGTAAGTGAAGGAACCATGATTTGAGAATAGCTTGATCTGATTTCAAGGCACTAAACTGTTGTGAAGGGATTTTGCACATCTAATTAAAGTCTCAATAAATTAACCTTAAGATATGGAGATTATCTGGGTGGACCTGACCCAATCAAGTGAGCCCTTTAAAAGCCATGCTTCTCTGGCTAATAGCAAATGCGGAAGTTAGGGAGATGACTGCTAGCTGTGAATGATCTCCAGGGGACAGCTGGGAAATTGGGGCCTTGAGACCCACAGCCATTACAAACCGATGTAATGTAATATGAAACACATCTGAGCAGAAACTTTAAATGCAGTTGCATGGTTTAGATTCCGCTCATGTCCCATGCTCATCCTCTTTGGCACAAGAATGGGAAGGCCTAACACAGCGGGTGCTCTTTCAATCAGGGTCCCAGAATTAGACAATGCATAGAACTGAGTCAAGCAGAAGTAAGGATATACAGTTTTTTTTATCCTGCTTTTATAGTTTAACATTTTGGTAGAGTATGTTAGTTATCTATTGTCAAGTAACAATATCACCACAAACTTAGTGGCTTAAAACAGCACATATTTATCATCGCAGTTTCTGTGGACCAGGAGTTTGGTCATAGCTTAACTGGATCCTCTGTTTCAGGGTCTCACATAGTTGTAGTCAAGACGTTGGCCAGTGTGCAGTCTCTTCGGAGGCTCAACTGGGGAAGAACCTGCCTTCAGGCTCAAGTTGGCAGCATTCGCTTTCTTGAAGGCTGCTAGACTGAGGGCCAAACTTTCTCACTGGCCATTTGCTGGAGACCGCCTTCACTTCCTTGCCGAGTGGCTCTCTCCACAGGGAAATCTCAAAACATGCCAGCTTACTTCTTCAAAGCCAGAAAGGGAGAGAGTGTCCCCTAGCCAGACTGGTGCTACAACTATGTAACATTATCACAGAAGTGCTATCCCATCACCTATGTTGTATTTTGTTGGTTAGATGAAAGCCATAGATTCTGCCTCCACTCAAGGGGAGGGGAGTATACAAAGGTGTTAACACCAGGAGGAAGGGATCATGGGCAACTATCTTAGAATCTGTCCACCACAGATAGAACTTCTCATGTCACTAAACATTCTTGAAAAGTATAATTTTTAATGCTTGCACAATACGTCACATGAATGGACGATAATTTAATCATTCTGTTATTCAACAATTGGATGGTTAATTACCTTTTCAATTAGAATTATCATTCTGGCAAATACTTGTACATAAATTTTTGTCTACATGTTTACTTATTTATATCCCTAAATGACAATTTGCTGAATTAAAGGCTATACCTGCTTTTAATGTCCTTGATAAATATTGTCACAGTTATTTCCAGGAAAGGCATACCAATTTGTAATTTCTATGCCTATTGAAGATTCACTGTCTCACCATCCCTCGGCATTTATATATATGGTTAAATGTGAATTCTTTTATAGGGCTATTGACTACATTTCATCAATTGTTTCTTTTCTATTTTTCTGTTGCTATGTTAACATTTTTATTATTGATTTTAATTACTTTTTATATATTACAAGTATTAACCTGCCTTTAATCTTGATCTCAAGAATTTATTTTCAATTCTTCCTTTACCTTTTTTTATGACAGGTTAAATCTTTTATGTAATAAAATATATGAAATTTTTCATTTGTAATTTCTTTCATTGTTTGGGTAATTAAAAATTTATTTCCCCTCCCAAGATCAGTGTCATTTGAACCTCTATTTTCTATTACATTTTACAGCTTTAGTTTTTCAATTTCATTATTACTGTGTACTGGGATATATTTTTGTGCATGCTATGCTATGAGGGTTAAACTTATTTTCCCCTGAAGATAACCAATATGTCCATCATGATTTAATAAATGTTCCATCATGTCCAAATTGGCTTCTAAGGCTTCTGTCATTAAATACTAAATTCTTAAATATACTATGAGTTATTTCAAGTATGCTAATTTAAAAAATTTTCCTGTTGTTGATTCTCTAGCCAATGTCACACTAATTTTAATTAATATACTTTTAGGATATGCTTTAAAATATGCTAAAATTAGCTTCTAACTTAAGGGTTGGGTGATATACTTGTGTATTTTGCTTTCCACAATCAGTATATCGATGGACTATTATATCATATTAATCTTAATATTCTACCTGAAATAATCCAAGGGAACCCACTAATATGATTCAATACAGATTCTTTTTATAATAGAATCATCATCTTGAAGCACATTTTGAAAATGTTAATTTTTATGAACAATATTGGCATTTTATTAAATGAAACCATATGTGAGCTCTTTAGAGAGAGTCTACATTAATTGGGGAAAAAGATAGTTGAGAGCAAAAGTTCTTTCAATATTTTGTCCATTTTTTGAGCATCTTAATTCTATTTAGGTATTCATGAAGTAAGTGAAGCAGAGCTAAGCATATGCAGAAATGGTAAGCAGTTATGCAATAAGCACTAGTATGCAAATAGTGTATGTTCGTTTTCATGACATATGCATATGTATATGCACTTATACTTACTTCTAATGATATTATTGAGATACCTTTAAAATAAATAAGATTGTACATTTTGAAAATCTAGAAACAAGAAAAGACAGAGAAGTCGTTTGTCTATTTTAACATTTGCCCATTTGGTTTTCTTTTTTTTTTTTTTTTTTACATCTTTATTGGAGTATAATTGCTTTACAATGGTGTGTTGGTTTCTGCTTTATAACAAAGTGAATCAGCAATATTGTGCCTGGAGGCAAATGTACCATATAACTCAATCCTTCCCTTATGCTAACATATTCAAAAGACTATGCAAATCATTTAACAATAGCAAAGTCATCACAGTTCTCAGGGAAAATAATTTCCATTTTCACCAAGAGGTTTATATAGATAAATGAGCATAATAAATAGAAGCGAGGTCCTTGATGCTTGACCAACTCCTGCCACTTCTAACCTCTTCTCAGTTACATATTCACAAATTGGAGTGATAGTTTCAAATAGTTTCTTATTATTTGGATGACTTACATTTCACTGTTTATCTAGGGAAAGGTAAATGTCCATATGTTTCTACTTCATGCCCTCATTGAACTTTCCTGAACTCTTCTTGTGTACTCAGATTTTGAAACCAAAATATACTTTTCACTTCTGTACAAAAGCAAAATTTGCATAATCAGGGTTTGCTAGTCAGTGGAAAGGTATATGAAGAGACCATGATGGTTATTAGAGAGCATTTCTATGGATCCCTCCTGCCGGGGTACAGCAGCTGGTGTGATCCTGGGAACCTGAAGCAGCCAGAGAGGTAGGGCTCAGAGCACACCATGATGGGGACTCTCCAAGCTGACAGGAGTAAGGACATTTCTGCTACTGGGCAGCCAGATTGGAGATTGCTCCTCTGGGAGGGACATTGTACATTTATTTTCAAATACAGAGCCTGGATAAGAATCCTGATAAAGTAGAGAGACTAATATTTATTCAATAAATGGTGTGCCAGGTTCTATGCTAAATACCAAATGGTGTTTCATTTAATTATCACAGCAACACTGTGAGGTAGGCACCATGATAATTAGAATGCCCATTCAATTTATTTTCCATACTAAAACACTTTGGGGAGTAAAATGGTAGCTGTTAATATTTAAGCTCAGACAATACGTATAACATGGGACTTTCCTAGAAAACTGTAAATGTGGTCACTCTTTTATCATCCCCATATTACAAATAAGGAAATTGAGGTTCAGAGAGATTAAGTAATATCCCCAAGTGCCACAGCTAGAAAGTGACAGATCTAGGACTCACAAATTCTTGAACTTACCACTTTATGGAGTAAGCGGTTCATTACAAAGCAGTAATTCAGGAGATTTTTGACAAGGGGTGACAGATTAATAACATTTCCGCTCTATTTCCTTCAGTAAAATCCTCCACAAAATAGTAGAAAGATTAAGAGAAGGAGAAAACTCCATCTTTTTTAAAAATTTATTTTATTAAAATATAGTTGATTTACAATATGCTAATTTCTGCTATATAGCAAAGTGACTCAGTTATAAATATATATATATATGTATTCTTTTTCATATTCTTTTCCATTATGGCTTATCACAAGATATTGAATATAGTTCCTTGTGCTATACGGTAGGACCTTGTTGTTTATCCATTCTATATATACTAGTTTGCATCTGCTAATCCCAAACTCCCAATCCAGCCTTTCCCCACCACCTCCCTGTCCCCCTTCGCAACCACAAATCTGTTCTCTATGTCTGTGAGTCTGTTTCATAGATACATTCATTTGTATCAATTTTTTAGATTCCACATATAAGTGATATCATATGGTATTTGTCTTTCTCTGACTTATTTAATATGATAATCTCTAGGTCCAACCATGTTGTTGCAAATGGCATTATTTCATTCTTTTTATGGCTGAGTAGTATTCCATTGTATATATGTACCACACCTTTTTTATCCATTCAATTGTTGATGGACATTTAGGTTGTTTCCATGTCTTGGATATTGTGAATAGTGCTGCTATGAACATAGGGGTGTATGTATCTTTTTGAATTATAGTTTCATCTGGATATAGGCCCAGGAGTGGGGTTGCTGGATCATATGGCAACGCTAGTTTTAGTTTTTTGAGGAAACTCCGTACTGTTTTCCATAGTGTCTGAACCAACTTACATTCCCACCAACAGTGTAGGAGGGCTCCCTTTTCTCCACACCCTCTCCAGCATTTGTTATTTATAGACTTTTTCATGATGGCCATCCTGACCGGTATGAGGTGATATCTCATTGTAGTTTTGATTTGCCTTTCTCTAATAATTAGTGATATTGAGCATGTTTTCATGTGCCTTTTGGCCATCTGTATGTCTTCTTTGGAGTAATGTCTATTTAGGTCTTCTGCCCATTTTTCAATTGGGTTATTTGTTTTTTGTTGTTGTTGAGTTGTATGAGCTGTTTGTATATTTTGGAAATTAAGCCCTTGTCAGTTGCATCAGAGAAACCTCCATCTTTAATGAAACTAGGAAGCGGTAAAAAAAATCCTGAACCACAACATATATAGAAGAAACTCTTCTTCCAGGACAATATCGCTCCTGAGCCCCTTTTGCAAAAATGTATGTAACACTAAGATCCAGTCAACCCAAACAGTAAAGAACCATAAAATGCAGAAGCCATCGTGGTATGATAGGGCTGGGATCGAGTACTGATTCCATTAATATTTGTAATTTAAAATGAAAAAATGTAAGAATTATAATTATAAAACAGAATATAAAGGTTATAAACACTGACAATGTAAAAATTGTAATGGAGCTGACAAAAATGTGGAGGTGTGAGGGAGGAGGGGATTGGGAGGAAATTTAAGTACATGAATATCTTCCTTATCCATGGAGAGAAACCAAGAGATATCATCCAACATGGTAAGTCAATAAGTAGATGTTAATTATACTATCTAAATTTAGGAAGTTAAACAGAAGTATTAAAAAATATATAAATTTTCAATATTACCAAAAGGAAAAAAAACAGAAATAAACCTAGAATTTCATAACTGTAAATAGTAGAAGCAATCCCTCCTAAGTACCAAAACAACAAGAAAGTAAATAAAATGAAAAGAAAAACAACCACTTGATGATGAACAAGGTAAAGCCAAGAATATCGTGGTAACATACATTTCTGTAGGTATTAGCCCATGCAACCACATAAATGAAAGGAAAGAAAAGAAGTGACAGAATTATCCATATTTGCAAACAAAATATGATTATCCACCTGATGAAACCCAGAAGAAAAATTGAAACCCCATTCGAAAAAATAAGAGAATTCATTGAGGTATCTGATTACAAAATCAGCAATATTAATCAATAGCTTTTCTGTATATAAAAGCTAACCAGATATAAAATAAAATGAAAGAGAAATCTGTCATCAATAGTCATATGATTTATGACATCTAGGCATATTATTCAGTCTTAGAAAAGAAAGACATCCTGCCATTTGAAGCAACATGGATGAACCTGCCAGATATCATGCTAAGTGAAATAAGCTAGACACAGAAAGGAAAAAAAACTCCATGATCTCACTTTTATGTGGAATCTTAAAAATCTATGTTGAATGCATAGAAGCAGAGAGTAGAATGGTGGTTACCAGGGGTGGGGAGGTGGGGGGAAACGTGGAGATGTTGGTAAAAGGGTGCAAAGTCACAGTTATGTAAGATGAATAAGCCTAGGGATCTAATGCACAACGTGATGACTATAGTTAATAACACTGCATTGAAAACTGAAAATTTGCCAAGAGTAGATTTCAGGTGCTCTCATTACACACAAAAAATGGTAATTCTGTGAGCAGATGAGATAGAGGTTAATTAGCTTAACTGTAGTAATCATTTCACTGTGTATATGTATTTCAAATCATCATGCTGTCCACCTTAAATATATACAATGTTTAAAAATAAAATTACAAAAACATCTAGGCACAAATATCATAAGAAATGCACAGCACTTCTATCAACTAGAAACTTAAAAAATTTTCTGAGGGACTTAAAACCAGCTTTAAATAAGTAGAAAGCTATACCAAGTTGTTGGAGAGTGAGATTCAATATTCAAAATATATTGATTCTGTTTAAATTAATAGATTACAGGCAATTCTAATCCAAACATTAACATGACTTTAGCTATAACTTGACATAATGATTCTGGAGTTCATCTGGATAAATAAACACGAGAACAGCAAGGGATCCTCTGAAAAAGAAACATAAAGTAGGGGAACTAGGATTGCTATATGCTACTACATTGCAAAAAGCAACAGTAATTAAAGCTGTTTGATTCTGGGACTTAAACTGACTGATGAACATAATAGAGAGTCCAGCCAGATCCAAACACCTCTGGAATTTAGTTTGTGATAAAGTAGCATCTCTGGTAATGGGGAAAATAGATTATTCAATATATATACAATGGAATATATTACTCAGCCTTTAAAAAGAAGGAAATCTTAAAAAAAAAAAAAAAAGAAGGAAATCTTGCCATTTATGCTAACATAGATGAACCTTGAGGCATTCTGCTAAGTGAAATGTCAGAGAGAAAAAGATAAAAGCGGTATGATCTCGCTTATATGTGAAATCAAAAAAATTTAAAAAGCTGAACTCATAGAAACAGACTGATAGATGCGAGGACCTGGAGGGTGAGGGAAATAGGTAAAGGTGGTCAAAGGGTACAAATTTCCAGATATAGGAGGAATAAGTTCTGGGACCCTAGTATACAGCATGATGATGATAGTTAACAATACTGTACTGTATACTTGAAAGTTGCTAAGAAAGTAGATCGTAATCATTTCGCAGTGTATACGTGTGTCAAATCATCATATTGTTGGTACACCTTAAACTTATGAAATGTTATATTTCAATTATATCTCAACCAAGGGGGAAAAATAAATGATATTAGGGCAGCTGGCTAGCTGTTTTTAAAATATAATTGTAAATCTTGTTTCATACTTCCCTCTTTACCCTGAAGTGTAGAACAGATAGATCAAATATTTAAAGGGAAATGTGCATAAATAGACCAGATAAAAACATGGGGAAATTTTTGTGCATACTTGGAGGGAAGATCTTTCTAACATGAAAAAAATATCCATAACTGAAAATAAGTGAAAAAAGGAAAAAAAGGGTTATTTTGTTATAATTTTTTTAAAAATTTCTGCATGACAAAGATATTATAACAGTCTAAATAAAAATGACACATTTGGAAAGAAAGATTTCTAACATCCGGCCCAGATAAGACACTGATTTTCTTAATATTGAAATAACTCATATAAATGAATAAATAAGAAAGAGAAAATCAAGCTGATAAAAATATAGACAGAAGCGGGGGGTCTGAAACAGTTCATATAAAAAGAATTTAACAAACGTTAAAACATGTATGTGCTCACAGATAACTTAAGCAACACAAAATAAAATGACAAAGTACTATTATTAAACTATCAGACTAAACAAGATAAAAAGTGGTTTGAGGGGACACAGTTGTAAGGGTGAGGAGAAGCAAGCACTCATACACTGTTGATAGAATCATAAATTGGGGGAAAATATTTTGAAGGACGAATTGCCATTATTAAAATTTTAAGTGTATTATAACTTTTGACTTAGCGATTTGTCTTTTAGGTCTTTAGTATATAGATAACTTTGCATATGTGATAAAGTACATATGTAGAACTAAGTCTGTTGCAGCATCCATGTTACAAGGGGAAAATGACAAAATTTTAAATGCCTTCTTCGTTATCTGCAACGGTACATCTGCAATACAATACTAGGTAGCTATTTATAATAGTCAGCGAAATGTATAAGAAAGATGCCTAACATATATTGTGAAATGAAAAGGAAAGTTACAAAACAGTATGTGTAGTATGATACTTTTTCATATAGATATGAAAAAGCCCAACTTTCTATCTGTATACATTATTTCCAGACAGATATGCAAAAAACTTAGCAGTTATTTCTGGCACTAGGATTAGCACCTTAAGAGGGGAAGGAAGTGAACTTCTTATTTTCTTTTATACATCTTAAGGCAATTTGCTTAGTTTTCCATGATCACTTATTTCTTTTATAACAAAAGTAGCTTGTATTTTATTAAGTAGGTATTGATGGCCCTTTAGTTACAAACCTATTTTTAGACATTATTGACAGTCCTAAGTGTGCTTCTCTACTGCCTTCATGAAGAAGAAATTCCAGTCATTCAAGGAATATTTAGTGAGAACCTACTCTAGGCCCTTGGCATATATGGGGGAAACATAAAATTGCTCATGGAAAAAAGAAAATAGAATTCGTTTTTTTCCTGGACTTGTAGTTCTATTTTGATCGTTTGGATTACGTTTTGGCAATCCCACTTTATCTTAAAATGCTAGGCATTCCTAACAAGAACATCATGATGGTTACTTACAAAAGGGGTAATAAGTACAGATAATCATGATTAAATTTTCAAATAAAGTAACTATAAGCCATGAGAGGGCATCTAAGTATTTATATTCCAGGACTAAACATGCAACGTATATCCTCAATCAACATAATTATGTCCTTTGATCTCTATATTAGAACTTGTAAAACATACGTTCCATCATAACAACAATGCGTTATATTGTATAATCATGCAACTCTGAGTGCCAACTGGGCATAAACGATAGGAAATTCCAAAATCCCCTTCCTGGCTTTCTAGAATCTTCATAATCACTCTCCATTCTCTTTTCTGATCTTCCTTCTGGTTCCTTTTCATTGCTTTGCTAAGAGCAACTGTCTCCAAGCTTTTTGTGGACTACTGACTGCTCCTCCTAAATTCTATTCCCTTGCACCTCAGCTCACCCAACATGCCTTATAAAAAGCATAGCCCGAGGGAGAAACAGCATAGTACGTTGCAGTTAAGAGCATGAACTACGGAACCACTTTCCAATTTCGTGACTTTGGACAAGTTGCTTAAGCCATATGTGCTTCACTCTCCCCACCTCACAGTTATTAGAAGTAAATTACTTAAATTAAAAGACTAATGACTAATCTGTAAAGGGCTTAGAGCAATTCCCTTGGCATGTAGCTGGCATCATGTAAGAACTTGTTAAATCAGTAAATAAATCCTACAAGGTTCAGCATAGATATGACCCCCACCAGGAAACTTTTCCTCACTTCCCTTAGTTTTCCTCCTCTCCGTGCTCTGGCTTGATATTGCGTTCACTGCACTGCATTTTGATTGTCAACTGTTTTAGGGCTCTCCTACTGAAGTGATCCACAGTGAAGATGTTCTTCAGTTGGTAGACACAAGCTTTTTTAAGGCAGGAATTTTGTCTTTTTTGCCTTCCACCAAATCCCTGGTGCCTAGACCAGTGCCCAGTGCAGATATATGTGACAAAAAAAAAAAAGGCTCTCACTCTTTTTATATACCCACCTATTATAGTACTGCACATGAGTATCAAGCAATAATAAACTTAATAATAGTAATCATTACATTACAATCTGCCACAGACTGAGAGCTACGTGGCAGAAAGTGTGTTAAGTACTTTACATACAGAATTTCATTTAAGCCTCTTAACAAGCCAATGACGGAGGGGCCATTATTAGCCTAACGCTGCAAATGAAGAGAGTGAGGCTGGGCAAGACTCCCTTATACAGATCACACGGCGAGTAAGTCATAGGCTTGAAACCCTGGTGATCTGACTCCAGGGCCTGCAGTCTTAACAAAATTGACAAACTGTTGTTGAAGGCCACCTGTGCTATGTCACAGGTGGTGAACTTTGTGTCACAAGCATTCACTGTATGAAGGAAAAATGCAGTTATGTAGATGGAGATACACATAAGCATAGAATTTCTTTCAGGTACATCTCCTATTAAAATGAAATAGTATAAAAAGGAAGGTGGGGAGTGCCAGAAACTGTTACACCCTTTACAGGGATTATCTCATGTGATTCTCATACTTAAATGTGGCTGTCAGGCTATTACCTCTACTCTACTGATGAGCAAACCAATTTCAGGGAGATTAAGTAACGTGGCCAATGTCAAACGCCAAGCTTTGAATACACCTCAGTATGACTCCATACTAAACTAGTTTCTTGTTACTTGTACCACAGATATTTATAAGGAGATTAATTAAAAATAATACAGCATTGGTGATGGCATCTCAGAAACTATGATATCTGGGTAAGAGAAATATTTGCAGCAATGGGATTTTCCAAATGTGTAATATATCAGTTTTTTAGTAAACAAAGATGAACCCTGGAGAAAAGAATAGATGAAACATAGTCCAGTGATGATCCTGCCACATCTTTCCCCCCCTTAACCTACTTATCATTTCAGAACGGTCCTGGTGGATGTATTTTTATCGCTCTGTCTTTGAGGTTTTTGGTTTTAAGAGATATGTGATTTCTGAATCAGTTGATGTTCTAGAAACTTTCCAAAAAGGCACATTTGTTACTGAATTTTACTCTATAAAGCAGCATGCATTTTTTAAAATAAATTTATTTATTTTTTATTTTTATTTTTGGCTGCGTTGGGTCTTTGTTGCTGTGTGTAGGCTTTCTCTGGTTGCGGCGAGCGGGGGCTACTCTTCCTTGCGGTGCGTGGGCTTCTCATTGCAGTGGCTTCTCTTGTTGCGGAGCATGGGCTCTAGGCGCGCGGGCTCAGTAGTTGTGGCACGCGAGCTCTAGAGCACAGGCTCAGTAGTCGTGGTGCATGGGCTTAGTTGCTCCGAGGCATGTGGGATCTTCCCGGACCAGGACTCCAACCCATGTCCCCTGCATTGGCAGGCGGATTCTTAACCACTGTGCCACCAGGGAAGCTCCACAAGTGTATTTTAAACTACAGTTATGTTGGTAGATTTTAGCTTATTTTGCAGAACACTTTCTCTACCCAAATCATGAGAATTTAGACCACACGGCATACAGTCTATGACTTCATAACTGTACAGTAGCTGAAAATTCTGCAGCACATCTCTTAACGTGGAATCAGAGATTTCATTATGTAATTCATCCCTTTCCTACTCTTGACTGTCTTGTTGTCCCCAAGAAGATTTTATCAGAGGTTCCTCTTTGCCTCTCAAGTGTATCACCTTATCATTTATGTGACTTATTGTAAGTTTATATGCCCTAGCATATAATTCACTTTACCTTGGCTTGTTTTTGTTGGGGTCCACACGAGGTTGCTTTCCTTTGGAGAGTAACCTCTTTCTAGATATGCTTATCTGAGCAAAATACACAACGACCAAGAAGCTAAGCCAAGCAGTAAGAAAACACAAAAGTTCTAGCCTTTCAATGCTTCTGTTTTGTCAAGTTGACTTATGTTGATCAGTTTTTGGAACCGAGCCCCTTTAAAATTGGTAGACTTTTCAGTGTGAACACCCTTAGTTGGAAAGTCAGGAATTCCAATTTGATAGCTTTGGGGAATGTGTCATCGTGACTGAGACCAGTGGTATGGTGGCCAATCATGCCACTTACCTGGTTCCTTGAGCTTTGTGTCAGAAAAGCATACTATAAATCTAACATTTAAATAAATGTCAGTGTGCCAGACATCTCCCAAGATCAAAATGGATAGCAAATACCGGCAGAAAGTCTTCTACTGTCCATGGACTGAGTTGATGTGGCTTGTAGGCAATATGCAAAACAACTCCATATTGTTGGTCTCCAATAATGATTTTCATGTGAATCCATGTGCAAATACAGACAGGACTGAACCTACTAGAATGGAAGTCTAACTATAGAGAAAGAGTCCTCTGAAGTACAAGAATGTCACCTCATTTGGGGATAACCACATACTCTAACTGCCCAAGACACATTCTTTGTCTCTTTTGTCTAAGAGAGAGGGATATATTTGAAAGTGATCTGAAGAAAATGAGAACTTTTATGCAAATGAATTACTACTCACTAATAAAAAATAATACCATGAACCAAAGGAATAACAGTCCAAGATTGGTCCTTTGGTATAAATGGTGTAGACTGAATTGGAAATAGATTAAGTAGAAATGTCTGAGTATTTCAGTAAAGATAAGTGTATACACAGCCCCCCCCCACACATATATATATATGGGGCCCAAGTGCTCTGAAGATAAAGACTTGTAGTGTACAAAATCAATAAAGAACACATTATTTCCTCAAAAGTACCTTCCTTCAGACACTGTAAAGCATTGTTAAGTCAGACTTGTTAGAGAGATAGCCAGTCTGAATTGCTGAAATATCTTTAGTATTTAGAATTTATTTTATTTGTATAAATTTCATTGCTCTAAATTTAAATAATAATCAGTAAAGCATAGTCTAATAGAACGTTTAATGAGCTTGATTTTAATTAATAGATAAAGGTAATTTGTAACTGACTCATTGTTTGTCTTCAGGTTGATTTTGCTAATGTCCTTGGAAGCATTTGTTTCTACAAGCAGTTTACTATCCTTCAACATTTTTCATTAACATTTGCCAAATGTTTTCTGCATAGAAAATGCAAAAGGGGAGTTAAATCCACTATTCTCTAGGTTATCATAAAATTCAAAAATTAAGATTTGAATGATTTTTTTTACTGAAAAATTCTTCATAATGCATTGATTACATGCAAGGCAAACTTCAGAAGTATTGGGGAAAAATTTTAAAAGAGCTAGAAATCTAACAAAATTCTATTTTACTCTCTCCAGACAGTACTGACATAACTGGCTGATCTGATCAAATTAGGATATTTTGTTAAAACACTATAAAACAAACAAAAAACCCTCAGGCTGTTTGATGGAATTGACTAGTCATTTTTTTCTTTCAAACTGGCTGTTTCCATACCCTCAAAGTAGACAAATAGCCAAAATGTACTTGGTTTCTTTGAATATATATTTATTTGAACTAACAGTTTTTTTTAAGGGGCAATGTATTTCTCTTAAAAAAGATGTTTTGAATGCTGAGATTATTCATAGTCCTTGAGAAATTATTGAGGTCATTCTGTGTGTTAAGGATAAAACTTTTAAGATGCTGCCCTTGTTTGCAGGTTGCTAACAGCATAACATATATATAATAATAATAATATGTATATTATTGTAACGTAATACAATACATTGCATTGTATGTAATATGTATTATTATTATATATATAATTTGAGAAAAATACAGAGTGAGCTTCATTCATGCATTCTTCTACTCATCCATTCAACTAAACATGATTTGAGTACCTACTGTGCAAGGTTCTAAAGTGTAAATGTGCAGAAGATCATTTTTTTGCCATCTAGGAGCACTCAGTCTAGTTGGGAAGACAGACTTACGAAGAGATAATTCAAATATGGTGAGATGCAAGTCTGGTCGTTAGGTATAATTTAGAATTCTTTGTGACAGATGTTGACAGCCTGATAGAAGGGATTGTACATTGGGAGGGCAAAGAAAGGATAGCTTTTGAGAGATACTTGGGGAATAGAATTGACAGTAAGCAGTGACCATTTTGATGTAGGAAGAGAAAGAGATGGGGTTCAAGAACTTATATCAGTTGTCACTTTCAGTAACTACCTACCTATCCATCTGCCATGTGCTGAGATAGGAAACACAGATGCAATGATAGATTAAGGAGTGAGTGCACACGCCATGGGTTCAGATTTTGACATGTTCAGTTTGAAATACTCATGGAATATTCAAACCTACATGTCCAGTAGACAGAAAGAGATCTGGAAATGGGAAGAGCAATCTGCAATATGGTGATAGATTTGGGAACCATCAGTATACAGATGGTAGTTGAGGCCATGGAAGTATATGAAACCAGTATGCCAAGTGAGAAGGACAGAACCTAGAGAAAGACTTATGTGAGGAAGATGAGCCCACAAAACAGACTGAGAAGTAGCCAGAGAGCCAGGAGGAAATCCAAGTTAGTGTGATGTCACAGGAATCAAAGTAAGGCATGGTTTTGAGGAAGAGGAAATGATTGACTGAAGGTCGCTGCTGAGAAGTCAAGTAAGATGAAGACTGGACAATAGCCATTGACTTCAGCATCATGAAGGTCTTCAGTGACACTGGTGAGTTTCAACAGAGTGGAGCAGACAGAAGCCAGAATAAGTTGAAGAGTGAGTAGGAAATGAGGAGGCATAAACAGTGAATATTACAGAAATCTGGCTATGAAGTGAAATAGGAAGGATAGGTGTAGTGTAAGCCCTGACAGTTGATTTTTCTTGTTTGATGTAATGCTAGTGCCTTATATAAGCTTTGATTGCCCGGGCATCCACTTCAAAGACGCCATGTTGAATAAACATATTGCCAGCCACACTAGATAAATTACCCCCCACCCTGGGCTCCTTTGTTTTAGAGATATTGGTTAATTTTGATAGCTGACCATTTGGTCCTCTTGTTTTTTTTTCTTCCCACACTTTAAATTCCCACTCTTATGTTCTAAATTCACCAATAAAGAGTGAGCCCACAAAACCCTAGGCCCCCACCCTTGACCCCAATAAAAGTGGAACCCTAGGCCTGGCCTCTCTCTCTCTACCCATGACCTTGTTGTCTGGCCCCAGGTGTGCCATGTAATTTCCAAGATCTCTAAGTAATAAATCTTGTCTCTTTCATAGTTTCCTGATGGTTATTGCTGAGGGATTCTTGCAATCATAATAAGAACCACAGAGGCCAGTCCCGACACTACACTGGTTATCGATAGGCTGAGAGTAGACTGGAGAGGTTATAAAAAAAGAGCCTAGGAAGGTTTTTGTTTTGTATTGTTTTGCAGAGAGACTTGAGCAAGAATATTTGTGGATAGGAAGGCCCCATAGAGAGAGAAAGACTGCATAATCAGGAAAGTGGATGGGGAGTAAAAAAAGGGGATTTAATTGTGATGTGTTCTATTTCCTATTGAAGTTTGAGTCCAGATTTTCTTCTGTCATAAGGGCCCTGGAATTACTTCAAGGAGCTTGGGAGATGCTGTTTTCATTTGTACTCAGGAAGAGGAAACTATGATGAATCCAGAACACTTTCTCTGTCACACTATCTTATTTGAGGTTCTCATGAATATAGAGCCAAAGACAAACATCGTTGCGCAGGTACTTTACTCAGAAGTTGATTCTAGGAGCAAGAATAAGGGAGCAGAGAGAGGAAGACAGGGAAGGAAAAAAAAGACAATATAAGGTATGTGATTGAGACCATCACTGTGGGTCACAGGGGCTCAGTTGTGTTGGGATCTCCTGAAAAGTGTACAGAATTTCAGTCACAGTTATCCACCTGATGGGCAGAATCATGATATTGTATTGACAGATGAATGGATGAAGAAGATGTGGCACATATATGTGATGGAATATTACTCAGCCATAAAAATAAATGAAATTGAGTTATTTGTAGTGAGGTGGATGGACCTACAGTCTGTCATACAGAGTGAAGTAAGTCAGAAAGAGAAAAACAAATACCGTATGCTAACACATATATATGGAATCTAAGGGAAAAAAAAAAAGTCATGAAGAACCTAGGGGCAAGACAGGAATAAAGACACAGACCTACTAGGGAATGGACTTGAGGATATGGGGAGGGGGAAGGGTAAGCTGGGACAAAGTGAGAGAGTGGCATGGACATATATACACTACCAAATGTAAAATAGATAGCTAGTGGGAAGCAGCCGCATAGCACAGGGAGATCAGCTCGGTGCTTTGTGACCACCTAGAGGAGTGGGATAGGGAGGGTGGGAGGGAGGGAGATGCAAGAGGGAAGAGATATGGGGACATATGTATGTGTATAACTGACTCACTTTGTTATAAAGCAGAAACTAACACATCATTGTAAAACAATTATACTTCAATAAAGATGTTTATTTTTTATTTTTATTTTTTTAAACAAACACCTTTTCTTCAAAGATGTCCCAGGTAGGAGCTATGGCCTAGAATCACCTGGATAACTGTTTTAGTATTGCATATGACTTTCGCCATGAGAACCCAGTAGTGGTTGTGTTTTTGGACTATGGAATCAACTGGAAAGTAAAATGGAGAGGTGAGCATTTGCTCAAGCAGTGTCGATAACTCATCCAGGTGACTCAAACCCAAGTTCCTTCTGCCTTTCTAGAAGTATCCATCCTCAGATCCTATTAGACAATTATCTTAGTGCTCCATTCCACTCAGCTTCTGTAGGCTTTGCTGAAGTGTTCAGTTCCCATTCCTGTCTTTCTTAAGCTAGCAAACTTAACAGAGAAAACTGTTTGTTAGTTAGTTATTCAAAATCAGGTTGGGGGAAGATCTGTAGGAATTTTCCCACATTCCTTCTCTACAGGCACCCTATATTTTCCTTCCATATTTTCAGATTTGAAGTTGACAGGAATAATTAATCATACAAGAAAGCGAGGTACTCAAATCCAGCAAACATAATGTATGGTTCTCTTTGTGGTTTTAATGAATGCATCCTTAGTGTACCTCTCAAAGTACATATTCAGTGTGGTTCTGTGATAGTGCAGCCATACTCTCTTTTCTCTCTTCTTGTTATTGCTTCTAGTCACTGCGCTCTGGTTTGTTTATGGTTGATGCTTTCAAAGAAGCATGATTTACTGACTCCAGTGAGCCTGCTGAATATTTATTTATATAATTTAATGTCTATAAAATAAAAAGCCACGACCAGTTCACCATTTTGGCTATGGGTTTTTAAAAACAGAAATTTACAAATTAGTGGCATATTTTTTTAAAATTCTCCTAAATTTTATCTAATTAGAAACCTTCTCAATTTCTGCTCCTTTTCTGTGTTCCCACAATATCTGTTCTTTAAGACTGGTATCCCTATCATGGTCCTTGTCACACTCTATTATAATTTTATGTTTTCTTCTTTGTTCCTTCATTGTGCTTGGAGTTCTCTACCCTAATGGCACTTAGTAGGGTCTTAGTAAATATTTGTTGAATGAGCAAATGAATAAATGATAGGTGGCTTGAATACTTGGATTGTGTTAATTTTTCTTATTTGGGATACCATGCTTCTTTTGGGATGTTGCCCATGAATAAATCCATACTGGATTCCAAAAAGGAGTGCAGAAGTATAAATACAGTGCACAAAGCCTACAAGTGATAACCATATGAGAAGATTCAAATATAATCCATAAAACTGTGGACCCAAATGGAATATTTTATGGATGTTCATTTTATAGATGAGGGAACTAAGTTCCATAGGAAAATGATTAGCCAAGGTCATCAAACTCTTTAGTGGCAGAGCCAGGTTTTCAGTCCCAATCTACTATACAGTATAAAAGAGGGAAGCTGAACAGTGCTATGAAAATAATTTAAAGGTTAAAAGAATAGTTCAAAGATAAATGTCATTTAGACTAAGATGGGTTGGGGATTGAATATATCCAAAGGATAAATGATGACCACTATCTCACCAAAAGTAATTCAATAGGATAAAGGTATTGAATAAAGTCAATGAGCTAGGAAAGAGGGAGAGAGGAAAAGTAGACCAATCTCCATATTTCCAGGATTCACAATTTAACATTTCCTGAAATAAGAGTGTATCTTATAATCAGAAGGATCTATGTGGGTCTTTAACCTGGCCAGTGACATTTTGAATTATGTTGCTCCCTCCTTGATCTCTCCCACCCAATAAAAAGATAATTTATGAAGGGAAGCAAATTGATGAAACATTATATGTGTTTGTGCTAAATTGAAGTCATTCTGTAGCACAGCTTAAGTATTTATTTTTCTGAAAGGACTCTTCTTATTAAATACTTCTCCATTCTATTACTTCAAGCCAGTGGAAATCCATCATGAGTATTTAAATCTCAAAGATGAGCTATATTCTAAATCTGTACCTCATGTTTCTCAGCTGAGTCTCTTCTTCAAATTATATATGCATTTTCTGTATCTGTGTTCCAATTCATTTTTCACACTTTCACAGTCTCGATGGGAACCATACATTTGGTAGTTCTTGACCTATTTTTAAGTTTTGTCAATTTTTTTTCAACTTTTGCCTCTGCCCAGGAGGAACAACCACTTTAGATTGAATCACATTACAACTATTTTTGTAAATAAATCCAAATTGGATCGCAGTGATATTTTTGTCTCTAATCAACTTAAAAGTATTTTTTCTCTTAATTCTGCTATTATGGGCCTTCTTTCTAGGTATGTTTGATCTTATTCTAAGGGCCTTGTCACCTATGATTCTAGAATGACTCTATAGTGTCATGCTTGACAACTATTTCCAGCTTGTTCTTGAATAAAGTCTTTGAAAGCATTTGCTCTCATGTTCCCAGCCCTCTGTGGCCTCAAGCTGTCCTGCTGAAATGACTTCCAACCATTACAATTTACCAATTTTAAGTGATTATGCTTCCCCCATCCAAATTCCATAAGACTGTAGGGACCATCCATCTTGATATTCTGTATCGTGGCCAAGAACATTGATGCTCAGAGAGATTAAATGATTTTCCCAAGGTCACATAGCTTGATAGTATCTGAGCCTACGTGAGGACTCAAGGCTCTTGACTTCTGCAAGAAGGCTTTTTTAAACCATACCGTAGTATATTTGTTTACATGACCAATGTCTTATTTTCCATATGTTGTTTTAAGTTCCAAAATATTTGTAATATTCTGATTATTTTAACCTTTGACTTGAATTTTGTGAAAATAAAGATAATGTAATCTATTCTTACACTTATCATCCCAAATCATCCCCACTGTCAATAAAAGATGTCTTCATTTCCATGTATAGCAGGAAGAACATTAACATAGCATTTTAATTTGAATTAATGGTAACACTTAGAAAGGAAGTCCGGCTCAAATACTATAGCTGATCTTCATTATAATTCCAGTACAGGCTAGCAGCTGTACAGCTATAGCCATGTTGTGTTACGAATGTTTTGAAAAAGTAATTAAATGAGTGGCTCTGGATAAGACATTAGAACCAAGGTGATAAAGTCAGTGATGCAGATCCAAATCGAAAAAAAACAACAGCCCACAGTCAAAGTAATTCTTGTATTTAAATATTGTTACCCATTGATTTTGTCTTAATGTTTTTACTTTCAGAAATAGGGTGCTCCTAGGGATTACAACTGTTGGCATGCATTTTTTAAATGTTTATGAATTAAGACAAAAATCCCATGTTATAACGATATTTGGAGGCATTCGACAAAGGGGTAGCATAAGAAATCTATGGTTATAGAACATGGAAACCCTTGGGTTTCCTTTCAAAGAAAATGTGTAACCAACTTCAAAAGTGAGAATGGTTATGTACTCATGGGCGCTAAAGAAAACACTCTGTGTTTCTGTTACAAGTTTGTGTGTTCGAAGAGAACGACACATTCTAACATAAAGCCGAGTATTGACTCATAGCTCCTGTGCAGTCCATCTGCTGCTTTTAAAGTCTACATGGAGACCTTGAGGTGAACGCAAAGACAAACTCAACTGAGATAAGTAAAACTCTGTTCAGAAAAAGCTAAGGTACATATGCAATTGAATATATATATATATATATATATATATATATATATATAAAGCAGATTTATTTTTGTTTAAGTACTCATGCACACATACTTTTTGAGACACTAAGTTGCCATTCTGCCAATAAACTCCAGTTTGCAACTGGTTTTTAAATCATTAAGGAGTGGTTCCATCATATGGCAATAACCAAAGATTTTCATAGAGGAGGAGTCACCAAAAGCCCATGCTTCTGATTTTTGTTTTCAATTTAAGAAGAGCTGTACATATTCAAAGAGAAGAATTGAGAAAATTATCTGGAAAAATTGATGCTCAGAGCATCTGTCCTTCAATTACGTGGACAGGTCATAAGAGAGAATATTTCGAGGGGAAGGGAAGCTAAATTATTGAGATAACTGCTTCCATTTCCCCGCTCAGTTTTCATGTGTAAGCACAATATTTTGCAGTCTATATTGAAAACCTTTTTTGGCCATTTGTTGACGTTACTGATGAATTCTGGCTTCTCTTCATGGTCATTACTCAGATCTGAGAGCATATGTTTTAAAGTAAAAGCAAGACAAACTTGCAAACTCAAACAAAATGTTTGGAAGCAGGGACTTAGGGTCAAAAATTCCATTAGTGCCTTCGATCAGTATACTGGAATTATCTGGGGGAACTTGTTAAAAAATACACATTTCGCAGGGCTTACTATAGTTATGGGGTATAGGAATATATATTTGTAACCAGCTGCTTGGATGATTCAGATGCATCTAGGCTGGCCAGCACCAGTGATGTTTGGGAACTACTGAACTACATCATAGCAAATATTTAACAATTGAGGTTTTCTTAGGAGATTTCTTACATATTTCATAGTTCAAAATCATCTATTCTACCTGAATTCTTTACTGAGTATATTTACATGTCATGTAAGGAGAGAACCATTTCCACTAAAATTCCTGATCAGAGCAGTCCCCATGTGGTATTTTCATAGTAGCACAACTGGAGAAATGGGTACTTTAAGATCTATGCAAACTACTATCTGGTAGACCTATTTGTCTGAAACTTTTATTGGGAAGATGTCTCAGAAATAGCTGGTTAGGTATAGACTGACTGCTTTTAGTTAGGACTAACTAAATGTATTTTCCCATTTGTCATAACAACCAGCACTCACCAGAAAGCTAATATTTATGAAATTCCCATATAACTAATCTGATACAGTTATTAAGAAGACAAAATTAACAAAATTGCCGTAGTTACTATACACAGAATCAGTTACATTCTTAGGCAATCATTACTGAAGAAAACTACAAATCCCTCTCAAACCAGTCGTGAAGTTGACTAGGAAAGTATTGCATTTGAAATGACAAAAAAGTTACTTTTGTTTTTTAAATCCTAATATATCTGAGCTATTTCACTTGCTTGAATTCATGGTATATTTGCACAATTTACACCTTACCAAAGTACATACAAATGTTTTGCAGCAATGTGATGGTAAATGGAAACAAACAGGCCTCTGGAAAAAAACAAACAAACATGATTTGTACCATTTACCATTTTTTGTGGCATTTTCAGCTACCGTAGCCAATGCCAACCCACTATATTGATGTCACTGTATGTGGAGTTGGGAAGAATTGCACACAGTTGGCTCTCACAAGCTGGTGTGACCTGGTTCCAGCACACGTTGGCTGTGTAGTTTTAGGCTTCAGCTACCAAATGGTAAGCAAGGCACCATTCCATCTCACTTCCTCATTTTATCACACTCAGGATCACTGCTTGCTCTCAAAGAGTTCCCAGCCTTCATGGAGGAAACAGACAAGGAGACAGACAATGGTTATGTACTGAAATAAGTGCTGTGAAGAGACTTCCCTGAGGAGGTGACCTCTAAGTTAAATCTCATAAGGTACATTTGTGGACGACACTTTGATAAACTGCACACAGGGTGTTTGGTGGGGGCAAAAGAGTAGCTGAGTCTGGAGGGATAGCCAAGGACCAAGTCTTAGAGGAACTTGAATGACATGATTAGGAGCTTGGATGTTACACCTGTTGTTCACAGAGGACCATCAAAGGGTCAGGGATTAGTGGATACAGGGCAGAGAGTGCATTTAGTGAGGTGGGGACGCGCTGGAGGTAAAGATCCTGTGCAAAACTCAAGGAACTCATACATTCCACATGGAGAGAGGCCTGTAAGCAGAGGGTTTACTTTGATACACGACAATATGGGCTTGAATAAAGCTATGAGCTTGGCTGTGGATTGTTTTTTAGATTCCTGTCACGTATACATAACTAGGTTGTAAGCTTCTTGAGTTTGAATATGAAAATTTAGAATGTTACCAATTACACAGATGTCTCTGAAGTCATGTGATGGGATGCAGAAGCAAATTATTCAGGTATTTTACTGAATGCTTCTATTTCCACCTGGAGTTTGATTTTATGTGGAAATATCCCCACCTGATAATTAAAGGAAACAATAAAAAAAGAAAATAACTAATTTTGTTTAGGTCTTTTACAACTATAAACATATGTAAAATCAACATTCACTGTAAATGTATTTTAAAACATCACATCAGGGGCTTCCCTGGTGGCGCAGTGGTTGGGAGTCCGCCTGCCGATGCAGGGGACACGGGTTCGTGCCCCGGTCGGGGAAGATTCCACATGCCGCGGAGCGGCTGGGCCCATGAGCCATGCCTGCTGAGCCTGCGCGTCCAGAGCCTGTGCTCCACAACGGGAGAGGCCACAACGGGAGAGGCCACAACCGTGAGAGGCCCGTGTACCACAAAAACAAACAAACAAACAAAAAATCACATCACTTACTACTATATAGAAATACTAGGTATCTAACTTTATCTAGCATTTACAAATTATTTATACATGTATGCCTCTTTCTTTGCCAAAGAGTGGTCAAAGATTTTGAATATTTGGACATTTTCTAGTTATGAAAAAGTAGCTGTACTATTTTAATAATACTGGGAAATCAATTTTAGTGACTTATTGTTACAAATGTAACAATACGCTACAGAGGAAATCACCTTGGATTTGGTTGTGATCTAAACACTTGTGACATTGTGTTATATTCTCAAGTCAACTTCTCATAACCAAGCCCTCTATTACCAACACAGGTATTTCTCAACTCTAAAACGAAGTAAAAATAACATGTTTCCTTTGGAAAGGATTTGAAGAATTGGATTTATTTATCACAACACAAATTGTGCCCACTTTAGTATTAAATATACTAAAAATAATTCATACAATTTACTAGCATTAGCAGATAAGCTGAGCAATTATATAAAAGCACTGCTGTGTATAAAATATACATAGGACGTAGACAAATTTGGTGATAGGACTGAATTTTCCTTGGTGTTTTAGCCTGTGCCCCATATTGCATAAATGATGTTTTCAATATTCTTCAACCTGAAATATTTGGTTAAAAGAAAAGATTTAATATGCACAGGTGAGAGTCTGCTCTCTCTGTGATTAGAAGCCTTTATTTAAAACAAAAAGGTAAGGGAATTCCCTGGCGGTCCAGTGGTTGGGACTCGGCGCTCTCACTGCCAGGAGCCCAGGTTCCATCCCTGGTCGGGGAACTACAAGCAAACTGTAGTTGTGCAGCACGGCCAAAACAAACAAACCAACAAAAGGTAAGCATAGTCTGCAATGTGCTGCTGTAACAGTGTTGACAATCTCAGTAGTTTAACACAATGAGGGCTTATATTTGGCTCACCCCACCTTACATGTCCCACAGAAATAGGCAATGAGACAAGGTAGTGATAGTAGGTTCACAGCTCAATGGATGATCCATTTGTGATGCTACCATTTCAGCTGGGGGCTACCAGAGCACCAATATCAGGGCAAGAAAAGCATGGAGACTTTTACCTAATCTTAAGTGCCTTGGAGGGGAAGTGACACGAAATTGTTTCCACTCATACTTCATTGGCTAGACTTAATCACATGTTCCCACCTAGCTGCAAGGGAGAGTGGGGATGCGGTTGTCCAAGTGCCCAGAAAGTAGAGGGGAACTGGATATTGGCAAATGCTAGATGAACTATTGTAGAGAATAAAGGACTAATACGTTAAATATATGGAATCAGGGCAGGAAAGGCTCGAGAATTCCACTCGAACTTCTTTCAGAGTCTGTGCCCCTTCACTCCAAGAGCCGTGTTTTCCATGATTTTGTATCTTGAGTGAATACAACAATGCCTGAGTACCCAGGCATTCAAGAAAAATTCTGTTGAATGATTGATTTTCCCAGAATCTATAGAAAAGTGAGAGTTCGAATTGCTTGAATTCGAAGGGGTAACCGAACCCAACCCCCCCCCAAAAATAGTAGATTCATTAGACAGATAAAAAGATATAATCAGTTAATTATAAATCAACTGATAGAAATCAATTTGGTATAAAGTTAATCTATGAGTTCAACATAATCACGTGGTCTTTTTCTCCCTGGTTCTAACTAATTGTTTCTTGAGTGGAAAGACATGCCTAGTTAAGAGAATTCCAAAAGCTGGATGAAAAACTAAACTGAAATAACAAATCAAGGAAAGCTGTCAGCATCCTACTTATGCCTACCATAAATTCCATCACATGTGCTGCTAAGGTGGCAAAGCCTCCATCTGTGCTGTTTTGTATCCACAAAATATAACTGGGGAGCTGGGAAGCACCTTAGCAAGTATTTGGTGTAGGGATGGTTGGTAAGTGGAAGAGCTCCACTCCCCAAGGCAGACATTTTGCTCATTATTTTTACAGGCTTGTAAGTGAGCTGAGGGCCATACAGATAATTTGATGTATATATTATGGGCTTACACTTCAAGGTACTGTGCTCTGAACTTCATATGAATTATCGAATGCATTCATTACAGCAAATCTGTAAGGTAGGTAATATTATTCTCCTCATTTTACAGGTGAGGGAACAGAGGCTTAGAGAAGTTAAGTAACACAGTTACTTTAACACAGTTGTTAAATGGGGCCAGAAAACTTTGATTCCATATCCAGTGCTCTTAACCAGTGCTCTCAGTCATTGGGATATAATGCAATAACAACAAAGTACAGTGACAATGTCTTGAACCAAGACAGTCAGAATCTTTCTGAACACTGTAACCCAAGCAGCTACTTCCAATCAGTGGTGATTGTCAAGGAAGCTGAAACTTATTTTGTCAACTCCGTTAATTCACATGAGGTCTTTAGGATTCAGGAGCAAAATGGGGGAGTAGAAGGACCTTGATCTCACCTCCTCTCAAGAACACACCAAAATCACAACTAACTGTTGAACAACCATCGATAAAAAAGACTGGAACGTACCAAAAAGATCTTCTACAACTAAAGACATAACGAAGAAGCCACAATGAGATGGTAGGAAGGGTTCACTCACAATATAATCAAATCCCTTAATTCACATGAGAAAACTGAAGTCCAAGGGGAAAGAGGTTGTCCAATGTTACCTTCAGTGAGTTAGTGTCAGACCCTGGAGTGGAAGAACTCAGCAATCCTGACTTGGAATCCCAGGCTCATATACCAGGATGTCTACTGAGATCTCTGCTCCAGCAAGGGCAGCAGCTCAGAAATCAGGGACACTTGGTTTCTATCTGACAATGAACCCACAAGAGGGCCAAGGCTCGGGGCAAAGAGTACTTGAGCCTTTCTAGAAGATCCGATGAACACTTCGTCAGTGTTTTACCATAAAGCATTTAGTCATACAAATTAGGTGTGCTGCGGGTCATGCAGAATTCCAAGGAAAGATCAGTGACTGTTCTAGTTTGATTACCCCCAACTAGGCCAGATCAGGTCTGGTACTTCCAATCACTGATGAGGTGACTCACAGAGAAGAAGGAGATGCAGAGAGTCACAGAAAGGGAAATGCTACCCAAGAGGAAGAGAGAATTAGAGATAGAAAAGGGGAGACAATGAAAAGAGATAAGATTATAAAACATTTGTTATGCTGATGAGTAGAGAGAGGCCTCACAAAAATTCTCATTGCTATTCCTGTGCTCAAGTTTAGTTATTTGTGTCCTCAAAATGAACACACAGACAAACTATCTCACTTCAGCACAAAGACTGTGGATTCTTCAGCGCTTTGGGGTCCAAGATATCCTTAGTTGTTTGTTTTGCATGGCCTGGATTTCACCTTTTCCACTCAGCCATTCTCTAGCTGGTGAAGTCAGTGTCTACGGGGCCCTGAAGTGTACAGCAAGGACCCTCAGAGGTGAGCTGAGTGTCTGCCGTCTATCCCAGCTGAAAGCTGCGGTGAGTCTCCTCTTCTGATTCTAGATGTACCCTCCTGCTCAGAGAGGAGAGCCTTCTTTGGATGAGGGTTTCAGGGTTGTCAAATCACTCCAACTTTTTCAAGCAAACTCTTTGAATTTCAAGAACGCGATGGGTTACAAGAAGTAGGGGCTCTGGCTGTCCTCATAGTAACTTTCCTTACAGTTCATTTTCTGTTCATGCGTGGCATGCATTGCACTTTTCACATTGTGAAGAAAGCAACAAGAAAGGGACCTCATTTTCCTGCATCTCATTGTGTTAGCAGAACGGCAGTGTCGAATGAAAAATGGAAATTAGTGAGGGAAATTCTACATTATCCTTAAAAGCATTTGATAGAACATCATATTCTGTGTAATTTAAACAGAATAGAGCAAGCAGAGTTTAATTAAAGGAAAACTATGAGCTACAAACTTCAGACAATGATTCGAAAGGGTGCTTAACAGTATCTTCACTTAACTCATTTTGATTATTTCTAAGGCCCCAGTATTATTACTCCGAGTATCTACCTTCACAAAATTAAGAGAGTTGTAGATGTCAGCCTTGGCAAAAGACAGCCCAATGTGTGAGTTTATAAACTAACATTTGTGATCCATTGTTGATAGAAGTAAACTGCTCTTGTGTCAGATGGGGTGTCAGGGAGGGGTGTGTGTGTGTGTGTCTGTGTGTGTGTATTTTCATGGAAAGCACAACCTGCTGAGAGGCAAGACTTGAATGAATTCACTACAGTCCAGTGTCTGACCTTCAGCCTCAGCGTCAAAGATTCTCTCTTTTCTACACTTCCCTGGGGCCACAATTCCCTCTGAATATGTGTTAATATCTCCAGTCAAGTCTGAGGGCCTGGCAGTTAGACCCACTTTAAGATGAGAAATCAATTCTTTATATACTATTGGTAGAAAAATGAGGAGGCTCAAACTAAGGTGCAGGTGGAGATGCTGATTTACATGAACCTTAATCACATGTATTCTGGAAAAAAGAGGAAGAAATACATAGAAAATGCCACCTAATGAAAGCTACCAATTAGGTCTGAACTTCAGGAATAGTGGGAAATGGAATCATATTACCCCTGTTTCTGAGGCTCACCATTCAGGATTAATGCCTGCTTATGGCTGGACCCTCTTGGAATATTGACATTCTGGAAAGGGGCCTTTCCTGTTTAATGATGCTGGGGCTCTGCAACACTGACAGCTCACCCTGGTCATCACACTGTTAACTTATGCTCCAGCTCCAGTAATTGCATCTATGTTTTATATCCCCGTTTGTATATTTCTGACCCATTTCCTTTCCCACTAGCTTCATAGAGTTTAGGGTCAGGGATTAGGGTTTTGCTTTGTCCCCACTCAATCCCTCCAGGAGTGTAGCTGGTGCAACTCAGTCCCATGGCTCAATACTGGCTGCCTTAGTGCTAGACTTTCCTGTGCTGATTGTCTGTCTTGACTAGACCCCTGCTTATTGCTGATGGCTAGACGCTCTTGGTACACCTGCATTCCTTAGAGGGAGAGGCATACACTTGACCTCTAGGCAGAATTAAAAACAACAACAATAACCTGGGACTCCTGGTAACATTTATGAATTTCATGGATAAAAAAAAAATCTTATAAGTTTCTAGATAAAAATAATAGGTGACTTAAAAAGGAAGTGACTCATGTGGCTATAAGATATCCAATCAGCAACAGTGGAAGCTATGAGAGTAGAATTTTATTTACATATTTATAAGACTAAAGGAGTCTGATTTTATAACTTTACCCTCACATATATCCTTCATATGTGAGGAAGGAAAAAAGGCATTTTTGATATGCAAGAGCTTAGAAAACATAGAACAACTGTAGGCTTTAATGAACTACTCCAGCTTAATGAAAAATGAATCAGAAAAAACTCAAGTTGAGGAAAGACTAAATATATAAGGAGCAATGGTGATAATAAAACATAGTTAAAATTGAATAATTATTGCTTATATAGATATGAATTATAATAAAAATGTTAAGGGTAGTTTCTTGAAATAGAAAATAAATTAATTCTATAAAAAATAATAACTTAGAACTCACATTTCAAATCTATGAAACCAAAGATAATAGTTTAGGAAAGAATAAAAATATGCAGAGGGTCTCAGTTCATTGTGGATACATGATGATTATTCAGTTTTTTGTACATTGATATGTCAATATTCATTTCAAGTAGGTGTTTTATAAATTTTAGGGTACAGAATTATGTAGTGCCTGTTTGAAATTGGTGGCAGAGAAATATGCAAAAGAAAAAAAGATGCATTCAGAAAAAGATAAAGAATGATTACAAAAAAGCTAGTTAAATAGAAAACAAAAAATAAAATTTTAGAAAGAAGACCAAATATATTGGTAATTCTTATAAATGTGAAATGGTGAAATTTACCTGCTAAAAGAAAGTTGTGATTAAATGGACTGCTCACAAGGAAAACATCTAAATTAAATTATATGGAAAGATTAAAAACAAAGAAGTGACTTAACATACATTAGGAAAATGCAAATCAGAAAGTAGGGCAAGGGACTTCCCTCGTGGCTCAGTGGTTAAGAATCCACCCGTCAATGCTGGGGACACGGGTTCGATCCCTGGCCTGGGAAGATCCCACATGCCATGGAGCAACTAAACCTGTGCGCCACAACTACTGAGCCTATGCTCTAGAGCCCATGAGCCACAACTACTGAGCCCACGTGCTACAACTACTGAGCCTGCGTGCTGCAACTACTGAAGCCCACGTGCCTAGAGCCCGTGCTCTGCAACAAGAGAAGCCACCACAATGAGAAGCCCGTGCAACGCAATGAAGAGTAACCCCCGCTCGCCGCAACTTGAGAAAGCCTGCACGCAGCAACAAAGACCCAGTGCAGCCAAAAAAATAAAAAATAATTTTAAAAAAATAAAAAAATAAAGTAGGGCAAGCAATATTAATATCATATACAATGAAATTCTAAGCCAATAGTATGCTCAGAACGACAAAGGAGCAAAAATTGATAAGGTGAAACCCTTTAAAAATCAAGAATTTGATTAAAAAGACAATTATATTGAAGGACATTAACACAGAATAAGTAGGACAAAGTCAATAATGATATAAAAGATTTAGATATAAACAAGGTTGGTTTAATAGATATTAGAGCAGTTTTTCTAAAAACAAAGAATATACATTTTCCCATATGTCTATGTGACTTTAAAAGAAAAGAATCATGTTCTTGAACTAAGAAAAAAGTTTAATAGATTCAAAAAAGTCTAAATTTTATAGGCCTCAGTTTCACACCATAATGCAATACTAGAAATCAAGAACAAGAAAAACCTGTGTGTTTTTGTGTGCATGTGTGTGTGCACATCTGTGTGAGTGTGTGTTGTAGTAGTTTGAATGAGAAAATGGGAAACATTATAGAATAATGGAGGAACATTATTATTCGGACAACGACAACCAAAAAAGAACAATTAAAAGCCCTGGGAAACAACACAAACAAAATCCTATACAAGAAAGTCATAGTCCAAATGTAAAGCAAATGAAAATGGAGAAAAATTTCAGTAACTGGTAGAATATTAAAAAAAATCCATTTGACTTAGATAGGAAAATCCTCTCTTTGAAAAAACTTTTTTATTTTTATATAATTTCAAACTTACAGAAAAGTTGCAAGAATACTGAAAATTTATATACTCTCTTCAGATGACCAACTGTTTATCTTATATTTGTTTCTTCCTTCTGCATACTTTGGGTTTATTTTGCTCTCCTTAATGTGAAAGTTGATGTCATTGAATTAAAACCTTCTTTCCTAACATACATATTCAGAGTTATAAATTTCCCCCTATTTAGCAGCATTCCACATATATTGTCTTCATTCAGTTCAAAATGTTTCCTCATTCCCATTTTGATCCCTTTTTTGACCCACGGCTTATTTAGAAGTATGTTATTTAATATCCAAATATTACAGATTTCCCAGGTATTTTTCTGTATTCAATTTATTATTCAATTATAGCCAGAGCACGTACTTTTCATGGTTTGAGTGCTTTAAAATTCAATTTATTATTCAATTATAGCCAGAGTATGTACTTTCCATGTACTTTTCATGGTTTGAATGCTTTAAAATTCATTGACATTTGTTTTATGACCCCAAACATGTCTATCTTGGTAAATGTTTTATTATTCTTTAAAAGCATGTATATTTTTCTGTTGTTGGGTAGAGTGTTCTAAACTGTCAATTAGGTCAAGATGGTTGACAGTGCTGTTCAAGTCCTCTCATTCCTTCATGATTTTCTGTTTACTCATTCTAGCAGTTACTGAAAAAAGCTTGTTGAAATCTCCAATTGTGACTGTGAATTTGTTATTATTCCTTCTGGTTCTATCAATTTTCGCTCCACATATTTTGAGACTTTGTTTGTCCTCTTAATGAATCAACCATCTTATTTCTCCTTCACTTATGAAGGATAATTTTGCTGAATACAGAATTCTAGGTTGGTGGTTTTGGTTGTAATTCTTATCCTTGTTCCTCTATAGGTAAGTTGTTTTGAACCATCCCCCCCCCACACACACACACGCCCATCATGGCTTCTTTCAAGATTTTCTCTTTGTCTTTGGTTTTCTAATCATTTGAATATGACATGCCTAGGTGAGTTTTTTTTTATTGTTTTGTTTTGTTTTCATTTTGGTATTTATTCTGCTTCGTGTACTCTAAGCTTTCAGGATATGTAGTTTAGTGTCTGTCACTAATTTGGGGAAATTCTCACTCTTTATTTTTTGTGTATACACTATATATTTTTTTCTTTAGTAATGTGGTGGTGACGTATGGGGGAAGGGGATGCATTCTATAATTCCTGTGATTATGTCTCAGCCTTTTAGTGAGACTATGCTTTGGACTGTGAACTTCCCATGAGTTTCTCTAAATTTCTCCCTCCTTAGGTGGAACAGGTTGGCTAATGGGCTGAAGTTGGTTATTTCCCATCCCCTAAGTGATTTAGGCTCTGATAATACCCTAGAAGGTTAGGCTCTGGTTAACTAGTTTCCTCTGAAGGCAAACCTTTGTACTAATAACAGTGCTCTGCATATTTCAAAATGGTTCCTTTTTCTTCCCCACTGCCAGAAGTACAAGGGGATTTTTCTCTGATATTTTCTGTGGGAACCTGGTTGAGCTCCTGGGGGTAAATCTCACAATATTTGGGGGGTCCCTCAGCAGATGGCACTGATGGCAGGACCAAGGTCAAAAGGTGCTGTAGCTGAATCCACAGGGAGACGGGGTTGTGTCTGGCTCTGTAGTTGGGACCACAGTTGGAATTCTGCCACTTGGGCATGGACCTGTCTTCTCAAAATGGTCTTGCTTTGTCTTGGGCTTTACCAGGGTTTCACAGGCTCCTACCTGAATCCCAGAGCTCCTACAAAGGCTGTCTGTGGATGGCTGCCATATTAGAGTTGCTGTGGGAAGTTATGAGTGGGAGACCTCTTATTTTGCCATCCTGCTTTCAAGTATCTTTTAAAGAGATTAAAAATTAAGAAAAAAAGTTCTGTTTACCCACATATTTAGCATTTTCAGTGCTTTTTATTCCTTTATATGGATCCATATTTCCATCTGGCATGATTTTCCTCCTGTCTACAGAATACATCAACAATGTTTTGTGGCGCCGGTCTGCTGGTGATGAATTGTCTCTGTTTTTTGTTTTTGTTTTTCTCCGAGGAAGTATGTACTTTGTTTTCATTTTTGAAAGACATTTTTCAGTGGGTATAAAATTCTAGATTGAGAGGATTTTATGCTTTCAGTACTTTAAAGATGTCACTCCAATATATCTAGTTTGCACTGGTTCTGAGGGGAAGTTTGCTATCATTTTTACCTTTCTTCTGCTATACCTAATGCATCTTCCTTCTCTGGTAATTTAGAAAGATGTTACCTGTGTCACTGATTTTCAACAACTTGATTATGATGTGCTTTGGTCTGTTTTCTTCATGCCCCTATTTGGGCTTTACTGAGGTTTTTTTGATCTCGGGGATTATAATTTTCATAAAATCTGAAAATATTTTAGCCTTAATTTTTCACATCCTCTATTATTTTATTCAGGAACTTCAATTTCACATATGTTGGGCTACTTTTTGTTGTCTTATAGGTCACTGATTATATGGGGGTTTTTTTCCATTTCTTTTCTCTGTGTAGTTTCTTTTGAAAAGTTTCTATTGCTTCATTATCAAGTTCATTAATTTTTTCAACTGCACTATTTTCACTGAAGTCTCTCTCATCATTGTGCAAACTCCAAAAATCTTCAATTCTGAAACTTCCGTAAGCTGTTTTCACTAAACCAGGGTAGTGTGAGCCATATTCTTATCTTTTATCTCTGGGGGTCAATAAGTAGTTTTAAAGTTGATGAATAATGAAATAATGATACAATATATCTATTTCTCCTGCTTCTAGAAAAAATCTGACAAATATTAGGTGGTTAATACATTTGCTGAATTAATGGATGAAACTAGGTTTGGAGGTGTGAAGGGCCACTAACGTAAATTGACTAAGAAGTAAGGTGGATACTTCTCTTCATAAGGTCTTCCTTATTATTTGCCTTTTAAAACATGACCACATTCATATATTACTTTGAAAGATTATATAGGAAAAGTTAAGTTGTTTAACTCTCAGTTAAACTACAAACAAAATATATCTGCATAACTGATATCTGTCAGAAAATTTACCTGGAATATTGAATACATACTTCAGAAAGAGGCATTCTGTTGGTTAAGCAACAGGGTTGATTACTTTAGATTCTTCAAATCCTATTGCTGCATTAGGCAAAATTAGTAAAAATTAAAGTACCTGAAACCCACTCCCTAAATCAGAATTCTTTAATCTATGGTCCATGGAACATTGGTTGTCCTGTATATATGCTAACTGTTCCACAAGTAATTAGTGGTTTTAAAGGAAAAATAAATACAGTAAAAATTTAAAAGAAAGATTAATTTCACAGAAATTCTCTTTCAAATTGCATTATTATTAGATTTTTTAGGTTTTCACATGTACTAAAAGATTGTATTGATCTCTTAATCTCAATGGCCCTTCATTGAACAGTCCCAGTTCACCTTGGTTAACATACTTGCATGTCATTAACAAAGCATTTTTTTGCAATCTATAACATGCACACAATACAAAGTACAAACACTAAATGTATTTGAACAAAGAGTTCAATAAATTTTTACTAAATAAAGACACCCATGTTACTAGCACCCATATAAAGATATATTATACATTACCACCAGCATGCCATAAACCTCACTGGTGCCTCTTCCAGGTTGTTATTCCTAAAAAGGTAATTGCTTTCTCACATGTATCAGCATAGATTATTTTTTTAACCTTTATGTAAATAGAAATATACTGCCATGTCATTTAAATATTTTTAGTGTTTGCTATATATGCCTTTTTCCTTGCAAATAATCTATCAAGATATACCCCCAATTCACAAAAAAATGGATCAATGGCTGCAAATGGTGTACTAAAGTATTGAAGTAGCAATGAAAATGGTAATATAAATAGTATAATTCAGAATAACATCACAAACATAACTAGAAAATAGGACTCTAGTGAGAACATGGAACATATATCTGTGAATTCAAGAAAGAAAAAGTAAATCTGTGAAATGTGGTGGTCTCACTAAAGCACCAAGAAAGGAAAACTGGAATTGGAAAACAGTGAAAAGGAATATCTGAAAAATTAGATTTCATTCAACCGGTGATGAATTTTCTCCTAGTTATAGCAATTCACTGTTGCAAATTTTGCTAAACTGTATCCTAAAGCCATCAAGAGTTTTTTATTATTTTCAAACAAAATACAGTGATATCACTGGTAAACCAATCGTTTCCCAACAGAAAATGACATAAATGTATCCAGAAAGATATGGATAAATTTGTTACTTAAATCAGAGGCGACACAAAGAATACACGGGCATCTTTCAACATCATACTCATCATGACAAAATCGTTACAATGAGATACAATTAACACTCTGAAGAAAGTTGTTAAAATCAGCTACAGATGTCTCTCATGAAATTGGGAATTGCTTTTCTGCTATAAATGACTAGAAAAAGTGGGCAAAGTTTTTGAAATAACTGTTTTCAAACATTGGGTAAAAGATAGCACAGGAATCTGAGCTCTGAGAGAAAGGAAACAGACAAGTTGAATCCTCCATTTTCCATGAATTTCTATCTGGAGGCAATTTCTAATCTGTTACATAGGAATGGGGAACCCAAGAAACACTCAGAGACCTTTCTGAGTTGAGGAAATAACTTGAGTTCAGTTTTTCAAGGACATTGAGGTTGCTGGAATTGTGGGAAATACTAGAAAATAAGGAGCTATGCAAAAAAGAGGGCTAGAAAGGTATTTGGATGAATACTAATCTGAGCATATTTAAGGTGACACTCTCTAAGGAGCTAAGCAAAAACCAACCTCCAGAGAGATATAAGCAGAACAAATTTCAGAGCTTATAAATCTCCTGAAGACATTTTAATTCCTACCATCTAGAGTGGAGAGAGCTCCTTGAAAACCCAGGGTATGTAGTAGAGAGCCCAGAATGGTCAGCTTTAGTAATAGGGCTAAATTAGCCCTAAAGTCCCCTCTAGACCCGCTCTAGCAATTCTGAAGAACGAGACTTGAAAGGATCATGCTTATCTACAAGTAACTTAACTGCTTTCCAAACCAGATTTCAACACTTCAAAAAAAGAAAAAAAATCTAAGTAATGAAAAATTAAATTTCATAATGTTCAGCATTCAAGAAAAATGGTTAAATATGAGATAAAACAGGAAATATGAATCATAACTTTGAGAAAAAAGAAAGGCAACAGAAACTGATCTAATATTGACAGAGAAGATGAAATTATGCAACAAGAACTAGAAAACAGCTCACTGAAATATGATCAGAGTCTTAAAGGAAAGCATGAACAAAACCAGGAAAAGATTAAAAAGATATTTTAAAAACCCTAACTAGTACTTCTAGAGCTGGAAATTGCAATATCTGAAATGGAAGCGTTTAAGAGCAGATTTGACACTTCCAAAGGAAATATCAGTGAATTAGAAGGTACAGCAATAGGGGAATTCCCTGGTGGTCCACTGGTTAGGACTCTGTGCTTCCACTGCAGGGGGCATGGGTTTGACCCTTGGTGGTGGAACTAGGATCCTGCATGCTACACGGTGTGGGCAAAAAAAAAAAAGAAGGTACAGCAACAGAAATTAGCCAAAGTAAGGTACAGAGAATAAAAGACAAAAGAATGAACATTGCCCTCATGGACTTGTGGAAAAATATCAAAAAATCTAACGTGTAACTGTACTCTCCAAAGAGGAAAATGTTGAATAGCTATTGGCTAAAATTTTTCAAAATTTAATGATAACTAAATACCTGAAAATGCAAGAGATTCAACAACATCCAAACAGAATAAAATAAAGAAAACCATACCAATGTATATCATAAACCTGAAAAAGAGGGACATCATGAAAAAATTAAAACAAGTCAGAGGGAAAAGAAACATCACAGACTATAAGAATGCCTATAGTGTTCTCACCAGACTTTATGAAAGCCACAGACATTGGAGTGATATTTTTAAAGTATTAAAAAAAAATCTGGCAACCAATATTCTATATCCAGCAAAAATATATTTCAAATGAGTGTGAAATACAAAATTCTCAGACAACCAATATTTGAGAGAATTTATCTCCAGCAGGCCTACACTACAAGGAATGATAGAAAGAATTTCTTCAGGCAAAAGGAAAATAATACCAGATGGAAAATTGGATCTCTTTCTAAAGAGATGAAATGTACTAGTAATGGTAAATATGTGGGTAAGGTAAATATTTTCCTAATTGTAATTTTTTATTTTACAACTGATATTAAAACAAAAATAATAACATTGTGTTCTTGGATTTTAAACATGTATAAGTAAAAGGTATGACAACAATACCACAAATGATGAGAGTGGGTAAATACAAATATCTATTTTAAGCTCCTGCAGTATATGTGAAATTGTATATGATTATTTGAAGGTAGAAAGTGATACCTTAGAGAAAATTAAACCTTTTTTTTTAAAGCCATCTTTTTTTTCTTTTTTAACATCTTTACTGGAGTATAATTGCTTTACAATGGTGTGTTAGTTTCTGTTTTATAACAAAGTGAATCAGTTATACATATACATATGTCCCCATATCTCTTTCCTCTTGCACCTCCCTCCCTCCCACCCTCCCTATCCCACCCCTCTAGGTGGTCACAAAGCACAGAGCTGATCTCCCTGTGCTATGCGGCTGCTTCCCACTAGCTATCAATTTTACGTTGGGTAGTGTATATATGTCCATGCCACTCTCTCACTTTGCCCCGGCTTACCCTTACCCCTCCCCGTATCCTCAAGTCCATTCTCTAGTAGGTGTGCATCTTTATTCCCATCTTGTCGCTAGGTTCTTCTGACCATTTTTTTTTTTTTTTTTTAGATTCCATATACCTGTGTTAGCATACGGTATTTGTTTTTCTCTTTCTGACTTACTTCACTCTGTATGACAGTCTCTAGGTCTATCCACCTCACTACAAATAACTCAGTTTCATTCCATTTTATGGCTGAGTAATATATCATTGTATATATGTGCCACATCTTCATTATCCATTCATCTGTTGATAAACACTTAGGTTGCTTCCATGTCCTGGCTATTGTAAATAGAACTGCAATGAACATTTTGGTACATGACTCTTTTTGAATTATGGTTTGCTCAGGGTATATGCCCAGTAGTGGGATTGCTGGGTCGTATGGTACTTCTCTTTGTAGTTTTTTAAGGAACCGCCATACTGTTCTCCATAGTGGCTGTATCAATTTACATTCCCACCAACAGTGCAAGAGGGTTCCCTTTTCTCCACACCCTCTCCAGCATTAATTGTTTGTAGCTTTTTTGATGATGGCCATTCTGACTGGTGTGAGATGATATCTCATTGTAGTTTTGATTTTCATTTCTCTAATGATTAATGATGTTGAGCATTCTTTCATGTGTTTGCTGGCAATCTGTATATCTTCTTTGGAGAAATGTCTATTTAGGTCTTCTGTCCATTTTAAGATTGGGTTGTTTGTTTTTTTGATATCGAGCTGCATGAGTTGCTTGTATGTTTTGGAGATTAATCCTTTGTCAGTTGCTTCATTTGCAAATACTTTCTCCCATTCTGAGGGTTGTCTTTTGGTCTTGTTTATGGTTTCCTTTGCTGAGCAAAAGCTTTTAAGTTTCATTAGGTCACATTTGTTTATTTTTGTTTTTATTTCCATTTCTCTAGGAGGTGGGTCAAAAGGATCTTGCTGTGATTTATGTCACAGAAGGTTCTGCCTATGTTTTCCTCTAAGAGTTTTAGTGTGTTTGGCCTTACATTTAGATCTTTAATCCATTTTGAGTTTATTTTTGTGTATGGTGTTAGGGAGTGTTCCAATCTCTTTTACCTGGAGCTGTCCAGTTTTCCCAGCACCACTTATTGAAGAGGCTGTCTTTTCTCCATTGTATACTCTTGCCTCCTTTATCAAAGATAAGGTGACCATATGTGCGTTGGTTTATCTCTGGGCTTTCTATCCTGTTCCATTGATCTATCTTTCTGTTTTTGTGCCAGTACCATACTGACTTGATTACTGTAGCTTTGTAGTATAGTCTGAGGTCAGGGAGCCTGACTCCTCCAGCTCCGTTTTTCTTTCTCAAGATTGTTTTGGCTATTCAGGGTCTTTTGTGTTTCCATGCAAATTGTGAAATTTTCTGTTCTAGTTCAGTAAAAAATGCCATTCCTAGCTTGATAGGGATTGCATTGAATCTGTAGATTGCTTTGGGTAGTATAGTCATTTTCACATTGTGGAGTCTTCCAATCCAGGAACATGGTATATCTGTCCATCTATTTGTATCATCTTTAATTTCTTTCATCAGTGCCTTATAATTTTCTGCATACAGGTCTTTTGTCTCCTTAGGTAGGTTTATTCCTAGATATTTTATTCTTTTTGTTGCAATGGTAAATGGGAGTGTTTTCTTAATTTCACTTTCAGATTTTTCATCATTAGTGTATAGGAATGCAAGAGATTTCTGTGCATTAACTTTGTATCCTGCTACTATACTGAATTCAATGATTAGCTCTAGTAGTTTTCTCGTAGCATCTTTAGGATTCTCTATGTATAGTATCATGTCATCTGCAAACAGTGACAGCTTTACTTTTTCTTTTCCAATTTGGATTCTTTTTACTTCTTTTTTCTTCTCTGATTGCTGTGGCTAAAGCTTCCAAAACTATGTTGAATAATAGTGGTGAGAGTGGGCAACCTTGTCTTGTTCCTGATCTTAGTGGAAATGGTTTGTTTTCCACCATTGAGGATGATGTTGGCTATGGGTTTGTCATATATGGCCTTTAGTATATTGAGGAAAGTTCCCTCAGTGCCTACTTTCTGGAGGGTTTTTATCATAAATGGGTGTTGAATTTTGTCGAAAGCTTTCTCTGCATCTATTGAGATGATCATATGGTTTTTCTCCTTCGATTTGTTAATATGGTGTATCACGTTGATTGATTTGTGTATATTGAAGAATCCTTGCATTCTTGGGATAAACCCCACTTGATCATAGTGTATGATCCTTTTAATGTGCTGTTGCATTCTGTTTGCTAGTGTTTTGTTGAGGATTTTTGCATCTATGTTCATCAGTGATATTGGCCTGTAGATTTCTTTCTTTGTGACATCTTTGTCTGGTTTTGGTATCAGAGTGATGGTGGCCTTGTCGAATGAGTTAGGGAGTGTTCCTTCCTCTGCTATATTTTGGAAGAGTTTGAGAAGGATGGGTGTTAGCTCTTCTCCAAATCTTTGATAGAATATGCCTGTGAAGCCATCTGGTCCTGGGGTTTTGTTTGTTGGAAGATTTTTAACCACAGTTTCAATTTCAGTGCTTGTGACTCTTCTGATCATGTTTTCTATTTGTTCCTGGTTCCGTCTCGGAAGGTTGTGTATTTCTAAGAATTTGTCCAGTTCTTCCAGGTTGTCCATTTTATTGGCATAGAGTTGCTTGTAGTAATCTCTCATGATCTTTTGTATTTCTGCAGTGTTAGTTGTTACTTCTCCATTTCATTTATAATTCTATTGATTTGAGTCTTCTCCCTTTTTTTCTTGATATGTCTGGCTAATGGTTTATCAATTTTATTTATCTTCTCAAAGAACCAGCTTTTAGCTTTATTGATCTTTACTATCAATTCCTTCATTTCTTTTTCATTTATTTCTGATCTGATCTTTATGGTTTCTTTCTTTTGTTAACGTTGGGGATTTTTTGTTCTTTCGCTAATTGCTTTAGGTGTAAGGTTACGCTGTTTATTTGAGAGGTTTCTTGTTTCTTCAGGTAGGATTGTATGGCTATAAACTTCCCTCTTAGAACGGCTTTTGCTGCATCCCATAGGTTTTGGGTCGTTGTGTTTTTATTGTCATTTGTTTCTAGGTATTTTTTTATTTCCTCTTTGATTTTTTCAGTGATCTCTTGGTTATTAAGTAGTGTGTTGTTTAGCCTCCATGTGTTTTTATTTCTTACAGACTTTTTCCTGTAATTGATGTCTAATCTCATAGCATTGTGGCTGGAAAAGATACTTGATACAATTTCCATTTTCTTAAATTTACCAAGGCTTGATTTGTGACCCAAGATATGATCTATCCTGGAGAATGTTCCGTGAGCACTTGAGAAGAAAGTGTTTTCTGTTGTTTTTGGATGGAATGTCCTATAAATATCAATTAAGTCCATCTTGTTTAATGTATCATTTAAAGCTTGTGTTTTCTTGTCTTCATTTTGGATGATCTGTCCATTGGTGAAAGTGGCGTGTTGAAGTCCCCTACTATGATTGTGTTACTGTCGATTTCCCATTTTATGGCTTTTAGTATTTGCCTTATGTATTGAGGTGCTCCTATGTTGGGTACATAACTATTTACAGTTGTCATTTCTTGTTCTTGGATTGATCCCTTGATCATTATCTAGTGTCCTTCTTTGTCTCTTGTAATAGTCTTTGTTCTCAAGTCTCTTTTGTCTGATATGAGAATTGCTACTCCAGCTTTCTTTTAATTTCCATTTGCATGGAATATCTTTTTCCATCCCCTCACTCTTTCAGTCTGTATGTGTCCCTAGGTCTGAAGTGGGTCTCTTGTAGACAGCATATATATGGATCTTGTTTTTGTATCCATTCAGCAAGTCTATGTCTTTTGGTTGGAGCATTTAATCTGTTTACATTTAAGGTAATTATCAATATGTATGTTCCTATTACCATTTTCTTAATTGTTTTGTGTTTGTTATTGTAGGTCTTTTCCTCCTCTTGTGCTTCCTGCCTAGAGAAGTTTCTTTAGCATTTGTTGTAAAGCTGCTTTTGTGGTGCTGAATTCTCTTAGCTTTTGCTTGTTTGTAAAGCTTTTAATTTCTCTATTCAATCTTAATGAGATCCTTGCTGGGTAGAGTAATCTTGGTTGTAGGTTTTTCTCCTTCATCACTTTAAATATGTCCTGCCCCTCCCTTCTGGCTTGCAGAGTCTCTGCTGAAAGATTAGCTGTTAACCTTATGGGGATTCCCTTATGTGTTATTTGTTGTTTTTCTTGCTGCTTTTAATATTTGTTCTTTGTATTTAATTTTTGATAGTTTGATTAATATGTGTCTTGGCGTGTTTCTCCTTGGATTTTTCCTGTATGGGACTCTCTGTGCTTCCTGGACTGAACTATTTCCTTTCCCATATTAGGGAAGTTTTCAAGTATAATCTCTTCAAATATTTTCTCAGTCCCTTTCTTTTTCTTTTCTTCTCCTGGGAACCCTATAATTCGAATGTTCATGTGTTTAATGTCCCAGAGGTCTGAGACTGTCCTCAATTCTTTTCATTCTTTTCTCTTTATTCTGCTCTGCAGTAGTTATTTCCACTATTTTATCTTCCAGGTCACTTATCCATTCTTCTCCCTCAGTTATTCTGCTATTGATCCCTTCTAGAGAATTTTAAATTTCATTTGTTGTGTTGTTCATCATTGTTTGTTTGCTCTTTAGTTCTTCTAGGTCCTTGTTAAATGTTTCTTTTATTTTCTCCATTCTATTTCCAAGATTTTGGATCATCTTTACTATCATTCTGAATTCTTTTTCAGGTAGACTGCCTATTTCCTCTTCATTTGTTAGGTCTGGTGGTTTTTTGCATTGCTCCTTCATCTCTTGTGTGTTTCTCTGTCTTCTCATTTTGCTAAACTTACTGTGTTTGGAGTATCCTTTTCGCAGGCTGCAGGTTTGCAGTTGCCGTTGTTTTTGGTGTCTGTCCCCAGTGGCTAAGGTTGGTTCAGTGGGTTGTGTAGGTTTCCTAGTGGAGGGGAATAGTGCCTGTGTTCTGGTGGATGAGGCTGGATCTTGTCTTTCTGGTGGGCAGGTCCATGTCTGGTGGTGTGTCTTGGGGTGTCTGTAGCCTTATTATGATTTTAGGCAGCCTCTCTGCTAATGGATGGGGTTGTGTTCCTGTCTTGCTAGTTGTTTGGCATAGGGTGTCCTGCACTGTAGCTTGCTGGTCATTGAGTGGAGCTGGGTCTTGGCTTTGAGATGGAGATCTCTGGGGGATTTTCACCGTTTGATATTACATGGAGCTGGGAGGTCTCTTATGGACCAGTGTCCTGAACTTGTCTCTCCACCTCAGTGGCACAGCCCTGACTCCTGGCTGCAGCACCAAGAGCCTGTCCTCCACATGGCTCAGAATAAAAGGGAGGAAAAAAAAGAAAGAAAGAAGGAAAGAAGATAACATAAAATAAAGTAAAATAAAATAAAGTTATTATATTAAAACAAAAAATAATTATTAAGAAAAAATTTTCTTAAGTAATAAAAGAAAAAAAGGACAGAATCCTAGGACAAGTAGTAAAAGCAAAGCTATACAGACAAAATCACACACAGAAGCATACACATACACACTCAGAAAAAGAGAAAAAGGGAGAAAAATATATACATCATTTCTCCCAAAGTCTTCCTCCTCAGTTTGGGATGATTCGTTGTCTATTCAGGTATTTCACCAATGCAGGGTCCATCAAGTCGATTGTGGAGATTTAATCTGCTGCTCCTGAGGCTGCTGGGAGAAATTTCTCTTTCACTTCTTAGTTCACACAGCTGCTGGGCTTCAACTTTGGATTTGGACTCGCCTTTGCGTGTCAGTCGCCTGAGGGCATCTGTTTTTCGCTCAGACAGGACGGGGTTAAACGAGCAGCTGATTCAGGGGCTCTGGCTGACTCAGGCCGGGGGGAGGGAGGGGCACGAAGTGCGGGGCGAGTCTGCGGTGGCAGAGGCCGGCGTGACGTTGCACCAGCCTGAGGCTCGCCATGCGTTCTCCCGGAGAAATTGTCCCTGGATCACGAGACCCTGGCAGTGGCGGGCTGCACAGACTCCCCGGAAGGGGCGTGTGTATGGTGACCTGTGCTCGCACACAGGCTTCTTGGTGGTGGCAGCAGCAGCCTTAGCATCTCATGCCCGTCTTTGGGGTCCGCACTTTTAGCCATGGCTCGCGCTCGTCTCTGGAGCTCCTTTAAGCAGAGCTCTTAATCCCCTCTCCTCGCGCACCAGGAAACAAAGAGGTAAGAAAAAGTCTCTTGCCTCTTCGGCAGCTCCAGACTTTTTCCCGGACTCCCTCCCGGCTAGCTGTGGCGCACTAGCCCCTGCAGGCTGTGTTCACGCCACCACCCCCAGTCCTCTCCCGGCTCTCCGACCGAAGCCCGAGCCTCAGCTCCCAGCCCCGCCCGCCCCGGCGGGTGAGCAGACAAGCCTCTCGGGCTGGTGAGTGCCGATTGGCACTGATCCTCTGTGCGGGAATCTCTCCGCTTTGCCTCCCGCACCCCTGTTGCTGTGCTCTCCTCCGCGGCTCCGAAGCTTCCCCCCTCCGCCACCCGCAGTCTCCGCCCGCGAAGGGGCTTCCTAGTGTGTGGAAACCTTTCCTCCTTCACAGCTCCCTCCCACTGGTGCAGGCCCCGTCCCTATTCTTTTGTCTCTGTTTATTCTTTTTTCTGTTTCCCTACCCAGGTACGTGGGGAGTTTCTTGCCTTTTGGGAGGTCTGAGGTCTTCTGCCAGTGTTCAGTAGGTGTTCTGTAGGAGTTGTTCCACGTGTAGATGCATTTCTGATGTATTTGTGGGGAGGAAAGTGATCTCCGCGTCTTACTCTTCCACCATCTTGAAGCTCCTCCGAGAAATCTTATAGGGGCTTTTCTGGCCTGTGGTCCCCGGGACTGTCGCGGCTTCGGCTGGTGGGGCCCCTCCAGAGCTGGCAGCCTCAGTGAGGCTGCCCTCCCCTCGGTCTCCTGGGCAGTTCAGTGACAGCGGAAGTAAGAGACCCTGAGCCATGAGTTCCAGCTATGCCGAGAGAAAATTAAACCTTCTGCAACTAATTTTATAACAGTAAGCCGAAAAGGTACAGACTATAAACTAAAAAAAAAAAAAAAAAAAATTTGCAAAGTTAATGATAACAATTATACATAGTGAAAAAGTAGGAAGATATTTGGGCAAAATGTGATAGAGACCATGATATCAACAGCACACAAAGTGGAAGAGTAAATTCCTATCAGATATGAAAAATTTTTTCTTTAAAATTTGCTTTACTGATATGTGAAGTATGAATCAGCTTCCTGCATATGTGACATACATACACCTGGGAGAAATGCTAGATCACATTTTGTTCTGTTTATCACTGAAAACCCAAACTACAGGAGAAGAAAATTTTAAAGTCTCATTTAGTCAATGATTATTTTGTAACCCGTGATTAAGGCTAGAAAAGCTGCGCTAAGAGTATCTCTGAAGGGGTACAAGCTCTTTCTAGCAAGTCACAGTTGTTATGAAAATAAAGTAGCACCTGAATGTTATTCTACAAATTACTTTAATCTCAGAGAACAGTTAATGATATACTTCATTGTATTGCACTTCGCTTTACTATGCTTCACAGATATTGTGTTTTTTACAAATTGAAGGTTTGTAGCAATCCTGTGGTCGAGCAAGTCTATCAGTATCATTTTTCCAATAGCATTAGCTCACTTCTGTCTCTATGTCACATTTAGGTAATTCTCACAATATTTCAAACTTTTTCATTATTATTATATTTGTTATGGCGATCTGTGATCAGTGATCTTTAATGTTACTATTGTCATTGCCTTGGGGGTGCCACAAACCATGCCTATACAAGACAGTGAACTTATTTGATAACTTCTGTGTGTGTTCTGACTGCTCCACTGAACAGCTGTTCCCCCATCTCTCTCCCTCCCTTAAGGCCTCCCTATCCCCTGAGACACAACAATATTGAAATTAGGCCAATGAATAATCCTACAATGACCTCTAAGTGTTCAAGTGAAAGGAGGAGTTGCACATCTCTCACTTTAAATCAAAACCTAGAAATAATTAAGCTTAGTGAGGAAGGCATGTTGAAAGCTGAGACAGGCCAAAAGCTAGGCATCTTGCAGCAAATAGTTAGCCAAGTTGTGAATGCAAAGGAAAAGTTGGTGAAGGAAGTTAAAAATGCTACTCCAGTGAATACATGAATGATAAGAAAGTGAAACAGCCTTATTGCTAATATGGAGAAAGTTTGGTCTGAATAGAAGATCAAACCAGCCACAACATTCCCTTAAGCCAAAGCCTAATCCGAGCAAGGTCCTAAATCTTTTCAATTCTGTGAAGGCTGAGAGAGGTGAGGAAGCTGCAGAAGAAAAGTCTGAAGCCAGCAGAGGTTGGTTCATGAGGTTTAAGGAAAGAAGCCATCTCCTTAACATTAAAGTGCAAGGTGAAGCAGCAAGTACTGATGTAGAAGCTGCAGCAAATTATCCAAGAGATCTAGGTAAGATAATTGATGAAGGTGGCTACACTAAGCAACAGATTTTCAAGGGAGATGAAACAACCTTCCATTGGAATAAGATGCCATCTAGGACTTTTCATAGCTACAGAGGAGAAATCAATGCCTGGCTTCAAGGCTTCAAAAGATAGGCTGACTCTCTCATTAAGGACTAATGCAGCTGGTGCCTTTAAGTTGAAGCCAATGCTCCTTTACCATTCTAAAAATCCTAGGGCCCTTATGCTTAATCTACTCTTCCTGTGCTCTATAAATGGGACAACAAAGCCTAGATAACAGCATCACCTGCTTACAACATGATTTACTGAATATTTAAGCCCACCATTGGGACATACTACTCAGAAAAAAAATATTCCTTTCAAAATATTACTGCTCATTGACAATGCACCTGGTCACCCAAGAGCTCTGATGGAGATGTACAATGAGATTCATGTTGTTTTTGTGTCTGTGAACACAACATCTATTCTGCAGCCCTTGGATCAAAAGCAGCCATTTTAAACAGATAGCTAGTGGGAAGCCACCGTATAGCACAGGGAGATCAGCTTGGTGCTTTGTGACCACCTAGAGGGGTGGGATAAGGAGGGTGGGAGGGAGGGAGACACAAGAGGGAGGAGATATGGGGATATATGTATATGTATAGCTGATTCACTTTGTTATAAAGCAGAAACTAACACACCGCTGTAAAGCAATTATACTCCAATAAAGGTGTTTTAAAAAAAAGCAGTCATTTTGACTTTCAGGTCTTATGATTTAAGAAATACATTTTGTAAGGCTATAGCTGCCATACATAGTGATTCCTTTGATAGATTTGGACAAAGTAAATTGAAAACTTTCTGGAAAGGATTCACCATTCTAGATGCCATGAAGAACATTTGTGATTCATAGGAAGAGGTCAAAATATCAATATCCATAGGAGTTTGGAAGAACTTGATTCGAACCCTTCTTGATGACTGAGGGGTTCAAGACTTCAGTGGAGGAAATAACTGCAGATGTGATGGAAATAGCAAGAGAACTAGAATTAGATGTGACTGGATTGCTGCAGTCTCATGATAAAACTTTAACAGATGGTGAGTTGTTTCTTATGGATGAGCAAAGAAAGTGGCTTCTTGAGATGGAGTCTACTCCTGGTGAAGATGCTGTGAAGATTGTGGAAATGACAACAGAGGATTTAGATTACAACATCAACTTAGTTGATAAAGCAGCAGCAGGGTTTGCGAGGATTGACTCCAATTTTGAAAGAAGTTCTACTGTGGGTAAAATGCTATCAGACAGCATTGCATGCTACAGAGAAGCTGTTCGTGAGAGGAAGAGTCAACCTATGTGGCAAACTTCGTTGTTGTCTTCTTTTACGAAAGTGCCACAGCCACCCCAGCCTTCGGCAACCATCACCCTGATCAGTCAGCAGCCATCAATAGGCAAAACCCTCCACCGGCAAAACCATTACAACTTTCTGAAGACTCAGATGATGGTTAGTATTTTTTAGTAATAAAGTATTTTTTTAATTAAGATATGTACATTGTTCTTTTTAGACATAATGTTATCGCACACCTAATAGACTATAGTACTGTGTGAACATAAATTTTACATTCACTGGGAAATTTTAAAATTTGTGTGATTCACTTTATTGTAATATTTGCTTTATTGCAATGGTCTGGAACTGAACCTGCGGTATCTCTGCGGTATGCCTTTATACCTCCTGAAGTTGAGTCGGTGAAAATTGTGAAAGTGATCAAATGGTGGACATTGAATGCATTTTTTCTGGCATGCTATGTACAGCAATGGTCCAAAAATAACACTTTACTTTTTATAGCAAAGTATGATTGCTCTTGAGAACACATATGTATATATGAGTTTTTAAGGGAAAGGTGAAGTAAAAACTTGTCTTCATAACAGAAGGGTGATATATGCAAGTACCTTGAACAGCCTAAACCTATGGTTTCATGGATAAAATATCATTATTTATAATACTGTGGATAACCTACCAAAATGTGTTAAGTGCAAATGGCTTGCAAAAGGATTGCCAAGAATTTGGTTGTTTCCCCAAATCTAAAGATCTTCCTCAATTCATTGGAGAAAGAAACCGATGACATATCATTAGGCATAGTCAAAACCCACACTTAAATGCTTTAATAGAACATGTATAATATTTTTTAGAGCCAAACGAAACCAGAGACTAGAATTGGAATCTATTCTCTGACAAGTTGAAATATCCAGTGTTCCAGCTGTTGAGTGCAATGTGTTTGTCAACTTTGTATCTGATGGTTCACTGATAATAGTTTTTATTGAAACATGTCTCCATAATTTTTCGGTCCTCATTTCATCTTTCCTTTTTCTCATTTCATCTTAATATCCCTATCAGTCTGAAAGAGCTATGAAATCTTGCTGCCATTACCAACAACCTATAATTGTGAGCTAGAATTTTCTAATTTTAAATCAATAAAGGGTAAGAAAAGAAACTGACCAGTGTACTATCCACAGGTCAGATATAGATTTCTGGTGAAAGAGTCACATTTGTAGACTAGAGACTAATTAGTGTTATTTATTTTATAAAATGGGAATATATATGATCAGAATGGATTTATTACTGTCATTGTGTACATGAGGGAGGCAAAAATGGTTGTATGGAGACAAGGTTGGAGATTATTTTCTATAGCTCATGAGAAACATGACAATCATTTGCATAAGAGCGTTGTAGTGGAGGTTTAGTTAAATGAGCAGAAACAAGGGATAGGTGCTAAGTGTATGGGACAAGATGATGACAAAGTAAGAAGAGGGATCAAAATAAGGTCCAAGTTTCTGGCTTTTGTAGAATGTTTTGTCTTTTGTTGTGACTGAGAGCACAGGAAAAAGAAAAATTTGTGGTGACAGAAAGAACATTCTATTTTATCATGTTGAGTCTAAGGACTGTGAAAATCAATAGGGAAATATCCAACAGGAAGTTGTTTGTATGAGGCCGGTGTAGAGGAGAGAGATTTTGATTGGACATTAACATTTTGAAGTCATCAGAATATGTATGCTAATTAGAACCATTGCTTTGATAACATCATCCAGGAAGCATGTAAGTGAAGAAAGTATAGGGCACATCTATGAGGAACAATGCATTTAAGGGACAGAGGAGTATGGGGTCAAAGAAGTCAAAAAAAAGAGTCTTTCAAGAAGGAAGGGGTGGGAATCAACTGACCAGGGTGTGACTGAGACACGGAGTGGCATGAGAACTAAAAGTATCTATTAGATTTCATGAGATAGAGTTCACTAGCAATCTTATTTTGAGTAGAATTATTGTAGTGATCAGAGTGGAATTCAGACTGGATTTGGTTGAAGAGTGAATGGCAAGTGTACTGAAACAGTGAGTATGGACAACTTTTTAGAGAAGTTTGTGCCTAAGAGGGAGACAATTAGGGCTGACTGAGGCAGTGAGGTCAAGAGGAAAATTTTTAAAAAATAAAAGCAGCTAAAAATCAAGAATATATACTTGTTGATGGGAACAACTCAGTACAGAAGGAAAAGCTGAAATATAGGAACAATGGAAAGTTGGGAGATTGTGAAGTCCCAAGCACATGTCGAGTGCTATAATTTAGATGGGAGGAGGCATGCTTCAATTCCAACTGGAGGGAAAGAAGAAAAAGTGGGTATGGATGTTGGTAGGGTTGTAGGAGGTGAATTCATCTGCTCAGAAATGTATAGGATAGAATTGTGATATTGAAGTTTCAGGAAACTGGGAAAGATTTGAGGTTGTCATTGTAGAGAAAGGAGATCAAGCTGATTACAGAAAGCTTAGTAGGACTTCTACTTAGTGTGTTGGCCCCGATTGAGGCTAATAACCACTAATTTTAGAGTGTTACCCTCAGCCCCATTTTGTTGCTTTTTAAAGTTTGGTGGCAAGAGCAGAGGTGAAACTTAGGCTTATCCAATTTAGGATATTGTCAGATGTATGTGAAGCAAGGGAGATAAGAAAGTAGCTGAAGTTATAGACAATACCAACTTCATAAGGTAAGGATTGGGTTGATAGGGAAAAAGTTCAGGTATTACGAAGAATTTGAAGTGCCTATAAACTCAAAGAATAACAGTAAAAAGAATAAATAAAACCAGAGATTATGGTAAAAACTGGAATGAATTGGAGATGGACTATTTATGAGTGATGGTCCTGGTATGTGATTGTACAAGTTGGCTGCAGGAAACTGGAGAGGGAATATGTTGGAGGTCAAGAAAATGAGAGACCAGTGTTGAACAGCTCATCTACAGGGACAGAGAAGTTACATAGGATGATAACAAGGCTTGAGATAAACAGAGGCCTGTTTTTTAGGTGCCTTTGCCTTGAATGAATAATTGGAGTTGGGGGGGGGCGCTTTGGTTACAATAACAAGAAGTGGGAGAAGATGGCTGAGCTAGAGGTTGATAAAATTTGACTTAATTAAAATTAAGTTAAATTTCATCATTTTTTCGTCAATAAACACCTTTAAGAGAGTGAAGAGGCAAGCCACAGACCGGGAGATGATAACTACAGTGTATATATTGGGTAAAGGAAACATATCCAGAATACATACAGAGTTTACACATGTCAATAAGAAAGATAAATGACTTAAAAAAAAATGGAAGGAATACCTGAACAGATATTTCACAAAAAAAGGATATCCAAATGGTCAGTAACAACATGAAAATATGCTCAACATTGTTGCTCATTAGAAAAATGCAAGTTAAAATCACAATGAGATAGTGCTCTATACCCATTAGAATGGCTAAAATGAAAATGACTAACAAAAAAAGTGGGTGAGAATACTGAATAAATGGAAATCTCATATATTATTGGTGGAAATGCAAAATCATAGAGCCACTTTAGAAAATAGATTGAATAGACTGGCAATAAAGATACATCTACTGTATGGCCCAGTGATCTTATTCTGAGTATATGCCTAAGAAAATGACTGCATAGTCCCCAAAAGGACATGTACAAGCATATCAATGGTATATTTCTTTTTTTTATTGTCTTTCACACTTTTTAAAAAATTGGGGTATAGTTGCTTCACAATGCTGTGCCAGTTTCTGCTGCACAACGAAGTGAATCAGCCACACTCACACACACATCCCCACCCTTCTGGATATCCCTCCCATCCAGGTCACTGCAGAGCATCAAGTAGAGTTCCCCATGCTATACAGCAGGTTCTCACTAGTTATCTATTCCATACATAACAGTGTATACATGTCAATCCCGATCTCCCAATTCATCCCAACCCCCTTCCCGCCTTGGTATCCATACGTTTCTTCTCTACATCTGTGTCTGTATTTCTGCTTTGCAAATAAGTTCATCTATACCATTTTCCTAGATTCCACATATAATCGATATTATACAATATTTGTTTTTCTCTTTCTGACTTACTTCACTCTGTATGACAGTCTCTATGTCCATCCACGTCTCTGTAAATGGCACTATTTTGTTCCTTTTAATAGCTGAGTAATATTCCATTTGGTATATGTACCACATCTTCTTTATCCACTTGTCTGTCGATGGACATTTAGGTTGCTTCCATGTCCTGCTATTGTAAATAGTGCTGTAATGAACATTGTGGTGCATGTGTCATTTTGAATTATGGTTTTCTCAGGGTATATGCCCAGTAGTGGGATTGCTGGGTCATATGGTAGTTCTATTTGTAGTTTTTTAAGGAACCTCCACAGTGACTGTATCAATTTACATTCCCACCAACAGTGCAAGAGGGTTTGCTTTTCTCCACACCCTCTCCAGCATTTGTTGTTTGTAGATTTTCTGATGATGCCCGTTATAACCGGTGTGAGGTGATACCTCATTGTACTTTTGATTTGCCTTTCTCTAATGATTAGTGATGTTGAGCATCCTTTCATGTGTTTGTTGGCAATCTGTATATCTTCTTTGGAGAAATGTCTATTTAGGACTTCTGCCCATTTTTGGATTGGGTTGTTTGGTTTTTTGATATTGAGCTACATGATCTGCTTGTAAATTTTGGAGATTAATCCTTTGTCAGATGTTTCACTTGCAAATATTTTCTCCCATTCTGACAGTTGTCTTTTCATCTTGTTTATGGTTTCCTTTGCTGTGCAAAAGCTTTTAGGTTTCATTAGGTCTCATTTGTTTATTTTTGTTTTTATTTCCATTTCGCTAGGAAGTGGGTCAAAAGGATCTTGCTGTGATTTATATCATAGAGTATTCTGCCTATGTTTTCCTCTAAGATTTTTACAGTGTCTGGTCTTGCATTTAGGTCTTTAATCCATTTTGAGTTTATTTTTGTGTATGGTGTTGGGGAGTGTTCTAATCTCATACTTTTACATGTAGCTGTCCAGTTTTCCCAGCACCACTTATTGAAGAGACTGTCTTTTCTCCATTGTATATTTTTGCCTCCTTTATCAAAAATAAGGCGACCATATGTGCATGGGTTTATCTCTGGGCTTTCTATCTTGTTCCATTAACCTATATTTCTGTTTTTGTGCCAGTACCGTACTGTCTTGATTACTGTAGTTTTGTAGTATAATGGTATATTTATTCTTAATAGCTACAAACTGGAAATAATCCAAACGTCTGTCAACAGTAGCACAAGTAAGTACTGTTACATTCATACAGTGAAGAACAACAGTACAGAATAATGAATTGTTGCTATACATTACAACGTGGATGAAACGCACAAGCATAAAGTACAGAAAAAAAGCCTCATACAAAAGAAGAAATATTGTGTAATAGTCATACAAATAAATACTCGTCTATTATAATGAAATAGGCAAAAAGTGATCTATGGTGATCAAAGTCAGAATAGTGGTTGCCTTAACAGGAAAAGGAAGGAGATAGTATTGACTGGAAAGTGGCATGAGGGAACCTTGTAGCATGCTAGAAATGTCTTATCTCTTGATCTTGTTGTTGGTTACATGGGTGTATAAATATGTAAAAATTCATCAAGCTGTACATTAAGATTTGTGCACTTTACTGTTTGTATTTTACATCTCTACAAAAGTGCTAAGAGAACTTTCAAGAACTTGTCCCCATGCATCACTAGAATTCCACATGAATGTAAGATCCATGAACCTAGGGATGTTTTCAATCTTATTAACAAAATGAAAGGAAAAAAATGAATGAGTGTAAAGAGAATTTGAAGGCTGGATCAAGGGAGAGGAAGGTCAGGATATGACATTGAGAAGATTTGATAGGATAGATGGTCACTGAACTATTGTTGGTCAACTCTAGAATACAGCTGAATTCCTTTGGTGGATGACTGGACTCCATCCCAAGAAATTCTGATTTAGTAGTTCTGGGAGTGTGGCCCAGGAATCTGAGGTTTTAACAAGTGCCCCAAATAATTCTGATGTAGGTAGTCCCAGGTTCACCCACTGAGAATGATTTTTCTAAATGTTTATATTGTGGAAAGAACCAAAAGAAATCATGGAGGAATGACTGCTTGACCCAAAAAGAAGGTCAAGCTTGGTAGTAGAGTTCGTCAGTCCTTTCTCTGCAGATCTTCAAGGATGAGCTCCGACATGAACCTTGTGATCAGCACTGGTGGTGGAGAGATCTGGTGGCTACAGTGAACACTGGCAGAAGTACAAGCAGGAGTATCTGGGGCCACCCCACACAATATGGGCTATAGGAAGTGCTTAGTAAGAAAAGATGGGCCGACTAGATTGGAACCAGTGTGAGAGTTGGGGAGATCTGGCTGATCCCACCAAACCATTGCGTTCTCCTAGCGTGCTTCAAAACCCCAATTCTATTTCAACTTTTTTGTGCACTTCTCACTTTTTAAAGAAATTTTATTTTATATTAAAGTATTGTTGATTTACAATGTTGTGTTACTTTCAGGTGTACAGCAAAGTAATACATTTATACATATACATATATCCATTCTTTCTCAGATTCTTTTCCCATATTGGTTATTACAGATTATTGAGTAGACTTCCCTGTGCTATGAAGTAGTTTCTTAGTAGTTATCTATTTTATATATAGTAATGTGTATCTGTTAATCCCAGTCTCCTAATTTATCACTTCCCCCCACGTTTCCCCTTTGGTAACCACAAGTTTGATTTTTGAGATCTGTGAGTCTGTTTCTGTTTTGTAAATAAGTTCATTTGCTGTCACTTTTTAACTTGTGTTACTCTTGTTTGTTTATATGTCTAACTTGGCCCCTAAACTGAAATGCTTGATGGCACAGGCTGTGTTGCATTTTTCTCAGTATTCGATGTGCCTACTATGGAGCATAGCACATAATAGTGCTCAATTGGTTTTTGCTTAGTGAACAAATGTCTGAACTTCAGTGAGGCCAGAATTCAAGTGAAAGTGGGGTACTGAGCATAAGTTTCAGGGAATAATGTGGACATACCAAGATGCACGTGAGCACAGGAATAAAGAGACAGGATGACCTTAGCCAACTGGGAAACTGAAGTTTTCATGTCCAAGCATGCTGATACCTACAATACTGTGATATCAACAAAAGTCATCTTTGCATATGTTGATGAGATCTTTTCATAAAGATGTGGAGTTATGATAGAGGCTACATATGGGTTTGTTATAGTTTGGCATTGAGCATAATAACCGTCTCAGGGCAAAATGCTTATTTCCTACGAGTGATTAATTAGGCATTACACAACTGTGTGTTGTCAGTATCAAGTGTTCTCTGTCATCAGATTTCAAAAGAACTTTTTATCTTGTTTCTGCATGGGAATAAGGAAATTCAATAACCACGAATATTTCAAAGTGCTTATAATTAAAACTTCATGTGCTTGGCACGAAAACATGTTTCAGAGATTGAGCCAGTTGTTTGCTGATTCTGCTGTCGGTCTGCACCCGCGCATGCTAACAGCTGGCGAGTAAACACTGCGTGCGTGGCATTGCTTCTCAGTCACCATGGAAGTAACAAAATCTCTCTTTTTTGGAGAGCATCATTAATATTCAAAACAGAGTCAAATACTCATGTGCTGTTTTCGATTAAGCTTTCCATGTGGGGCTAAATAAGCTTACCTGAAGATGGAGATAGACAAACTCTTACCATGTTAAGCCATTGAAATAGAATATACCCTACTAGTACTCAAGAGCAACATGGTGGGCTATTCCTTTCTAGGCGAACCTATGGGGAGGCCAAGCTGTGTAGAGTCCTTAGAGATGGGGTGGGCATCCTTGGGCAAGGTTAGGCTGGGATGGTGGTGAGCAATGATAGTGGCATGTGCAGCCAAAAGAATAAATGCTAGAGACTGTGTACCCAACTCAATAGAGTCAAAGTCAAGGTAAATAATCCCAAATTGTCTCCACTATGAGGGTCCTGCATTAACAGCAAATTGAAGCCTAGACCCCAAACAGGACAGAGAAGAGAATTAAAAAAGCAGTGAGAAAGAAGTACAAAGGCAAATAGATGTGGAGTACACCTTTAGGCATTTCCCAGGTAGAACACAAGCACCCAGGGTGGCTCTTTGTGCCATTGTTGAAGGACAAGTTTGAATAATTTAAAGGAGAGAGCTGGGTCAGACAGGGATCACCACCTTCTACTAGGCAGTGCAAAGAAAGAATAGATTCAGGGGTTACTATCCAGGTGCCTTGTTAGAAGCTGGCATCCCTACTTACAGAACTCCACTCAGTTGTTCAAAATGTTGACCACAGAGAGTAGGAAAGCTACTGAGCTTCATTTATTTCATCATCAAAATGTTCAAGAAACACAGACCTGAGCTATTATAATTATCACTTAAGCAGATGTGAAAACTAATGCTTGGGAGGAAATGGGAGCAATGGGACCCTTTCCATGTTTTCGCTTTCCTTGTAAGTCTCCAAATTTGGCTTGGTTTACTGCTTTCTCTGAGTCGGCCTCTGTGATCTCATTCATTACACGCTTACTGTCGAGTGACCAATTTCAAAGTATTTCTTTTCTATCCCTGCTCTCTGTTGATTACAACGCTCCATTTCTGGAGAGCAGCTTTCATTAAATCATTCTTAATAACAGTGAGCCAAGGTCCATTCAATTTATTTATAGTGTGATACACAGTTCCTTTATTGTTTCTTCTACAACTTATAATTATTTTCTTTGGGGAGTGAAGGTTAAGGGTAAAGTGCAGTGGCCTATGCAATTTTCTCTAATTCTCAATACAGTAAGGTCTAGGGATACACTGATTTGGTAGCAAATCAATTTTCATAATTATGCTAAATACTCTTTTGCTTCCATAAAACCAAAGCATCAAGCCTTGACTTCCCCAGCCCTACACAGCTACAGATACTATTTCATCAAAACTATAGGCTTTATGCCACCCAGGTCATAGGCCGATATTGCAATATTGGTCCAAACGGGCAGAATATTAGAAACCCTATTCATGTCAGAGGGTGGAGTCTGGAACTGGTCTTGCTGTTCTGAGCACCCAAATATCTACCTCACCATAAACGTGGGGCATCCACCTCACCATAAACACGGGGCATCCACTGCAGATCTTTTATAGCTTGTTTAATCCCTGTGGAGCTGTGCCCAAAACCCTTCTCCACTTGGATGGAACCCTAGTTCTCTACCTAATCTTTGCCAATCCCTCTCCTCATCTAGTAGCTGGACCCTGTCTTCAATTCCCAGATGTTAGCTTGGATCCTGTACCAAACAAAACCTACTATTCAGCACTAAGACATCGCTTTCTATTTGAATGCAGAATATGTACTGGGGGATCTTGTTCTTGTGCCCTACCTGCTATATTAAAAACTCTGTCGATATCATCACTGGCTCTCACTACCCGTGTTTACCATATTCACTGAACACTGTGTTCCTCGGAGTCCAGCATTAAAGTTGGATTAATCCCTGTGAGCTTAGCCCAGGTCATCTGTAGCAGCTTCTTCCTCTTCCAAGCTAGCATGTGAGGTAGTTGGAATATGTCTTGGGGGTTATATTAGACTTTCATAAGATAAGCCCGATGATGTCAGACAAAAATAGAATCAGAGAAGGGAGACTCTTCTCTTGTGTGCATTAGAAGACAAAGCTGGCTTTTTCACCAAGATGAACAGCAGGAACAAACTCAAAGCAGCTGAGGGGTTGTCATTCTCTAACTCTCCCAGTCCCAGCCCCACTTGGTTGCTGCCCTAATACTTCCAACCTGTAAGTTTAACCCCACCAAATCTCTGAGTCTCTAGTGAACTAGCCTGACAGGATGTCAGGAATCTCATCTCTACAGTTTGGTAGGACCTAGACTCAGTGTTGTTGTCTTAATTGCGGTACCTCGTGTGCCTGGAGGTACGTCTTGGGTACATATATACCCATGGCTTCACAGCCATTTCCTGTCCTCTTTCCTTTAGGCCCAGCCCATATCACAGTGTTCTTTCTTTATTTTGAAAATTTGTACTCTGAACTCTAGAAACCTGTGCAGAACCCTGATGCACTATTAGTCTCATGTGAGCCAACTTCCCTGAAGAGTTGGATCTAGTTTCCTTCATGCTTAATTCTCAACCAGATGATGCTCCACCCTCAGCATGCGTGCTGATCTGATTCTCAGCGTCACTACACCTCAAAATGCTACTGCCGTGTCCTACACGTCGCATCAGGCCTTACTACCAACACTGACCACTCCTGACTGAGTTAATCATGCCCCCTCGCATGCTGTGATTTGGATGCTCTGACCATACTGGTGGCCACCTCTGGAGCCAGACTCTTCCCTTTCGTCCTATTCTGGTCCTCACTTTGCCCCAGCACCATTCACATCCAGCTTTCTTTCCTTCCCCAGTGGTCTGTCATTTTTCATACCTAGGATCTTTTTTATACTTAATCCCCTCCTGCCAAGATAGGATAGTCTCTGGTTATAGCAGGCACTATCCATGCCCTGAAAATTCGTACCTCGTGTAATCGTTAAAGCATGGTCTGAAAAATGAGGAATTTGCCAGCAAATATATTTTGATGCAGCTTGAACAGTGTTTTACTTTTCTAGCTTTCTCTTTCTCTATTTAAATATCATTCAGTAAGGCTTACTTTTCCTTTCACTGTGGGCTTCACCCCTCCTTATTGTCTTATAACTGGCCTGCTTTGCTCATTTAACGTATCTGCCTAGACTCTGAATGCATTTAAGCTTGTAACAAAAACCTAGCTACAGTAAGTTTAAGGAAGAATAAAAGGCTGAAATAAGCCTCTGAGAAAAGAGCAATTTCAAATGGAAGAGAATAAGACTTTAGTATTTATAAATTTTTCAAGTATTTATGATTGCAAATTGGCTTAATGTAATACAGCATGCTGGGAATAATATATTCAATATTATATGGAATTAGCAAACCATGCCTTTGAATTGTAAGAATCTATAACAGAGAAACAAACCTTGATGATAGAGTGCAAGAAGAATTATAAGAGACAACTTTTGAGGGAGTGAAATGATCAAGGTAGATGATTCTGTTCAGGAAACATAATTTAAAATGCTAAGTCAATAAAACAGAAGTTGCGTCACAGATGTACAAAACAAACTTGTGGTTACCAGGGGGGAGTGGGGGGAGGGATAAACTAGGAGATTGGGATTGACATATACACACTACTATATATAGAATAGATAACTAATAAGGACCTACTATATAGCACAGGGAGCTCTATTTGATACCCTGTAATGACCTATATGGGAGTAGAATCTAAGAAAGAGTGGATATAGGTGTATGCATAACTGACTCACTTTGCTGTAGAGCAGAAACTAACAGAACATTTTAAATCAATTGTACACCAATAAAAAAAATTAAGAAAAAAATACTGACAATTTAAACAAATTTCATTTCTGTTAAGAGCAACTGACAGTCAAAAGAGGAATTTGAAGTATGTGGTGGTCATATATAGTATTGCTCTTATTTTATGAATAATTGAATCTATATGGTTTTTGTTTTTTTTTTTGCGGTACGCGGGCCTCTCACTGTTGTGGCCTCTCCCGTTGCGGAGCACAGGCTCCGGACGCGCAGGCTCAGCGGCCATGGCCCACGGTCCAGGCCGCTCCGCGGCACGTGGGATCTTCCCGGACCGGGGCACGAACCCGCGTCCCCTGCATCGGCAGGCGGACTCTCGACCACTGCGCCACCAGGGAAGCCCTATATGTTTTAATCATGGTAAAAAAAATTGCTGCATCTATAAAAGTGTATATATATATTATATCAATTCCATATTTGCCTATCTATCATCTATCTCTCTCTATCATCTATCAATCATCCATCTATCATTTATGAATCTCTTGAATCGTGAATTGATTTACTTCTCTCCATCTGTACTATGACCCCTCAGTTCAGGCTATCATCTTCTCTCACCTGAATGAATACAGTAGCCCCTAATTGTTCTCCACTAATAGCAGCCAGAATAATCTCTTTAAAATTAAAGTAAAGCCTTGTCAATCTCTATACAAGATCTCTAAAACCCTTCCATATATCCCCATCAAATAGCCAGTAATATGTTCATTCCTTTTCCTTAACATATTATTATATGGTACTCTTCACAACGTGGACCCTTCCAGCCTGGTTGAGGCTTCTTTACACTGCTCTCCATGCTACACAGCATCTTCTGCTCTGCACCTTTTGCTCCATCCCTCAGAGTTTTTCACATTTTCTTTGGGACCTAGAAACAGTCTATTCCCTTTACCTGTAATGTCCTTTCTGCTCTTATATATTCAGTGTGCTCCTAATTAGAATGCCATCTCCACTGCAAATCTTTCCATAACATCATTAGTAAGAGTTAGTAGCTCCCTTCTTTTTGCCCTTATTGCTACTTCTTCACTTATACAGTGCCTGACATGGAACAGGCATGATGCTAAGAGCTGGTGTTCCCAAGATGAACAGAGTAGACTTCCTGAAAAGAGGTCATGATCTGTGGGGAAAATAGATGGTATAAACTATGATTGAATATAATGAAATAATTCTTCACTAAAGGAATGTACAGAGACTGTGGTAGTATCAAGGGCAAACAACAGAGTCAACCTGGCAAGAACGGGGAAGTCTTCTTTGAGGTGAGGGTCTCTGTGATTACATGCATCATTTTGTATTATAGATGTTTGCATGCACGTGCACACATGTGCGCATGCACACACACACACCCCTATGCAAGAGTACAGAACACCACAATCTATCAACATTGAACTCAAATTGGCACATGGCCATGACAGTGGGTTTCCTATGATGATGCTGAGGCAAAATTAAAAGATTCTAGAGAAGGGGCATCTATTGACAGGCTGCGTGGGTTCAAATCTTGGTTTTAATCATTTAAGAGCTGTATGACATTCAGCAAATCACATAATTTCACCAAGCTTTATCTTAAACATCTGTGAATAAAAGCAAAATTAAAGTACTTGTCTCATTGAGTTGCTGTGAGGGGTAAGTGATTTAATACATGAAAACCTCTTAGCACATTGCCAGGTGTATAGTAGCACTAGAGAAATCTTAGCTATTATTATTGTTGTTTCTGTTGATAATATTGTTGTAGTTATCATTGATACAGACAGCCAGTCAGATTTTATATCATACTGTTCAAAATTTGAATTATGTTTTATGTAAAATCCACTCTGAGCTCAACCGGAACATGGAAAGTGTTTTAGTTTTGATGGATTTTAGCCCATTAGACAGGAATCTGGCCAAATTATCATAGTATCAGAATGAAACAGAACTGTGTAGATTAATTGACCAAGGCTTTTGGATTTGGTAAAGTGGGATTATCCAAAACCAATGTTTGGAGTCTGTCGCATAATTCCAAACTTGAATGTTAATCAAGATGCAGAATATCAGACCTGTATCAGCTTGACTAAACTGCCTGCTGCAAACTTAATCTAAAATAGGGTCATAAAGATATGTAGACAGAGAGTGAAGACTGAAAGGAAGATGGGGAAAGCAGATAGAAAGGGAAGCCAGAGATGAGGAAATGGAGGAATGAAGTGAGGGAGAAAGAGGGATGGAAGAAGTATAAAAAGAGGAAGAAAAAAAACTCTAAAAGGATGAGAATTAAAAATAATTGAAATGACAAAATGTGATACAACCCCGTTGCTTTGAAAGCCATATGTTTTAGGTGGGGATGATATTCAAAATACTTAACAACCAGTAAGGCGCTGAAACTGATGAGTCAGAATGGGCATGCTATAGACCCACAGTACGTCTCTACCAGTTGACCAGGTGTTTTGGTGTAGGCCTCATTTCAACTCAGTTGTCCCACTGCATGAAAAACCACAGGAAGAGCAATGCTCACCTTCTTGAAGAGTTAATTTTACTAAGTTCTTATCTTTTAATTTTTGTGGGGGCATTACTTTTAAACTAAGAGAAACACAGCCTATTACATATTTGAATACCAAATTCACAATTACTTCTAGCATAAAACTTAGGACCTCAAAAGGATATTGAGTTCCCTTGGTCATTTAAGGCGACATCCCCAGTCCTTCTGGAGGATGTGTTCACTCTTCCTGACTTAGAGGGGAGTTTGAGAAATATTTCTTAGGTCTGAGGAAGGAAATTATTAACTCCACGATGCTAGGAACTAACAGGGAAGAGTAGAAGCATCCTTCCTCCATTTTGTGCCTGTGTGGTTGACTACAACCCACACTTGATTGGAACATTTATGTAAATCCTAAGTTTTGGGCAGGGGGGCTTGGAGTGGCAGGGGAGAGAGTGCCTGCAAGAGGAAAGTGTGCCTTGAAAAAGAAGGACATGGTGAGATTTCTTATAGTTTGGGTTCCCCAGGAAGCAGATACTGAAATAGAGATAAGCATGCAGGATGTTTATTAAGGAGTGTCTTTGGGATCAACACCAGTTGAAGGGAAAGGAAGGGTAGGAAGCAGGATTGGGTAGAGGAAGAAACTGGTCTGTGATAAAGCCTCAACAAAGGCCGCAGCCAACACCATAAGTTGTTTTGAAGCTGAGATGGCTCCTTAGAGTTTTTTTAGCTTAGGCAAAGGAGCTGGGCTTTTATACCACTTCTATGATTATTCACTGGATGTGGGCTGCCCCAGGAAGGGGATGTGGCCTTGGGCAAGGTAGATCTCTTCAGCTGAGGCAGTTTCTGTTGAGAGCTGACAACTGAGGGCTACACTGTAGTCAGTACGCCCAGCAGTTTGAGGAATGTCAGTTCTAAAAGGACATCTGGGGGCTTCCCTGGCGGTCCAGTGGTTAAGGCTCCGCGATTCCACTGCAGGGGTTGCGGGTTCAAGCCCTGGTCAGAGAACTGAGATCCTGCATGCCAAACTTTTTTTTTAATTTTTAAAAAATAAAAGAGGGAGATCTGATTGGAGCACTAGAACATTCACTACAGAACAGTTCTACCTACAATGGAACATTACTCGGCTAGGATTTTTAGCAATTTATTCCCTGAAGGTCAAGTGAAGTAGACCTTGCTTTGCTTCTGGAGCTCTCATATAATCTGATGTCTCACTGTGAAGGAATCATGGTCAGAAGTTTAAACCTCATGTTCCTTTTTCTAGGATTTCAAATTCTTATTCATCCAAGAAATATGTACATCTAAAATGAACATATGAACATCTAAAATGTCCCAAGCATCTCTCTAGACACTGGAGATACAGCAGTAAGCAAGGGAGACATGGTCCTTGCCTTCCAGGAATGTACAAAACATAAGGGGATACATTTTTCTCCTTAAATAGCTGATCTCAGTAATTTGGTAAATATTCGTTATTCTTCTTGAGGGCTAAGCAGAACTAAAACCAGAGAGTTATAAATGGGACACTGCTTATGTAGTTTTTGAGGATTTGAGAGACTAAACCTGATGTGTCTTTTTTTTTTAAGTTAATTTTTATTTATTTATTTAGTTAGTTAGTTATTTAGGCTGTGCCAGGTCTTGGTTGCAGCATGCGGGATCTTCGTTGCAGCATGTGAGATCTTTTATTTGCAGCATGCATGCAGGATCTAGTTCCTCGACCAGGGATTGAACCCAGGCCACCTGCATTGGGAGTGCAGAGTCTTACTCACTGGACCACCAGGGAAGTCCCCCTGATGTGTCATTTAATTCATCACAAAGAGAGCCAGTTGACTTGCTCTTCCTTCATATGTTTATTAGTTATAAGACTTTGGAGTTACAGATGTAGAAAACAAACACTCCTCTTCTGTACCAAGCTTCCTCTCACGTGAAGCCAGTTCTGTGTCACTTGTTATCTACCTTAACACCAGAAAATTTGTTATTAGCTTCTAACGTACTTGGTTGCAGTTTTCAATGTGTTTTATCTCTGAATACATTTGTACGTTGATGGATGAATATGTGTGGTGCATTAAAACAACCACCACCACGGAAATAACAATAACCTTCATCACTAATATTTATTGGATGCCATATGTCAGTCCTAGTCCTAACTTGTGCATATAAATGATTGAATCCTCACTACAACACTCCAAAGAAAGTCCTCCAAGTATCTCCATTTTACAGATGAAATAATGAGCACAGAGAAGCAAAGGAGTATTTGCTTTAAGTTAGGGGTTGGTAAACCTGCCTGTGGCCTGTATTTGTACCAACTGGAGCTAAGAATGGTTTTGACATGTTTCAAGGGTTGGAGAAAATAAAACAAAGAAAAGTATTTGACAAAAAAGAACTATGTTCCCCACAAAGCCTAAAATATCTACTTTCCTTTAGAGAAAAAGTCTTCCAAACGCTGGTATAGAGTCTAAGTCATGGGGATAGTAAGTAGTAAAATCAAGGCATATTTTGTTTTAAATTGAAGTATAATTGATTTACAATATTATAGTAGTTTAATGTGTACAGCATTGTGATTCAGTATTTTTGCATATTATACTTCATTACAGGTTATTACAAGATAATCTCTATAGTTCCCTGTACTATCCAGTAGGTCCTTGTTGTTTATCTGTTTTATATATAGTAGTTTGTATATGTTAATAACAAACTACTTATTTATCCCCCCTGCTATCCCCTTTGGTAACTTTAAGTATGTTTTCTATGTGTGTGAGGCTATTCTGTTTTGTAAATAAGTTCATTTGTGTCATATTTTACATTCCACATATAAGTGTTATCATATGATATTTGTCTTTCTCTGTCTGACTTACTTCACTTAGTATGTTAATCTCTAGTTGCGTCCATGTTCCTGCAAATGGAATTTTTTCATTCTTTTTTATGACTAATATTCCATTGTGTGTGTACATATATATACCACACCGTTTTTTAACATCTTTCTTACTGTATAATTGCTTTACAATGTTGTGTTAGTTTCTGCTTTATAACAAAGTGAATCAGCTATACATATACATATATACCCATATATCCTTCCTCTTGCACCTCCCTCCCACCCTTCCTATCCCACCTTTCTAGGTGGTCAAAAAGCACCAAGCTGATCTCTCTGTGCTATGTGGCTGCTTCCCACTAGCTATCTATTTTACATTTGGTAGTGTATATATGTCCATGCCACTCTCTGAATTCGTCCCAGCTTACACTTCCCCGTCCCCATGTCCTCCAGTCCATTCTCTACGTCTGTGTCTTTACTGCTGTCTTGTCCCTAGGTTTTTCAAAACCATTTTTTTCTTTTTCTTTAGATACCATATCTATGTGTTAGCATACAGTATTTGTCTTTCTCTTTCTGACTTACTTCACTCCGTATGACAGACTCTAGGGCCATCCACCTCACTACAAATAACTCAATTTCATTTCTTTTTATGGCTGAGTAATATTCCATTGTATATATGCGCCACATCTTCTTTATCCATTCATCTGTTGATGGACACTTAGGTTGCTTGCATGTCCTGGCTATTGTAAATAGAGCTGCAGTGAACATTGTGGTACATGACTCTTTTTGAATTATGGTTTTCTCAGGGTATATGCTCAGTAGTGGGATTGCTGGGTCATATGGTAGTTCTATTTTTAGTTTTTTAAGGAACCTCCATACTGTTCTCCATAGTGGCGGTATCAATTTACATTCCGACCAACAGTGCAAGAGGGTTCTCTTTTCTCCACACCCTCTCCAGCATTTATTGTTTATAGATTTCTTGATGATGGCCGTTCTGACAGGTGTGAGATGATATCTCATTGTAGTTTTGATTTGCATTTCTCTAATGATTAATGATGTTGAGCATTCTTTCATGTGTTTGTTGGCAATCTGGATATCTTCTTTTCAGAAATGTTTGTTTAGGTCTTCTGCCCAGTTTTGGATTGGGTTGTTTGATTTTTTCATATTGAGCTGCATGAGCTGCTTGAAAATTTTGGAGATTAATCCTTTGTCAGTTGCTTCACTTGCAAATATTTTCTCCCATTCTGAGGGTTGTCTTTTGGTCTTGTTTATGGTTTCCTTTGCTGTGCAAAAGCTTTTAAGTTTCATTAGGTCCCATTGGTTTATTTTTGCTTTTATTTCCATTTCTCGAGGAGGTGGGTCAAAAAGGATTGTGCTATGATTTATGTCATAGAGTGTTCTGCCTATGTTTTCCTCTAAGGGTTTTAGAGTGGCCTTACATTTAGGTCTTTAATCCATTTTGAGTTTATTTTGGTGTTTGGTGTGAGGGAGTGCTCTAATTTCATTCTTTTACGTGTAGCTGTCCAGTTTTCCCAGCACCACTTATTGAAGAGGCTGTCTTTTCTCCATTGTATATTCTTGCCTCCTTTATCAAAAATAAGGTGACCATATGTGCATGGGTTTATCTCTGGGCTTTCTATCCTGTTCCATTGATCTATATTTCTGTTTTTGTGCCAGTACCATACTGTCTTGATTACTGTAGCTTTGTAGCATAGTCTGAAGTCAGGGAGCCTGATTCCTCCAGCTCCGTTTTTCTTTGTCACGATTACTTTGGCTATTCAGGGTCTTTTGTGTTTCCATGCAAATTGTGAAATTTTCTGTTCTAGTTCAGTAAAAAATGCCATTCGTAGCTTGATAGGGATTGCATTGAATCTGTAGATTGCTTTGGGTAGTAGACTCATTTTCACAATGTTGATTCTTCCAATCGAAGAACATGGTATATCTCTCCATCTGTTTCTATCATCGTATCATCTTTAATTTCTTTCAACAGTGTCTTATAGTTTTCTGCCTACAGGTCTTTTGTTTCCTTAGGTAGGTTTATTCCTAGATATTTTATTCTTTTTGTTGCAGTGGTAAATGGGAGTGTTTCCTTAATTTCTCTTTCAGATTTTTCATCATCGGTGCATAAGAATGCAAGAGATTTCTGTGCATTAATTTTGTACCCTGCAACTTTGCCAAATTCATTGATTAGCTCTAGTAGTTTTCTAGTAGCGTCTTTAGGATTCTCAATGTATAGTATCATGTCATCTGCAAACAGTGACAGCTTTACTTCTTCTTTTCTGATTTGGATTCCTTTTATTCCTTTTTCTTCTCTGATTGCTGTGGCTAAAGCTTCCAAAACTATGTTGAATAATAGTGGTGAGAGTGGACAACCTTGTCTTGTTCCTGATGTTAGCGGAAATGTTTTCAGTTTTTCACCATTGAGAATGATGTTGGCTGTGGGTTTGTCGTATGTGGCCTTTATTATGTTGAGGTAGGTTCCCTCTATGCCTACTTTCTGGAGGGTTTTTGTCATAAATGGTGTTGAATTTTGTCAAAAGCTTCTTCTGCTTCTATTGAGATGATCATATGGTTTTTCTCCTTCAATTTGTTAATACAGTGTATCACATTGATTGATTTACACATACTGAAGAATGCTTGCATTCTGGGGATAAACCCTGCTTGATCATGGTGTATGATCCTTTTAATGTGCTGTTGGATTCTGTTTGCTAGTATTTTGTTGAGGATTTTTGCATCTAAGTTCATCAGTGATATTGGCCTGTAGAGAGTCTCATACAGGAAAAATCCAGGGAGAAACATGCCCGGACACATATTAATCAAACTATCAAAAATTAAATACAAAGAAAACATATTAAAAGCTGCAAGGGGCTTCCCTGGTGGTGCAGTGGTTGAGAGTCCACCTGCCGATGCAGGGGACATGGGTTCGTGCCCCGGTCTGGGAGGATCCCACATGCCGCAGAGCGGCTGGGGCCGTGAGCCATGGCCGCTGAGCCTGTGCGTCCGGAGCCTGTGCTCCGCAGCGGGAGAGGCCACAACAGTGAGAGGCCCACGTACCGCAAAAAAAAAAAAAAAAAAAAAAAAAAAAAAAGCAGCAAGGGAAAAACAACAAATAACATACAAGGGAATCCCCATAAGGTTAACAGCTGATCTTTCAGCAGAAATTCTGCAAGCCAGAAGTGAATGGCAGGACATATTTAAAGTGGTGCAAGGGAAAAACCTACAACCAAGATTACTCTACCCAGCAAGGATCTCATTCAGGTTCGATGGAGAATTTAAAACCTTTACAGACAAGGAAAAGCTAAGACAATTCAGCACCACCAAACCAGCTTTACAACAAATGCTAAAGGAAGTTCTCTAGGCAGGAAATACAGGAGAAGGAAAAGACCTACAATAACAAACACAAAACAATTAAGAAAATGGTAATAGGAACATATATATCAATAATTACCTTAAATGGATTAAATGCTCCAACCAAAAGACATAGACTGGCTGAATGGATACAAAAACAAGATGCGTATATATGCTGTCTACAAGAGAACCATTTCAGACCTAGGGTCACATACAGACAGTAAGTGAGTGGATGGAACAAGATATGCCATGCAAATGGAAATCAGAAGAAAGCTGGAATAGCAGTTCTCGTATCCAACGAAATAGGCTTTAAAAGAAAGACTATTACAAGAGGCAAAGAAGGACACTACATAACGTTGAAGGGATCAATCCAAGAAGAAGATATGACAATTGTAAATATTTATGCACCCAACATTTGAGCACCTCAGTACATAGGGCAAATGCTAACAGCCATAAAAGGGGAAAGCTACAGTAACACAATCATAGTATGGGACTTTAACACCCCACTTTCACCAATGGACAGATCATCCAAAATGAAAATAAATAAGGAAACACAAGCTTTAAATGATACATTAAACAAGATGGACTTAATTGATATTTATAGGACATTCCATCCAAAAACAACAGAATACACATTTTTCTCAAGTGCTCATGGAACATTCTCCAGGATAGATCATATCTTGGGTCACAAATCCTGCCTTGGTAAATTTAAGAAAATTGAAATTTTATCAAGTATCTTTTCCGACCACAACGCTACGAGACTAGATATCAATTACAGGAAAATATCTGTAAAAAATACAAACACGTGGAGGCTAAACAATACACTACTTAATAACCAAGAGATCACTGAAGAAATCAAAGAGGAAATCAAAAAATACCTTGAAACAAATGACAATGAAAACAAAATGACCCAAAACCTATGGGATGCAGCAAAAGCAGTTCTACAAGGGAAGTTTATAGCAATACAGTCCTACCTCAAGAAATAAGAAACATCTCAAGTAAACAACCTAACCTTACACCTAAAACAATTAGAGAAAGAAGAACGAAAAAACCCCAAAGTTAGCAGAAGGAAAGAAATCATAACGATCAGATCAGAAATAAATGAAGAAGAAATGAAGGAAACAATAGCAAAGATCAATAAAACTAAAAGCTGGTTCTTTGAGAAGATAAACAAAATTGATAAACCACTAGCCAGACCCATGAAGAAAAAAAGGGAGATGCCTCAAATCAATAGAATTAGAAATGAAAATGGAGAAGTAACAACTGACACTGCAGAAATACAAAGGATCATGAGAGATTACTACATGCAACTATATGCCAATATAAAGGACAACCTGGAAGAAATGGACAAATTCTTAGGAAAGCACAACCTTCCAAGACTGAACCAGGAAGAAACAGAAAATATGAACAGACCAATCACAAGCACTGAAATTGAGACTGTGATTTAAGGTCTTCCAGCAAACTAAAGCCCAGGACCAGATGGCTTCACAGGCGAATTCTATCAAACATTTAGAGAAGAGCTAACACCTATGCTCCTCAAACTCTTCCAAAATATAGCAGAGGGAGGAATACTCCCGATCTCCTTCTATCACGCCACCATCCCCCTGATAGCAAAACCAGACAGTGATGTCACAAAGAAGGAAAACTACAGGCCAATATACCACATCTTCTTAAGCCAATCGTCTGCTGATGGACATTTAGGTTTCTTCCATGTCTTGGAGATTTTGAGTAGTGTTGCTGTGAACATTCGGGTCCTTTTGAATCTCAGCCTCCAACCATGGCTCCTATTACAGTGTTTCACCTTAGAGTTTAACAACTACGACAACAATGATAGTATCTGTAGCTTTTATTTATTTAGTATTTACTTTATGTTTGACACATAAGGGTGGACTTTACATGGTATATGGTTAATTTACTACTCAGAACACTCTATGAGGTGCTTCCCAATTTTTGTCTTACTCAGCTTCCATTTTCCTTCTTTCTTTCTTGCCAAAAGTACTACCAGTTTTTTCAGATATCTGCACCCCATCCCATGTAATGTGGTAGAAGATGGCCAACCCTGTTGTCTGTTCTGGAGTAGATCCTGATGGTCTAAGGCTCCCAGAGTACTCTCAGTTCTCATGTCAGTGATCAACAGGAGTGGACATGTGATCTAATTCTGGCCAATGAGACTTGAGGGGTGGGGTCTTCTGACCAGGAAATCTTTTGCAAGGGTTTCCCTCATTTAAAGGAGACACTGAGAGATGGTCCCTCTTCTTCTTTGATGCTGACTTGTCTGGATGTGATGCCTTGATGTGCTACAGGCACATTGCTCCTATCCTGAGGGAAGCAGAGCCAACTTAGGGAAGAGGACAATGAGAACTGCAAAGAAGTTGAGCCAATCTTTGGCATACCTTGCTTGGAGGCAGCCCACCTGAGGATTTCTTGTGATGAGAAATAATGCATTTTCTTATGATTAAGCCAGTTTAAGAGTCAGGGTTTTCCAACACAACTGATTTCTGTAGTTCATACTGTCCCCATTTTAGAGTTGGTGAAATTGAGCACAGCTACTTCTGGCAAAGCTGGGATTTGAACCAAGGCCTTTTCTGCTCTAAAGCCTGTGATTTTGGTCCATTATATTATTCTGACTTCTAAGAAGAAGAGAAAGAATAAGTTTGACATACAAAAATGATACATTTTATATTCTTAAGTAACAGGAAAATGTATAATGTCAGTGCCTACCCAGTTGTCTTTTAGATGTTATAACACTTTTCTCTGCCAGGCAAGTATGCTGTTACAAAAAACTCATGGCATATCATATACAAACACATCACTGAAGAAGCTGCCTGACTGCATGTGTTCCATGGATACATATGAATAATTTGAAAAGATTTAAAGGGCAATCTGTCCTTAGTCTGTGACAGAACTCCCATTTATGTATAGTGGCTCACATAACTGTGTTGGCTTAATACACTTAGCCCTGTCCTTTCGCAACTTGGGGCTGCTTGCCTCATGTTCTGAAGTTGAATGACATTTTATTCAGTTACACCATTAGAATGATGTTGTCCTGTATAGGAAGACATTGACATCCCAAAGGTTCTCAAATTTTGTGTCTTTTAACAGTATTACCAGACACAACAATGAAATGATAAATGTGTCTTCCATTTTAAAATACTCTGTCTTACAAAAACTCAAAGCATCTGTAATATTCAAGATTTGTGATTGTAAACAATAAAAATCATACACATAAATTTATCCTCAGGTATGTTAACATGTGTTTAAGTATATCATATTCAATGACTTGAATTGAAAATCATAACTAAATATTCTTATTGCAGTTAGTACAATTTACTAGTTCTTTTCATACTCAAACATATGCACACACTTGTATTCTGTAGGGCTTGTATATACACACACATAGATATATATGTACTTATAAATATATGCATACGCTTTCCTTGTTTCTTCATAAACAGTTTATATTTGGAAACCTAAAAGTCAAAGATATGACATCAAAGATAGAATTCCAATATTTATTTATTATTGCATTTTAGATATCTAGAAAGTACAGATTTGTATTTTTATCAATGAGTTGAGTTTTTCATACTGTTTTAATTTGTGAATTTCCATTTGTAGGCATTTATAATGTCTTTAAAATTTAATTTGCACCAAATTATGGTTTTTAAAATTTTAACATTGGGAAAATTACCCTGTAATTTCTTTCAAGACTATATACATTTATATGAATGAGTTTCCATCACAAATTAGTCCTAGATTTTTCTTGATTTCAGCTGCATCATTTAAATTTTTCTTTGATTTGGAAAGTTTCATTCCTGGGAGGTGATGACATGAACTGTTAACCAAAGACATGATGCTCGATTCAGAGAAACATGAAAAACAAACAGCTTTGGGCACACCGTGATGCAGATGAATGGAGAGGAGCGGGAAAAGTCTTTGAATGTTTACCACGATTTAATGATCTCTTGAAAACCATCCCTTCCTTTCGCCTCAACCAGCAGCCGGTATGTTCAAAGAGTGAGAAACTGTGGAAGCACACACAGTGCTCTACAAAAGGCAACACTGAAAATGAGCCCAGGATCCACCATGGCTGTTTATTGGGTTTTTTTTTTTCCAGTTTCATACTGAGTCTATGGTGTTTGACGCAATTCCTGAAGTAATCACAGATTGCTTATTGGAAAGTTATCTATTGAAAGAAACTGAAAAAGTTTGAAAGGTGAGAGTTTGGTTTTAGAGACTATTCTTTCCATATTATACTTAAAGTATCAGGACATATGGTCACCACGTACCTCTAGGGGTAGAATCAAAGGTACAGAGGCATTACATTGTTTTTTTCTAAAAAATTGCCAGGACAATTTTCCTTTCATTCATAGGACTTTTCTGAGGGCTGTCAAGGCCAGATAGAAATTTATTAACTGGTTAGCATGCTGGACTAATGATTTTAATTTCCGGTTTCCTATTATTGCTCATAGGTATATGTAAGCATAACGAACTACGTTCAGTTAGCAGAGCACACATCAGAGTCTCACTTGGGTGGCCCTGCTATGAGCCCCGGCAGTGCCTTGTACTTCCCCTCTCAGAAATCTTGCCTGGCTGCATTGTACATGCTATTCCATTATCTCGTTCAGTGCTGTGCTGCCAGCATTTCTGGCACAGAGGAGACATCCAGTGAATTGACACCAAAATGAACAGGTCTCCAGTCATCCTGCAGTGTTTCATGAACTTTTTCAAAAACAAATTAGCAGATAGGCCAGAGGCTTTTGAAGTTGAATAAATAAAAATATAGCATTATATACCAAGAGGGAGATTTTAGAAATCATTTCAAGAAGCCAAGCCCCTCACAATTAGGGTTTCATTTTCTTCCTCTTTCATTTCTTATCATTTATTCATGCATTACTTCAAGTCACTTACAGCTTGGCAGGGAAGACAGACTTTGAAGAAGTTAATTGCAATGCAGTACAATGAATGTAATGACAGAGGACTTTGGGGCCACTGTGAAAGTGTGAAACAGGGGGACTGTACCCAGACTAAGAGGTCAGGAAGGCTTATCTGAGGAAGTTAACAAATAAATATAGTGTTTTTCTTAACATTCAGTATTGTGTTTCACACACGTAGGATTCTTGAAAATATTTATTGAGGAAAGTATATAATACATGGCAGTATAATTGTTGGCATAAGCATTAGATACTATTTAAAAAGTTATAAATATAAACAAGTATACTCCCCCCACCCCGGGCACACATACAGAAGTTCACTAATTATATATTCCTACTCATCTCAGGCATCTCTAGCTACCTGAAACTGTTCCTGCAAACAGCTTTGTTGTTTGCTCTGGACTTTTGATTCTAAGTTAGCTATTTCCTTTCCCTGGGTATAGAAGAGGCCTTTTGGCATGTGCATGTGTGTGCATGTGAGCATGTAGGTGTGCAAGTGTGCATGTTTCTCATTCCTACTCATTTTCACTAAATGCATGAATACATGTTTCACGTTTTCCAGACCCACTCTTCTGAGAGTAGGTTTTCAAATGGTGTCTACTTGTGGCATCACATTTAAGGTCCTTTCACTGCAAAATTGACATCCAGAGTTATAAAAAAGAAGAGAACCAATACTTCTGAATTGCTCAGGAAACTCATTGAAGATGGCCTATGAAATTGTTCTTCAGGCAGAAAAGACCTAGAGTTTCATTTAAATCTATCATCATGCCTTAAGTAGCATTTTAGGAAGAGTCACTAATTTGGAGCACTGTTCTTTTTGAACTGAAAGAGGCTTATGAGTATTTTCCAAACACACCTTATTTTATAGTCAGTAAGCCTGAACACATTGTCTAAATGGATGAACAAGCAAGGAAGTACAGAAGCTGATGTCAAGAAAGAGGAATAAACTATTGGGAGATGTGGCACACTTAAGAACCAGAGAGGACTTCCCTGTGGTGCAGTGGTTAAGAATCTGCCTGCCAATGCAGGGGACGTGGGTTCGATCCCTGATCCAGGATGATCCCACATGCTGCAGAGCAACTAAGCCCACGCGCCACAACTACTGAGCCTGAGCTCTAAAGCCTGCAAGCCACAACGATTGAGCCTGTGAGCTACAACTACTGAAGCCCACGCACCTAGAGCCCGTGCTCCACAACAAGAGAAGCCTGCGCACCACAAGGAAGAGTAGCCCCACTCGCTGCAACTAGAAAGAGCCCGTGTGCAGCAACGAAGACCCAACGCAGCCAAAAATAAATAAAATAAATTTATAAAAAAAGAACCATAGAACCTTAAGGTATGATTATGACTATTATTTTAATTCCTTAAATAAACCAAACTCCTACCTCAAGGTCAGCTCTTCATCTGGCTAGCCCCTATTTTTCATTTATATGCCAGCTTAAATGCCTAATACTCTAGAGAAACCTCCCCTGACTCCCAGTTCTAACCTACCCAATGATTCTTATGCATTTTCTTTCCTTTAGGAATTATCACAATTTCAATAATATCTTTACTAATATGAATAATATCTTTCTTTCACTAGATTATAAGGTCTAATAGTGTGGAAATTATGGCTGTTTGGTTTGCTGTTATATTCTCAACACCTAGCACAAGGCCTGGCAAATAGCAAGCGCTCAGTACATCCTTAATAAATGAATAGGTTCATGAGTGTATCATTGGAACCAAGGATTTTGTAAACAAGGAAGAGAATGATTTGAGGCAAAATTCTGGGACTGGGCTGTTGACTGCCCCTCTTTTTAAAATCCTTGCTACCTAAGAGATCTGTTGTATTTAACAATCATGAATGGGGTTATGGTGTTCCTTTTTGGGGGTTTGAAAACTTTCTGAAATTAGATAGTGGTCAGTTGTACGTTAGCGGTAATGTACAACTCTGTGAATATGTTAAAAAACCACTTTAAAATTGTGAATTTTATGGTATGTGAATTATACCTCAATTAACTTTTTTAATCCATGAAGGGCACTCACCATTATGAATGTCCGTCCACTTTAGTGATGTGGGTGGTCTGACTTTACAGTTTCATAGTCACCTATGGAGACAGGTACGTGTTTTCAACATTTACAGTAAAAATTAATATGGAGTCAATTTTACTAAAAACCAGGGACTTTGCTATTAGTGGTATGATACTGTGGCTCTAGGGTTTACATCACCCAGCCTAGGCCTTGCCAAATCCCTTCAGTTGTGTGATGCTGCTCGGAATCTCAGTGCGGCAGTTTTCAAGCTCCTATGATATAAGGAACACGTGAAGCCAAGGATGCCGCAAAAGATTTAGGTGAAAATTCACTGACTACCTCTCCTCCACCCCTACTTTTCCACTAGGTGACAATTGTATAAGCAGGAAATCATTGGCAGACTGAAATTTCGCCCCCAGACCTTCCATTCTTGTCCTCAGGAGGATTTACTACTATGTTTTTTCCTTCTGCCCAACCTGCTCCTCTCACTGCCATTCAGCCTGATTGTTGAAACGTTTTCAAGATGAAAGACTTTCAGAAGAGGCAAGCTCAGCCAGAGGCTTTGCCTGGCTATGAAAAGGCACAGTGCTGATTTTCAAACCTTACTGTTGGCTCAAGTACCTCGGAACAAGCCAATAGCCTCAAAGCCACATGTCAGGGTGTGGGGAGGAGAGCACAGCACACAGGGCAGCAGTTATAGAGAAAGTTCCATCTATCGTTTGGAAAGCAAGAGGCATTTTGGCACCAAGAAACAACTGAACCTCGAGATTATAGCAAAAACTTCACTAGGCTATGAGCCACTAGAGGGTGGGGACTTGTCTTCCTTTTTTCTATATGCCACTTACTAATATTACGTCCTGCACCTGTGTAATTGTTAATTACCACCCTATTTCACTCTCAACTGTGTCTTTGTTTCAGTAGGAACTTAAATGGTCACCTCAACTAAGAACCATTCCTGATATATGATGCACAAAATTGAGAGCTATTATTATTATTACTACTACTATTATCCCAAGTGACACCTGGTTCTCTGTTATCTTTTAACAGCTTTGAGCTGTTAACACTTTTTTTAATAATGAACTTCGTTGTTTTAAATTTTTATTTATTTTTAAAATTTTATTTTTATTGTTTTTGGCTGCATTGGGTCTTTGTTGCTGCGTGCAGGCTTTCTCTAATTGCGGCAAGGGGGGGCTACTCTTCATTGCAGTGCGTAAGCTTCTCACTGTGGTGGCTTCTCTTGTGGAGCACGGGCTCTAGGTGCACAGGCTTCGGTAGTTGCGGCACGTGGGCTCTAGAGCGCAGGCTCAGTAGTTGTGGCGCACGGGCTTAGTTGCTCTGCGGCATGTGGTATCTTCCCGGGCCAGGGCTCGAACCCGTGTCCCGTGCTTTGACAAGTGGATTCTTAACCACTGCACCACCAGGGAACCCCTGACCTGTTAACACTTTTAAATAAAAAACTATAATACATATTATCACCAGTGTTTAGATAAATCATTTATCTTTTTTAAATATATTTATTTATTTATTTATTTTTGGCTGCCTTGGGTTTTGGTTGCTGTGCACAGGCTTTCTCTAGTTGCAGTGAGCGGGGGCTACTCTTCATTGAGGTGTGCAGGCTTCTCATTGTAGTGGTTTCTCTTTGTTGTGGAGCATGGGCTCTAGGTGTGTGGGCTCAGTAGTTGTGGCTCGTGGGCTCTAGAGTGCAGGCTCAGTAGTTGCGGCACATGGGCTTAGTTGCTCCTTGGCATGTGGAATCTTCTCAGACCAGGGCTCGAACCAGTGTCCCCTGTATTGGCAGGTGGATTTTTAACCACTGCACCACCAGGGAAGTCCCCATTTATCTTTTTTATTCCACGCAAATATACAAGGAGGCAGCACAATAATGGTTAAGAAAAAATAAACAGAATAGGGATTTAGCATAATTTTCTGAAGACTCTGTGCTGTCTTAAACTATTTCCTTTCTCTCTGAAGACACTTCAACAATTTGTAAATTATTTCCTTTGTTAGTAGCACATAGTAATCCTAGTTTGTACTGTTACTTTAGTCATATTCTTGGGGATTTAACATACTGATTTTTTAAAAATATTTATTTATTTATTATGGCTGCACCTGGTCTTAGTCGCAGCACACAGGATCTTTAGTTGCGGCACTCGGGATCTTTAGTTGCGGCATGCAGACTTCTTAGTTGTGGCATGCACTGGGGATCTAGTTCCCCAAATAGAGATCAAACCTGGACCCCGTGCATTGGGAGCGTGGAGTCTTACCCACTGGATCACCAGGCAAGTCCCTAATGTACTGATTTACAAGAAGCTTCTTAGAGAAATACAACACATGGAGTTCATTATCACAGCTTAGTTTTTATTGACTTAAAAAAACCATAAACCAGCAGGAAAAAAAGAATAATACTTATTCTTTCCAGTAGTAGGTAGTCTTAGAAATATCTCTCTAAAACTCAAATCAGACTGTGTTACATCCCTTTGTAAAAGCAAATGGCAGTCAATATGTTTCAGAATAAAGCCCACAATTCATAGCATGGCAACACGGTCCTCCTTACCTCTGATCCAACCTTACCCTCCAGCTTCTTCTCTTGCTACCCCAATTTACTTCTGCAAACCACCTTCCAACCACACAAGGGGACAGTCATCAGTGTCCTCTATGCTTCTGTATGTCTTCTGTATGCTATTTCTTCTGCCAGTAGTGAAACTCCTATTCTTGGTGGAAGACCAATGTCAAATACTAGTTTCTCTGTGAATGCATTCAGAATCTTTGCCCATCCCCCTACCATTTTCTTTTAGAATTATGAACTTAAAGGAAGGTAGGTAGTTAGAAGGAAGAGTAGCGTTACAGTAGCTGGTAGTTGTGGATTTCCATGTTGCCCTCACGTTCCCAGTGGCAATGGAGGATTAGCTACAATGTTTGCTCAAGGACAGGGTTCAAATTCATGTTCATATTTCCATTCTCTTTCATAGCACAGGGCTCCCTCCAGAGTAGCTGTTTCATACATATATTTGTTAAGTGAAGGAAAAACATATTCATTGTGACAACTATTGTCCTTATTATGCATGGGTAACTCCTCCACTGCTATTTTTATAATAGTTGTCTTCTGATTATAAAAGTAATATATAATGAACGTAAGAAATTTAGAAAATACAGAAAGATAAAAAAATAAAAATCATAAAGTAGCACCTTCCAGAGATCAAAATACTTCATATTTGAATACGTTTCCTTCCTTAATTGTGGTCAGTGTAGCTAAAGGTTTATCAATATTGTTCATCTTCTCTAAGTAATGACTTTTGGCTTAGTTGATTTTTCATATTGTCTTTTTAAAATTATCAATTTAATTAATTTCTGCTCTTCTTTTTCCAGTCTCTTATGCTATATCTCTTAAGTTATTTTTAAAAGATATTTCTTCCTTTATAATATAGGTACTTACAGCTATAAATTTCCCTTTAAGCACTGTTTTAGATGTATCTAATAAGTTTTGTCATGTTGTGTCTTAATTTACTTTCATCTCAAAGTACTTACTAACTTCCCTTGTGATATCTGTTTTGACCATAGCTAATTTAGTAATGTACTATTTAACTTCCACACATAATAATCCCCCAACTTTCTTGTTATTAATTTCTGAGTTTACTGCAATGTGATCAGAGAAAATACTATGTACAATTTCAAATTTTTTAAATGTATTGAAGTTTATTTATGGCTTACATATGTCCTATCCTGATAATGTTCCATGTGTGCTTGAGAAGAATGTGTATTCTGCTGTTGTGTGGTATAGTTTCTACGGATGTATAGTTGGTTGTTGCATTATTCAAGTCTTCTATTTATTGATCTCCTGCTTAGTTGTTTTATCCATTATTGAAATAGGAGAATTGAAATCTTTAACTATTAATGTTGAATTATCCGTCTCTCCCCTCAATTCTATAAATTTTTCTTTATTTATTTTGGGTATGTATATGTTTATAAGTGTTATATGTTTCTGAATAATTGACCCTTTTGTGATTATAAAGTACCCACTTCACCTCTAATAACATTAAAATTTTTTATTTTGTCAGTAATTAGTATAGACACAGTCCTGCTCTCTTAAGATTGCATGGTATATATTCCCCCATTTTTCTTTAAAAATATTTGAATCTTTGAATGTAAAGTGTGTCTCCTATATATAGCATATAGTTGTATCTTGTTTTTTATCCATTCTGACAATCTCTGAATTTTTATTTGACTGATTAATCCATTCACATTTAATGTTTTTATTGGTCTCTTTGGATTTATGTGTGCTATTTTGCTTTCTATTTTCTATATGCCTCATGTCTTTTTTATCTCTCACTTATTATCTTTTTATGCATTATATGAATATTTTCTAGAGCAACATTTTACTTTATTAGTGGTATTTTCACAATATATTTTTTTTCCAAGAAGTTGCTCTAGGGCATATCCATGTCATCAGAATTGATTTATAGTAACTAAAGTTCCAGTGTGGCACAGAGAAGCTATCACTCCTATAGAGCTCTGTTCCCTTCTTCCTCTACTTGGTACTGTTATTGATACATACATTTCAACTATAGATATTCAAAACTCAACAATACATTTTTATAATATTATATAATTTTGTGTCTTGAACTGGGAGAAGAAAAAAGATCTAGTATTTATTTATATCAGTTGCCTTCTTATGTACCTTTCCAGTTCTCTTAATTTCTACCTTAATTTGTTACCATCTCTTGTCATTTCCTTACTCTACCACAGATTTATTCCCACATATTGCCCTCATGCCATTATTGTCGAATACAGTACATTTTTATTTGCTGTAGACCCATCAATACTATTAAATTCATAATATTTTATTCAAGTGCTTTCTAAATCACTTAAGAAAGAAGAAGTATGCAATTATACTGCCTTTTATAATTCCTTACATAATTACTGTTAGTAGTGCTCTATGTTTTGTGTGGATTTAAATTTCCTTCTAGGTTCACTTGCTTTCATCCTGAAGAATTTCCTTTAATATTTTTTGTAAGGAGGGTCTGCTAGTAAAATCTCTCATGGTTTTCATTTATCTGGGGATCTCTTTTTTCCCCCTTCATTTGTAGTTTCTCTGGCTATAGAATTCTTGGTTGATTGTTTCCTTTTTTTCAACACTTTGAGTGTGTCACCCCAATGCCTTCTGGTCGCCATAGCTTCTTACGAGAAGTCAGATAAAATTCTTATTGGGGTTCCTTTGTACATGAAGAGTCACATTTTTATTCATCCTTTCAAGATTTTCTTTTTGTCTTTGGATTTCAACATTTTGACAATGATGTGTCAGGGTGTAAATCTCTACTTTTATCCTACTTAGAGTTTGTTGAGCTTTTTAGATTTATGTTTTTCTTCAAATTGGAGAAATTTTCAGGCATTATTTCTTCTCCTCTTTTGTCTATTCTTTTAGTCTGGTGTTCCATTACATGTACATTGGCGTGCTTACTGCTCTCCTGCATTTCTCTGATGTACTTTTCATTTTTATTCATTCCTTTCCTTTTTATTTTTTAGACTGCAGAATCTCTATTGATCTTTGAGGTTACTGATTGTTTCTTATACTGGCTCCTCTAGTTAAATTTATTTTGGTTAGTGTGCTTTTTCACTGCAGAATTTATTTTTGGGTCTTTGTATGTTTCCTGTCGTCTATTGTATTCTCTATTTGATGAGATATTGCCATCATACCTTTCTTTCATCTTTAGTGTGGTTTCCTTTAGTTTTATTTTTTAAACATACTTATCACAGATGCTTTGAAGTATTTGTCTGCTTAGTTCAAAATCTTGTCCAATCTGAGTCAGCTTCTGTTGCTTGCATTTTTTCTTGAGTATGGCTCACATTTTCCTATTGATTTGCAATTTTTCTTTGAATAGTGGATATTCCATATAATATATCTAGCAATTCTGGATTTTGATTTCCTTTGTTTTATTCCTCTAACAGTTGTTGATGTTTTATTCATTTGCTTTTTATAGTGGCTTTCCTGCATTTAATCTGTGATATCTTTCTCCTCTGCTCTCTGTGGTCACTGATATTTATGATGTTTTTATTTTACTTCATTTTTATCATTTCATCATATTGTATTAATATTGTACTGTACTGTATTATATTTTATCTGCCTGACTTCCTACTAGTAACTCTTATTTCTACATAGCTTAGTGGTTCGGCAACAGTTGGTCAGAATTTTTAATCAAATGCCTTGCATCAGTAACCACCTTTGCCAGTAGATTTGTGTGTGACTTGAGGGATACATTTCAAAGTTCCAGAAATTTTCAAGTTTTTAGCTTTCACTTTCCTCAGGATCCTCTTAGTTTTCTTGTTAACATTTCATATTGTCTCAGTCAACTAGGAATATATGAAGACCTTATATGCTCAAGTCTCCCTACCCAAGCATTCAGTCTCTCAGTTAGCCAGGATTGTTTAGATAACTTGGGTTTTCTTGGGTCTCTCTTGTGTACTTGGGTGAATCAGCCAAGTATGGGTAGACTGCTTATTGAGCCTCACCATGGCTTGCTAATTTCCAGGACCTCCCTGTTAAATTTTAAATTGACCTTCCAATTGAATGTCTACCCCAACAGTGACTACGACTTCTGGTTAGCAGAGCTTCAGATCTTCCCTGTTTGTCCCTGAGTACGTGTTTTCCATCCTTTGCAGTAAATCAAGTAGGCTCCCATTAGCAATAAAGCTGCTATTTCTCACAGCCAGCCCAATCCTGATATCACTACTGTTCTGACTGAACTCATGGGGGATGGGGGCAGCCCTAGGCTGGACGATCAGAGACTCCCACAGTTCTTAACTGAATTTTAGCAGATTTTTGTGAATAAACTCTTCTCAGTGTGTTGTTTACTTTAGGTTAATTTCCATAACTCTTAAATGTTGTCATCAATCACTTGTGCAGTTTTGTAGTTTTTCAGGGAATAGGATTTTTCAACTTGTTCACTCCTCCATAGTCACAAGTACCCTCCCCACTATGAGTATATTTCTTTCATAATTGTTAACTGTATGGTAGTTCTTTGTATTAAGGCATCATAATTTATTTATTTAAGCATCTACTGTTGGAAATTTGGTTCCTTTTTTTCTTTTTTTGCCTTTATGAAATGCCATGAATATTTTTGCATGTGAATCTCTCTTTCCTTAAGCCAATTCTATAATTGGAACTATTGACTCAAAAATATAATTTTTTAAAGGTTAGGAATACATCTTACCAAATATTTCAAGAAAGACCATAACAATTTATGCTTCCTCCAGCACTGTAAGAGAGTGTTTGTCATACTGTACTCTCACCCATATTGGGAATTAATATTAAAAATATATGTACTTTGGGACTTCCCTGTTGGTTCAGTGGTTAAGACTCTGCACTCCCAATGCAGGGGGCCTGGGTTCAATCCCTGGTGAGGGAACTAGATCCTACATGCCACAACTAAGAGCCTACATGCTACAACTAAAGATCATGTGTGCTGCAAGTAAGACTTGGCGCAGCCAAAGAAAAAAATGTTCTTTGATAACTAGATAATTGAAAAGATCCAGCATTTTTTGCTTTGCTTTTCCAAATGTCTTTATTCAGCTCAACTCTATGTAATTCTTTACTTAGGAATAACGGATTCTTTCCATTTTCCTTGGCTACTTCATTCATTACCTTTTCTTGCAGCAGAACAGGATATCATTTCATGTCATCACACACAACATCAACCCCCTTTATCTTTCTAATAGAGCCGTTTTTAGAAACAGCATTCTCATCAGTTCTTCATGACTGTAAGTTGATTCATCCAATTTCTAAGTTTTAAATTTTAATTAAGTCACAGGAATATCTTTTGCCTTTCAAGGAGTACAAATTAAAGTTCCTTTGCAAAGTAGTAATCTAACTTTTACAAAAATTAGGGAGAAAAATTATGGACAATAAATTGCATTTTTTAAACATTTTGCTTTTATTACAATACTTTCTGAATAGTGACTAAAACACATTTGACTTTCTCCACTGTAGATATATATTGTGTGAACTTGATGATTGCATTTTTGAGGTTATGATTCTGAACATTTTCTCCTAAAGCCCTTTTCCAATAGGGATTTATCATTGTTTTCATTCTTCTTTAGCTATGATGGATTGAATCCAGACAGATAACCAATCCAGATTATACTATAGCACCTTGTCTAAATTTGTAACAATGTCCATGACAGTGTTCACTCAGAAATGTCTAGTAACATTTATTAAAAATCTTTAAGAAATTGGTCTTTCTTTTGGAACTAACCTTCTACCTGATGTTTCTGCTTCTCATGTCTCAGTAATATCCATTCACCTCACAATAGCCAGAGTGATCTTTTAAAAATTCAGATTATGTGATTTCCATTCTTAAAATGATTTAGCATATTGTAGATTAAGGTCCACAAATTTGTCATATCCCAGAGCATATACTCTGTTTTCAATGGCTATACTCCGCCTTTTATGAAGAGGTAAAGTCTGTTTCCCCACCTCCTTGAATCTGGAATAGTTTTCTGCCTTGCTTTATGTCAAAGAATGTGGTAGGGATGGTGTAAAGTTCAGGAGCCTTGGTTTCAAGTGGCCTTACAGCTACTGTTTTCAAACTCTTGGAAAGCTGCCAAGTTTGTCATATAAAGAACCACTTCCCTGGCGGTCCAGTGGTTGAGACTTCGCCTTCCAAAGCAGCGGGTGAGGGTTCGATCCCTGGTCAGGGAGCTAAGATCCCACATGCCTTGTGGCCCAAAAATCAGAGCATAAAACAGGAGCAATATTGTAACAAATTCAATAAAGACTTTAAAAATGGTCCACATCAAAAAAAAAAAACTTTAAAAAGAAAAGGAAGCTGGTCTAGCCTATTGGAAGATGAAAGGCCATGTTGAATGTAACAGCATCTTCATAGCCAACAGCAAGAGGTGTAAGGAAGGCCATTTTGGATGCTTAAGTAAGGCCATCTTGGAACTTGCAGCCCATCAACTCCTACAGCTGAATGCATCCACGTGAATTAGCCCTGGAAAAACCAGCCAAGGATCTAACCAGTTAAGTTACAGGATCATAAGAAATAATACATCATTATAATTTTAAGACACTAAGTTTTGGGGTGGTTTGGTTGGTGGCAACAGCTAACTGATACAAATGGCTTTTCATTCCACTTTGCATTTTACCCTAATTTCTTACCTTTGCCTATAAAGCCTCTCATTATCTAGCGTTTCTGCTTCTGGAATATCTTTTTCAATACCATCCTTCTATGTTTATCACAATCTACCTGGTTGCAAAACCTGGAAACCAAGAATTGTCCTTGAAACCCCTCTCCCTTATCTACATTCTTATTAGTGTTAGCATGCATGTTCTCCTGCCTCCAATCCTATCATGGCCAGAGACTGGAACATGAACCATGGTCTCACAAATAAAAAGAGGCCAGAGAGTCCGGCCTCAAATCATTCCCACTGGCAGTGAAACTCAAAGCAGATATTTCCTGATGGCTGAAGAGCATAGGTAATCTAAAATTTGCCAAGATTTTTGATGGTGAAAATACTTAGTTTTATGAGGGTATGAGTAAACATGCATTTGCATAACATTTATGAAGGGCAATTTAATAATATCTATTGAAATGTAATGTAGGTATATCTCTCAGAAATTATAAGACTACTTCTGGATACTCAACCTAAAGAAATAATGAAAAGGGGAGCAAAGATATATGTACACCAGGATTTTTGTATTAACAGTGCATTTGGAATGATCTAAATGTCTATCAGCAGGAATTTACTAGATAAGTTTTTAACATCAATACAATGGAAAGGGAGGTAGTCATTAAAAACCTTGACATGGAACAATTCCCATGACAGATTGTTAAGAAAAAAAAGAAAAAAGCAGTAGAGTATGAAATGTGTTTGTTATTATTAGTTTTACACATATAGCAGTCTGCCATCACTAGATGAAATTGTATTTCAGAAGATAATTATAGCAAAGTAGGCCTGATAGTGGAGGAAGAGGCAATTGTTTTTTTTTTTTCATCATGGGCATTTTAAAGGAGTTGAGGGGGCCTGGGATCAGATATGGGAGATGTGGTCAAAGGTATTTCTATTCATTGGTGGGAGGTGAGCTGGCCCCTGTTTCATGTTGGCTGACTGGAGGCCTTTGAGGGGTCCCCTGTGGAGGGCCATGACCCATTGCTTGTAGGTGCAGTGATATCTAATAACTATTTTTAATTTTTTATCTTTATTGTATTTCAATTCAGTGAAGTTTTGCCAGTTTTCACACCCTGGTGAGAGTTGTGCTTTGGGGAAATGTAGGAAAAGATGCATGGTCATCCTTATGAGAAAAGCTTTGGGAAGGCCAGTTATGAAGTGAAAGGAGGTGAAAAGCAGGGTGGAGTGAAAGTTCAGAGCAAGGCAGTTGACTGAGGCCATGTACAGGAAAGATGCATCATTTGTACACTGTCAGTCTCAAAATGTTGGGTGAGGAGAAGCTTTTAAATATACAGTATTTGACTTGTAGATTCAAGAATATGGGAATTAAACTTTCCTTGGGTAATTAAGAGAAGTATAACTCCTGAAGACTGGAGAATTTGGAGACAACACTGAAGAGAACAAAAAAAGAAGGGAGGGAAGGAGGGAAGGAAGGAAGGAAGGAAGGAAGGGAGGAAGACTCCTTTTCGATGTCTGTTATCATAAAAACAAAATGACTTTTTAAAAAGCTTTTTGTGTAAGGACATGTGAATCACATAACACACTGGAAGGGGAACTTACCGTTCTCACTGAATATATATTCTGAGACAGGAGCTGTAGTTAAGGATCTTGAGATGCGGAGTTTCTCTGACTTATCTGAGTGAACAACGAATGAAACCACAAGTATCCTTAGAAGATGTAAGCAGAGAGAGACCTGAAGACAGAAGAGGAAGGAGGATATGTGATGATGGAAACAGGGGAAGAAAATGCAAATATAATATAGAGGTATGAGCTCAAGAACAAGAACAGCCTCTAGTAGCCAGAAAAGACAAGGCATGGATTCTCTCATAGAGCCTTCAAATGGGAGCACAGCCCAGCCGACACCTTGATTTTGGTCCAGTGAAATCCATGTCAGATTTCTGGCCTTTACAACCAACAGTAAGAGAGTAAGTTTGTGTTGTATTAGTCACCCAGTTTTTGGTAATTTGTTATAGCAGCCATAGAAAACTAATACAATTACTAATGTTATATACAAATGGAGAACAATTTTACATTAGCGATAGAGACTAGGGAAGGATAAATGTCAATTTCCACTCCATATATTACAAATACAGTCTGTTTGAAGGAAGACATAGGGCTGACGTTTGAGCCACTTCTAATAAAAGAACAGCATGTCTAGAAAGGAAATTGACGTCACTAATTTCAGATGGCTCACATCTACAGATGAAAGCCTGCTGTGGGGCAGCTGGAGCATTCCACCTGGACTTCCCATCAAAAATGTGGCCACACCAACATAATCTGGAGTCCAATAATGTCACTTGGTGCACCAAGAAGTTATTCGTGGTGAAAGCTCCTATGTTAAACAACTCTGTGAATGTAGCAGCAGGGCTGGTTTGAGAGTTGAATGTTGCTTCCTGACATGAGAATCCTTGGCGAATACAGAGAAGAGGTTTTTCTGCACGTACGAAACTCCCTGCTGGGCATACTCTTTGTTTCTGAGTCTCTCCACACTTCTACCAGCAAACTAGGTCTCTGAATTAGAAGGGGAAATTTCTAGTAAATAAAACTTTTTTTTTCCATTTTCCCTTGCTTTAGAACTTGGCTGTTTTCCAAGAGTCTCAGTCTATTTTCCAAGAGATCTATCTCAAATGAACTTTATTGATAAGAAAAGAATATTTGGCATGCCTAGACATTTCTTTGTAAGGATACATAATTAGAAAAAAAATCAATAGACCTAAGGAAATAGATTGTAATTCAAAAACCACCTTGAGAAATCACAATACTTTTATCTGAAAGAGGTTTACTTTAAGAAACAAAAGAAAATCAAGAAGACATTAAATCTATGAACCTAGACCAAGCAGCCATGATGAAAGAACCATCAATGAACACAAAACATTGAAGGAAAGTGGAAAATATTATTGTAAAAAAATACTGTGGTGACATAGAAGTCATAGCTAAAGTGTTTTAGTAAAGACTCTTGATGTAATGGTCGTGAGCCTCTAGTTATTTTTCTCTCACATTCCAAAACATAGATCAATGAGACGTTGACATTTTTCTTATAAATGTTATTGAGTGAATGCATAAGCATCATTCTTGATGACACGTACAGGAATTTCACTCCCTGGTGTCGTGTTGCCTTTTACTCCGGTTTAAGTGTTTCCAGTGTATTTAACAGTGTATGACTGACATTCACATTTAAAAATAGATTTTGATAAATAGATCTTGATACAACCTAGAACAATAAAAAGTAAAACACCAAAAACTGACAATTTCATTGAAAAGTAATTCTTTTGGAAAATCATTTGACAAATATGAGAGGAGCTTTCAGTTACTATAGAGCTGATAGGAATCTATTGAGAAAAAAATTACCTGGAATTCACTTCATGATCCAGTCAGACTCTTCTTCATGAAATATAACCACATTTTAAAATGGCTGAAAAGATCTTTTGTTCTATTCCACTATTTGACACTTATTCATAAAGTGTTCCATTTTGGAAACTGGTTAGTGGTCACTCTTTCACAAGCACTTCTTTGTGATGCAACCAGAGTATTTCCACAACTAGTTTTCCCCAAAGTTTTGGACACTATAGCCCATTAAAACCAGACTACCAGGAGGTAGTATTTCCTCCTTTTCAAATGGCTCACTTTTCCTTCTTATTATATTGATCAGAACTTGCCAGATAGTGTAAAAATAATAGAGGTAATTATCAAAATCTATATCTTTGATTTTCAGGACAATATTTCTATATGTTCTCTTGTAAGAATGACATTCATCATAGTTTTAACACAGATGTCCTTGATTCTGTTAAAAAATCATCGTCTATTTTAAGAGGGCTTTTATTCAGGAAGTGGTATTGAAATTTATTAAATGTCTCTTCCATTTACTGATTTATTCATAAAATTGTAGACCTTTAACCAATTTATATCTTTTTTTATTATTAAATCCACTCATTTAAGATGGTGTGAAAGCGATACACATTCAGTAGTAACCATACTTCGAACTTTGAATTTTGATCTTTTCCCAGACTAGCACTACGTGGTACAATACTCTCTCATGATGCTGGACAGCAGCAGCCGCCACAGTCCCCAGTCAGCCACGTGATCACAAGGGTAAAACAACCTATCCACTTACAACCATTCTGTTTTTCACTTTTGGTACATGTGAACATGAGATACCCAACACTTTTTTATAAAATAGACTCTGTGTTGGAAGATTTTGCCCAACTGTAGGCTAATGTAGGGGCTCTAAGCATGTTTAAGGTGGGCTAGGCTAAGCTATAATGAACCTAGTTCAGTAGGTTAGGTGTAGTAAATGAATTTTTGACATGATATATTCAACTTATGATGGGTTTATTAGGATATAACCCCATAGTAAGTTGAGGAAGATCTGTGTATATATCTTTATTCAAATGATTTGAAGGTGGAGTCAAAGTACGCTCCTGGAATGGGAAGACTGAATATTTTAAAGATCTCAATTCTTCCCTAATTAATGTATAAATAAAGAAATTCTAATAAAAACCCCAGTAACAACTGAGAATTAATAAAAAGTTTTTAAAGTTTATCTGGAAATAATACATTCTTAACCATAGCCAAGAATAAATCAAACATTAATCAGAAGGAGCTTGCTCTACCTATAAGATATTAAAATGAAAATGTTGCAATAAGTTAGAACTCAGCTGTATTCAACTAATAAATAGAGAAAGGATTCAGAAGGACCATGTATGAAATATGCCATCATTCAATAGTAATATCAGAAGTACAAATTAAAATGTTATAAACTGTACTTTTAAACTGGGAAAATAGCCAAAAACAATTTAAAAACTGATACTGAGTGTTGGCGAAAACTAGGGGAACAAGCTTTTCATCCACCACAATTGTAGGGAGATGTGGTAGTACATATTACAAGTCTGAAATATGGAACACCCTTTGACAGAACCACCTCCTATTAGATTCCTTCACATCTGCATATAATAAACAGATGACTGAATGAAGGATCTGAGAGCTATTGAATTCCAAGGAAAGAAATAATTAGAGCAACTCAGTTTGTGGGCATCACTTTCTTTTTGCTCATGATGCAAGGAATATCAGTGAAAAAAAGAAGCCAGCACAAAAACTCGTACAATGTCTGACAAGTATTTCCACCTTGATATTTGTTGTCTCTGCTCTTATTTTGTTGTAAATGTTTAAACTTGCAATTTTAATAACATCAAGACCACAATTATGTCAGTAATCGCTTTGCGTTCCATTCCTTTCAAATAATGGAATTAAACAAACACTGTAAGATTTAAAGGGACAATATGATTGGTGCATTTTGGCATGAATCAGGTGAATCTAATTGCCATCAATTATGATACAATAACTTTTTGATATTTTCTATTCATATCATTGGCCAGGGAGAGATTTCCATCCTAGGATTATTGAGATGGCTGAGCACACAATACCTGACACTGGACAAATGACATTAACAACAGGTTATTAGTCACATATACTCACAGCCCAAGAGAGGAGGACACCGCATGCTATGCAGGAACACATGCGGGCTGCATTCAGGAAAAAAATAAACAAACAAGGACTGTGTGTGTGGGGGGGGCAGGCTTTGTAGTACCAAGTGGGTGGGGTGCTCCAGCAGAAGGATATGATTGCTATATGGTTTTCACATTTCATTCTTTGTTTAACACAAGTAAATCAGTCTCTACCCTCCTCAAAAGGAAATATTTTTCACAACCTTTTAACTCCTGAGGGAAAGAAAATGTTAAGCAACAGAAAACTGTACAAGATCACTCTAGCAGGAAGTTGGCCATACAGAAATTAACTATAATTAGATTTGCAAATGACATTTCATACAGACATGTGGTGGTTCCTTCCTTTCTTTTTATCTCATTATCCATTATTTATGAACAAAATTTCTTAGAAGTAGAGCTAGAAACATGTTTTTGTTTATTTCTAAAGAACATCATCTACTTTACAAGGCCACAAACTTCATAGATAAGAATACTAGACAAATGCAGTCAACATCTAGAGAAATGATGAATTAAAAACATGTTATATATATTTATTGCTATTGCACTATGTAGATAACTGTTTAACATTAGTTCAAACTGCTTTGTATTTTGAAGACAATGTTTGCGTTACTGAATGGATTTAATAAATTCCCAATTGAAACTACCCACTTTACTCCTGTGGATAAGGTCCCTTAACCAAACAAAGCTCCTTTCAAGGGTCAGTTCCTGCTTATCCCTGAGTAGCAGATTTCATTTTCCTGATGGCTCATAGATTATTCAAATAAGCCAGTCATATAGCAATCCTGCTGGAGCACCACACTCACTTGGTACTACAAATCCTGCCCCCCAACACACACGGTCCCTATTTGTTTATTCTGTTCCTGAATGTAACCCTCATGTGCTCCTGCATGGCATGCGGTGTCCTCCTCTCTTGGGCTGTGAGTATATGTGACTAATGACCTGTCGTTAATGTCATTTGTCCAGTGTCAGGTATTGTGTGTTCAGCCATCTTGATAATCCCAGGATGGGAATCTCTCTCTGACCAATGGGATGAATAGAAAGCAAACAAAATAATGAGTAAAACTCATAAAGTGTGTTAAGGATAGATAGTAAGAGACTAGTTTACAATTACAGGCACAAATCACATACATATGTTAAATATTGATACTGGGTAAGCAAACAACTTGTCAGACATGGACAGAATGTGTAATATTTGTCAAATATAGATAACAAGTAAGCTAGTTACATATAATGTACATTAAAATGGGATTAATGGGATAAGCGATGGAACTAAGAGTTACTTACAGGTAGAAAGGGATTGAAGGACCAAGTCATAACTTACAATCATGCCACCCCTAACGCAACAGCTATGTCATCTTTAAATTGGCTACCCATGGTGACACCCAGTTTGATCCCATCATGGTACTACATGTGTTCTACTAAAGAAATGTACACAAAATAGTTGTTCAGCAGGCTAATTGGCAAGCTATAGCAGTGGCCAGGCATATGCATTCCCACCCCATCATGTCTCTCAGACAGAGCATGTGATGGTTCCAGGAACCTTTTGCCAGTTGTTCTTCCCTAATAATACCAAATCTCTGATATTCTTATTCATACCATCAACAGGCATAGCTGATGTGGAGAGGGAGGGAGAGAGAGAGAGAGATTGAGAGATTGAGATTACATGTCCCCTGGTTTAAGGTAGTGTGGTCTTTCCATCCCACTTGCATCTTATCCTAAGTGTCATAATCTTCCGTCCTTTGTCCCTTTTATTCACAGTGTATTGTAACTTGATTTAATAACCCATGTAATTTGAGTTATTTAATTTTTCTGTGGCTCTTTATGTTCCAAGACTTCTGGGATGACTTACCTGGTAGTGAACTTGAAAGCCACCATTGCATCAACATGGCACTTTTCCCTATGCCTTTCCTTTCACGATTCCATATCCCACTTTACAAAAGAAAGGTGTACTTCTCTTCCATCCCCATTTTACCATGTCTCATTGCCCCAGAGGTGTTAAAAATCACCAGGGCACCAAATGAAGGAAGATTTTGAAATATTGGTGTTGGTGTTGAGAAACTGAATGAATGAAAAGACTGCATAGCTAACCCTTTTGTAAGCTAGGTGGTTTTCATTTCATTGCTTAAAACAAAATTGAAAGAGACCCTGTTTAGCAAATTATTTGTATATTGCTTAGAAGAATATTTTATTTTTTTAACATCTTTATTGGAGTATAATTGCTTTACAATGTTGTGTTAGTTTCTGCTGTATAACAAAGTGAATCAGCTATATGTATACATATATCCCCATATCCCCTCCCTCTTGCACCTCCCTCCCACCCTCCCCATCCCACCCCTCTAGGTGTTCACAAAGCTGGAGCTGATCTCCCTGTGCTATGCAGCTGCTTCCCACTAGCTATCTATTTTACATTTGGTAGTGTATATATGTAAATGCTACTCTCTCACTTCGTCCCAGCTTACCCTCCCCCATCCCCGTGTCCTCAAGTCCATTCTCTACATCTGCGTCTTTTTTTTTTTTTTGCGGTATGCGGGCCTCTCACTGTTGTGGCCTCTCCCGTTGCGGAGCACAGGCTCTGGACGCGCAGGCTCAGCAGCCATGGCTCACGGGCCCAGCTGCTCCGCGGCACGTGGGATCTTCCCAGACCGGGGCACGAACCCGTGTCCCCTGCATCGGCAGGCGGACTCTCAACCACTGCGCCACCAGGGAAGCCCTACATCTGCGTCTTTATTCCTGTCCTGCCCCTAGGTTCGTCAGAACCTTTTTTTTTTTCTAGATTCCATATATACGTGTTAGCATACGGTATTTGTTTTTCTCTTTTTGACTTACTTCACTCTCTAGCAGAAGAATTTTAAATAATTGGGTGTACAAGTTTTCTCAGAACACGTATTTATAAAAAACAGAGTGGCACAAAAAGGATAGATGCAGAACCCTATTTCATTGATGGCTAAAAAAATGACATTCATTCAATAAGTGACTTCTTTTTTTCTTTCACAGATAAATGAATTACTTGAAAAAATGCTCCATACATCTCACTAAGAGATGTATTTCCCATTAAATTGTCCTTTTCATGTTTATTGTAATTTGTCAAATTTGTAGTTTAATTTTGTTGTTTTAATCAACTGTGTACTAAGACTTGTAATGACAACTTATTCCACATGTGACTTTTAAAACTTAGAGTCATAGGATAATAAAAAAATCAAAGGAGTATGACTTTCAAACATAAAATATATTTAATTAGGATAAAATTCTGTGACAGTCCTGGAATGATAACATATATTCAGTAGAAAAAGTAAAGATATATACATCTTGCTTATAAAAAATAGCTTGTTCATATCTATCTACATATTTTTACTGAAGTATAGTTGATTTAGAATGTTGTGTTAATTTCAGGTGTACAGCAAAGTGATTAAGTTGTGTGTGTGTGTGTGTGTGTATATATATAAAATGGAAAAGAATCTAAAAATATATATATATTCTTTTACATATATACTCCTTAATTTAAAAAAAAATTATTTATTTAGGCTGTGCCAGGTCTTAGTTGCCACACTTGGGATCTTCATTTCAGCATGCGGACTTCTTGGTTGCAGCATGTGAACACTTAGCTGCAGCATGCAGACTTCCTAGTTGTTGCATGTAGACTCTTAGTTGTGGCATTAATGTGAATCTAGTTTCCCAACCAGGGATTGAACTTGGGCCCCCTGCATTGGAAGCATGGAGTCTTAACCACTGGACCACCTGGGAAGTCTCTTTAATATTCTTAAGAGTATTATATATTCTCTCTATATATTCTTTTTTAGAGTCTTTCCCATTATAGGTTATTACAAGGTATTGAATATAGTTTCCTGTGCTATACAGTAGGTCCTTGTTGTTTATTTTATACATAGTAGTATGTATATGTTAATCGCAAATTCCTAATTTATCTCTCCCCTCCATCCCCTTTGGTAACCATAAGTTTGTTTTCTATGTCTGAAAGTCTTTCTGTTTTGTAAATAAGTTCATTTGTATCATCTATTTCTAGATTCCACATATAAATGATATCATATGATATTTGTCTTTCTATGTCTGACTTGCTTGAATAATTGCTAGCTTCAAATCAACATGATATCTAGAATTTACTGGCTATGTTTGAAAGAGCAGTAAAATCATTTTAATATGGGTCTATGAATGAAGGTTGCAAGTAGGAGTGATTCCTTTTGGTAATATAGCTAATAAAGCAAGAGCAGAAATTTTACTTCCTGTTCTGATAACTTTAAGCTCTGCTGATTTGGAGGTCTTAGTCTCCAAGGGATGAATGGTTCTACTAGTGGACACAACAATGATTTCATTGAATTGGAAGATGAGACTACCACCTGACTATTTTTGGTTACTAATGATACTGAATTGACAGGTAAAGGGAGGTGGGGAAACCTTCCTGCTGGGGTGATTGATCCAGAGTATCAATGTCTCTTAGTACTTCCATGGCCAATAGTAAAAATTAATAAAGGCCCATTAAGAACTCCAATCAGCAGAGGTGTTGGTTAAAAGTGAAGGAAACATGGAACAGGTAGGGGAGAAATTGTGTTGCAGATATTAACCATGGCCTCATGGCTGTTACAGAAACAAGGGATAGAGTCGTTATGCATGTTTCCTTGCTTGTTATGTAAATATTTTCTTTCTCCATTTTCCCTGTTATTTGATTTTAGATATGTTGGTAGTGGTTAATTTTACATTAAATAATATATAGGTGGGATTGTTAGTGAATTAGAAGAGGGATTAACATCTTCCACAATTGGACAAGGGGATTCTATGTCTGCTTTTTATGGGAGAGCAGAGGCTTGTAGAAACACAGGCTGCAGGCCCCACCCCCACAGTTTCTGATTGGTAGGTTTGGAGCGAGGCTGAGAAGTTACATATCCTAACAACAGGTTCCCAGGTGATGCTGATACTTCTGATCTGGGACCTCACTTTGAGACTCCGGGCTCTACCAGCGTGCCTCGTGCGCATACTGTTTGCCAATTTTCACAGCTAGAGCCGCTTAACTCATACGTTCTGGTTCTGCCCCACGCAGGTAGGAAGGAATACAGGCCTTTCATTGGCTCAGTACGACGTAACTTTACGGCAGACTTGACGTGGGTAGCAGAGCTGAGTGAGCCTTTGCTGAGTTTTCCGGCTCCCGTACCTCATCCCTTCCTGGATTCCTTGCTGGACACGCTGTTTCCTCTGGGACTAGGACACTTGGATTTCCCTTGCTCAGTTCCTTCTGGAAGCTGAAGATGAGCAGGTAAGTTCACTTCCTGCATCAGAAAATCCACCTGGTTGCCTTCTGGACATGTGTGACCCTATGCTCACTCTGGCGTTTTTGGTTTGCCTGCACTGATTTCTTTCTGTTGCTTGTTGTTAAGACTTTGCCATTTGCCTTTTCTGTGCCAGCGAGTCTAGCGTCCTGGGTCTGGCATTCCCAGGCCTGACTTCAAATACCCCAGGCTACCAGCAAACATGGATTATTTATTCAGTTGAACAACATTGTTGCTTTTTCTCTGACTGTTGCCCATTCTTTCCCTCTCTTGATTTCTATATGCGTTTCTAGACCCCTCAACTCCAGGCTTCCATCTCCCTCATGCTCTGAGACTCAGTGCTGGCTTGTTTCTTTTCCTCTGTGAATGATTACTTTTCTGATAAGATCATGTACCTTGTTTGGAAGGTTCTAATGCCACCTACATGCATGACTTAGATCCAAGTAAGTCAACTATAGTTTTTCCGTTTTAAACCTGTGTCAAGGAGGTCTATGGGCTGGCTATGCAAAGTGTCGTCTGAGGATCAGTGGCTTTCAGCATGTCAGGGGCGCTTGTTAGAAATGCAGAGCCTCAGACCCCACCTCAGATGTACTGAGTTAGAATCCACGTTGTAACAAGGGCCCCAGGTGATCTTCATGCACACTGTGAAGAACTGATGTATGGTATAGCGCCTATAGGATGAACTGCTCCCACCTGAGACTAATTGTGACTCTCAACCTCACTAATCAGTACTTTTCCCAATTTCCTTAGCACCACTGATGTAATTTTACAGAACTGTGTTGGGTGAGTTTCCCGCTGATAATGTGAACTATGACCAACAACCCATGATTCTGCAGGAACCCGGTCTCTCTACGTGCGTCTCACATTTGTTGTTTCCTGGGATATCTTGCACAAGGCCTTTTCAACTCTGTCAGCATACTAAAGGAATACTTCTTCATGCTTTTGGCCATGATCTGATCTGGGCTTGGATGACAGGCAGCTTGAGGGTCCAGGGTGGGTGAGTACCACTCAGCAATAAATTTTAGGTGCTTTATGTAATGCTGGCCCCCAGTAGGTGACCATCCAAACATCTCTCATCAGCATTTACTATGGAGAAGGTGTGGAAAGTAGATCAGCCTGGGTGAACTCCACCCCAGAGCTTCTGAGGTGGGTGGGGCCAGCAGTACTGGTCTGGACAGTGACCAGTGTTGCCAGAAACCCATTCCTGAAGGAACAGTGCTCCAGCCAGCGACTGAGTCCACAAGTCAGGTCCAACCATTGCAGGGAGGGAGCTAATAAGACATATATGAAATGTCAGAGCCTCAGTCAAGGCTGCCTACGTTCAGGATAGGGCTAGAGTCCCCAAAGGAGGAAACTGCCGTGTTAATCTAGAGACCCAGATGGACAGGCCCTTACTCATAAGCAGTGCCATAGAAAGAACATGGGTTCTAGAATCCAAGCTGGGTTTGCATGACCTTGAGTAAATTTATCCTCAGAGGGTCTTCCTAGGCAAATGAAAATGTATGTCCAGGGTCTAGTAGAGGACTCAGATGGTAGGCGCTTAATTCAGTGGTAGTTACTATTATGTTTATTATAGAGGGAATCGTATTCTTAGGTGAGCCGATGGGCCTTAGGGCTGCTCAGGTTCTTTGAGTTCTGACCTGACTGGTTAGGCTTGGGTAGCTACTGTAATACCCTGTTCAGGATCTGAGCAGAAGGAAACATGCATGCTCAAAGCACAAGTGCTTAGCTAGGTATATTGGAGGACTTTTTTTTTTTTTTCCTTTCCTCTTTTGTTCTCTCCTCTTGTGATTTGATGACTATCTTTAGTGTTGTATTTGGATGTGTTTAGTGTGTGTAGATTTTTGGTTTGCGGTTACCATGAGGTTTTGGTAGAGCAGTCTATATATATACATTATTGTTTTAAGTTGTTGATCTCTTAATTTCAAATGCATTTTAAATATCCTTCATCTGTACTCTCACGATTGCTGGTTTTGATATATTTTCCATGTAACTGTTCTGAGTACTCCTTAACTTCTTATTGTGGATACAGATGATTTTATTACTTTTGTCTTTTAACCTCCCTACTCATTTGTGTGTGGATGATTTCCTGCCTTTATGTTTGCCTTTACTGGTGAGCTTTTCCATTTTGTAATTTTGTTTCTAGTTGTGGCCTTTTCTTTTCCCACTAGAGGAGTTCCTTTAGCATTTGATGTAAAGCTGGTGTGGTGGTGCTGAATTCTTTTAGCTTTTGCTTGTCTGTAAAGCTTTTAACTTCTCCATCATATCTGAACAAGAGCCTTGCTGGGTAGAGTATTCTTGGTTGTAGGTTTTTGCCTTTCATCACTTTAAATATACCATGCCACTCCTTTCTGGCCTGCAGAGTTTCTGCTGAAAAATCCACTGATGGCCTTATGGGAGTTCCCTTGCATGTTATTTGTTGCTTTTCCCTTGTTGCTTTTAATATTTTCTCGTTATCTTTAATTTTTGTCAATTTGATTACTGTGTGTCTCAGCATGTTCCTCCTTGGGTTAATCCTGTATGGAACTTTCTAAACTTCCTGGACTTGGGTGGCTGTTTCCTTTCCCATGTTAGGGAAGTTTTCAGCTGTTAATCTCTTCAAATATTTTTTCAGGTGCTTTCTCTTCTCCTTCTGGGAGCCCTCTAATGCGAATGTTAGTGTATTTGATGTTGTCCCAGAGGTCTCTTAAACTGTCCTCATTTATTTTCATTCTTTTTTCTTTATTCTGTTCTATGGCAGTGATTTCCACCACTCTGTCTTCCAGCTCACTGATTCGTTCTTCTGCCTCATTTATTCTGATATTGATTCCTTCTAGTGTATTTTTTATTTGTTACTATATTCTTCAACCCTGTTTGGTTGTTCTTTATATTTTCTAACTCTTTGTTAAAAACTTGTAACTTCTTGCTCTGTGCATCCAGAGTTATCTTTAAGGTTATCTTTATGGTCATTACTCTGAAGTCTTTCTTGGGTAATAACTTCCTATCTCCATTTCACTTAGATGTTCTTCTGGGATTTTATCTTGTTCCTTCTTCTGGAGCATATTCCTTTGTCCTCTCATTTTGTTTAAATTTCTATTTGTATTTTTATGTCTGTGGTAGGTTAGTTACATTCCTGGACCTTGGAGAAGTGGCCCTCTGTAGGGGATGTCCTATGTGTCCCAGCAGTGCACTCCCCTCTCATCACTCAAGGGCCAGGGACCAGCTGTTCCCAGGGTAGGTTCTGACCTGAGTTTATGGACTCAGATCTTCAGGCTGCAGGATCATAGTTTTCTTGCATCTGGTGTCTTCCCCCTGGTGGGTGAGGCTGGTCTAGAGACTTGTGCTGGCTTCCTGGTGGGAGGGGCCAGTGCCTGCCCACTGGTGGGTGGAACTGGGTCTTGGCCTTCTGGGCAGGGCTGTGTTAAGGGATATGTCTAGTGGTAGCTGTGGGCTCAAGAAGACTTTAGGCAGCCTGTCTGCTGATGGGTAGTCTGTGTTCCTGCCCTGTTGGTTGTATGGCCTGAGGGGTCCCAGCGCTGCAGCCTACAGGCTGTTGGGTGGGGCCAGGTCTTGGCACTGGTGACCCAAGCAAGATGTCTGCCTTCAACGAGAGTTTATGTAGATCAGGGGACCCCAACCCCCAGGCCGTGGACCAGTACCAGTCCGTGGCCAGTTAGGAAGCAGGCCTCACAGCAGGAGGTGAGCAGCAGGCAAGCAAGTGAAGCTTCATCTGCCACTCCCCATCGCTCACATTACCACCTGAACCATCCTCCCCCGCCCCCCGTCCATGGAAAAATTGTCTTCCATGAAACTGGTCCCTGGTGCCAAAGAGGTTGGGGACTGCTGATGTAGATGACATTCTCTGACACCTCTGACACCAGTGTCCATGTCCCCAGGGTGAGCTACAGCCACCCCAGCCTCCCCATGAGATGCTCCAAGACCAGCAGGTAGGTCTGGCCCTGGGTCCTATGAAGTCACTGCTTTTGCCCTAGGTCCCGGTGTGCATGAGACCTTGTGCACACCCTTCAAGAGTAGAGTCTCTGTTTCCCCCAGTCCTGTGGAGCTCTTGCACTCAAGTCCCGCTGGCCTTCAAAGCCAAATGCTCTGGGGGCTCCACTTCCTGATGCCAGAAGTCTAGGCTGGAGAGACTGATGTGGGGCTCAGAACTCACTCCTGTGGGAGAACTTCTGTGATACAGTTTTTCTCCAGTTTGTGGGTTGCCCACCCGAGTGGTATGGGATTTGATTATATCATGAATGCACCCCTCCTACTGTATTGTTGTGGTTTCTTCTTTGTGTCTTTGGACATAGAATATCTTTTTTGGTAGGTTCCAGTCTTCTTTTTAACTGATGGTTGTTCAGCAGTTAGTTGTGATTTTGGTGTCCTCATGCGAGGAGGTGAGCTCAAAGTCCTTCTACTCCACCATCTTGTCCCTCCAGGCCCCACATTTTCTTTGTTCCCCTACGTTTCTTGTAATGCCTCCAGGAAAGTCTGAAGCCGACTGGATGACCTAGGCTTCTGGGTTCTGCCTGACAGTGCAGTTCCAGGGCTCACGTGGCAGCTTGTGCTTTAGCAGTCTTGGTAGTGCAGTGCTCATGGGCACTGGACCCAGCAGCACCAGCAGCAGCAGTGATGGGTGACTCCAGACTCTGTAGCTTTCAGGGTCAGTAGAAAATGCATGGCTTAAGCTACCTAGATTCCAGTGGACAAATTTAGAAGAGTTGATAAAACAGTTTTATTTTAAAACACCAATATATAAAACATCCCAGAAATTAAATATTTTCCTTACTTAAATCTTAAAATTTGAAAAATTTTAGATGTTAGTGTAAAAATGTGCAAAACAGTTCTAGAGGGTTTATGAGCAAAAAGAAGACCACTATCCAGCAAGGTCAAGACTAGCTCATAATCACATCTCTAATCCAGTTCAGGGGAAAGGCAAAAAGAGGAAGTGCATGGCAAGCAATTTCCTTTTAAGTGAGTGAGTCAGAGGTTACACTAATTGCTTCCACCCCTCTTTCCTTGGTAATAACTTACCATCATGGCCACACCTAATTAAGAGTGAGGGTAGGAAATTTAACCTTTAGCTGTGTGTCCATGTGCTCAGGTAAATTCACTGACTTTAGGAAAGAAAGATAAGGTTTTCATTGGCAAATAGTTGTCACTTCCACAGTATGTTCAAAAGTCAATTTCACAGTCTTAAATTTATATTGTAAATACCTGACGAAGTTTCTGTTTCCTGGCCTCCAGAGTCTTCCTACCTCTAGAACCAACTGGCAATGACCCAGAACTTCTGCTTATAAGAATATGCTTTCACTTAACAAATACATATTGATCAAATGTCTACTATATGTCCAGAACTCTAAGGATATAGTTTTCAATAAGACAAATATGATCCCTGCCCTCATGGAGCTTACACTGGGGGAGGGGGTGTCTGATGACAACGCTAAGGATAGATAGTACAAAATAGCAATACATTTTAGCAGAAGTAGAAGCAGACAGTCCCCCCCCATTAAATATTTCAGACCCAAAGCAAAATTGTAAACTGAGGTAATCTGCATGATTTTTAGATATCTATGTATTTTTTTTTACAAGTGTTCATGGAATAGCCACAAAATTAGGAGTGTATAATGCTACAAATTAAGCCTTTCAATTCCAAACAGTAAAAATAGATGATATTCTCTTGATTACAGAAGACACAAAGAACCATTTGTCTCAAATTTAGAAAAACAATAAAAATTTTTAAGGAATTCTTGGGTAAGAGGCAACATACAGAGAAATTTCAGAATTCATAGAAATTAAAATGAAAACAATAAATGTCAGAACCTGTAGTGTACAGCTAAAGCAGTGACCAGGGAAAAACCCATAACCTGAAAAATATATGTCAGTAAAAAAGCACAAATAGGGCTTCTCTGGTGGCACAGTGGTTAAGAATCCGCCTGCCAATGCAAGGGGACATGGGTTCGAGCCCTGGTCCGGGAAGATCCCACATGCCGTGGAGCAACTAAGCCCGTGCGCCACAACTACGGGGCCCATGTGCCACAACTACTGAAGCCCGTGCACCTAGAGCCGATGCTCCACAACAAGAGAAGCCACTGCGATGAGAAGCCCGCACACCGCAACGTAGAGCAGCCCCCGCTCGCTGCAACTAGAGAAAGCCCATGTGCAGCAACGAAGACCCAACGCAGCCAAATATAGATAAATAAATTTTTTAAAAGGCAAGAATAAAAGATAATTGAAATAAACATTTGACTGAATTAAATAAGAAACAATAAAATAAAAGGAAAATAGGGCTTCCCAGGTGGCGCAGTGGTTGGGGGTCCGCCTGCCGATGCAGGGGACGCGGGTTTGTGCCCCGGTCCGGGAGGATCCCACGTGCCGCGGAGCGGCTGGGCCCGTGAGCCATGGCCGCTGGGCCTGTGCCTCCTGAGCATGTGCTCCGCGGCGGGAGAGGCCGCCGCGGTGAGAGGCCTGTGTACCGCAAAAAGAAAAGAAAATAAAAGGAAAATAGAAGGAAGGTAAAGATAAAAGTAAAAGTAAAGATAAAAGCATAAATGAATGAATTAGTAAAATAACAATAGAACTAATCTAAATTATGATTCTTTGATTGAAACAACAGTAAGCAAATATTTAGCTAACCTAATCAGGAGAGAGAGAGAAAGAACAAATGCGTGAAATAAGAAATGGTAATAGGGAAATAATCTTATGAACAGGTAGCTATAATAAACTTGTTTTTAAAATAAACTACTTTCAGCCTTATGCTAATAAATGTGAAAATTGGGTGAAATGGATACTTTTTTAGAAGAATGTACCTTACCAAATCTGACTACAAAATCAATAGAAAATCATAACAGATTAATTTCCACAGAAAAACTTGAGGAAAATTATCAAACAGTTTATCCCACTGGACCAAAACACAAACACAAAAAAATACCCAGTTAAAATGATTTAACTGAAAAATTCTATCTAACTTTTAAAGAGCAACTATTTTCCTTCAGAGCATGGCAAACAATGGAGTGAAAAGCCACTTATTTTTCATGAAACTGTTTTAACACTGATAGCAAAATTTCAAAGAATAGCACAAAAAATAAAACTACAGACCAAGCTAATTTAGGAAAATTGATGCAGAAAGTCAACATACAATATTAGTAATCTAACAGTATATTAAAAATCAAATCCATAGTGAATGAATGATTTATTTCAGGAATGCAAGATGGTGAAAGAATAGGAAATCTACTAATTTAATTCATCATAGTAGATCTAAGAAGAAAAAATTTTACTCCATAAATACTGAAAGACATGGAAAACTTCAACAAACTCTTTTTTATTTTTAGTTGAAGTATAGTTGAATTACAATATTACTGCCGTACAGCAAAGCAACTCATATATATATATATATATTCTCTTTCATGTTCTTTTCCATTATGGCTTATCACAGGATACTGAATATAGTTCCCTGTGCTATACAGTAGAACTTTATTGTTTATCCATTCTGTATATACGAGTTTGCATCTGCTAATCCCAAAGTCCTAATCTAACCCTCTCCCATCCCCCTCGGCAACCACCAGTCTTTTCTCTATGTCCCTGATTCTATTTCTGTTTCATAGATAAGTTCATTTGTGTCATATTTTAGATTCCACTTATAAGTGATATCATATGATATTTGTCTTTCTGACTTACTTCACTTAGTATGATAATCTCTCATTGCATCCATGTTGCTGTAAATGGCATTATTTCGTTCTTTATTATGGCTGAGTAGTATTCCATTGTATATATGTACCACATCTTCTTTATCCATTCATCCCTTGATGGACATTTAGGTTGTTTCCATGTCTTGGCTATTGGGAATAGTGCTGCTATGAACATAGGAGTGTATATATCTTTTTGAATTATGGTTTTGTCCGGATATATGTCCAGGAGTGGGATTGTTGGATCATATGGTAATTCTATTTTTAGTTTTCTGGGAAACCTCCATACTGTTTTCCACAGTGGCCACACCAACTTACATGCCCACCAACAGTGTAGGAGGGTTCCCTTTTCTCCACACCCTCTCCAGCATTTGTTATTTGTAGATGTTTAAATGATGGCCATTCTGACTGGTGTGAGGTGGTACCTCATTGTAGTTTTGATTTGCATTTCTCTAATAATTAACGATGTTGAGCATCTTTTCATGTGTGTATTGGCCATCTGTATTTCTTCTTTAGAGAAATGTCTATTTAAGTCTTCTGCCCATTTTTCAATTGGGTTATTTGTTTTTTGTTGTTGAGTTGTATGAGCTGTTTGTATATTTTGGAAATTAAGCCCTTGTCAATCACATCGTTTGCTAATAACAAACTCTTGATTTAAAAAATAAGAATATATGGATATTTTCTTAAGATAATAACATATATCTATCTCACCCTAAAAGGCAGCATCATGTTTAATGGGGAAATACTAGATGCATTCCTACTGAAGTAGGGAACTAGATACAAATATCCACTATTACTATTATCATTTAATGTTATGTTGGCAATACTAGCTAAAACAGTAGACAAGTGAAAGAAATTTGTTTTAAATAGAGAGAGTGAGGTAAATCTATCCCTATTTGCAAATGAAGTGATTGTTTTCATAGAAAAATCAGGAAAATCAATTGAAAACCAAGAAGTATCATAAATCAGTAAACTAGTGAGGTGAAAAAGAATAAACAGAAATCAATAATTTTCATATGTGTACACAACTACCAATAAAGTTGTCCTTATAATGGAATAAATAACATAAACAAGTCACAGGCAAGTTCTGTGGAAAGTGAACACTTTAAAATTACCCTCGAAGGACACAAAAGAAGGTGGGCAATGTATACTCTCCTGAATAGAAATTATTTTAAAAAGTTATTATTTCTCCCTAAATTTATCTATAAATTTAATACAAACCCCCAAAACACACAAGATTATACAGTAAGTGGTAGAGTTGTGAGAAGAACCCAGGAAGAGTTGTTCTAGTGTCAGTGTCCTAACATATTGCACTAAACTGTCGCTTTAGAGAGCTTCCTCCTTATTTATTTATTTATTCATTCATTCATTCGCCATGTGGCATGTGGGATCTTAGTTCCCCTACCAGGGATTGAACCCACACCCGCTGCAGTGGAAGCATGGAGTCTTAACCACAGGACCGCCAGGGAAGTCCCTTCCTCATTATTTTTTAAGGCAGGTTCATATTCCACTGTATGGGTCTTCCCTGGTGGCACAGTGGTTGAGAGTCCACCTGCCGATGCAGGGGACGTGGGTTCGTGCCCCGGTCCAGGAAGATCCCACATGCCGTGGAGCGGCTGGGCCTGTGAGCCATGGCCGCTGAGCCTGTGCGTCCGGAGCCTGTGCTCCGCAACGGGAGAGGCCACAACAGTGAGAGGCCCTCGTACCGCAAACAAAACAAAACAAAAAAAAGAGTACATATTCCACTGTATGGATGTGGCACTATTTATTCATTCCTTTTCAATTCACGTTAGGTTCTTTGCAAAATTTGCTTTTAAACATGACTCAAGCAGTGAATAATGTTATGGATATATAATTTTACATATGAACAGAAATTATCTATGGGTTCAATTCCCAAAGTGGAATTGTTGTGTCAAAGGATATATGCAGTTGAAAGAAAGACAGGAGAGAGGGAGAGAGAGGAGAGAGGGAGAGAGAGGAGAGAGGGAGAGAGAGGAGAGAGGGAGAGAGGGAAAGAGAAAGAGAGGGAGAGAGAGAGAGAGAATAGAATTCCTAAGAAATTAGAATAAATTAATGTATATATAAGAAACAGTAATTACATCTGGAACTGGAGTGAACATTGGGCAAATGAGATGCAGGAGTGGAAGAGGTATTTTCATTAGATTATTTGTATTGTTTATAAACCATATTTTGAAACCATATGAAGGGGTTGAGTTGTGTATACACCCAGTACCTCCAAATGTGACCTTATCTGGAAGCAGGGTCATTGCAGATGTAATTAATTAAGACAAGGTCATACTGGAGGAGGGTGGGCCCCTAACCCAGTATGACTGGTGTCCTTATAAGAAGAGAAGAGGCACAGAGAAACAGGGAGAATGCCATCGGACGATGGAGGCAGATATTGGAATTATGCTGCCAGAAGCCAAGGAATACGTGTGGCTACCAGAAGCTGGAATAAGCAAGGAAGGACCCTCCAGTAGAAACTTCAACAGGAGCTGGTTCTGACAACACCTTGATTTTAAGACTTCCAGCCTCCAGAACTGTGAGGCAATAAATTTCTATTATTCTAAGTCACCCAGGTTGTGGCAATTTGTTGCAATGGCTTAGGAAATGCAAAGAAACCTAACTGACAATTACAAATATATATATTTGAGTATATTAACTTAAAAGTTATATAATGGCAACCGTTTGTGTAGGTAATGAATTTAGACAATACGTCTCAGTTCCTACTGGATCTGTTGCTTCATATTAGAGTTTTTTTGGTTTTTTTAATAACTTTATTAGAGTATAATTGCTTTACAATAGTGTGTCAGTTTCTGCTTTATAACAAAGTGAGTCAGTTATAGATACACATATGTCCCCATATCTCTTCCCTCTTGCATCTCCCTCCCTCCCACCCTCCCTATCCCACCCCTCTAGGTGGTCACAAAGCACCGAGCTGATCTCCCTGTGCTATGCAGCTGCTTCCCACTAGCTAGCTGTTTTACGTTGGGTAGTGTATATATGTTCATGCCACTCTCTCACTTTGTCCCAGATTACCCTTCCCCCTCCCCGTATCCTCAAGTCCATTCTCTAGTAAGTCTGCATCTTTATTCCCATCTTGCCCCTAGGTTCTTCATGACCATTTTCTTTTATTTTTTAGATTCCATATATATGTATTTACGGTATTTGTTTTTCTCTTTCTGACTTACTTCACTCTGTATGACAGTCTCTAGGTCCATCCACCTTACTACAAATAACTCAGTTTCATTCCTTTTTATGGCTGAGTAATATTCCATTGTATATATGCGCCACATCTTCTTTATCCATTCATCTGTCGATGGACACTTAGGTTGCTTCCATGTCCTGGCTATTGTAAATAGAGCTGAAATGAACATTTTGGTACATGACTCTTTTTGAATTATGGTTTTCTCAGGGTATATGCCCAGTAGTGGGATTGCTGGGTCATATGGTAGTTCTATTTTTAGTTTTTGAAGGACCCTCCATACTGTTCTCCATAGTGGCTGTATCAGTTTACATTCCCACCAACAGTGCAAGAGGGTTCCCTTTTCTCCACACCCTCTCCAGCGTTTATTGTTTGTAGATTTTTTGATGATGGCCATTCTGACCTGTGTGAGATGATACCTCACTGTAGTTTTGATTTGCATTTCTCTAATGATTAATGATGTTGAGCATTCTTTCATGTGTTTTTTGGCAATCTGTATATCTTCTTTTCAGAAATGTCTATGTAGGCCTTCTGCCCATTTTTAGATTGGGTTGTTTGTTTTTTTGATATCGAGCTGCATGAGTTGCTTGTATGTTTTGGAGATTAATCCTTTGTCAGTTGCTTCATTTGCAAATATTTTCTCCCATTCTGAGGGTTGTCTTTTCATCTTGTTTATGGTTTCCTTTGCTGTGCAAAAGCTTTGAAGTTTCTTTAGGTCCCATTTGTTTATTTTTGTTTTTATTTCCATTTCTCTCATATTAGAGTTTTATATACAATTGAGCTAAATTTTATTAAGCCAATAAGAGATGTCTATATTTGCTTTAAAGACTTAGAGAATTAATAATAATTTAACAAAACCCACTAAATCCACTCTCTTACAAATTATACCTTGTTCACTTTTTTGTATGTATAATTTTTTATCAGTTATGGTAAGCCTTCTCCGGGTATTATGCTAAAGTCAGGAACTCCTTGTAGAATAGAACTTTTTGAGAGTAGTCTACTGTAAAGCTTAAAATATTGACTAGAGGTAGCAGGCTTTCAGGCGGAATTGCAGGCTTGTCATATTTATAACATGAGACTCTGTGGTGTTCTGGGGTGGGGGAGACTCCATTAAGATTGATTTTTTTCCATTAAAAGCAAAAAGCCTGCTCAAGGAGACCATTGTTAAAAACTGACTTGATTTAAGGAGGGAAGAAGTTGCATAAACAAATGAATCACCAGAAGATGGTTAATCAGCTTTGTGTGACTCATTATAAGATTCCTTTAACACCTGCTGATAGAATGCATTCGATATCATATTTACAGGGACTAGTGTTGAATAGAATAAAAACAGTAAGCTGTATTCAAGTGTCACTTGTTGAAAATTACTTTAAATGTATGTTTAATATAAGACATCTTAACCAATTGTGCTCTCATATTTGAAAGCCATCTTACGTATAGCCCCATAAATGAATCTCTCTGTGCTTGGTGGTCAGCTTTCTTCATGCAGAAGTGCTAAATCCCTAAATTCTGAAAAGTAGGGCACCTCGTTTTTATATGACACTGGATATGAAATCAGCCTGTACTATTGAGAGAGGAGTTGTAGTACAGGATAAAGAGCATCGAACAAGGAAACCAGAGGCCTGGGTGCTAGACCCAGTTAGCTTTTTAAACCTTAGTGAATCACTTCACCTTTCACAATATCATTGTTCTCCTCTGTAAAAGAGAGGTAACAGTACCAAGATACTTCACGTCGTACATTTCCTTCCAATATACAAGGTTATTTTGAGTATCAATTCGATAGTGTATGTAGAAGTGCTTTACAATTGGTGAAATTGCGTGGATGGAATATTATCTTTCAGTTTTATGAAGAGGCGGTTTTCCTCTAACTGAATGTATTATTCAGAGGAATAAAACAAAGAGGCAATGGAAATGCAAATCAACCACTTTGCATTGTGTAGTCAGTCCAATCAAGCCCACAAGAACTTAAAATCATTTTTCAGATGCTTGTACAACACTGCGTTTATTTATTTCCCCGTGAACTCATGCAAACTTCTGTTTTGCATAATTATATTTCAAAATATATCTGTTGATATTAGCCAGAGCACTTTGAAAAACACACTAGCATTTAATACAGCAATAATTAAGAAGTGGAAATAAAATAAACATAGATCACATATAAGGAAATTGGCACTTAAAATTCTAAGTACGCCATTTTAAAAAATGAATCTGAATTACATTAATACCTTATATCAGGAAAACACTTCATAGTTTAAAAAAAATTTCCACTTGCATTACTCCATTTGATTTTCACACTCACCCTGTGTAGTTATTTATATTGGCTTACTGATGAGAAAGTGGACATTTTTGAGAGGTTATCTAGCATATTGCTGCTGGTAAATGGCAGAACTGGACTGAAAATCAGTTTTCCTAGTCCCTGAATCATCATACTAAGCATTATGATTGTTTTATCTGATATATATATATATATATATATATATATATCTCGATATATACATATGGACATCCTATATGCCAGCTTTTCTGTATTTTAAGTAGAAGATTTCTTTCACTTAACTGATTATTATCGATTTTAATGTATTTCATTAATATGGCAAAGTAAATGGCAATGGTTGTACATATCTGGGTGGATTCCTGCTACCATGGTTTTGCCTGCTATCTCTTTTGCTATGTTTTCAACATTGCAAATTTGAAAAGGTAGAGACATGTACTAAATGAGTAGATATTTAGATCAGGGTGAGTAACTCAAAGGAGTTAGCTTCCTGCAGGGATCGGAAAATGAAGGGCACACACTTGAAGAAGTGGTTTGGGAAGTAAATGTCCTGCTGTGCATGTCTGTGTTTTCTGCTGCTCCATGAGTTGAAATATACTAGTACATCAAAGTATGGGGCTTTCATCCAGTCTCCATTAAAAATGCAAGGATCCATACAAGTAAAAGGGGATGTGGTTGGGAATGGAGCATTCCACAAATTCTAAATGTCTTGACATTTTCTCTTTGCATAAACAGAGGCAGTGTGGACTGGCAAGAATGCTTGATTGAGAGCCACTGGCTGCACTTTGTCAGATTGGGCAGGTCACATCTCCTTTCGAGTCTGCACACGCCACATTTGCAATATAAGGATATCAGGCCTCTCTAGAGAATGTCTAGGGCTCTTTCTAAGTTTGTGTGTGTAGGTGCCCTTGTACAACATCATCCTTCTTCCTCTCTCTTTCTAACTTTCCTAATTCTGGCAAATCTGGACACATCCTTTAAGGCAAAACCATAGCTCAAATGCAACTTCCCCAGTAACATTTCCCAGACACGAAGGAACAAGTTCCTATGAGCTTCACATTCAAATGTACTGATCTCCAGTGTTATATGATAATGTACCATATTCACTTGTTTAAGAAGGCTGTCTTTCCTCTCAAATTAAGATTCTCCTGATGGCAGGGGCCGGATCACATTTGTCACTATACGCCCACTGAATATTAAATACCCATTGCAAACTAAGTCTGGTCTAGAATAGACACTAAAGAAATGTCTGTTGAAATGGTAGTATTGGGTCAATCTTCAGTGGCACATCGTCCCTGAGAGTATGGTCAGTATAAGCTGAGGGGACTACCTTGTGCTGAATGGAGAGGCCTACAAGACACTTGGTAATGTAAATTCTCTTCTAATCCCCTTTCAAAAGGAATGAGCAGAAAAAAGATATGGAGAGGTGTTCCCTTAGTGTTAAAAGAAGTGTCCGTCAACAGATGAATGGTTAAAGAAAATGTGGCACATATATACAATGGAATATTACTCAGCCATAAAAAGGAATGAAACTGAGTTATTTGTAGTGAGGTGGATGGACCTAGAGACTGTCACATAGAGTGAAGTAAGTCAGAAAGAGAAAGACAAACACTGTATGCTAACACATATATATGGAATCTAAGGAAAAAAAAGGTCATGAAGAACCTAGGGGCAAGATGGGAATAAAGATGCAGACCTACTAGAGAATGGACTTGAGGATACGGGGAGGGGGAAGGGTAAGCTGGGACAAAGTGAGAGAGTGGCATGGACATATATACACTACCCAACGTAAAATAGATAGCTAGTGGGAAGCAGCCACATAGCACAGGGAGATCAGCTCGGTGCTTTGTGACCACCTAGAGGGGTGAGATAAGGAGGGTGGGAGGGAGGGAGATGCAAGAGGGAAGAGATGTGGGGACATATTTGTATGCATAACTGATTCACTTTGTTATAAAGCAGAAACTAACACACCACTGTAAAGCAATTATACTCCAATAAAGATGTTATTAAAAAAATAATTATGGACCAATGTAGATAACTATGGAAAGAAACTATGGCTATATACAACAGCATGGATGAAGTTTACAACAATTTTAAATGAAAGAAACAAGACACAAAAGAATACATACAATCTGAATCTCTTTATATCAAGTTCAAATAGAGAGAAAAGCAACCATTCTGGAGTGCTGTATACACATAGCTATTACAAACACTACCGTAAACAAGTGATCAGACTTTATATCACCAGAGAAAACATGATGAGTAAATGCAACAGGAGATCCTGAATGGGATCTTGGAACAGAAAAAGGACCTTAGAGGGGAAACTGGCAAAATCCAAACAGAATCCAGAGTTTAGTTAATAACAATGAGCCAATGTTAATTTCTTAGTTTTAACAAATGTATCATGATTATAAAAAATGTGCATATTAGAGGAAACTGGGCAAAGGATATATGAGAATTCTCTGTACTATCTTTGAATCTTTTCTGTAAATCTAAAATTATGCCGGAATAAAATTTATTATCAATATTAAAAAAAATAATAAATGTGCATGGTAACTGGAATGCAAACTCTTTTGTCTACAGAGCAGTGAGTCGCTTCATGCCAGTAAGATTCCGCCTCAGGCTTTAAAAAATGAAGTCATGCGTTCATGGATGCAACAGACATTGGGCATAAAAGTCTCCATGCTTTAGGTAACAGAATGCAACCTCAAAGTATATTGGCTAAAAATGACTGCATTTTAAAAATTTATTCTTTGAGGTTTCCCTTTCTTGATTTTAGAAATCCATTGTTATTTCAAACTGAGTCCCCTTTCATCATTTCTACCATTGGCCACATAGACATCCCAGTAGACATACCATTTTCACTAGCCCTCAGGAGGATCTGAAAATCATACTCTGTGAGATACGGGTTCATAGAGGTAAATTTCTCCTGTACGTTGAAACTTTGTAAAGGACACTCTGAGTTTCCTTTACATGAACAATATAGGCTTCAGATAATTCACTGAGAAGATTTCTGGCTTTTTAATAGAATGTGTTTTCTTTTGTTTATAAATCTTTCAGCACTTTGTGAATCTTAATTGCCTGGTGTTATAATTCAGAGGCGGACATATAATAGCAGGCTTTGTGACAGATAAGTACACACACTGAAATAAAGAAAAAGGAAGACAGAGCGTTGAGAGAATGAACTTGAAAACCCATGGATAGCAGCTGTCTTGAAACCACACCTACACATTAATGCCCAGCTCACACCACTCCCCTGCACGCCCCACTTAACCTCATCAAGGAGCCTGAAGTATAGACCATTTATGTCCACATATTGCACAGATATTCAAAGAAATATGGATGAGGTCAGTTCCTTCACTGCATTGATTTATGGAGAGACTGAATTCATTAAAATGTATGTCATGTTTGATGGAGAACCGAAAGTCTGAATTTGATTTAGTTTTCCAGATCAAAAATAGTATTAATTCATTCAAGTTAGGAGCATCTTCATTTACCTACCCTAGGTCATAGTTTATGGAGGTGTTTGGTTCAAATTTGCCTTCTCCATTTGTGGGTGCTTATAGTGGGGGAACAGCAGGTGGGCAGGGGCCAAAGAGGGCAAGGAAGCCTAGCTGAGTTGGCTGGCTTGGGCCAACACTTGTCACAGTGATTGGTTTAGAGGTAGACAGATGGCCTAAAGTGGTCTAATCTATGTGATGTGGCTTACCTCAGACCTTAAAGGAACTCAGGTGACAAATTTTGGGCAATTAAGACCAAGTTTAGAACTGAATGAGTTCTAAGGCTTATACCTTGTAACCCCTATCATGCATCCAGAAGTCTCTAAACCAAAAGACATCTCATACCTTTTGCAAATTTAGTCATTGACACCATTTGGTCCAAAATAATTCACAGGTTTTCTTAAAGTGCTTTCGACAAGCATATATTATAGGGAATGGTTTAAAACACACTTCAAGGCACTTAATGTGCCTAAAAACTTATCATTAGGGAAGGAAAATGAATGCATGTAATCCAGGGTATGAAGAAATAGGACAGTTAAAAAAGAAGGAATTCACTATGTATTTTGATATATTTAGTTTGGAAAAAATTCCCCAAACATGGGAAAAGAACCAAGATAATTGTGATACTTGTAAAAGTAAAAAGGCACAACATGGGAGATTGCTTTAACTTATACACTAGACCCAGCTTAAGCTGTATAAGAAGATCAGATATGGGGTTTACTTGAAAACTAAGGCTTTAATTGAGGCAAAGCTATTGCTCTGAATGATGGGCTCCTATACAGCTTTGTGTCGAGCATCTTATTAGACTCCTCTGGTTGTTAAGTGGCATAAGCTACTGTTACTACACCGGCCTCCCTTGTAGTGTCTTTCTGAAAGAAGTAGTGTGGGATAGAAGGAGGAATATTGGATGAAAAGTCAGAAAAAGTGGACTTTAATGCCAGTTCTGCCGATTACAGACACTGTGACCTTGGACAACCCATTTAATTTCTCTGCATCTCTAATTTCTTCACATCTATAAAGTGGAAAGAAGAATGTTAATAATCTTTCAATCTTGTTTTTAGTCAGATATAATAATACATATCAAATTACTTTTTATTATTGAAATATTATATACTTATACATGATGTCAGTAAATACGGACATCTATAGTGATGAAATTGAAAATCATCTATTTGCATACCACCTTGAGATAACTGCTATTGATGTTAATGCATTTCTCTCTTTTGATGTATTTTTTTAATATAATTGAGATCGTTCTAAATATACAGTTTTCTATACTTTGATTTAATGTGTTATAATAATTTCCTTAGGACTTTAAAAATATTTCATAACATAATTTTAATGGCCATATATTTATGGTATTAATATATTTATTTAACTAATATTTAGTTATTTAGGTCCTTTGTATTTTTTTCTTCTATATAATGATTCAGTAAAAATCGTTATGTATAAATCTTTCATTGAACATTAGTTTATTTCTCTAGGCCAATTCGCAGAAGTGGGTCAAAGACTAGGACCAGGTTTTTAAATGATCAGGCACACTGCCAAACTGTCCACACAAAGTTTAAACTACTTGATTCATCCACCAGGTCATTATGAGAATATCTGTCTTTCAACAACTTTGCTGACATTTTGCCCTTAAAGCTTTCAAATTTCATTCAAATGTTATTTTATTTTGCATATCTTTTTGCAAATCTCTATGCATAAAATAAAACATTTTGAAAAGGGTCTTGGGAGTAGTAAAATGTTATATAAACATCATTCTCACTTGTCTGCTGTCACCTCTGGGCTCATAGGTGCCCACCCATGCCCTGGGACTTGTCTGTAGGTAAACTAGAACCCTGCTGCACTGTGAGGCATGCTGCAGAATTCTCTGATTCCCCCAGCCTTGGAATAATAAGCATCGGGTTTACTTGCTGTGGATTTCTGACTTGATTCCTGATCTATGAGAACTGGTTCACTCTCTCTACCACAGCTCTCCGAGGCTCACACTGCACTTACTGACCTAAGGATACTCACCACCCTGAAGGGGCATCCTATTAATATTATGAAGTTGCTATTATTGGGACCAATTAAATTCTGTGAAGATATTAGAGATGTTCCTTGTTCAGTTGTGTGGTGCTAAGGGCAAGATGAGATTAGTATAAGGGAACTCACTTCATATTCTTATTTCCCATGGGAAATCATATCATTAAATGTTGCTTACATGAGTTATTTGAATGATTATATCGAAAACACAATTTTCAACTGTGAGATCCTATTAGTGGTAGAAAATCAAGACAAGCAGCAAATTAAGATTTATAATGTGACCTAGGCTGTGCTGGTATGAAATCCATGGCAGTGTTGCCTTCATCTCAATCCATCAACTCATGGAAAATGTCAGTCCAACCTGCTCTCTGACTGAAGCAACAGATAAGCGGACAAAGTTGGCTGAACTGATAGTATCTGGTTTGTCAGTACTTAGTGTGAATACAACAGCCAGTAGGACACAGTGTGTCCTACGTTTAGTTCCTGGTTCCTGGTCCTTGGTTGGCTCTTAGTTGGATATTTGCTTTTATACTGATCCCCAGTCACTATCCTTGGCTTTCACCCTAAGCCCGCTGACTATTTTTCTGCTGCAGTGCCACTGAGAGGTGCTCACTGATACAAGCAACTGCTTTAGACTCATTTTGTTACCCTTTGCACCTAGAATAGATTTCATACTTCTCTGCCCCATCTCATGAAAATGGAGACACGGTTTTATAATTTTCCTCTAGTAAGATAGTACTGTTCAGATTAATTCCTACTGATCCTAGCAAAGACTATAAAGCAATTTTATTGCTCAAATGGAAGCGAATTCTAACTAATATAGCAACATTCATTTTTATGAGACTGTAGTTACCTATATAACACTAAACAATACTAATGAACCAACAATTAAGCCATCCAAGGTAGCTTTGTGATTAACCTTTGGTGATTTTAAACAATGCCCCTCTGGACACATTCATGAAATGGACAAAGCTTGATGACATGCCTGGCCTTTCCCACCGTTCTCCACAAGCCTTCTCTCCTTCTTCCCTATGAATGCAGGGCACCCACAATCTCCTTTACCTTCTGACTGGCAAATAGTTCTCTTAGGATAAGATCCCATTAACTTCCTCACAAAATGAGGTGTAAGAAATGATGAGGCTGAATGTAGGCCTCCTCCCAAGGGAACTATACTACTAACAGCTGAAGCTCACTTCCCTTAAATCAAGGTAATGCGTGTCTAGTTCCATGATGGCAGAAACTTGGCACTTGGGCCACCACACTTTCCTCCCACTTCCATAGCAGTCATTGCTGATTGATCATAACACTCTTTACTGCTGAGTGGGAAGCACTCTCCTCAGAATCTGTCTTAACACAGTGCTTCAGGCAGTGACTGCTAACTAATCAGAATTGGTGTTTAAACTGAAACGTATTGGCTGCCTGTGGTTTGAATGGAACTTTTTTAGGCTTGAGGAGGTACAGCTGATAGAGGTGTCTGGAGGCAGAGTCATTCCCTCTGAAATCATACCACATAGATAGTTTTTCATATTCCACGTGTATAATACACATACGTCTGCGAAGAAGTCTTCATCTTTCTATTGAGGTCTCTCAATTGCAGAATAAGAAGATTTTGCATCAGATAGACATGGGTTTAAATTTCAGCATTATAAGTTAAGCTATGACCCTGGGAAAGTTATTGAACTTCTTTAAACCTTACCTTCCTTATAGGTAAAGTGAGAATCAGAATGCCTACTTGATAAGATTATTCAGGAGATGAAATGAAATACTGTGGCTGAAGAGCTTCCTGATTGTCTGGTACTAAATGTATGTCTTCTATTCCTAAACCCTCCTCAAAAATAAGAATGAACTCTGCTGCGTTTAACCCTATGGTGAAAGGTGGAAAAAAATGGTATAAGAAATGCACACTAGGGGAAAAAAACTTACAACTCATTTAGTCATGGAATCAGAGTCCCAGAACGCTAAGGAACTAATCAGTGGCTCAGACTGGAGTGGCCAAAGTCCCACTTCTGCTTGCTGTATGCACCACTATTGTTTGATCACTGTCTTTGACCCAATTTTCTTTGTATCTCGTTTCTGAAGTGGTACCACGTTACAGTGAAAACCTTCCTTATCCACTCTTTCAACATAAAATAGAATTATTCTAAGTTTAGATTTCCCCCAGATCTTTCATCTGTCTAGATTTGAAGTCTATATGAAATAAGTTTCATCCTCAGCTTTTTATGTCAGACATAAATTATAAAGCAGTCAAAAATGACCTAGCATCCTTGGTACATTGATATTTTTCAGCTTTTATCACTATTCTACTTCAAATAGGTTATGTTTGGAAGACATTGAACATCTTCAAAATCCTCTGATTTTATAATAATTCTTGCTTCCCTGACAAGATGACTCACCAGGACCATGACATAAGTCACATACAGTTTTCCAGTATTTTCCTGTTTCTGAACAACCTTTTATGTTTGCATAATATTTTATAATCCAGAGAACACTATCTTTATTTTTGTAACATCTTTATTGGAGTATAATTGCTTTACAGTGGTGTGTTAGTTTCTGCTTTATAGCAAAGTGAATCAGTTATACACATACACATGTTCCCATTTCTCTTCCCTCCTGTGTCTCCCTCCCTCCCACCCTCCCTATCCCACCCCTCTAGGTGGTCACAAACCACCTAGCTGATCTCCTTGTGCTACGTGGCTGCTTCCTGCTAGCTATCCACTTTACGCTTGGTAGTGTATATATGTCCATGCCACTCTCTCACCTCGTCACAGCCTCCCCCTCCCCCTCCCCGTGTCCTCAAGCCCATTCTCTAGTAGGTCTGTGTCTTTATTCCCGTCTTGCCCCTAGGTTCTTCATGACCATTTTTTTTTTTTAGATTCCATATATATGTGCTAGCATGCAGTATTTGTTTTTCTCCTTCTGACTTACTTCACTCTGTATGACAGACTCTAGGTCCATCCACCTCACTACAAATAACTCAGTTTCATTTCTTTTTATGGCTGAGTAATATTCCATTGTATATACGTGCCACATCTTCTTTATCCATTCATCTGTTGATGGACACTTAGGTTGCTTGCATGTCCTGGCTATTGTAAATAGAGCTGCAATGAACATTTTGGTACATGACTCTTTTTGAATTATGGTTTTTTCAGGGTATGTGCCCAGTACTGGGATTGCTGGGTCATATGGTAGTTCTATTTGCAGTTTTTTAAGGAACCTCCATACTGTTCTCCATAGTGGCTGTATCAATTTACATTCCCACCAACAAGTGCAAGAGTGTTCCCTCAGAATGGGAGAAAATATTTGCAAATGAAGCCACTGACAAAGGATTAATCTCCAAAATTTACAAGCAGTTCATGCAGCTCAATAACAAAAAAACAAACAACCCAATCCAAAAATGGGCAGAAGACCTAAATAGACATTTCTCCAAAGAAGATATACAGATTGCCAACAAACACATGAAAGAATGCTCAACATCATTAATCATTAGAGAACGGCAAGTCAAAACTACAATGAGATACCATCTCACACTGGTCAGAATGGCCATCATCAAAAAATGTAGAAACAATAAATGCTGGAGAGGGTGTACAGAAAGCACTATCTTTCGCTATTCTTTTTGACTCTCACAGCAATTCTATGAGGTACCCAGGGCAAAGCTTGTCACCTTTTGGCATATAAAAGAAACTAAGCTCAAGCAAGGTTAAATATTGTACTTGAGGTCAAAATGCTAATATACAGAGTAGAAACAAGTTCTGTGTGAAATTTCAACCTGTAAGCACATCCCAGTACATAAAACACACCCAGAGTACAATTTCATACAACGGAACCAATAAATATTATTCCATTTCCAGGTCAGAAAAATATCAAAATCTCCCCAAACTCAATTTACTTTTGATTCTGAGCAGTGTGTTCTCTTTCTTACTTTCATCCCAAGTTAAATGCACTCTGCCTTGGATCTCAAAGAAGTCTTTAACTGAAGTAGGATCAAGTGCATTCCTTATTACACATTCAGAAAGTCCTGAAATATTCCAAATTCCTGTCAGCATACAATCTCTGGGACTGCAGGAAAACCTGCTCTATTGTACTTTGCTGAAATAAAGTGCTTAACCATCAAATGATTTTGATTAATGCCATGGTCCTCTATAGGTCAAGGCTACGGATTGGGGTCTTGGAAATATAGCAAATTCCCACAAACTACCAGGAGAGTTTAGTTGCCTTATCAAAGTTCCATGAATAATAATTCACTACCAAGCTATGAGCTCACAAAACAAGGAAGGGCTTTGAAAATGCATGTCCTCAAAAGCTAGAAGTAAAGGTATGAAAAATGCTAGACAACACATCATGAAAAATGTGAGTGGAATGAAGCTAAGATGACTGATTGTACTGAAATATTTTTATGGTCTGTGTATTTTGAGGAGGACGAGAGAGATACTAACTTTAGGTTTTCTAAATGTAAATATACATGTTAAAAAGGGCAAAACAAAACAAAAAACCACCAGCACAACCACATCAGAAAAGCTAAGCCTAGTCACTACAGATTTAGGAATAGAATGGCTCACTTCAAAAGCAGTACTGAGGAAAATGCAAAAGTATAAGTCTGATAAATTCAGTAGAAGACTGTAAAGAAGAAAGGAAAAGGAAAAAGCATAACAACTAAAAACAATCAAAAAAAGCAGAAATGAGTTATATCAGTAAACACATTAAATGCAAAAGCTTCACTTCATCTATTACATGACAGATGAGTGGGAAATGCATTTATGTTCTTCTTAAAAGAGATGCACTTAAAGCAATATCATACATAAAGGTTAAAAAAAGAGGAAAACACATTCCAAGCAATGTATAGCCAATGAAAAGTAGTATAAGAACAGATTTTAGGTCAAAGGCGTTATTATGGATACACATGAACACTGCCAAAAGATGGCAGTTATGAACTTGTGTATACCTAGTAACACAGACTTGAATTATATAAACTACTCTTAGGACTATTAGGACTTCTGGTTTCAGCTCCAACATTTAAAGAGCCTGAAAGTTGTCACTTCTAAGAACAGGATAAAAAGGCTGAGCAAACTGAAAATCAGTGACATTCTTGCACCCATCAGAGAAGTTGAAGAGATTTCAACCACTACCCTGAAATCTGGGGAGATGGGTAAATATAGAGGATCATAGCTGAGATGAGCTTGCCTGGATCAGAAGATACTGTAATCATAAATTATAATATTGATGAATTGCTAGAGGACTTGTGTGGACGAGCATGAGAGAAATAAACTCCTGGGGGACAATCTTATTGACACTTTCAAGGGTCTTCACTGCAGGAACCCCACCATATTGTCATGATGAAGATGAAGAAAAAAACTCCTTTGTGCTCTGGCAGGGTGACGGGAAAAGTAAAAACTTTGAAATATATCCAGATTATCCAACATAACAAAGGCCTACTCTGTAGGAGAAAAGACTTTACCAGAGCCTTAGCCAACTTGGGAGCAGGGCAATTTGCCAACTCTAGGGCCCTCTAGACTTTCTAGAGAAAATAGAAGGCTAAGAAATATTTCTGAAGGCCACAGCACAGGTATTCAGTCTCACTAAAAGACTGAAATTTAATCAAACAATATAGACTGTTGGCCTCCTCCCATATCAACAGGGCTGCAGTATAATAAGAGTGAGTTACAGCTGAAAGAGCTGCAAGGCTTAGACTTTGTGAAGGAGTTCTTAGAAGAAACTGAAAGGTAACAGGTGACCAAACAAGGTCATTAAAGGTAATTAAAAGCTCTGGTGCCTATAGCTGTAGCAAACATTAAACATAGCCCAAATCCTAGCCAAGTTAACATAAAACCAGATACTAAAGGCATATTTACCTCAGTTCCTATCACCTGGTACACACTGTCTGGCTTTCAACAAAAATCAAATGACAAAAATAAAAAAAACAAGAAAAAATACAATTCAAAGAGACATAGCAAGCATCAGAATCAGACTCAGATATGACAAACATGTTGGAGTTTCTGACAGGGACTTTAAAAAAACTATGATTAATATGTGAAGGGCTCTAATGGAAAAAGGAGATAATATACAAGAACAGTTGGGTAATATAAGCAGATAGATAGAAACTCTAAAAGTAACAATAACAAAGAATGCCTTTGATGGCCTGGACACAGCTGAAAAAAGAATTGGTGAGCTTGAAGATATGTCAATGGAAACTTCCCAAACTGAAATACAAAGTGAAGAGAATGAAAACAACAGAATATCTAACATCTGTGGTTATAATTTCAAAGCATGTAAATGTGTATTTGGAAAACCAGAAGGAGAAGGAATAGAGAAAAGAGCACAAAAAATATTTCAAGCAATAATAGCCAAGAACTTTCCAAAATTAATGAGATCCCAAAAAACACATTCAGGAAGCTCAGAGAATACCAAGCAGAATAAATATCAAATAATCTACACCTAGGCATATCATATTTAAACTGCAGGAAACCAAAGGCAAAGAGAAAATTTTGAAAGAAGTCAAAGGGGAAAAAAACACCTTATCTATAGAGGAAAAACCATAAGAATGACAGCGTGCTTCTTGTCAGAAACCATGCAAGCAAGAAAAGAGTTGTGTAAGATAAAGTGTTGAGAGAAAAAATCATAAATATAACCTAGAATTCTATATCCACTGAAATTATCCTTCAAAAATGAAGAAGAAATAAGCACTCCCTTATGCCAAAAAACCAAACTAAACAAACAAATCTGAGGGAACTATTCTCCAGTGGACTTGCCCTGGACAGAATTTTAAAAGAAATTCTTCAGGGGAGAAGGAACATGAGGTAGGTCAGAAATGGATCCACACAAAGAAATGAAAAGTACTGGAGGAGGAATAAATGAAATGAAATCTTTTTATTTATTCTTAATTATTGTAATAACTGTTCAAAATAATAATGGTAACAGCCTACTGTGCGATGATAGCACATAGTAAGTGAAATGAATTTTATAAGGTACAGGAAGGAAGAATTCAGATTTCTGTTATAAGTTATCTGCACTATACATGAGTCCATATAATGTATTTAAAGTGGAGTTAATTAGTTGTAAATGTATTTTACGAACTCTAGGGCAACCACTACAAAAATTTTTTTAAACAAATAGAAGTGATATAGTGAATATCAATTCACCATTGATATGAATTGACAGTGTGATTAGTCTAAATGTACATGTTAAGAGGCCAAAAAGTAGAAAAGAGTTACATACACAATAAATATTCCAACTACTGTATATCAATAATCACTTTAAATGTGAATGGCCTAAATACAGACATTAAAAAGCAGTGATTGTCAGAGTAGACTGAAACAATAACATTACCTTAACTACATATTATCTACAAGAAACTCAGTTTAAATATAAAGACAAAGATAGATTAAAAGTAAAAGGGTGAATAAAGATATACTATGCTTTCACTAATCAAAAGAAAGCTGAATAACTATTAATTTCAGACAAAGCAGATTTCAGAACAAGGAAAATTACCAGGGATAAAGAGAGACATAAAGGGATCCGTTCTCCAAGAAAATGTAACAATCCTTAATGTGCATGCATCTAACAAAGAACAACAAATTATGCGAAGCAAAAACTGATAGATAATTGATCGGACAGGCAGAAAATCAGTTAGGATATAATTTACCTGAACATCACTGTTAATCAGCAGTGTCTAATTGACATTGATACAGTACTCGACAACAGCAGAACACACATTCTTCTCAAGCTCACATGAGCACTCACTAAGACCACATTCTGGGCCATTAAAGACAGCTTAATGAATTAAAAATCACACAAAGCATGCTCTCAGACACTATGGAATTAAACTAGAAATCAGTAAAGGAAACTTAGCTGAAAAATGACAATATAATGTAGAGTCCTCATCTCTGAGATTAAGGCAATCAAGGACGAGATATAAATTTATTTCAAAAAATGATTTCATGCACTGCAGGACATGGAGTACTAAGTTTTTATCAGCTGGATTTGACCAAACAAAATATCTCAATCAAAATATCACCAAATTACTCATCTGATGTTTTCTTATAAATTTAAGAAAAATAAATGATAAAATTGTTTGTGTTTATCTACGGAAAAAGGATGGGAGAATTAAAGAGATTAACTGCAATTCAGATCTCAAAGCCACTTTTTAGCAGAAATATTCATAAACCAAAGTATTTTCTTTCAAAAAAATATCCTGGAAAACGTCAGTTATCAAGTTCATGTCCTCTGCATAAGACCTTAAACAAAGAACATCACGTGAAAGGGAATAGTTTGGGTGTTTGATATGAGATGAAATATATGTTATGGCCACAGAATGACCCTCACATGTCACGTTGTCTACTTTTTCACCGTTTTTTCTTGATTATTTTTTTTTTTTTTTTTTTTTTTTTTTTGCGGTACGTGGGCTTCTCACCGTTGTGGAGCACAGGCTCCGGACGCGCAGGCCCAGCCGCCATGGCTCAGGGGCCCAGCCGCTCTGCGGCATATGGGATCTTCCCGGACCGGGTCACGAACCCGCATCCTCTGCATCGGCAGGCGGACTCCCAACCACTGCGCCACCAGGGAAGCCCTTTTCTTGATTATTGCTTTCATCAGGTGATACTGTTCAAATAGTCCTGTGTTATCACATGTGCTTCCTAAGAAGTCCATTTTCATCTTTTGTAAAAGTGCTGATAAATTGTTTCCTTAAAAAAAAAATTACAGTATAGTTGGAGATGAAATAACACATGGGCCAAGGAAGCATTTTCAAGAGAAATTTTAAAAATATTTTGAGCTAAGTAAAAGGCAACTTATTAAAATTTGTGAGATGTAAAGAAAGCAATGTATAGAGGGAAATTTACAACATTAAATGTGTACATTAGAAAAAAGATCTAAAATCAATTATCTAAGTTTCCACCTTAGGAAACTAGAGAAAGGTGAGCAATTAAAGCCTAAAGCCAGTAGAATAAAATAAGTAATAAAAATTAGGGCAGAACTCAATGAAATTGAAAAGCAGGAATACAATAGAGAAAATCAACAAAAAAAGCTTGTTCTTTGAAAGATTGGTAAAACCAATAAACCTATAGCCAGGCTATCCAAAAAAGAGAAGAGAGAAGACACAAATTAATATTAGAGGGCTTCCCTGGTAGTGCAGTGGTTGAGAGTCCGCCTGCCGATGCAGGGAACACGGGTTCGTGCCCCGGTCCGGGAAGATCCCACATGCCGCAGAGCGGCTGGGCCCGTGAGCCATGGCCGCTGAGCCTGCGCGTCCGGAGCCTGTGCTCCGCAACAGGAGAGGCCACAACAGTGAGAGGCCCGCGTACCGCAAAAAAAAAAAAAAAAAAAAAAAAATTAGAAATGAGCCCTTGGAGATCAAAGGGATAATAAAGAAATATTATGAGCTCTATGGCCACAAATTTTATAACCTAGATGAAATGGACCAATTCCTTGATAGACACAAATTACCAAACTCACACAAGGAGAAAAAGATAATCTGACTAGGCTTATATCTATTAAAGAAATTAAATCCATGATTAATAACGTTACCAAAATGTAAACGCCAGGCCCAGATAGTTTCACTGGTGAATTCTACCAAATCTATAAGGAAGAAATGGCATCAGTTTTCTACAATCTTCGAGAAAGCACAAACAGAAAGAACACCCTAATTCATTCTTTGAGGTCAGAATTACTAACACTAAAACCATATTAAAATATTACAAGAAAGAAGATGTACAAATCATCTCTAATGAACATAGATGCAGTAATATTCAACAAATTATTAGCAAATCGAATCCAGCAATGCATAAGAACACTATACATTATGACAAGGTGGTAGTTATTTCCAGTTACACAAAGCTGGTTCAATATTCAAAAATCAATGTAACCCACCACGTCAACAAGTTAAAAAGAAAATGATCATATCAACTGATGAAAAAACATTCGAAAGAACCCAGCACCCATTAATGATAAAAATTCTAAGATAAATAGGAATAGATGGGAACTTCCTCAACCTGAAAAGTAACATCTGTAAAAAACAAACTTACATGACAGAAATATATTTTGAACATATGTACCAGTCAAAGTGTTAATATCAAGTGTATTGAAAACAACCCTACAGGTCACTAAGAAAATAAAAATGAGTAATATAAAATTGAATTCAAACATGAGGATATCCGATGGACAATAAATATCGAAAACATGAAATTGCCTTATCCCACTGTAAATATGGTAATATTTCAAAAATAAGCTTAATATTACCAAGGAATGGTGAGCAAATGGTGAAAAAAGAACTCATATCATCTTCATGGGAATGTAAAATTTGTTCTACCACTTGGAAGAGCTAGTTGGAAAAAAATGTTTGTTTAAAAATGTGTGTACTCCGACACCCAGGAATTTTATTTTTTGGCATTATACCCTTGAGGACCTCTTGTACATGTTTACCAGAAGATATGTGTAAGAATGTTCACTGCAGTATGATAATAGCCCGAAGTGGCATACATTTCCAACAGCAGATAAATGTACAAATATGGTACATTCTTACAACAGAAGACTATACAGGATTAAATATGGAAGAACAAGATATAATGACATGGATAGGTTGAAAAAATATACTATAGCTAGAGAAAATCAAATATACAATATGAAAAATTAAAGCATTCATGCAACTTTTATAAAGTATATAATATACAGTTCTATAGGTAGTAAAAACTATGACTGGTAGGATACACACAAAATTCATGGTAGTGACAGGAATGCATCTAGGGACTTATTCTGTAATGTTCTATAATTTTTATAAATAGAAAATTTGAAGCAAAAAAAATCCAAAGTGAAAATAGGTTTGCATTCTTAACAATATTTCAGAGTACACTGAATCTATGAACTAAGAATAACCAACCATAAGGGAAAAATGTGGAATTAAGAACAATTTTGTAGAAATGAAAATTCGCAATTGTCAAATAAAAATATACTATGGGGGAAGCATAAACCAGATTGATGCATAATGAAATCATTGAAATAGAATACAAATTTGTTATATTTAATTCAGAACTCTGAAGAAAAGAATGAAGACATTAAAATAAAGAAATAACCTCTAAAAGACACAGAACAGATTGTGGAAATCCAAATTAAACATAGTCTAAAACCCAGAAGGCAGAGAAGATATTAAAATTTTTAATGAAGTTAACAAAATAGTATTGAAGATAATCTTCCTGAGGTGAAAAAGATCCTATTATGATTAATAAAAGTGTGCACCATGCAATAGGTATATAATGAAAAGAAACCAAGATTTAGATTTATTTTGGAAAAAATCCTTGAATTTGAAAGCCTCTTTTTCTTTTGCAACAAGTGTTTAGTAGAAAAAAACAAGTCGATGGCAAATGATCAGATTCAGTTTTTTTTTCTTTTTTGTATTTTTCTTTTTAACACTAGAGAAACTAGTTCTACAGAAGGTTGAGAGAAAAATTTCTGTGAATGAGAAATTATATACAGAGCCAAGGTGGCACTTATGGGGACTTAGCAGCAGCAACAAGACTACTTTCTCAGATATCAAAGGGTGCAGAAAGAATGCCACCTGCATAATTCCCAGAACTATACCCCTCCCCTCAAATTGCTGGAACTTGAAGATTTGCTCCAGTTTTCTCAGGAATAATCAAAGTGGAAAACTCAAGATGAATTGTTTATAGAATAAAAGACCTGCTGTGAGCACTAAAACCAATTAAAATATAGACTTAAGTCTAAATAATTGTAATAAAACCTAAAGCTATGCTAAAAATACCTCTTAGAAAATACAGTTCATAAAATACTGCTGGAACAATAAGTAATCATCTGGATATAAAATTTCATAGTGAATAAAGAGAGATTGCCAAGGAATAAATCTTTCATCAGACATAATAGATATGGCTTCATTGTTAAAATTATTATAATTAAATTTAAATATATATTTGAATATTATAGGTATCCCCTTGAATGAAAACAGGGTGTATACCTCCCAAATAAACTGAGAAAGGCATTTAATTTAATAAAATAGGAAAAAATGTGAATGACAAGTAAGCCATAAAAGAGCATAAAGCATCAAACAGGATGACAGAAGTAGCATTAAAATGGATTATTTCTAAGGGAAAAGAGTTTCTTTTTTTTTTTTTGCGGTATGCGGGCCTCTCACTGTTGTGGCTTCTCCCGTTGCGGACCACAGGCTCCGGACGCGCAGGCCCAGCGGCCATGGCTCACGGGCCAGGCCGCTCCGCGGCATGTGGGACCTTCCCGGACCGGGGCACGAACCCGTGTTCCCTGCATCGGCAGAGCAGACTCTCAACCACTGCGCCACCAGGGAAGCCCAACAGTTTCATTTTAGAGTGCAAGAAAATTCAATGAGCCTTCTAGATCCTAGAATCAGTAATTAGTCAGGAACAACTGCATTGGATTTTGCATGAGCAAGTATGTTACGCTTATTTGTTACTATTGTATCATCTAGCCTACTCATACATAAACCAGTATCTTGAAATGGAGTGCCCCTGTAACAACAATAAAAAAAGTCTTTGTTTTAACAGTTGGGTGCCAGGTAGCAAAGTAACAGATCAAAGAGGTTAGAAAGATGACAATTTATGGTATGCAGTGTAATTCTTTTCATAAAATTACCTGCAGTAACTTGGAGGTACAATCAGATCCATACTTGGCCAGCAGTCCTAGAGGAAAAGGTGGAATGAAACAGAAACTTCGTAGTGTGTGCTGGTGCTTATTGCCTGCAAAGCTTGGCAAGATAATATAAGAAAGAGATGAACTCAGAATATAGTCACTTGGCAAGCAGAAATTAAAGGAAATAGGAAGAGTTAAGGAATTGCAGGCTTTGCAGGTTTAGAAAAGGCCAAATGTTTTCCAGACCCCATATTTTAAGAGTTGGGAATAAAAAAGGTGTTGAGAGGATAAGATTTCAGTATCAGTTGAAAAAAGTGATTCACGACAACAATCAGATTCAAGGCATGGTTCCCCACCTCTTTTTACAGATAGCCTCAAGATAGCTACTATTAATGAGTGAGAGAGTGTGTGTTTTCATGTGTAAGGAAGCAAAATAAATCAAACTTGAGAATTATATCTAGGAAATGCTTGTTGGTGTGGTTACTGGCATATGGAAATGACTTGAAGCGAATAGAGCAAAATCCTTTAAAGCCTCTGATAATTTGAGAGTTGAGAGAACTTGCAGTCCCACCTTTCAGCATCTTTAGTTAGTTAGAGACAGCTGTGGAGCCACTAGCGACGGCCTATCCCCATGTATTTCAGATGTGACCAAGGAAGATAATATAAAAGAACTTCCTAGAAGGCAGAGCCCAGGCTCAGTGATAACCAACAAGGACTCCCTCCCAGTGAGTAGAATTAGGCCTTAATCAAGAAATTTCTCCCACCCACAGGATAGGGAGCCTTCATAATGCCCAAGTTTTAGGATTTCAGCCTTGCTATATACTAGTGACTGATGGGTATGTATCCCTTTATTCCTTTTTGTGAATGGAAATTCCTTTCTTCTTTGCTTGCTTGCTTGCTTCCTTCCCCCCCACCCCAATATCCTTTACTTGCTCCAGTATTTTTTTGTTTTGTTTTGTTTTGTTTTGTTTTTTGAGGGTTTTTTTTTTTTTGCGGTATGTGGGCCTCTCACTGTTGTGGCCTCTCCCGTTGTGGAGCACAGGCTCCGGACGCGCAGGCTCAGCGGCCATGGCTCACGGGCCCAGCCGCTCCGCGGCATGTGGGATCCTCCCGGACCGGGACACGAACCCGTGTCCCCTGCATCGGCAGGCGGACTCTCAACCACTGTGCCACCAGGGAAGCCCCTACTTGCTCCAGTATTATATTCTAGACGTGTGTGGTGGTGATGGACAGATAACTTTTCTTTAGTTCATAGGTCACCAAACCGAAAGCAATCACATCTAGTCCTAAGGGAGGGTACTGGGCACAACCTTGAGCGTCTGAAATTTAGCTGGATTCAGTAAGTGGATGGGACTTTGGTTTGTCTTCATTAGGGGGCATTGAAAAAAAAAAGTAAACATTTTAACTTCTCCCAGCAAGAGGAATGGGGTGAAAGAAATAGGGTATTACAGCAGAGGGAATAATTAACTCTACCCAATGAGTTGGGGAAAGTTCCAGCACTAAGACTGGCCCTGCTCTCCATGTAACATCACTCCTCTTGAAGTTTCTGATCTTTCTCTTGATGTGAATAAATAGTGTTTCATGGAAAATGTTCTACTCATCATTTTCTTATTATGTTTTCTTTTAGCTTCTCATGAATACTTGGTTTTCAGAATTCCTCTTTTGATATTTTAATCAATTTTTTTCTATGTATATTTTCCATTTTCTGTCTCCATTTAGTTCAGTCTCTGGGCTGTAGTGATGTTAATCATACTGAGAATTTATAACATGGTAAGAAAACACACTGCAGGCACAAGAAGTGTTTTACCTTCCACTGCTAAACAGAGGAAACAGGTTGAATTTAAGTTGTCAGCAGGCAGAGATACCTATTTCATGTATAAGAGATGAGATAGTGCATTGCACGTCATAGGCAGTGGAATGAAAATATAATCTCTTGCAACTCAACTCCATGGATTCAAGTTTAGGCTTGTAAAATTACATTAAGGAACATGATACAAAAAGAAGAGTTTCCTAACAAGAAATATTTTGGCAACTGAGCTTAGAATTGGTCAGTAGTACTAGAGAGTGAATGGTAAGTGAATTCCAAAGAAATTCTCCACAAATTATGATTGTACTCCTAACCAAATAATGAACTCATATGTACCTGACCTCGTAAGTCAATCACTGCTCCTTTGATTTGTGGTCATTGACAGGGCTCAGGCACTTATTAACTCACCACTTAAGACTGAGACGTTAATTTCTTTCCCCAGATCTCCTTCCAAATCGGTGAAACCCCCACTAGTGCCCCCTCCTTCCATCTGTCCCAAGAATGCCCCAGATTAACGTTGAGGGTTTTGGCTGATCTTTAGTGATTGCAGGAATGGAACAGAGAGAATGTGGAAATTACAGTGAATTTCAGGAAAGGATGTTAAAATATTTTATTTAAAAGCCAAAACTCCCCTGTTCTTCAGAATGTGTTCCAAATGTAAGATGTTATTATGACAGTGAATTGAATTGAACATAGTAAACCATTTACAATTTGTTGCTCTCTTGCGACTTCCATCAGTCTTATACAGTTGGAAAAGAATGGAAGTTCTGAAACAGGTGCAATTGGTTTTATAAGCACTCAAGGTAAAATAGCAGAGCCTTGGCTATCCAAGCAGTCTCCTGTGTAGCTATTGTGCTGTTCAGATACTCTGTTTCTTTGAGATTCACTCTTGGTTGGTTGTGTGTTTATAGGAATGTATTTTCTTCTTCTAGGTTATCCAATTTGTTGCCATAAAACTGTTCATATTCTCTTATAATTCTTTTTTATTTCTGTTGCATCAGTTGCAATGTGCCCTCTTTCATTTATTTTAGTTGAGTCTTCTCTCTTTTTATCTAGTTATTCTAGCTAAGAGTTTGTCAATTTTGTTTATCTCTTTTAAAAAAATCACTCTTAGTTTCATTGATTTTTCCTATGGCTTTTCTTTTTTTTGTTGTTTTTTTTTTGTTTTTTTTTTGTTTTTTAAACATCTTTATTGGGGTATAATTTCTTTACAATGGTGTGTTAGTTTCTGCTTTATAACAAAGTGAATTAGTTATACATATACATATGTTCCCATATGTCTTCCCTCTTGCGTCTCCCTCCCTCCCACTCTCCCTATCCCACCCCTCCAGGCTGTCACAAAGCACCGAGCTAATATCCCTGTGCCTGCGGCTGCTTCCCCCTAGCTATCTACCTTACTACGTTTGTTAGTGTGTATATGTCCATGACTCTCTCTCGCCCTGTCAAAGCTCACCCTTCCCCCTCCCCATATCCTCAAGTCCGTTCTCCAGTAGGTCTGCGTCTTTATTCCTGTCTTACCCCTAGGTTCTTCATGACATTTTTTTCCCCTTAAATTCCATATATATGTGTTAGCATACGGTATTTGTCTTTTTCTTTCTGACTTACTTCACTCTGTATGACAGACTCTAGGTCTATCCATCTCATTACAAATAGCTCAATTTCATTTCTTTTTAAGGCTGAGTAATATTCCATTGTATATATGTGCCACATCTTCTTTATCCATTCATCCGATGATGGGCGCTTAGGTTGTTTCCATCTCCGGGCTATTGTAAATAGAGCTGCAATGAACATTTTGGTACATGACTCTTTTTGAATTATGGTCTTCTCAGGGTATATGCCCAGTAGTGGGATTGCTGGGTCATATGGTAATTCTATTTGTAGTTTTTTAAGGAACCTCCATACTGTTCTCCATAGTGGCTGAACCAATTCACATTCCCACCAGCAGTGCAAGAGTGTTCCCTTTTCTCCACACCCTCTCCAGCATTTATTGTTTCTAGATTTTTTGATGATGGCCATTCTGACTGGTGTGAGATGATATCTCATTGTAGTTTTGATTTGCATTTCTCTAATGATTAATGATGTTGAGCATTCTTTCATGTGTTTGTTGGCATTCTGTATATCTTCTTTGGAGAAATGTCTATTTAGGTCTTCTGCCCATTTTTGGATTGGGTTGTTTGTTTTTTTGTTATTGAGCTGCATGAGCTGCTTGTAAATTTTGGAGATGAATCCTTTGTCATTTGCTTCATTTGCAAATATTTTCTCCCATTCTGAGGGTTGTCTTTTGGTCTTGATTATGGTTTCCTTTGCTGTGCAAAAGCTTTTAAGTTTCATTAGGTCCCATTTGTTTATTTTTGTTTTTATTTCCATTACTCTAGGAGGTGGGTCAGAAAGGATCTTGCTGTGATTTATGTCATAGAGTGTTCTGCCTATGTTTTCCTCTAAGAGTTTGACAGTTTCTGGCCTTACATTTAGGTCTTTAATCCATTTTGAGCTTATTTTTGTGTATGGTGTTAGGGAGTGATCTAATCTCATACTTTTACATGTACCTGTCCAGTTTTCCCAGCACCATTTATTGAAGAGGTTGTCCTTTCTCCACTGTACATTCCTGCCACCTTTATCAAAGATAAGGTGTCCATATGTGCGTGGGTTTATCTCTGGGCTTTCTATCCTGTTCCATTGATCTATCTTTCTGTTTTTGTGCCAGTACCATACTGTCTTGATTACTGTAGCTTTGTACTATAGTCTGAAGTCAGGGAGCCTGATTCCTCCAGCTCCTTTTTTCGTTCTCAAGATTGCTTTGGCTATTCGGGGTCTTTTGTGTTTCCATACAAATTGCGAAATTTTTTGTTCTAGTTCTGTGAAAAATGCCAGTGGTAGTTTGATAGGGATTGCATTGAATCTGTAGATTGCTTTGGGTAGTAGAGTCATTTTCACAATGTTGATTCTTCCCATCCAAGAACATGGTATATCTCTCCATCTATTTGTATCATCTTTAATTTCTTTCATCAGTGTCTTGTAATTTTCTGCATACAGGTCTTTTGTCTCCTTAGGTAGGTTTATTCCTAGATATTTTATTCTTTTTGTTGCAATGGTAAATGGGAGTGTTTTCTTGATTTCACTTTCAGATTTTTCATCATTAGTATATAGGAATGCCAGAGATTTCTGTGCATTAACTTTGTATCCTGCTACTTTACCAAATTCATTGATTAGCTCTAGTAGTTTTCTGGTAGCATCTTTAGGATTCTCTATGTATAGTATCATGTCATCTGCAAACATTTCCTGTGGCTTTTCTAGTCTCTATTTCATTTGCCTTGGCTCTAATCTTTATTCTTTACTTCCTTCTGTTAGCTTTGGGTTCAGTTTATTTTTCTTTTTCCAGTTTCTTGAGGTGTAAAGTTATGTTGTCGATTTGAGATCTCTTTTAATGTATACATTTACAGGTCTAAACCTCCCTCTTACCTATAATTTTGATGCTTCCCATGTTTTTTTGGTATATTGTGTTTCCATTTTCATTTATCTTAAGTATTTTCTAATTTCCCTTGTGACTCCTTCTTTGGCCCACTGGTTGTTTAAAAGTGTGTTACTTAATTTTCCCATATTTGTAGATATTCCAGTTTTCCTTGTGCTATTTCTAGTTTCATTCCATTGTGATAAAAAAAATACTTTCTATGACTTCAGTCTTCATGAATTTCTAAAGATTTGTTTTTGTGGCCTAATATATGTCTATCCTGGAGAACATTCCATGTGCACTTGAGAAGATTGTATATTTTGCTGTTGCTGGTGGAGTGGTCTGTATGTGTCTGTTATGTCCAATTAGTCTATAGTGTTATTGAAGTCCTCTAGTTCCTTATTGATCTTCTGTCTGGTTGTTCTATCCACTACTGAATGTGTGATATTGAATTCAACTACTATTATTGTATTGCTATATAGTTTTCCCTTCAATTCTCTCAGTATGCTTCATATATTTAGGAGTTTTGAGGTCTGGTGACTATAATTTACAACATTTATAATGATTATATCTTCTTGGTGAATTGATTCCTTTATCATTTTATAATGTCATTCTTTGTCTCTTATGACATTTATTTATTTAAAGTCCAGTTTTTCTGATATTAATATAACCATGCCTGTTCCCTTTTGGTTACTGTTTGTATGGAATATCCTTTTCCATCCTATCATGTTCAGCCTATGTGTATCCTTAGATCTGAAGTGAATCTGTTATAGGCAGCATTCTGTTGGATCCTGTTTTTTCAACCATTGAGGCAGTCTGTGTCTTTTGATTGTGAAGTTTAGTCCATTTTCATTTAAAGTAATTAATGATAAGGAAGGACTTACTGTTGACATTTTTAAAAAGTGTTTTCTGCATACTTTGTAGCTTTTTTGTCACTCCTTTCCTCTCTTACTATAGTCCTTTGTGTTTCATTGTTTCATTTTGTTTTGTGATAATTTGCTTGATTCCCTTCTCATTTCCATTTGTGCATATTCTATAGACATTTTCTTTGTGGTTACCATTGCAATTACATAAAACGTCTTAAAGTATAGCACTCTATTTTAAACTGATAACAACTTCAATCACATACAAAAACTCTAGTCCTTTTACAGCCCCCTACAATTCATGTTATGAATGGCACAAATTATATTTTTATATATTGTATACCCTTTAACATAGATTTATAGTTTTCTTTTTTCATTTAAATTACATGCACCAAAATTAGAACAGTACACAGGCTACTGTATTTGTCCATGTATTTACCTTTACTAGAGAACTTTATATTTTTATATGGTTTTGTGTTGCTGTCTACTGACCATTTCAATCTGAATGATCCTCCTTAGCATTTCTTGTAGGGGCAGGTCTAGTGGCAGTGAACTCCCTCAGTTTTTATTTAGCTGGGAAATCTTAATTTCTTCTTCATTTTTGAAAGGCAGTTTTGCCAGATACAGTATTCTTGTTTGTTAGTTTTTTTCTTTTAGCACTCTGAATATATCATCCCACTCCCTTCTAGCCTGCAAAGTTTCTACTGAGAAATACACTGATAATCTTATGGAACTTTCCTTGGATGTGCTCTTCTCTTGGCTGCCTACAAGATTCTCTGTCTTTGACTTCAGAGAATTTGATTATAAATGGTCTTGGTGTGGTTTTCTTTTATTTTAGTTGGAGTTCTTTCAGATTCTTGAATCTGTATCTCCATTTCTTTCCTCAGATTTGGGAAGTTTTCAGCCATTAGTTCTTCTAATGAGCTCTCTGACCCTTTCATTTTCTCTTCTCTTTCTGGGATTCTTATAATGCATATATTGATTTGCTTGGTAATATCCCATAGTTCTTTAGGCTCTCTTCACTTTCCATTATTTTTTTCTTTTTGCTTCTCTGACTGGATGTTTTCCATTGATGTGTCTTCAAGTTTACTGGTTCTTACTTCTGCCTGATGAATTCTGATGTTGAACCCCTCTAATGAATTTTTGGTTCAGTTATTCAAACTTTCAGCTCCAGAAGTTCTGTTTGGTTATTTTTATAGATTTTCCTCTTTGTCGATATTCTCATATTGTTTATGCATCATTTTCCTGATTTTGTTTAGTTGTCTGTGTTCTCTTTTAGCTCATTGAGCATCTTTATGACTGCTATTTTATATTCTTTGTCAGGCAGCTCATAAATCTGCATTTCCTTAGGATCAGTTTCTGGAATTTTATTTTGGTCTTTTGACTGGGCCATGTTTTCCTGTTTATTTCTATGCCTTGTAATTTTTGTTGGGGATTTGGCATTTGAAAAAACAACCACCTCTCCCAACCTTTGCCTACTGGCTTCATGTGAGGAAAGACATTCACAATTCTGTCTGGCTAGATATTTTACGACCTCTTGAATCTTCTACCTCTTTCTTCTCCTGGCATCTGCCTGAAGAACTGCAGCTTTAATGTGCCTCAAGTCAGGTGAGAGAGAAACCAGTCCCTTGAGCAACCCCCAGACAAGCCAGAACACTGGACACATGGTACATTTTTTTGGTTTCTCTCCTGGGGGAGGAGCCCTGGTATGGAGGTTTTCCTTCTGGTTGCTCTGTGCTATGCTGCTTAGGGGATGGAGCATAAGCAGCTGCACCAAATGCTGTGACTTTTCTACCCCTTTGACCAGATTCCCTTCTTGCTTTTAAAATGGCCTTGGTGCTCTGGTTTCTCAACTGTTCTCTAGAGTTCTCACAGAGGTATTCTGGTCCTTATATTGTTGTTAACTTGGTGTCTCTATGGCAAAAAGAGGGTCTGTAACTTCCTAGCCTGCCATCTTGCTCTACTTAGCAGGGTTTTAAACTTGGTTTGCTTTGATCCCAGAATCCACATTTCTATGTAGTATGTCACCCTCTCTCCTATGTGAGGTCTCCTTATGCTCGTCTCCATTTCTTGCCTAAATTCACATTCCTGCTCTCTCACTATAGTCACTCAAATGTAATCAAGTTTTAGAAATTTAAATGAATTCACTGTCACAAAATTTGCCACAGATTAGTCTCATTTATAAGTAAAATTTCTAGTTAATAACATAATTTCTAGGTGCTTATATGTTATAGATTTTATTCAACAAATGCTATTTGACATTTACTATGATATAGGTGTTTGTTTAGGAACAGGATAAATGAATGGTAACCTAGAATGGCTTAAAGGTTTGTGAGCTATGCTGTGCTGCCAAAAGGTAAGACAGCAGAGGTCTGGACAAATCGCTGGAAGTCTTAGAAGAGAAAGTGGTTTCATCTGCCTTGGGAATTAAGAAGTTCTTCACTCATGATATGTCATTTGAGCTGGTTCTTGAAGGCTAACTAGGAGTTAACTAAGTGGTCTATAAGTTATGGATATTTCTTTCAGAGAGCAGTGTGGTTAAAGGTGAAGAGGGTTGAAAAGAAATGGTGAGGCATTCATTATAGCAGAAGTGGAAGGAGGGGAAGGGCAAAGGGTGGATTTATTAGGGGACGGGTTTCTTTTTTTTGAGGATGGATTTTCTAAAAAAAAAATTGTTTAAATAATTTTGAAAATTTTATTTATTTATTTATTATTTTATTTATTTATTTTGGCTGTGCCGGGTCTTAGTTGCGGCATGCGGGATCTTTGTTGCGGCATGCAGGCTTCTTAGTTGCAGCATGCAGACTCTTAGTTGCAGCATGCATGTGGGATCTAGTTCTCTGACCAGGGATTGAACCCGGGCCCCCTGCATTGGGAGTGTGGAGCCTTACCCACTGGGCCACCAGGGAAGTCCTGAGGATGGATTTTAAAGTGTCAAGGTAACCTATAACTGGATTTCTTGCCTCAACTTGGGGGTGACCTTTCTGTGAGACAGGAGGCATCTTGTTAACCTTGGTATCTGAACCCCTGGAGTCCACGTGAGGCATTGTGTTAACTTCATATAGCTGTCCATAGGGTTTGGCTTGACCCCCAGAATCTTATGCAGAGGTCCCTAGATTACACATATCTAAGTGCTCTACAAAATTCATGCTGATCTAACCAATAAAGTTTCCCTTATAACTAGGGATTTGATCACCAGTACAGGGCCAAGCAAAACCATCCTAAATGGAGGACCTCATGAAGGTGAGGGATTTTCTAGGAGCCAAAATCACTTTTCATCACAACAGGATTTCAATATAGGGTTTGGTCATATAGACCAAAATTACAAGTTATGTGGCCTTAATCAAGTTATTTAAGCTCTCTGAGCCACTGGCTCTTCATCTCTAATATGCAGACAATAACAGTATCCTAGCACAAAGAGATGTGAGGATGAAATGAGATAATACCTTAGTGGGATTTATATAATATGGCTTATAGTACACAAAATACATGTAAAGTTTCTGCTGCCCCTACCCCATCCCATCCCATCCCACAGTGAGTTATACTGAACATACTGATCTGTATTTTCTTGACACTGAGTAATCTTCCTCTTCACAGTTTATATAACTAACCCTGAAAATGTCTGCAATATGGCAATCTGGCTTTGATGGCCCTGGGTACTTCCTAGCATGGATCTGTAAAAAATGTCTGACTCATACTTTACTTAGTTGCCCAGATTTCATGGACCCTGCTGCTTGCCTTCCCCACATGATTGGCCATAGTTGGGCATTTGTGTCACCTTGAAATCCAAGTCTCTATCCATAAATTTCTGCTTTCCTGGGCCTCACCTGAATGACCAGAACAGGGAAAATACTCACTTTGAATGTTGATCCTCAGATAAACCTTTTCTTCATGTAATGGTTTAATTTCTTTCTTTAGAAAGTCATTTGCCATGTGTCCCAAAGGATGCTTCAGTACCTCATTCACTGTCTTTTCTAGCTTCTTTTCATGATGTGTGAGCCTCCATTGAACTATCTTTGAAATTCTACTTGTCAGGAAAACAGCCAAAATATTGAAACAGATGTCAAAAAGTATTTTCTCAACTTGGAATCATTAAATGGATCTCTATTCATAGATAATATTAAATATAATTACATGATGTAACTGAATTTTAAATCTAATGTTTTCTCTCCAAAACATTTAAAACAATGTTTTAATATAAGGGTTTCATTGCCCCACTATGTCTCTTACCCATGAATGACTTCTTTTTTGTCTTCAATTTCAAACTTCAAAGAAGTCTTTAGCAAGGGAAGCTCTCTAAAGACATCACAATTGTAGTCATCCTCTGATTTCTCAACCTCCTCCAAGCTACAGTCAGTACTATTACTTCTCATTTTTAGATCAGGAGCACCTCCCTACCCAGCCTGCCTGATGATGAGTTAATCCTGGTCAGAACTGGAATTAGATCTGTGAGCAGAACACAATTCTTTTAGTCTTGAATTTGTCATGTTATCCAAGGCATTGCGTGTGTTGATAAGCCCCGTAGCTAGATGTGTGTGGCCTTTGAGTCACAGGCTTTCCCTAGTGTTCCCTCCACTGTTATACTCACCCATCCGTACAACTGGCCTGCAGTGCTCTCTTACCAGATATTTACTTTCACCTGTGATAAAACCCCATCAGCTTGACTGGAAACCTGGTGTCCTGCTGGGGTCTTATAAGACACCTGTCTCAAGGGACTGAATTAGCATCGTCTGAGTGAATTTGCACTACAAATGTAGAGCATCACATCTAAGGGCCTGGGCTATTGAGCCATAGACCTTTGTATGACTCTGAGCTGCATAGCTTGACCTAAGTGTTCTCTCGAAGTCCTAATTTCCTCACAAGTAAAGTGGGGATAATAGTGTTGATTCTCATAGGGTTGTTGTGAAGAACGAATGTGCTAATGAAGATAAAGCACCTATAACAGTACCTGGCACACAGCAAGTGCTCATTAATATGTACTACTAAACTTCACTGACTGCACAGAACCACGGTATTTTCAGATTTAAATTTGAGGATCACCTAGTACTTAAAAGTTCTAGTGATCATGTGCCCTTCACATCCTCCACATTATATGTTCCTTACTTGCAGTAAATATGCATATGCTCTATTAGACTTTTTGATACAGTACTTGTCTCTCAGGACCTGCTCTACACACATTATTATACCTTTCCCCAGCACAAGAGCCCATGTTTCTCAGAGCTGACCTAAGTGACAACAGCTGTCAAACTGCTAATCATGCTGTTCAACCTGACAAAACATTGAGCCGCAGCGCCCCTTTCACAGAGGATGTCCCTTGAATTAACACCTAGGTGAGACATTAGCCTTCTTCCTCATGAGGACAGATGATCTTTTGTGCATTCTGAGTTGAATGAAACATGTAGCTGGTACAATTTGCTAAATATAATCTTTAAGAATCATCAGTGAGCAAAGCAGAAAAAAAGGTATCTCTGCTGTACCCCTTTCCCAACATCCTACTGAAATATCAGAAAAGACACAGAAACAGAGGACAGACTGCAGAGCAGAGCAGTCCATGTGTGGAAAGTTGCATCTTGGTGGAAGATCCACCAAATGTATTTTTCGTGGAAAATGATTGAAGGATGCTGGGGAAGGGAGGAAGAGCTTTTCCCACATGTTGGCTTGACAGAGACACTGCAGATGCGACTCACTGCTGCAGGAGAACTATACAGACTGTAAGACTATTTGCTTACAGTAGTCTCTGTTTATGCCCATTTTTCTAGTATAAGTACTAATGTTGGCCCTTTCGCTCTCAAAAGAGTCCCAGTTTGGATATTATATAGTCTCTCTAGAATTACGTAGAGTGCCTCAATAAAATACACATAACCTTAAAGTCACACAGTTACCCCTCCATTATCATTAAATTGATTTGGCTCACCTGAAAAGTATATACATTTGGGCGACCCTCCATCAAGTCTGAACCAGCCAAAGTTTGTTCCCATTCCTCCCGACACTCAGATATTGAAGCACCTCTCAAACAACATGGGAGGAAAAATAAGGCAGAGGATGCATCACCACAGGAAATTATTTTAATGCCAGAAAAAATGTTTTATTTCTCCGACGAATGGTGAAAATTTGAGACTCATTTCCAAGAGCAAAGGAGAACATCTCTGAAATAGGAAAAAGAACAAAAAAGGGAGATCAAGCTGAGATACAGGAAAATGTACAAATGGATGACTAAAACAAGCAAGTGACCACATGTGAAAATAATTCAGTACAGCAAAATAAAATTCCTCTTGGGAGGCAGTAATTGACAAAACATGACAGAAAAGTCAATCAGTAAAGTAGAAGAAAATGTAAGAAATGGTAATAACACAAAGCCACTATGTGATTTGGAGGACCACAGAATTATAGGTGTCCAGAGGAGAAACTAGAACAATAGAAACCCAAACAGTAAAGAAAGATGAGCTTGAAGAAAATGTTCCCTTGCTGATAACAGATGTACATATACAGATTGAAAGTACTCATTGACATCCAGGCAAAGTTAACAAAAAGAAACTCATACTTTGGGATAGCTTTAAATTTTAATATTCACAAATTCTCCAATCATCAAAGCAAGGAAAATGTTTACTGACAAGTGCAGAAAAATCAACCTGAACACAGTTTTCTACTCAGAAAAAAACTAAATGGAAGAAGAAAATGAAGAAATGCCCACCATGTTTTGGGTTTAAAAAACTGTAACCCAAGATTTCTACCCAGCAACATGATATATGTGGGAAGAAAACAATGATGTTCTGAGGCCATGGTACCACACTCCCCTTCTTTTATCCACTTCCTGGCACACATAGAAAAGGATGTTTTTATAGTGTAATAAGGTAACTAGATGTGGCTGCTCACAAGAAACTATTGTTCTGAAGGCTCTGGCTGACTCAGGCTGTGATAAGCCACCCCAGAGTTGAAGGGCATCAGTTCCTCAGCACACATGTCATCCATTTTTGGTACAGTCTTATGCTATGGCATATGAGTTGGGAACCCCTTCACAAATGTACAGCAGTTCACAAAATGTAACTCTTGTTCTCAATTCAGTAGAAACTACCTTATTTGTACCTCAACTGAAAGAGAGATGAAGGTAGAACCCAAGAACGATACTATTTTGAAGGTGACTGGAGGGGCACTCAAACCAACAAAACATAGGGTGTTAAGCATAAAGCAATTGCTAGAAATACTGGAACTACACGTGTTACCTGCATAGTAGGTTCGCCTCTTGGTGGGTGTCGAGCCGAAAGACACAACCAAGCCAAAGATCAGGAGAAGGAAGGATGTATTACTTCCTTCAAGTAAGTAGTAAGTACTTGAAGCAAAGGAGAACCCCGGGGATCTTTCCCAAAGCAGTGTCTCTCCAAACAGCAAAATTGGGGAAATTTTAAGCTAAGGGTACATACATATTCGTGAAGGGGCTTGAGTGGAGGAGAATTCAGCATAGAATTAGGGCAAAGGTCGACAGAGTCCAAGGTTTAGTTGATTGAAGTCACTCACAGGGGTCAACATCATCATTTCATTCTCTATCTGGGGGGGGGGGCCTTAGTTCCTGCAGAACTCAAAGATATGTATCAGATTGTTATGTTTATCCCTTGAGGAGGAACCAGGACTCTGTTTTATCGCTGAACTATTGTTTTTTGACTGCTTTTTCTTTGTTCCTGCATTCCCTCACCTCCCTTAAGATCATTATTACTGAGACCTGTTCAAGGGCAAGTATTGTTGCCAGCCTTAGATCACAAAATAGCTTAGGTAAAAATGGCTTCCCTTATGTCAAGAAAGGCATCCCTGGTTCTCTTCCAGGACCCCCCTACTGTATCTGCTTACACATTGACTTCAAAATCCTAAAGCTCTTTTTGAGAATGATTTTTATACGACTAAAAATTATACTTTTATTATACTGGGTTTTTAAGTGTATATGAACTTAATATTGAAAGTGCTGTGAACAAGACCAAGGCTGCTAAACCAAATGGACAGTTGTCAGCTCTTCTCTTATTCTCTGCAGCATTTGTAACTAATTTTTTAAAAATTATGTTTTCAGAAGTATACTTGTTATAAAAAATTTTCAAATATATACATGTGTTTGAAGTTAAAGATGAAATGAACTTCTCCTCCCCACATACCCCTAATTTTCATTCTCAAATATAAGTACTATTAAACGTTTGTAGTGTATCCTTAAAAACTTACCTATATTATGCCCTACGACCTTGTAGTGTAAGCTGACAGTTAGCTTTTCAGATTGTAATGTAAGTGCCTGACATTAAGCTTTTGATATCAGAGCAACCATTTCAAAGACACCCATCTTGGATAAACACAGCTAGAATAAGAGCCAGGCTGCCCCACCCATCAAGTTCCCTTTTAGAAAGTCCTGGGGGACCTACATATCTGACCTTTTGAGTGACCCTGCTTTTCCCTTCCAGCACTTTAATTCCTGCTCTTATGTTTTAAATTCACCATAGAGAGTGAACTGTGAAACCCTATACACCCCACCCTCCACCCAAATAAAAGCAGAACCCCAGGTCTGCATTGTCTCTCTTTCTCTCAACTCATAACCTGGATGTGTGGGCTTGGGCATGCATTGTTCCCTCCTGGACCTGTGAGTAATATACATTGCTTTTTCACAGTTCCCCGATGGTTGCTGCTGAGGTGTGTCTTGCAATTATAATGTGAACCATAAGAGCCAGTCCAGACACATTTTGGCTCCGGTTGGGGCAATGTCTGTGGAGGCGGCATTCCTAGCCCACAGCACCATTGTTGATAGGCTGAGATTGAAATGAAACAGACGTGTCAGATGACATTGTAACACGGGCAATGCAACTTTTTTTTTTATTGGAGTGTAGTTGATTTACAATGTTGTGTTAGTTTCAGGTATACAGCAAAGTGATTTAGTTATACATATATATCCACTCTTATGTCATTTGACGTATTTCAATTTGACATGTAATATATCCTGTGCAACTTCTTTGTTTTCTAAAAAAAGAGATCATATGATATATACTGCTGTTTGATTTTTTTGTTTGTTTTTACTTAATATATATTGGACATAATTCTCATGTCATTCCCTGGATCTCTATCACCATTCCTTTCAATTGGTGCATAGTATTCCATTGCACCAGTGTATTAATATTTCCTAACTTGATTATCAAATACCTTATTACTGATTGATACTGGAATGGTTTCCATTTTTTAAAATTTTAATAATGTAGTATTGAACACCCTTATAATAAATGTATCTTTAAATATTTTTGCATGTATTTCTATATGATGAGTTTCTAAAAATAGAATTTCTGAGTCAAGGAGTATGATTTTAATGTCCAGAGATATTGCTGTGTTGCCTTCTGAAAAGATATGGCATTTTACAGTCAACCAACAAGTGATAGAATTTGTTTCCTCATATCTTTGTCAATAATGTAGTTTACCACCTTTCTGCTTTGTTGGGACAAATCGGATAGGCAAAATACAATGTATTTCATGGATTTTTACTGAGGTAAACCATCACTTCATACATTTATTAACCACTTGTATTTCTTCTGTGCATATCTTGTTTTTATTGCTCTTGTCCTCTTCCCTTTTTTAAACAGTTTTATCATGTGTTCCCCTCACAAATTTGTAAGAACTATTTGTATATTAATAAGAACAGTCCTCCATTTATTAAAGAGTTACAGTTTTTCCCAGTTACTGTCTTTTGAAATGTTTATACTATTGATATTTCTTGGTACATAAAAACTTTTAATTTTTAGATCCCACATTTTATCAGTGTTTTCCTTTATGGCTTCTCTCTTGTCTAGGAAGGCCTTCCTCACTCAAAGATTGTTCCTTCAGTCCCATATCCTTTGTCCTTCCATACTGTGTGGCCTGATCATGGCTCTAACCATTAGTGATCAGAGTAAAGTTTAATTGGCTGAGTCCTTCAGTACTCACTCAAATATTCTCAGAAAAATAATGTTTTCCATGATCAAGATCTGGAGAAATGTGTATTGTTTCTCACCTTTCTCCCTTAATTTGATCTTAATTTCGTTGTTTCTAGAAAATACTATTTTAGTCAGTAGCTGCACTCTAGTTTTATTATACCTGCTGTTTTACTCTCCAATTTTTTTTTTTAATGGGGAGTGGATTCGTTGTTCAGCAGAGTTAAAGAGAGTCAAGTAAATGTTCTTCCGTCTCCCAACTTTCGCCATAGGTACATTTGCAAGTGTACCTTTTTTGTACTCCCCACAAAAAATAACCAGTTTATTTTCTTGCTTTTACAACACCTCGACACTTCCCTTTTTTTTCTTTTTTTGTTTGTTTGTTTTTCTACATCATTGGATACTTTAATTTTCCTTTATGGGCTTTATCTTTTCTAACCATCCCTTAAATATTGGGGCTTTTATGATTCTGTCCTTGTCCCATTACCTCTCCAGTCTTTACAATCTATCTGTATAATCTCATCTACTGCAGTGGCCTCAAATACCACCTGTATATTTTTGAATCTCAAAACTCTCTCTTTATCCCAGACCTATCTCCCGCAATCTATACTCATAACTAACTACCTACTTCCATTTCTACTGTGATATTTAATATGTATCTCCAGCTTATTAAAAAATGCTTGATTTTCTCCCTAAACCTGCTCATCTGTCAGTCTCCCACATATGAATAAATACCACCAATATGCCCTTTTTCTCAAGCCAAAACCTGAGGATCATTCCTGATTTCTCTCTTTTCTTCATGGATGACGTCCAAACTATTAGCAGTGATGCCAAATCTACCTCCAAAATAGTTCCCTCTTTCTTCAGTTTTGGCCCTCCCCAATCCATTCTCCACACATCAGCCACAGTGCTCATTTGGAAACACGTTGCATATTATATTGTTCTCCGTCTTTAACCTCCTACAGTGGCTCCCTGCCTGATTGCCCTTTGGTTACAATTCAGATTTCTTCTCGCAGTTTACGAGGCCCATCATGATGTGGCTTCTAATCACATCTACAAGTTCATCCCTTACCTTTGGCTCCCTTCACATTTCACACACCAGGAAAACTCAGATATGCCATGCCCGTCCTCACATAGCTTTATATACACTTTTATTTCTTCCTGAAGCATTTTCTTCTCCTACTCCCATTTTTTTCTAATGTCTTACTGCTAAGTTTCCTTCAGGTGTTAGTATTTTTCCTATGTCAGGAAGTCATTCCTGACCACTAACCCCCAGCTCCAGTTGTAACCAAATGCAGGTTTGCCCACTGGCCACTCAACAGCCAATAAATCAAGGGACAAACTACGGTAGAGAAGCAAGGTGCTTTATTCAGAAAAGCTGGCAATCTGGGGAGATGGGATGGACTTATGTCCAGAGACCAACTCTGAAGATTCTGCTCAGCCATGACAATTTTTTAAAGGGAAAAAGGGGAAACAATCTCAGTTAATCATTAAGGCAGGAGGTCAGATTCTTCGTCATTTTTCCATTGCGTGCAGGCCTGCTGACTTCTCCCCATCTTCCTTAGGACTCTGTGTTGCTCATGTGGTCTGCCTGCAATTGGATGTTCTCTTACCCGTGTGGTCTGCCTGCAAATTTACTAAGAGGAAACTAGGAGCAGAGAGTCAGTCATTCTTTAACTACTTAGTTTTTCATTCTTATTCCTTCTAATCCAGGAAAGGAATCAACAGGTTGGATAAGATGTTGTGTATATTTAGAAAAGCAGAAATCAGGAGCTAAGTTAAATGTTGTCTAATGGTCACATCTTTATGAGTAAGGTCTAAGGAAAACGGGGATGAACAAACAGAAAAGGGGCAAAGGAGCTGCTTACATTAGGTATCCTTACAATGTGCTATAATTAGCACACCAAGAATAGAGTGAAGATTTGTTCACATGTGTAAGTCCCCTAGTAGACTGAGTTCTGTGAGAGCAGCACAGGGACATCTTATGAAATCTATTTTGAATCAAATAATGGACTGGATGAGTGATTTTCAAACTAGATTTTTCAAAGTTCTGAAAGTCCCTTCAGATAACTTGAAGGTGGCAGCAGGGTAGGGGAAGGAATAAAGGAAGAGAGGAGGTCATCAAAGGAACAATTCTGGAGCCTCAACCCCACTTTGAATACAGAAGCTGAACTTTTACCAATACTTCTATGAAACTTGTGTTTCTGATTTTGTTTGAGAAAAGATTCTGTTGAGAAAAACGTTTGAGAAACAACCGAAGTCCATGGTATTGAAGCTCCCCCAAAGCTCTGACTTCTGTAATTTTGTGAAACTGCAATGATTTAAATGGCTAGAATAATATAGATGATTTAAATGCAGTGATTTAAATGGCTAGAATAATATAAAGATGAAAGCATTAGACTCTAGTCTACGTACAAATGGTCTTCAAAGAGGTTTGCCCCAGGCTCAGAATATTTTCAGACAGTTTACCAGATCATTACATTACTATATGAGACAGTCATTTAGGAAACTGTTTCTAGGAGGACACAGTTTTGTTTTGTTTTGTTTTTTCAAGAGTACATATCCTACTACTTAGAAACAAATTACTATGTGGCGCCTGCAAACTAGAATACTACTCCACTCCAAGTGTTATTCAAACCTATGATAGTTTCATTCCATTTTAGTTAGTAACCCCAATAAACCTATAAAATCCATAGTCTTTCTCTTGCCTATGGGAGCCTCGATTCAGGAAATGTGATTGAATATAAAAGGCAATATTCAGAGAAGAAAGACACAATTACACAACTAATTTAATCACTTGCCTCTCGCCTCAGAGGTTAATGAGCATCCCAAGCAGGGATCACAAAACCAAAATTAGGCATTTTAGAGATGAGATAAATAGGTATTGTAATCTTCCCATTAAAAATTCTTAAAGTTTTTAAAACTGCTCTCTATTTCACACTCTTTCCTTTTTGTAATGTTTTCACATTATGAAGCACAGGATTCGAGAAGTGTCAGGGGCTTTGGATACAATACTGCACACATTTTCTGCTCAACTGACATGAAAAAGAAGCCCACGGAAGGGAAACAACTCACCCCAGATCATTCAAGTAGTAGAAACAAGACTATAAGTCAGGGCTATGACGCTTAATTAGATGATCTATCTTTGATACTAAATTTCAATCTATTCATATTTTTGAAAAAAATATAATAATCTAAGACAGAATAATATACCCCATGAGGCAATACAGCAGAGTAGAAAGAATATAGGTTTTAGAGGAAGACAGATCTGGGTTTGAGCTCTACTTAGGTCTCTTTCTAGTTTCTTAAACACTTTGGGCCTCAGTTTCCTCCTCTGAAAAACTAACATGGAAATATAAGTTGTGGTCGATTACACTTTTCAAATATGGCCACAACAACATCTCCCATTTTGCACGCTTTTCATTAATGTGACCTGAATACTCCTACCATCAATAGGGGGACCTTTGTCCCATCCCCTCCATTCTGATTGGACTTGTGACTGCTTTGAGCGTTAAAGGGTAACCAAGTGATGGTATATGACTTCCAAAGCTAGAACAGAAATGGCCCGGAAGTTTCTACCAGGTTCTCTTGGGACACTTGCCTGGAGGAAGGTAACTGCTAGGTGTGAAGTTCAACTGCTTGGTGACTACTCTGGTGAACTGGTGGACAGTCCTAGCTGGGATTCCAGCCTATAGCCAGCATCTACTGCCAGCCATGGGAGTGAGCCACTTTGAATGTTCAGGCCAGTTGAATCTTCAAATGACTGAAACCCCAACTGAAATCTGGCTGCAGGAGCATGAGAAACCCCAAGAACTGGGCAATTGAACCCTTCCTGAATTCCTAACCAGTTAAATCATGAGCACAGCAAAAACGTTTTCATTTTACTCTAAATTTAGGGTCATTTGTTATGTAACAATAACCAGATCACATACTCTATAAGCACTAAAAGGTAAAGTCCACAGTACAGTGCTCACCAAAACATACAAACAGAGCTAGTTGTTATGAAATTACATTAATAAAGAAGTATTACGTTTTTACACTGAGGCAATAACAATTTTTTATTATACCCAATTTAAACTCAACTTCAGGAACATATATCATGGTTCAAGTTAATCTGGGGGCCCTCATATGTTTCTCTTTCCCTCTCTTGCCCTCACATATCCTCTCAATTCTTTTCCTTCTCTCTGTCTCAGCCCTGGTCATTTTCATTTGACTTTAATCTAAGTAAATAATGTGTATGCATTATATTTGGACAGATCCTATTATATAGTAAATATACTGTATGTGTGACATTTAAAAAGTTCTCCCAATGCAGATATACATCCACTTACAATAGCCCGGAGATGGAAACAACCTAAGTGTCCGTCAACAGATGAATGGATAAAGAAGATGTGGCACATATATACAATGGAATATTACTCAGCCATAAAAGGAAACGAAATTGAGTTATTTGTAGTGAGGTGGATGGACCTAGAGTCTGTCATACAGAGTGAAGTAAGTCAGAAAGAAAAAGACAAATACCGTATGCTAACACATATATATGGAATTTAAGAAAAAAAAGGATGTCATGAAGAACCTAGGGGTGGGACGGGAATAGAGACGCAGACCTACTGGAGAACGGACTTGAGGATATGGGGAGGGGGAAGGGTGAGCTTTGACAGGGCGAGAGAGAGTCATGGACATACACACACTAACAAACGTAGTAAGGTAGATAGCTAGTGGGAAGCAGCTGCATGGCACAGGGATATTAGCTCGGTGCTTTGTGACAGCCTGGAGGGGTGGGATAGGGAGAGTGGGAGGGAGGGAGACGTAAGAGGGAGGACATATGGGAACATATGTATATATATAACTGATTCACTTTGTTATAGAGCAGAAACTAACACACCATTGTAAAGCAGTTGTACCCCAAAAAAGATGTTAAAAAAAATAAAAAAAAATAAAATGCAGCATCTTAAACTAAAAAAAAAAAAAAAGAAAAAAAAAATCAATATCCACTTACGCCAAATACGTATGCTTCTATGTAACAAATGTGTGTGGACCATATGCTCAGAGCATGTAAATGAAGCCACACAATTTAAATGAATTGCATCTGATCAGCTGTCCTTCTAACACGTGAAGAACATACATAATAGTGTTCTGTGGCATAAAGAGAAAATAACTACTCCATGATAATGATGAGAATATTTCCTGTGTAATGAATAAGGTAGGACTCATGTTTGGAAAAGATTTCATTAAACAAAAATAAATATCATTTTAAATGCAATAATAAGGGTATCTGCATGTCACAAAACCTGGGAATAGTCCTATCTCTTCTCTGGATAAGAGTTGTGCAATGAAATCTGCTAAATGTCGGCATGAATCAGCAGGGCTTGGAGCCAACTCAATACTCAGAGTAATTTCCAATTTCCTAGACCCCTCCTAAGAAACTAGTGTTCATCCCCACCCCCCACCCCCATTCTTATATCTCTCATCACCGAACATACTAAGTATAAGGAAAATTTTCATCAGTTGCTGTGGATAGAAGGAAGGCAACTTCCATTTACGGAGCGCACACTGTGTACCCGGTGGAACACTGCGCTACTTCACACATCAGTGTCACTGAATACTCCTAGTGCGGTATTGTGAAGCAAGAGAATGCTTGGATATAAGTGTTTGGTAATAGTACAAGTAAGCAGTCATTCTCTTCCTAGATCATATTAATCTTGAAAGAAATTACTAGAACTCATTTAGTGATTTTTAACCAGATTTTGACCTCAGTTCTGTTAATATAGGTAACAAATTATCACTTTTATTACATCCTATTATAACCAGAAGATCGGAGGAGAGTAAGAGTAGGAACCTGTGTAGTTTGAAAAATAAAAACTCATCAAGGACTTGCCAATAGGCCCCTTTGGATGTATGTCACTGTCCTCCCCCTGCCACCCCCATCTGAGAATCATGAAGTAGTTAGATACTCTTTCTTTACAAATGAAACAGTTGGAATGTTATGCCAACGGAGAGGAAGGATTTGGTCAAAACACACTGCAAGACAGTGTTAGAGGCAGTCATCTCTGTGTTCTTTCTTCTAGGACACTGCCTACTTCTCTTCCAAAATGTGCACTAATGGCAGTATTTTCAAAAAATGCTGGGTTTGAGAACAGATCAGGCCATCCTTATATAAGTGGAACTTATTGTGTCCAGAATGCAAATTATATGAGTGCAAGGGACCCAATGGTCTTCACAGTTTAGTCAGTGTCCCATTTGCAAGATAAAGCCCAGAACACTGGTGCTGGAGCCATCATCTGTAATTCCAGGCAAATGAGAGAAACACCATGCATATTAATTACTCCCTCTACAAAACTGAAGTTGATGGGGAATTGGGGATGGTCATAACCACCATAGGAATTAAAATAACCTGATCAGCTCGGTGCTTTGTGACCACCTAGAGGGGTGGGATAGGGAGGATAGGGGGGAGATGCAAGAGGGAGGGGATATGGGGATATATATATATGTATAGCTGATTCACCTTGTTATACAGCAGAAACTAACACACCATTGTAAAGCAATTATACTCCAATAAAGATATTTTAAAAAATAAAAAATAAAATAACCTGAATTGCTATCCAAACATGAATCAAAGTATTCTATCACTTGCAGAAATCGTTTAATGGGTGTCCACTCCCTCAGAAATGTATTCTTTTTGCTCATTTCATTGATTGATTTTTGGCATGAATGTAGATATGGGAAACAGATACACTTTATCTCATTCTGTAGCCCTTATTTGTATTCTTTTATGAATTCATTATAGCAGACCTTCACTATATTTTCATGCAAGCAGAATAGAAAATGTGTTCCTTCCAGTGGCTTACTTCACCTCTATACATTGCTTTTACCAAATTAAATCATTCGACAACAGAATCTTTGATTTTCTATATTAATGGTGAATGCTGTACTTCAGTGGCTCTCAAGAATCTTGGCATTCAAATTCAGGATAGATTCAGCTTTTGCTAGGAGAAAAGAGATTCACCTTTGAGTCAAATGAACTACACCATCACAACCTAATAAGGATCTTCATCAAAAGCAATTGAAAAGAACTAGTAAACACATTCATCCTAGTTATCCCAGATTGCAAGTCAAGACTGTTGGAAACTTCCTGAAGAGAAGGTACTGTCCACTTACTAGGGGCAGGAGATGTTTGCTTTCCCTACGTCTTTTACTCTTCAGTGTTTTGGTGTGTCTTCACGCTCTTAACCAATATATACATAGGAAACCCTAAACTTGATCTCTGTTCATTACAAAAAAATATTCATTCTGAGCATTTGGTCCTACCTTCTTCTTGCATACCATCCATCTCAGCAAGAGTGACCTCACTCATCTTCTCTGACAAATGACAACTCTTTTTTCTTTTATAATTCTAATGAAGGGTCCCCTGAACTGTAACATTTTCTTGCATATGACTTTCTGCTTCTCACCTCTGTCACCATCTTTTAGCATCCTTACATATAGGAAAAAATGGACACTGTTGATCTGTTCTAAAGCAAAGCTGCTGCTTTAGTTATCTGTTTATCACCATTTGAGGTTTGCAAAGGCAATACCTTCACCTGAAAACTAGACTTGGAGACTGCATTATCTTCACTCTGTTTAAATAAAATCTAATGATGTGACCCAGAAACAGAGAGCAGGATTAGACAGTAGAACTAGAACACACTAGCGTAGACTAGAATCATATACCTGTGAGTGTGTGTGGGAAAATATCTTTTGTTTTTCTTTTAAATTCGATTGGAAAATAAGAGGCATAAGATCCATATTGCTCCTGTAACTGTGGCCTGGATAGACAGTTTAAGCCAAGTTTTGTTTAGTATCATCTATAAGGGAAAAACTTTTGTATGCAAGCACCAAAGGTGTCCCTTGGGGACCAGCATGTTTTGCAGCAATATAGGTTTAAGAAGAACTAAAATTGTATGCTGTGACAACACTATCATTTTGTTGTAGAATAAACAAGTGAAAGAGGGACAAGATGCTAGAAGCACGCGTACTTTATTGAGTAAAATTATTACTCCATTTAAAAGTTCAACTGTGATTGCAAATACCCTGAGAATAAAGAGTACATTTGCATAAACTGTTTAAAAAGGGATTCAGATTCCAGGTTGTGTTCTATCAGAATTGCACTAACCAACCCGTGATGACTAATTAGGACTCCAGGGTGTTCATACTGTTGTCTCTGAAGAATTGTAGCAATATATTTAACCACTAAAAAGAAATAAAATGACAGGTAAGTAAATACCATCTAATTGATGATGCCACAGATTATTTACTGTGGCATATAAAGCTGTCTTTACATGTGGCTTTGTCATGGACTATGTTAACATGTGTGTGGACTTGCTGCATCCTCTTTATTTGAAAGTAAGCATCTTATTTTTTTATTTTTCAATGTTTTTTAATTGGAGTTAGTTGCTTTACAATGTTGTGTTAATTACTGCTACACAGCAAAGTGATTCAGTTATACGTGTATATACATTCTTTTATATATATATATATTCTTTTTTATATAATCTATTATGATTTATCACAGGATATTGAACATAGCTCCCTGTGCTATACAGTAGGACCTTGTTGTTTATCCATTCTATATATAAAAGCTTAACCCCAAGGTCCCACTCCATTCCTCCCCCAACCCCCTCCCCCTTGGCAACAACCAATCTGTTCTCTATTTCCATGATTGTATTTTTCTTTCATAGATAGGTTCATTTATGTCATATTTTATATTCCACATATAAGTGATATCATATGATATTTGTCTTTCTCTGTCTGACTTCACTTAGTATGATAATTGCTAGTTGCATCCATGTTGCTGCAAATGGCGTTATTTCATTCTTTGTTATGGCTGAATAGTATTCCACTGTATGTACATACCACATCTTCTTTTTCCATTCATCTGTTGATGGACATTTAGGTTGTTTCCATGTCTTGGCTATTGTAATTAGTGCTGCTGTGAACATAGGGGTGCATGTATCTTTTTGACTTACAGTTTTGTCTGGATACATGCCCAGGAGCGGGATTGCTGGATCAAATGGCAACTCTATTTTTAAAGAAACTCCATAGTGTTCTCCATAGTGGCTGTATCAATTTACATTCCCACCAACAGTGCAAGAGGGTTCCCTTTTCTCCACACCATCTCCAGCATTTGTTATTTGTAGACTTTTTGATGATGGCCATTCTGACTGGTGTGAGGTGATACCTCATTGTAGTTTTGATTTCCATGTCTCAAATAATTAGTGATGTTGAGCATCTTTTCACGTGCCTATTGGCTATCTGTAGGAAAGTAAACATCTTAGCTGTGGGGACACCTCATGCTTTTGGGAGGACTCACAAGACATCTCAAATATCGCATGGGTTAAGTGCCATCAGTACCTGCTAAATGTGTCAACTACTCATTCAACATTCACCTTGGGTCACATGTGTTATATTTATTAACTAACCAAAAATACCATGTAACACTCCACTTTAATTTTTCTTTCCACATCTTTTGGAGCTAAATGCAAGGTGCCTAGAATAGGGAGATGTCATCAGCTATTCACAGAGTAGATGTGCCACTGTGTGCATAGACACAGATAATGAGACACTATTCTCTTGTCTTGCCCTGCCTCCTCCAGCCCTTCACAGTTGGAGGCACTGACACACTCCACCAATGCAGTCACATGCAGTCCCTGAGTCAACCCCACAGACAGCAGGCATATAAAAAGAGCCACAGCAAACCATCAAGTCAGGCCTAGAGCTAAACTTTGGCTCTTGATTTAGTAGGCAGGGGACTGTGTACCTGCATGACCACCATGTCAGTGCACTCTCTAGGATGGCTGGTGTTTTCCTCCATGGTGTCCTTGCTAGGTCCTACAATACCCACCGGTATTGTAGATGACTCCGAACCCAAGAACCTGAAACTTACCCACATTCTTGTTATCCTCCTCCTAGAGGGCTGGATCCTACCTTTGATACCTTTGTTCCTCATCCTTTCCTCCATTCATTCGACACTGGCTAGGATCTTTCTGGGAAAGACTGAAACCACAATAATCGCTGAAACAGGCTCAAAATTATCTCATCCCTTTGGATTTTATACATTGGGCAGTTTGGCCACGATTCTCAGTGTCCAGTTCTATACCTGGGCTTAACCCCTCTAATCTCCTTCCTCACTACCTTTCCCTGTCCCAACCAGCAAGCACCACCACTACTAAACCTCATACCCTAATTTGACAGAGCTAACCAAGAGATAATAAATATAGATATAACATTGCAATAGCATTACCCTGGTCCCATTCTCTGCCCACCCTCATCCTTTTCAGTAATACTAATAATGAATCTCAGGTAAAGTAAAAATAGTATGACATGATTCTTTACGAGTTGGGCACACTGTCAGCATTTTCATAGCTAAACAATTGCATTTGGTCTACACCGCATTAAGTCCGGTCATAATAAAACTTACTGAGAATGGAAGATGAAGCTCTTGATCTCGATGTCCAAGACACTGAACATGACTGCCTCCCTTCCCTCCTGATCACTGCTGCTAATGCATTTCTATTCTGAGATACAGTGCTTTGAAATAAACACTATGTTTAAAATGTCTGCCTTGTAATTAGGTAGTCACATACATGTAGTTGAGAGCCAGATCATAATACTCTACTCGGAAACATATAATTTAAATGAGTAAGAGGTTATGTATTCTAAGCAACCTTTTGTTTCCTGAACAACTATTTTTAGTATGCAAATATACAGATGTGCACACTTGTTGCTCTCTAATGAATAAGTTCTGTCAGATCTAACAAAAGCAGTAACTCTGGTTATAATTTTAAAAAGAAATTTTCAATACATCTTTTGTATGTTTTAGTTATATGAAGCTTCTATTTTTTTTGGATACAGAATCTACATATATCGTCAACATGAATATTGTGATATTAAAAGATACAAGACTCTTAAGCTGATATGGCAGCAAATGTCTAAGTAACACTTGATGTTTTTAAGTGGAACATCCACTGATTAGGCCAGATATTCAGCTCAGCTAAACTAAAACAAAAATCTTGTGGCTGATTATAAAAATTACTGTCAAATATTCATGTTTTATCCAAATTGGCAGTGGTATGAGAATCCAACGTTCCTTGCTAGGTTATATTTCTTAGCAAGGTTATATCAATATCAATTATGTGCTTAAGATGTCAAGTGGCGTGTACAGGGTAGCTTAATACCTTCATTAATGTATTGCAAATTCCATGATTTTGATGTATGCATGCCTATGAAATAAAATTATAAATAAGAAACATTTCAACAGAACAAAGGAAATTATGGCTCTATGAGAATTTTCTATGCATAACCTTGAAATTTAATGAAATACATGATAAGCTTCAGTTATTTTGTTTATTTTCTAATGCTGCTGGATACATATTTGTAATACATATATTTAGCTGTATATGTGTAGATACTACATATAAAACATTAAGTATTCATACATATATATGAATATATATGAATAAATATTCCATCTGTACATACATACATACTACATACATAATTTGGGAGGCACATGTTAACTGATTATTTGAAGGTATATCACATATTTGTGGGCACATTACGTATTTTAGCTTGTATTTCTCATAAAATTATATGCACCCAAGGATATCATTTTCTTTTTACAAATAAGATAGCCAAGACTCCAAAGCCCAGGACCTTTATACTATATTGTGCAGCAGCAAGCATTCTATTAGTTATTTTCAATTTTACTCTCCAACTCTTGGACCCGTCAAAAGATTGTATTTCATTGTAGAAACTCTGTGGTTGATTCAATGGACATTATCAGAATATTAGATTTTTACTTAAGGGTACTCTTTCCTGTAGGATTTATTAGGTGGTAGGTGGTATGACAAGTACAGAGAGGATGATGAGCAGAGGAGAAATGATAGAGGACAATGTGTACTGATTGCAAAAAAAAATACAAAGGAATGGATAAATATATAAGAGTCAATGTGAGAGGAAAACATCAGAACTGAAAGAAATTCTTCATAGTGGAAGGGCAATGAAGATGAATATCCCTTGCACCTCACACTTTTGGGTTAAGGTGGCATTTAACTAGCAGCCACCACTAAGCCTTTCCCTACAATAGCACAAACAACTTAGTATCTAAAAACCACGAAAACGCCATTAAAAAAGAGCCTACAATCTCTTGTCATATTTAAGAGAATTTTATACTAACTTCAAGACCCACAGCACTAAGACTCACAATAAACAACGGATACCTTCCACCGCATGAATAAAGGAAATCTGAAAGCCAGCAAGAAAGACGCTTTGCCCTTCTCCCTCTGGCTGTCCTGTGACTAAGACATCCAGGACAGGATTTGTACCAACCAGAAACTTGTACAACCATCTCTCTATGTACATATTATTGTTTTTATTTTTAACAACAATCTTATTGAGATTTACTTACACATAATATACTTACATATATAATTTATTTACATATAATGAATGTATGAATAATTTATTTAGATACAAATGTAAAATGAACCCTTTTTAAGTTGTTGTCACAGATCAGTTTTGACAGGTGCATACACTTCCGTAACCATCCCCACAATCAAGATACAGAATATTTGTATCACTCAGAAAACTCCCCCAAGCCTGCATGTAGTCAGGGCCACTGACCATAAGCAATTATTGATCTGATATTTATCAACCGAGGTTAGTTTACCTGTTTTTAAACTCCATAAAAATGAAATTATGCAGTAAGTGCTCTTTGTGTCTGGCTTCTTTTTTTATACACTTATTTTTTAATATGTATATTTTTTTGAATTTTTGAATTTTATTCTTTTTATACAGCAAGTTCTAATTAGTCATCCATTTTATACACATCAGTGTATACATGTCAATCCCAATCTCCCAATTCATCCCACCACCACCACCACCCCACCCCCCTGCTGCTTCCCCCCTTTGTGTCCATAGGTTTGTTCTCTACATCTGTCTCAATTTCTGCCCTGCAAACCAGTTAATCTATACATTTTTCTAGATTTCACATATATGCATTAATATACGATATTTGTTTCTTTCTGACTTACTTCACTCTGTATGACAGTCTCTAGATTCATCCACGTCTCTACAAACAACCCAATTTCATTCCTTTTTATGGCTGAGTAATATTCCACTGTATATATGTACCACATCTTCTTTATCCATTCATCTGTTGATGGGCATTTAGGTTGCTTCCATGACCAGGCTATTGTAAATAGAGCTGCAATGAACATTGGGGTGCATGACTCTTTTTGAATTATGGTTTTCTCTGGGTATATGCCCAGTAGTGGGATTGCTGGGTCATGTGGTAATTCTATTTTTAGTTTTTTAAGGAAACTCCATAGTGTTCTCCATAGTGGCTGTATCAATTTAAATTCCCACCAACAGTGCAAGAGGGTTCCCTTTTCTCCACACCCTCTCCAGCATTTATTGTTTGTAGATTTTCTGATGATGCCCATTCTGACTGGTGTAAGGTGATACCTCATGGTAGTTTTGATTTGCATTTCTCTAATGATTAGTGATGTTGAGCAGCTTTTCATGTGTTTGTTGGCCATCTGTATGTCTTCTTTGGAGAAATGTCTATTTAGGTCTTCTGCCCACTTTTTAATTGGGTTGTTTGCTTTTTTAATATTGAGCTGCATGGGCTGTTTATATATTTTGGAGATTAATCCTTTGTCCATTGATCCGTTTGCAAATATTTTCTCCTATTCTGAGGGTTGTCTTTTCATCTTGTTTGTAGTTTCCTTTGCTTTGCAAAAGATTTGAAGTTTCATTAGGTCCCATTTGTTTATTTTTGTTTTTACTTCCATTAGTCTAGGAGGTGGATCAAAAAGATCTTGCTGTGATTTATGTCAAAGAGTGTTCTTCCTGTGTTTTCCTCTAAGAGTTTTAAAGTGTCTGATCTTACATTTAGTTCTCTAATCCATCTTGAGTTTATATTTGTGTATGGTGTTAGGGAGTGTTCTAATTTCATTCTTTTACATGTAGCTATCCAGTTTTCCCAGCACCACTTATGGGAGAGACTGTCTTTTCTCCATTGTATATCCTTGCCTCCTTTGTCATAGATTAGTTGACCATAGGTGCATGGGTTTATCTCTGGGCATTCTATCCTGTTCCATTGATCTATATTTCTGTTTTTGTGCCAGTACCATATTGTCTTGATTACAGTAGGTTTGTAGTATAGTCTGAAATCAGGAGTCTGATTCCTCCAGCTCCATTTTTTCCCCTCAAGATTTCTTTGGATTTGGGGGTCTTTTGTGTCTCCCTACAAATTTTAAGCTTTTTTGTTCTAGTTCTGTAAAAAATGCCATTGGTAATTTGATAGGGATTGCATTGAATCTGTAGATTGCTTAGGGTAGTATAGTCATTTTCACAATATTGATTCTTCCAATCCAAGAGCATGGTATATCTCTCCATCTGTTGGTATCATCTTTAATTTCTTTCAACAGTGTCTTATAGTTTTCTGCATACAGGTCTTTTGTCTCCCTAGGTAGGTTTATTCCTAGGTATTTTATTCTTTTTGTTGCAGTGGTAAATGGGAGTGTTTCCTTAATTTCTCTTTCAGATTTTTCATCCTTAGTGTATAGGAATGCAAGAGATTTCTGTGCATTAATTTTGTATCCTGCAACTTTACCCAATTCATTGATTAGCTCTAGAAGTTTTCTGGTGGCATCTTTAGGATTCTCTATGTATAGTATCATGTCATCTGCAAACACTGACAGTTTTACTTCTTCTTTTCCAATTTGTATTCCTTTCTTTTCTTTTTCTTCTCTGATTGCCATGGCTAGGACTTCCAAAACTATGTTAAATACTGGTGGTGAGAGTGGACATCCTTGTCTTGTTCCTGATCTTAGAGGAAATGCTTTCAGTTTTTCACCATTGAGAATGATGTTTTCTGTGGGTTTGTCATATATGGCCTTTATTATGTTGAGGTAGGTTCCCTCTATGCCCACTTTCTGGAGAGTTTTTATCATAAATGGGTGTTGAATTTTGTCAGAAGCTTTTTCTGCATCTATTGAGATGATCTTACGGTTTTTCTTCTTCAATTTGTTAATATGGTGTATCACATTGATTGATTTGCATATATTGAAGAATCTTTGCATCCCTGGGATAAATCCCACATGATCATGGTGTATGATCCTTTTAATGTGTTGTTGGATTCTGTTGGCTAGTATTTTGTTGAGGACTTTTGCATCTATATTCATCAGTGATATTGGTCTGTAATTTTCTTTTTTTATAGTATCTTTGTCTGGTTTTGGTATCAGCGTGATGGTGGCCTCATAGAATGAGTTTGGGAGTGTTCCTTGCTCTTCAATTTTCTGGAAGAGTTTGAGAAGGAAGGGTGTTAGCTCCTCTCTAAATGTTTGATAGAATTCACCTGTGAAGCCTTCTGCTCCTGGACTTCTGTTTGTTGGAAGATTTTTTTTTTTTTTTTTTTGCGGTACGCGGGCCTCTCACTGTTGTGGCCTCTCCCGTTGTGGAGCACAGGCTCCGGACACGCAGGCTCAGTGGCCATGGCTCACGGGCCCAGCCGCTCCGCGGTATGTGGGATCTTCCCAGACCAGGGCACGAGCCCATGTCCCCTGCATTAGCAGGCGGACTCTCAACCACTGCGCCACCAGGGAAGCCCTGTTGGAAGATTTTTAATCACAGTTTCAATTTCATTACTTGTGATTGGTCTGCTCATATTTTCTATTTCTTCCTCGTTCAGTCTTGGAAGGTTATACCTTTCTAAGAATGTGTCCATTTCTTCCAGGTTGCCCATTTTATTGGCATAGAGTTGCTTGTAGTAGTCTCTTAGGATGCTTTGTATTCCTGCAGTGTCTGTTGTAACTTCTTCTCTTTCATTTCTAATTTTATTGATTCAAGTCCTCTCCCTCTCTTTCTTGATGAATCTGGCTAATGGTTTTTCAATTTTGTTTATCTTCTCAAAGAACCAGCTTTTAGTTTTATTTATCTTTGCTATTGTTTTCCTTGTTTCTATTTCATTTATTTCTGCTCTGATCTTTATGATTTCTTTTCTTCTACTAACTTTGGGTTTTGTTTGTTCTTCTTTCTGTAGTTCCTTTAGGTGTTAGGTTAGATTTTTTATTTGAGATGTTTCTTGTTTCTTGAGGTAGGCTTGTATAGCTATAAACTTAACTTTTAGAACTGCTGTTGCTGCATCCCATAGGTTTTGGATCATTGTGTTTTCATTATCATTTGTCTCTAGGTATTTTTTGATTTCCTGTTTGATTTCTTCAGTGATCTCTTGGTTATTTAGTAACGTATTGTTTAGCCTCCATATGTTTGTGTCTTTTACATTTTGCCCCCTGTAATTGATTTCTAATCTCATAGCATTGTGGTCAGAAAAGATGCTTGGTATTATTTCAATTTTCTTAAATTTACTGAGGCTTGATTTGTGACCCAAGATATGAGGTGTCCTGGAGAGTGTTCCATGTGTACTTGAGAGGAAAGTGTAATCTGTTTTGGGGTGGAATGTCCTATAAATATCAATTAAATCTATCTGGTCTATTGTGTCATTTAAAGCTTCTATTTCCTTATTAATTTTCTGTTTGGATGATCTGTCCATTGGTGTAAGTGAGGTGTTAAAGTCCCCCACTATTATTGTGTTACTGTCGATTTCTCCCTCTATGTCTGTTAATATTTGCTTTATGTATTTAGGTACTCCTGTGTTGGGTGCATATATATTTATAATTGTTATACCTTCTTCTTGGATCGATCTCTTGATCATTATGTAGTGTCCTCCTTGTCTCTTGTAACATTCTTTATTTTAAAGTCTATTTTATCTGATACAGGTATTGCTACTCCAGCTTTCTTGTGATTTCCATTTGCATCCCCTCACTTTCAGTCTGTGTGTGTCTGTGTCCCTAGGTCTGAAGTGTGTTTCTTGTAGATAGCCTATATATGGTTCTTGTTTTTATATCCATTCAGCGAACTTGTGTCTTTTGGTTGGAGCATTTAATCCATTCACATTTAAGCTAATTATTGATATATATGTTCCTATTACCATTTTCTTAATTGTTTTGGGTTTGTTTTGGTAGGTCCTTTTCTTCTCTTGTGTTTCCCACATAGAGAAGTTCCTTTAGCATTTGTTGTAGAGCTGGTTTTGTGGTGCTTAATTCTCTTAGCTTTTGCTTGTCTGTAAAGCTTTTGATTTCTCCATTGAATCTGAATGAGATCCTTGCCAGGTAGAGTAATCTTGGTTGTAGGTTCTTCCCTTTCCTCCCTTTAGGTATATCATGCCATTCCCTTCTGGCTTGTAGAGTTTCTGCTGAGAAATCAGCTGTTAACCTTATGGGAGTTCCCCTATATGTTATTTGTCGTTTTTCCCTAGCTGCTTTCAGTAATTTTGCTTTGTCTTTCATTTTTGCCAATTTGATTACTATGTGTCTCGCGTGTTTCTCCTTGGGTTTATCCTGTATGGGACTCTCTGCACTTCCTGGACTTGGGTGGCTATTTCCTTTCCCATGTTAGGGAAGTTTTTGACTATAATCTCTTCAAATATTTTCTCGGGTCCTTTCTCTCTCTCTTCTCCTTCTGGGACCCCTATAAGGTGAATGTTGTTGCATTTAATGTTGTCCCAGTGGTCTCTTTGGCTGTCTTCATTTGTTTTCATTCTTTTTTCTTTATTCTGTTCCACAGCAGTGAATTCCACCATTCTGTCTTCCAGGTCAGTTATCCATTCTTTTGCCTCAGTTAATCTGCTATTGATTCCTTCTAGTGTATTTTTCATTTCAGTTACTGTGTTGTTCATCTCTGTTTGTTTGTTCTTTAATTCTTGTAGATCTTTGTTAAACATTTCTTGCATCTTCTCAACCTTTGCCTCCATTCTTTTTCCGAGGTCCTGGATCATCTTCACTATCATTATTCTGAATTTCTTTTTGGACGATTGCCTATCTCCACTTCATTTAGTCGTTTTTCTGGGGTTTTATCTTGTTCCTTCATCTGGTACATAGCCCTCTGCCTTTATTATCTTGTCTGTCTTTCTGTGAATGTGGTTTTTGTTCCACAAGCTGCAGGATTGTAGTTCTTCTTGCTTCTGCTGTCTGCCCTCTGGTGAATGAGGCTATCTAAGAGGATTGTACAAGTTTCTTCATGGGAGGGACTGGTGGTGGGTAGAACTGGCTGTTGCTTTGGTGGGCAGAGCTTAGTAACACTTTAATCTGCCTGTCTGCTGATGGGTGGGGCTGGGTTACCTCCCTGTTGGTTGTTTGGCCCGAGGCAACCCAACACTGGAGCCTACCCAGGCTCTTTGGTGGGGCTAATTGTGGACTCTGGGAGGGCCCATGCCAAGGAGTACTTCCCAGAGCTTCTGCTGCCAGTGTCCTTGTCCTCACAGTGAGACACAGCCACCCCCAGCCTCTGCAGGAGATCCTCCAACACTAGCAAGTAGGTCTGGTTCAATCTCCTTTGGGGTCACTGCTCCTTCCCCTGGGTCCTGATGTGCACACTACTTTGTGTGTGCCCTCCAAGAGTGGAGTCTCTGTTTCCCCCAGTCCTGTCGAAGTCCTGCAGTCAAATCCTGCTAGCCTTCAATGTCTGATTCTCTAGGAATTCCTCCTCCCGTTGCCAGACCCCCAGGTTGGGAAGCCTGACCTGGGCTTAGAAACTTCACTCCAGTGGGTGGCCTTCTGTAGTGTAAGTGTTCTCCAGTTTGTGAGTCACCCACCCAGCAGTTATAGGATTTGATTTTACTGTGGTTGTGCCCCTCCTACCATCTCATTGTGGCTTCTCCTTTTTCTTTGGATGTGGGGTATCTTTTTTGGTGAGTTCCAGTGTCTTCCTGTCAGTGATTGTTCAGCAGTTTGCTGTGATTCTGGTGTTCTTGCAAGAGAGAGTGAGAGCACGTCCTTCTACTCCACCACCTTGAACCAGTCTCTTAATATTTATTTATTTAGGCAGGGTGCACTGGATCTTAGTTGCGGCATGTGGGATCTTCGTTGCCGCATGTGTAGTTGCGGCCTGCGGGATCTTTAGTTGTGGCATGCGAACTCTTAGTTGCAGCATGCATGTGGGATCTGGTTCCCCAACCAGGGATCGAACCCGGGTCCCCTGCATTGGGAGCATGGAGTCTACCCACTGGACCACCAGGGAAGCCCCTGCGTCTGGCTTCTTAAGCTCAGCATAATGTTTCTGAGATTCATCCATTCTTATGTGTATATTGGTAATTCAGTCTCTGCTTAATAGTTTTCATTGTATTAATACATCAAAACATTTATCTGTTGATGGAAATTATTAATATTTCCAATATATAGTGATTTTGAAAAAACTGCTATAAAAATCTGTGAATAGGTCTTTTTATGAATAGATGTTTTCATTTCTGTTGGGTAAATACCTGGGCAAGATCCCTATGAGGATTGTTTTTAAGCCTTTCAGGGCAACTTCTATAGTTGCCTTTACTCTGAGCCTACTCTCTACTACCGAGGTGTGATTCTTCTGAGATCTCTAGTGAATGTGTCAGGCATCCAGTAAAGTCTCTCCACTCTGGCTCATCAAAACTCATATGGATTCTAGTCCTGTGTGAGCTTTCAGAATTGTTCACTGCACAGCTCCCCACTGTTACTTCGCCTCATCTTGTGAAGTTTTACCCTATGTATGTGTAGTATTATGTTCAGCAATAGACTATTGGGGATGCAATGCAGACTTCTGGAGCTCTTTGTCTATACAGATCCCTCTTTCCAAGACTCTAGTCTACATATTTTAGCTACATCAGCATCTTTTAACTCTAATGTCTAACTCAAATCAACAAAACCTCTATGTTATGCTTGGGTCCCCCATTCCTGAACAGCAGTGTAGAAGGTGCCTCTGGGCCGAAAGACTGGGTGATCATCTTTCATTTCCTCTGTTTCTCCTCTCTCCAGTATGACTGTCATGATATGCACGTTTTTCAGTGTCTGCAAACAGATTTTTTAATACTTTGTTCATTTTTCCAGTTGTTCCCAGTACAGTACAAATCAGGTTTCAGACACTTTGTCATGACTGGATAGCAATGTCCATGGATATTGTTTTTGAAGGTGGCTAACGTAGTATGCCATTCCCCTTGGATCTTTATTCCTCACACAGTGGGATATAATCATTCACACAGAACACAGCAAGAGACTGAGGGGAGTGATAACTATCTGCTGCTTCCAAAGGGGGTAATAACCACCTGTAAATTTCTAATGGGTAGGATAGAAAAAGGAAGAGCCCTGGTTTCCTTATGTGTTGAGGACCTTTGGGTTGCATGTGCTTCTTTGGTTTAACATGATAAAGAGAGGGATGGTGCAAATAAGTAAATATTTCAACACAATTCAAATGAGATATATTGGAAAAATATTCGCTGGAAATTTGGCCAACTCCTATGTACGTCCATCTGTTCTCTAGCTACAGATATGCCAAAGGTATTCTACCAAAACCCAAGTGTAGGATTTGCCAGGTGTAAATTTTAAGTGTGATTGTGGTAGCTAAGCATTTTGTCAAGTAAGGACATGTTCTACTGTGAATTTCATGCAAGTGTTATTTTTCTTACTCCAGTAATTTGAAATTCATTATTCTGCTGATTTGCTGCTTTCCTATGAGACCATAAACTTTACAGTGCAATATTTTTGTTGAGATTAACTGGTATCACTACTCGTGGAAAGAGAGTGGGGTGAAGGGACAGAAACATACCACAGACTATTTGTTGGTAAATGTTGGATCTGCATAGATACATTCTTTTTTTCACATTGAATAAACACAAAGAAAACTACTTCATGTCTCTGATAAAACAATATAGAAAAAAGAATAGAATTTCATCTTAATTATCCACTATGCTTATGAAAATTATTTAATACATGATTAGAAGTAAAACAATTTATTGGAAATGCGATATTATAAAGATATCAGTCCTTAACGACTTGATCTATAGATTCAGTGCAGTCTTATTTAAATTCCTAGCAAGTTGTTTTGTGGATATTGACAAATTGATTCTCAAATTTACATGGAGAAGAGAAATACCCTGAATAGCCCAACATAATTGTGAAGGAGAACAAAGTTGGAGGACTGACACTTCCTGACTTCAAGATTTACTGTAGAGCTACAATTATCAAGGCAGTGTGGTATTGGTGAAAAGAATAGACAGCTAGATCAGTGGAACAGAATAGAGAGCCCAGAAATAGACACACATAAATAGTCAACTGATCTTTGACAAAGGAGCAAATATAATACAATGAGGCAAAGTTAGTCTTGTTCCAGTGCTGGAACAGCTGGATATCGACATGCAAAAAAATTAATCTAGATACAGATCTTACACATTTCACAACAGGTAACACATGATGGATCATAGACCTAAATGTAAAATGCAAAATTATAGAACTCCTAGGAGAGAGCATAAGAGAAAAGCTAGATAACCTTGGATATGGCAATGACATTTAAAATACTATACCATAGGTGCAATCTATGAAAGAAATAATTTTTAAGCTGGACTTCATTAAAAACTTCTGCTCTACAAAATTCAACATCAAGAGAATGAGAAGACAAGCCATAGGCTGGGAGGAAATATTTGCCAAAGACACATCTGATAAAGGACTGTTATCCAAAATATATAAAGAACACTTAAACTTCAACCATAAGAAAATAAAACAAAAAAACAATTAAAAAATGAGCCAAAGCCCTTAAAAGGCACTTCACCAAAGAAGATATTCAAATGGTAAATATGTATATGAAACGATGCTTCACATCACATACCATCAGGGAAATGCAAATTAAAACAACAGTGAGATATTACTCCACATCTATTAGAATGTCCAAAACACTGATAACACCAAATGCTGGCGAGGATGAGGAACTCTCATTATTGGTGCAAATGCAAAATGCTACAGCCACTTTGGAGGAGCACTTGGTACGTTCTTACAAAACTAAACATATTCTTACCATACAGTCCAGCAGTTATGCTCCTCTGTATTTACCCAGGTGAGCTGCAAACTTATGTCCACACAAAAACCTGCACATCGATGTTCATAGCAGCTTTATTCATAACTGCTAGAGCCTGAAAGCCAACAAGATGTCCTTCAGTAAGTGGATGGATAAACTGTGGTACATCTGGACAATGGAATATTATTCAGTACTAAAAGGAAATGGGCTATCAAGCCATGAAAAGTCATAGAGAAAACTTAAATGTATATTACTAGTAAAAGAAACCAATTTGAAAAGACTACATACTGTATGATTCCAACTATATGCATTCTAGAAAAGGCAAAACTTATACCCTGCCTAAAAACATTGAAGCTAAGAAAGTACCTGAATTGCTTTGTTCCATAAATTTAGATTAATTCTTATTTATACAAGTAAATTGTAAAATATTATATAATACTCATATTTCACAGAAAAACGTACTCCTTTATCACCATATTACTTTAAATACTTTTTGCAGATGTACCCTGTTACTTGAAGTAAACTTCCTTGAGAAACATGTTCGTTTTGTTAGGTATATGAACTTGATAATGATTGTACTGTGCATTTACATGCATGAATAGAAATATATAGTATTGTTGTGTGTATCTATTTGTTTACATCATGCTACATGGATCACTATGCAATTTGCTTTTGTCAATGATAATGTCATGGAAAATGTACCATTTCATCACATATCTACCTTGTTTTATTTTAATTTATATTTTAACTGCTGCAGCATATTTCATAATGTGGTTCTACCAGAGCTTATTTATCAATTCCCATACCAATGGATATTTATATTGTTTGAAATATTTCACTATCTCAGTGTAATAATAAACATCTACTATCTATATCTATACCTATATCTATAGCTACATCTACATCTGTATCTAATATATATTGCACACATACTAGTGTATAATGCATCTGCAGACTAGGATTTGAAAAATAGAAAAGATAGTAGTGGAAAGTAGTAGGATCCAATATTTATAGTGTAATTGTCTCTCAAAGTGTCGATGCTAATTTACACCATCATTTTAAAAGAGAACCCAATTCTCCTCACTTTGGTCAAGACAACATTACTAAACTTTTGAATAATTGTCAGTCTGATGGATGAAAATAGCATTTCACTACTTTCTTTGTTCGTCTTTTAGTTTGCACTTTGCAAATGGCCAGTGAGATTAACCATCTTTTCAATTTTCTCTTTGTTAAAATGTCTAGTCAAATCCTTTGCTGCTCTTCATATTTAACATTTGTATTTTCCTTATTGATTTTTAGATAAAATGTACGCATTCTAAATGTTGTCACCTTTTATATGTGTTAGAATTATTTTCTTCTGATCTCTTTTTATTTTGCTTATGATGTTTTTGTCATGTATATTGTATTTAACCTTGACGTATCAAATTTAACAACACTGATACCACAGGTTTGCCTTTTGAGTCCTGCTTAAGAAAGCTTCAGCATCCAACATTAGAAACATATTCTCTTTAATCTGTCATTCATAGAGAATGATTAAATTGATCCCAAAAGACGATTTTCATAAACACGTCTTCTTTGCTATTGACCAATTATACTTTCTGTTCTATGAGATGTTAATTAATATTTTTTGATTTATTCTAAATGTTTCAAAAATATTTAAGTAACTGTATAAATAATGTTGGGGTGTATGTGTTGAATATATGTGCATGTGTTTGCATGTGCACAGTATTCTGAATTGATTTTAGGTTGTACTGAAATTTTCAATTTCTGTCACCATCAAATGAGTATAACTGAAAAACAAAACTATATGACCCTGTTTTCAATTAAAAGAGAGAGAGAGGGAGAGAAGGAGAGCAGGAGAATACAAAAGTGAGAGTGAGAGCAAGACAGAGAGAGATGGATACCAGGAAGCATGCACTGTATTTTATGGGTAAATAATTATGCGAGTGTTAATTTCATATGATGCTTTGACTTCATTGAAATATACCACTTTTTATTGATCCAAAAAAAAGAAACATAGTCTCTATATTTTCTGATAATACTTCTGTACCTTCCTTTTTTTTTTTAACATCTTTATTGGGGTATAATTGCTTTACAATGGTGTGTTAGTTTCTGCTTTATAACAAAGTGAATCAGTTATACATATACATATGTTCCCATATCTCTTCCCTCTTGCGTCTCCCTCCCTCCGACCCTCCCTATCCCAGCCCTCCAGGCGGTCACAAAGCACTGAGCCGATATCCCTATGCCATGTGGCTGCTTCCCAGTAGCTATGTACCTTACGTTTGTTAGTGTATATATGTCCATGCCTCTCTCTCGCCCTGTCACAGCTCACCCTTCCCCCTCCCCATATGCTCAAGTCCATTCTCCAGTAGGTATGTGTCTTTATTCCTGTCTTACCCCTCGGTTCTTCATGACATTTTTTTTCTTAGATTCCATATATATCTGTTACAATGCGGTATTTGTCTTTTTCTTTCTGACTTACTTCACTCTGTATGACAGACTCTAGGTCTATCCATCTCATTACAAATAGCTCAATTTCATTTCTTTTTAAGGCTGAGTAATATTCCATTGTATATATGTGCCACATCTTCTTTATCCATTCATCCGATGATGGGCGCTTAGGTTGTTTCCATCTCCGGGCTATTGTAAATAGAGCTGCAGTGAACATTTTGGTACATGACTCTTTTTGAATTTTGGTTTTCTCAGGGTATATGCCCAGTAGTGGGATCGCTGGGTCATATGGTAATTCTATTTGTAGTTTTTTAAGGAACCTCCATACTGTTCTCCATAGTGGCTGAACCAATTCACATTCCCACCAGCAGTGCAAGAGTGTTCCCTTTTCTCCACACCCTCTCCAGCATTTATTGTTTCTAGATTTTTTGATGATGGCCATTCTGACTGGTGTGAGATGATATCTCATTGTAGTTTTGATTTGCACTTCTCTAATGATTAATGATGTTGAGCATTCTTTCATGTGTTTGTTGGCATTCTGTATATCTTCTTTGGAGAAATGTCTATTTAGGTCTTCTGCCCATTTTTGGATTGGGTTGTTTGTTTTTTTGTTATTGAGCTGCATGAGCTGCTTGTAAATTTTGGAGATTAATGCTTTGTCAGTTGCTTCATTTGCAAATATTTTCTCCCATTCTGAGGGTTGTCTTTTGGTCTTGATTATGGTTTCCTTTGCTGTGCAAAAGCTTTTAAGTTTCATTAGGTCCCATTTGTTTATTTTTGTTTTTATTTCCATTTCTCTAGGAGGTGGGTCAAAAAGAATCTTGCTGTGATTTATGTCATAGAGTGTTCTGCCTATGTTTTCCTCTAAGAGTTTGATAGTGTCTGGCCTTACATTTAGGTCTTTAATCCATTTTGAGCTTATTTTTGTGTATGGTGTTAGGGAGTGATCTAACCTCATACTTTTACATGTACCTGTCCAGTTTTCCCAGCACCACTTATTGAAGAGGCTGTCCTTTCTCCACTGTACATTCCTGCCACCTTTATCAAAGATAAGGTGTCCATATGTGCGTGGGTTTATCTCTGGGCTTTCTATCCTGTTCCATTGATCTATCTTTTTGTTTTTGTGCCAGTACCATACTGTCTTGATTACTGTAGCTTTGTACTATAGTCTGAAGTCAGGGAGCCTGATTCCTCCAGCTCCGTTTTTCGTTCTCAAGATTGCTTTGGCTATTCGGGGTCTTTTGTGTTTCCATACAAATTGTGAATTTTTTTGTTCTAGTTCTGTGAAAAATGCCAGTGGTAGTGTGCTAGGGATTGCATTGAATCTGTAGATTGCTTTGGGTAGTAGAGTCATTTTCACAATGTTGATTCTTCCCATCCAAGAACATGGTATATCTCTCCATCTATTTGTACCATCTTTAATTTCTTTCATCAGTGTCTTATAATTTTCTGCATATAGGTCTTTTGTCACCTTAGGTAGGTTTACTCCTAGATATTTTATTCTTTTTGTTGCAGTGATAAATGGGAGTGTTTTCTTGATTTCACTTTCAGGTTTTTCATCATTAGTATATAGGAATGCCAGAGATTTCTGTGCATTAATTTTGTATCCTGCAACTTTACCAAATTCATTGATTAGCTCTAGTATTTTTCTGGTAGCATCTTTAGGATTCTCTATGTATAGTATCATGTCATCTGCAAACAGTGACAGCTTTACTTCTTCTTTTCTGATTTGGATTCCTTTTATTTCCTTTTCTTCTCTGATTGCTGTGGCTAAAACTTCCAAAACTATGTTGAATAAGAGTGGTGAGAGTGGGCAACCTTGTCTTGTTCCTGATCTTAGTGGAAATGCTTTCAGTTTTTCACCATTGAGGATGATGTTGGCTGTGGGCTTGTCATATATGGCCTTTATTATGTTGAGGAAAGTTCCCTCTATGCCTACTTTCTGGAGGGTTTTTATCATAAATGGGTGTTGAATTTTGTCAAAAGCTTTCTCTGCATCTATTGAGATGATCATATGGTTTTTCTCCTTCATATTTGTTAATATGGTGTATCACATTGATAGATTTGCGTATATTGAAGAATCCTTCCATTCCTGGAATAAACCCCACTTGATCATGGTGTATGATCCTTTTAGTGTGCTGTTTGCTAGTATTTTGTTGAGGATTTTTGCATCTATGTTCATCAGTGATATTGGCCTGCAGTTTTCTTTCTTTGTGACATCCTTGTCTGGTTTTGGTATCAAGGTGATGGTGGCCTCGTAGAAGGAATTTGGGAGAGTTCCCCCCTCTGCTATATTTTGGAAGAGTTTGAGAAGGATAGGTGTTAGCTCTTCTCTAAATGTTTGTTAGAATTCGCGTGTGAAGCCAGCTGGTCCTGGGCTTTTGTTTGTTGGAAGATTTTTAATCACAGTTTCAATTTCAGTGCTTGTGATTGGTCTGTTCATATTTTCTATTTCTTCCTGATTCAGTCTTGGCATGTTGTGCATTTCTAAGAACTTGTCCATTTCTTCCAGATTTTCCATTTTATTGGCATAGAGTTGCTTGTCGTAATCTCTCATGATCTTTTTTATTTCTGCAGTGTCAGTTGTTACTTCTCCTTTTTCATTTCTAATTCTATTGATTTGAGTCTTCTCTCTTTTTTTCTGGATGAGTCTGGCTAATGGTTTATCTATTTTGTTTATCTTCTCAAAGAACCAGCTTTTAGTTTTATTCATCTTTGCTATTGTTTCCTTCATTTCTTTCTCATTTATTTCTGATCTGATTTTTATGATTTCTTTCCTTCTGCTAGCTTTGGGGTTTTTTTTCTTCTTCTTTCTCTAATTGCTTGAGGTGCAAGGTTAGGTTGTTTATTCGAGATGTTTCCTGCTTCTTAAGGTGGGCTTGTATTGCTATAAACTTCCCCCTTAGAACTGCTTTTGCTGCATCCCATATATTTTGGGTCGTTGTGTCTCCATTGTCATTTGTTTCTAGGTATTTTTTTATTTCCTCTTTGATTTCTTCAGTGATCACTTCATTATTAAGTAGTGTATTGTTTAGCCTCCATGTGTTTGTATTTTTTACAGATCTTTTCCTGTAATTGATATCTAGTCTCACGGCATTGTGGTCAGAAAAGATACTTGATACAATTTCAATTTTCTTATATTTACCAAGGTTTGATTTGTGACCCAAGATATGATCTATCCTGGAGAATGTTCCATGAGCATTTGAGAAAAATGTGTATTCTGTTGTTTTTGGATGGAGTGTCCTATAAATATCAATTAAGTCCATCTTGTTTAATGTATCATTTAAAGCTTGTGTTTCCTTATTTATTTTCATTTTGGATGATCTGTCCATGGGTGAAAGTGGGGTGTTAAAGTCCCCTACTATGAATGTGTTACTGTCAGTTTCCTCTTTTATGGCTGTTAGTATTTGCCTTATGTATTGAGGTGCTCCTACGTTGGGTGCATAAACATTTACAATTGTTATATCTTCTTCTTGGATCAGTCCCTTGATCATTAGGTAGTGTCCTTCTTTGTCTCTTCTAATAATCTTTATTTTAAAGTCTATTTTGTCTGATATGAGAATTGCTACTCCAGCTTTCTTTTGGTTTCCATTTGCATGGAATATCTTTTTCCATTCCCTTACTTTCAGTCTGTATGTGTCTCTAGGTCTGAAGTGGGTCTCTTGTAGACAGCATATATAAGGGTCTTGTTTTTGTATCCATTCAGCCAATCTGTGTCTTTTGGTGGGAGCATTTAGTCCATTTACATTTAAGGTAATTATTGATATGTATATTCCTATTCCCATTTTCTAAATTGTTTTGGGTTCATTATTATAGGTGTTTTCCTTCTCTTGTGTGTCTTGTCTAGAGAAGTTCCTTTAGCATTTGTTGTGAAGCTGGTTTGGTGGTGCTGAACTCTCTCAGCTTTTGCTTGTCTGTAAAGGTTTTAATTTCTCCATCAAATCTGAATGATATCCTTGCTGGGTAGAGTAATCTTGGTTGCAGGTTTTTCTCCTTCATCACTTTCAGTATGTCCTGCCACTCCCTCCTGGCTTGCAGGGTTTCTGCTGAAAGATCAGCTGTTAAACTTATGGGGATCCCCTTGTGTGTTATTTGTTGTTTTTCTCTTGCTGCTTTTAATACGTTTTCTTTGTATTTAAGTTTTGACAGTTTCATTAATATGTGTCTTGGCATATTTCTCCTTGGATTTATCCTGTATGGGACTCTCTGTGCTTCCTGGACTTGATTAACTGTTTCCTTTCCCATATTAGGGAAGTTTTCAACTGTAATCTCTTCAAATCTTTTCTCAGTCCCTTTCTTTTTCTCTTCTTCTTCTGGAACCCCTATAATTCGAATGTTGGTGCGTTTAATGTTGTCCCAGAGGTCTCTGAGACTGTCCTCAGTTCTTTTCATTCTTTTTTCTTTATTCTGCTCTGCAGTAGTTATTTCCACTATTTTATCTTCCAGGTCACTTATCCGTTCTTCTGCCTCAGTTATTCTGCTATTGATCCCATCTAGAGTACTTTTAATTTCATTTATTGTGTTGTTCATCGTTGCTTCTTTCATCTTTATTTCTTCTAGGTCCTTGTTAAATGTTTCTTGCATTTTGTCCATTCTGTTTCCAAGATTTTGGATCATTATTCTGAATTCTTCTTCAGGTAGACTGCCTATTTCCTCTTCATTTGTTAGGTCTGGTGCATTTTTATCTTGCTGCTTCATCTGCTGTGTGTTTTTCTGTCTTCTTATTTTGCTTATCTTACTGTGTTTGGGGTCTCCTTTTTGCAGGCTGCAGGTTCGTAGTTCCCATTGTTTTTGATGTGTGTCTCCAGTGGCTAAGGTTGGTTCAGTGGGTTGTGTAGGCTTCCTGGTGGAGGGGACTAGTGCCTGTGTTGTGGTGGATGAGGCTGTATCTTGTCTCTCTAGTGGGCAGGTCCACGTATGGTGGTGTGTTTTGGGGTGTCTGTGGCCTAATTATGATTTTAGGCAGCCTCTCTGCTAATGGATCGGGTTGTGTTCCTGTTTTGCTAGTTGTTTGGCATAGGTTGTCCAGCACTGCAGCTTGCTGGTCATTGAGTGAAGCTGGGTGCTGTTGTTAAGATGGAGGTCTCTGGGAGATTTTTGCCGTTTGATATTATGTGGGGCTTGGAGGTCTCTTGTTGATCAGTGTCCTGAAGTTGGCTCTCCCACCTCAGAGGCAGAGCCCTGACTCCTGGCTGGAGCACCAAGAGCCTTTCATCCACATGGCTCAGAATAAAAGGGAGAAAAAGTAGAGAGAATTAGTAGAAGTATGAAGAAAGAAAGAAAGAAAGGAGGGAAGGAAGGAAGGAAGAAAGAAAAGAAAAGAAAAGAAAAGAAGGCAAGAAGGAAGGAAAGAAGGGAGGGAGGGAGGAAGGAAGGAAGGAAGGAGGGAAGGAAGGAAAAAAGAAAGAAAGAAGATACAGTAAAATAAAGTAATGTATAATAAAGTTATTGAAATAAAAATATTTAGAAAAAAAAGGGACGGATAGAACCTTAGGACAAATGTTGGAAGCAAAGCTATACAGACAGAATCTTACACAGAAGCATACACATACACCCTCACAAAAAGAGGTAAAGGGGAAAAAGTCATAAATCTTGCTCTCAAAGTCCACCTCCTCAATTTGGGATGATTCGTTGTCTAAAGGAGGGAAGGAAGGAAGGAAGGAAGGAAAGAAAAGAAGAAAGAAAGAAAGAAAAAAAGAAAGAAAGTAAAGTATAATAAAGTTATTAAAATTAATTATTAAGAAAAAAATTAAAAACAATGGACAGACAGAACCCTAGGACAAATGGTGGAAGCAAAGCTATACAGACAAGATCTCACACAGAAGCATACACATACACATTGACAAAAAGAGGAAAAGGGGAAAAAAATCATAGATCTTGTTCTGAAAGTTCACCTCCTCAATTTGGGATGATTCGTTGTCTCTTCATGTATTCCACAGATGCAGGGTACATCAAGTTGATTGTGGAGCTTTAATCCGCTGCTTCTGAGGCTGCTGGGAGAGATTTCCCTTTCTCTTCTTTGTTCTCACAGCTCACAGGAGCTCAGCTTTGGATTTGGCCCTGCCTCTGCGTGTAGGTCGCTGGAGGGCGTCTGTTTTTTGCTCAGACAGGACGGGGTTAAAGGAGCCGCTGATTCGGGGGCTCTGGCGCACTCAGGCCGGGGCCGGGGGAGGGAGGGGCACTGCGTGCGTTGCGGGCTTGCGGCGGCAGAGGCCGGCGTGATGTTGCACCAGCCTGAGGCCCGCCGTGTGCTCTCCCGGGGAAGTTGTCCCTGGATCCCGGGACCCTGGCAGTGGCGGGCTGCACAGGCTCCCCGGAAGAGGGCTGTGGATAGTGACCTGTGCTCGCACACAGGCCCCTTGGTGGCGGCAGCAGCAGCCTTAGCGTCTCCCGCCTGTCTCTGGGGTCCACGCTTTTAGCCGCGGCTCACGCCTGTCTCTGGGTTTCGCGCTTTTAGCCGCGGCTCGCGCCCGTCTCTGGAGTTCCTTTAAGCAGCGCTCTTAAACCCTTCTCCTCGCGCACCAGGAAACAAAGAGGGAAGAAAAAGTCTCTTGCCTCTTCGGCAGGTGCAAACTTTTCCCGGACTCCCTCCCGGCTAGCCGTGGTGCACCAATCCCTTCAGGCTATGTTCAAGCCGCCAACCCCAGTCCTCTCCCTGTGCTCCAACCGACCGAAACCCGAGCCTCAGCTCGCAGCCCCGCCCGCCCCGGCGGGTAAGCAGTCAAGCCTCTCGGGCTGGTGAGTGCCGGTCGGCACCGATCCTCTGTGCGGGAATCTCCCCGCTTTGCCCTCCGCACCCCTGTTGCTGTGCTCTCCTCTGCAGCCCCGAAGCTCCCCCCTCCGCCTCCCGCAGTCTCCGCCCGCGAAGGGGCTTCTAGTGTGTGGACACTTTTCCTCCTTCACAGCTCCCTCCCACTGGTGCAGGTGCCGTCCCTATTCTTTTGTCTGTTTTTTCTTTTGCCCTACCCAGGTACGTGGGGAGTTTCTTGCCTTTTGGGAGGTCTGAGGTCTTCTGCCAGCGTTCAGTAGGTGTTCTGTAGGAATTGTTCCACGTGTAGATGTATTTCTGGTGTATCTGTGGGGAGGAAGGTGATCTCCGCGTCTTACTCTTCCGCCATCTTCCCAGGACCCCCCTGTCCTTCACATTTTTACTCCCTCCCCCAACAGCCTGTTATTCCTACTTTTCAAGGTCTTCAGGTAGTTGCTTTTATATTCAGTCCATTTTTTTTAGTAGTAATCAGTGGGAGAGAGAGGCTATAATGGGCTTCCTCCAGGATGACCAGCATGAGAAGTTTAGTTTGAATTTAAGAAGGGGACATGGATTCTTTGGTGGAATAGTTCAACTCCACAGTGCAAAATGGGTTCTACTATGCTCTGTCAGTGATACTTAAGATAACATTGGATATAAGCCTGATCAGGTTAACCTCTCTCCTGCAGCTGAAAGTTAAGATTAGTTTTGAGATCTCTGACCAGTAATGAAAGAAAGGTAGTTGTCACTTGTTCTCAGGTAGGAAGTTCAATAAGTAAAAGATCAGGTTTCTATCGTGTATGGGAGGTAGGATATCCTCAGGGTGCCTAAGACCCCTGTTGTTCTATATTGAACTCAAAAGTTTTGGTCTACTCAATTATTTCCACAGATTTACGTCATATCTGTATATCCATACTTTTTAAAAAAATGTCATATTAAAATGAAAACTGTACTTCAGAGGATATGATTGCCGTGTAGTGGGGGCCACCCAAACTGCAGACCACAGTTACCAAGGTTTCTAGGAGGTTCTGAGGAAGAACCTGACAAAATCAACTATATCAAGGACTCTCTTTGTGTTCATCCTAAGGATACAGAATTTTGCTGGATATTTTATTCTCTAAGGTCCATTATTTATCCTATAAATATAATAGTCACCTTCTTCTTAGTTCATAGTTCTAAACAGCAAGCACAGGTATATTTGTAATAAGGAAATAAGCATCTAAAGAGTTGAGAAGTGTTCTAAAAAGTTTCCCAAAATTTGGAGCTCTGGGGCGTCTTTACTTGAAGAAAATATCAAGTTATAATACTTTACTTTGCATTTATGTTGAACTTAATAATATACTGTACTTTATCTAAATTAATTCAACAAATATTTATTGAGAACCTATAATATTCCATAAAGATAAAAGGAATGCTTCATCGGGAAAAAGTAACAATGTGAATGTGCCTAATAACAGAGCTTCGAAATACATGGAGAAAAAAACAATAAAATTAAAAAGAGAAACAGACAAACTCACGAAGATAGTTGGAGAGTTTAAGATTTTTCACTAAGTAATTGGTAGAACAATTGGAAAAAGAAAGAGCTGAAGACATTAACTGAAGCACCTGTTCACTGGCAATATTCTTTGAGGATGGGAAACCATCCTTTACATCAAATATATTCACTGAATCAGAAACCTGTGTCCCTGTGTTAGGCTGACTAATACCTCTCACCACATGTCCATGTCCTAATGTCCAGAGCCTGTAAATGTTATGTTATAGGGCAAAAGGGGCATTGCACATGTGATTAAGAATTTTGAGATGGGGACGTTATCCCCTTCCACCTGGATTACCCAGGTGGGCCCTAAATGTAAATATAAGTGTCCTTATAAGAGGGAGGCCAAGGAATATTTGACTACAGAAGAGGAGCAACTGATATAATGACAGAAGCAGAAATTGGAGTGATATACCTTAACAATGGAGGAAGAGGCCACAAGCTCAAGTTTGCAGCCTCTCCTTGGCATGTATATTTGGTCCAGCATTCTGTGTATGCTCACTAGCCATCTGCCAAAGTTCACTTTTGCTTTTATTGGGAGAATGCACGAGGAGCCGGCCACAGGGTGTGTGTGTAGGGGGGTGCACATATGAAGCATGCTGAACACTGGGTGTGCCCATGGGCCAGTTGGTGGGATATGCAGGTGAGGTGTCCCCAGTAGCTTGAGGGTGGGCTTCTTGATGGAGTCCGTGATGCAGTTAGTAGGATCCTCAACTCCTTAATGCCTTCTGAGAGTCCTATCTGCCACTCTCACAACTTCTTCTCACCCCTGAGTTGTGTAGCTCATGACTCAGTAGCACAACTCTGTAATGCATCCAAACTCATTTTTTCCCCCCTCCAATAGTGTGCTAGCACTTCTCTGCTGGAAACCTAGACTTCCACAAAGACTCTCTTGTCTGTGGGTGATTGTCTAAGACAGTGTTTTCCAGGGGCTCCAAGACTGCAGCCAGGAGGGGCTGGAGTTGGTTCACGGGCCACTGCAGGGTCCACAGCTGGGACTAAGGTCTGTGTACCTATTACCCAATGCACAAGCAGGCGAGACTCTTCCAGGGTCCCTTGGCATATGGTCCTGGATGCCACAGTTCCCACAATGGCACTTACATACATGGATGGATGCCAAATTGTTATTGTTGGGGCGGGACAGGATTAGGGACCTGATTTAGTCATGTTGCTGATGTACAATGCCTGACTCTTGGCTGTCTCATGCGCTAGGAGATGAAAACCTATAAATGGCATTACTGAGACATTTGACAACATTTGAATTTTTATTTTGAATTAGATAATATTGTATAGATGTTAAACGTTCTTATTTTGATAACTTACTGTGGTTATGTAAGAGATGTCTTAATAAGACACCTAAATATTTAGAGGTAAGTGAGCATGTGTGAAAATTATTCTCACATGATAAGAAGGAGGAAGAAAGAATGAGGAAGAAAGATTGAGAGACAGAGAGAGAAAGAAAGAGAGAGGACAAATGATGGAATAAATGGTAAACAATTTGAGAATCTGAGTAAAGTATATTCAGGATTTCTTGTACTATTCTTGTAACTTTTCTGCAAATTTGAAATTATATAATAATAGAATGGGCAGTATGCCTGGCCATCTGTTTCTTGCTTCAATATTGTTTGGACAGAACAGACATGGGGACTCCCCTTCTACAAGCTTCCAACCACTCTCCAACCTCCTCTCCAGTCACTACCTCAGGGACCATTCTGTGGCCCATCGTCTGCTTCTGGGACTAGCCAACACTGTGTTTTGTGGTTACCACCTTATTATCAGCCACGAGTTCTCAGATTCATTAGAATTATCCCACTAACGTGGAGACTGCCATCAACTTCATAGTCACTCTGCATCTGCAGCCCTTCAGGGTCTACCGCTCTCTGGGTTTTCTATTTAGAAGGTGACCACATGGCCATAGAGAACATGGGCTACTTCTGTGAGATGACCCAGGAGAAGTGCAAGGGCACTGAGTGTCTACTGAAGATGCAAAACTAGCACAGTGACTGTGCCCACTTTCAGGACAGGTAGAGCTATCCCAAGACAAGTGGGGTGAGAGCCTGCATGCCATGGAAGCTGCCATGGCTCTGGAGAAGAATCTGAACCAGGGCCTTTGGGATCTGAATTCCCTGGATTCTGCCCTCACAGACTTCATCTCTGTGACTTCCTGGAGAGCCACTGCCTAGATGAGGAGGTGAAACTCATCAAGAAGATGAGCGACCACCTGACTGATCTTGACAGGCTGGTCAGTCCCCAGGTTAGGAGCCTACCAAGTGCACAGCTAGGAGCCCTTGAATCCCAGCAGACTTTGAGAGGGCCCTCTCAGCTGCCTAGTAACAGGGCTTCTGCCTGAGCCTCTCTCTCTCTCCAGCCACTAGGCAGCTTTTTAACCAACGTGGTCCGTGGTTCCTTATCCTAGGCCATGGACCAAATGGAAACAATAACATTATTTTGCAGCTTAAAATTATTACCCCCAAATATATTAACACATGGTGCTATAAGAGCATAAAATATAGGGGCCTAACCTAGTTTGGGGGGTTAAGAACACTTTTCCTGAGGAATTATTCATGATCTGCCCACTTTGGGCCAGTCATAAGTCCTTGATGTTCAGAGTCTTCACTTGGTGTTTCTAAAATATTACTGAATTATTCTCACTTTTGGAATGTTGCCAACTCTTGAGGTGTCAATGCAGAATGCATATTTATAGCTGAAAATGGAAGTGATTTAATGAAAGCAAAATGACTATTTCTACGTAAGTAAATTTTTACCTAGAAGAATTCTACTTGGCCGCATAATAATCAATACTGAAAAAAAAAAAGAATAGGTTAGATGCGAGCCTTCATCTCTTGCTTGTTCTCTGACTTTCTGTGTCTGATAGGGGCTATTCTCATCTCATCATGGTTGAAGGTTAAACCCCATTCACAGATGCAGAGATGGGCAGACCCAAGCTTCAGTAAGCCTCATAAACTAGAGAGCTGAGAAACAGTCTTCAGGGTTCTGTCTGATGAGTGGTTTCTGACACTGCTATTCATTAACTTCATATAGGTTTTATTGCTATATAGCTATATATAACTATATATATGTGTGTGTGTGTGTGTGTATATATATATATATATTTCTCTATATAACAGTTCAAGCACTGTTCCAGAAGTTGTGGGAGATAAAAGGAAACATGAAATTATCTTTGATTCCCCCCCAAAACACTGGGCAGTCTAGTGAGAGCAACAGAAATGTATATAAAGACTATACAATGCAATCCCAGATAAGGCAAATTGAGATTAGAGCTGGTCTGGGAGTCTATTTTGCCCTTGTTTCTCAGAGGGTGATCTTACTTATAGGACATACTTATAAGGTAGTACAGGAACCACTCAGAAGTGTACCACTGAAGCATTCTGTTTTGTATGTCTAAAATATTTGCTATTGCAGAAGAGACATTTACTGCCTGAGATAATCTGAAAAGAGGAGCAAATTTGGGCAGTGGAAGGAATATTGTCAGCACCTGAGAAGAAACTAAAAGTTACCTCCTGGCTTGCTTGACCAATATTTTAATGTTGCAGTAGTTTAAATAATTCATGTTCTTTTTAGAGTCTTTGTTACAAAAGTCAGCAAAAGAGAGCAAATATTTCAGAAATCAATACTTCTCCCAAATTATAAGTAAAAAAATAAGTAATCCTTAAAGAATATTGTGTCAGGAATATGATATGTTCTGAGATAAAATATCAATTAAACATTTTAAGTATCGAGGTACTAAAATACTTGATTACATAAAAAAATCAGAAAATGCAAATCAAGAGATAACCTGAGGGCTTCCGGGAAGATGGCGGAAGAGTAAGACGCGGAGATCACCTTCCTCCCCACAGATACACCAGAAATACATCTACACAGGGAACAACTCCTACAGAACACCTACTGAACGCTGGCAGAAGACCTCAGACCTCCCAAAAGGCAAGAAACCCCCCACGTACCTGGGTAGGGCAAAAGAAAAAAGAAAAAACAGAGACACAAGGATAGGGACGGGACCTGCACCAGTGGGAGGGAGCCGTGAAGGAGGAAAGGTTTCCGCACACTAGGAAGCCCCTTCGCGGGCGGAGACTGCGGGTGGCGGAGGGGGAAGCTTCTGAGCCGCGGAGGAGAGCACAGCAACAGGGGTGTGGAGGGCAAAGCGGAGAGATTCCCGCACAGAGGACCAGGGCCGACCGGCACTCACCATCTCGAGAGGCTTGTCTGCTCACCCGCCGGGGTGGGCGGGGCTGGGAGCTGAGGCTCGGGTTTCGGTCGGTTGGAGCACAGGGAGAGGACTGGGGTTGGCGGCGTGAACACAGCCTGAAGGGGTTAGTGCGCCACGGCTAGCCAGGAGGGAGTCCGGGGAAAAGTCTGGACCTGTCAAAGAGGCAAGAGACTTTTTCTTACCTCTTTGTTTCCTGGTGCGCGAGGAGAGGGATTGAGAGCGCTGCTTAAAGGAGCTCCAGAGACGGGCGTGAGCCGCGGCTAAAATCACGGACCCCAGAGATGGGCATGAGACGCTAAGGCTGCTGCTGCCGCCCCCAAGAAGCCTGTGTGCGAGCACAGGTCACTATCCACACCCCCCTTCCGGGGAGCCTGTGCAGCCCGCCACTGCCAGGGTCCTGGGATCCAGGGACAACTCCCCCGGGAGAACACACGGCGCGCCTCAGGCTGGTGCAACGTCATGCTGGCCTCTGCCGCCGCAGGCCCGCCCGGCACTCCGTGCCCCTCCCTCCCCCTGGCCTCAGTGAGCCAGAGCCCCCGAATCAGCGGCTCCTTTAACCCTGTCCTGTCTGAGCAAAGAACAGACGCCCTCCGGCGACCTACACGCAGAGGCGGGACCAAATCCAAAGCTGAGCCCCTGTGAGCTGTGAGAACAAAGAAGAGAAAGGGAAATCTCTCCCAGCAGCCTCAGAAGCAGTGAATTAAAGCTCCACAATCAAGTTGATGTACCCTGCATCTGTGGAATACATGAATAGACAACGAATCATCCCGAATTAAGGAGGTGGACTTTGAGAGCAAGATTTATGATTTTTTCCCCTTTTCCTCTTTTTGCGAGTGTGTATGCTTCTGTGAGAGATTTTGTCCGTATAGCTTTGCTTCCACCATTTGTCCTAGGGTTCTATCCATCCGTTTCTTTTGTTTGTTTAAATTTTTTTCTCTTAATTTTTAAAATTTTAATAATTTTATATTTCATCTCACTTTATTTTACTTTATCTGCTTTCTTTCTTTTTTCCTTCCTGCCCTCCTTCCTTCCTTCCTTCCTCCCTCCCTCCCTCCCTCCTTCCCTCCTTTCTTTCTTTCTTTCTTTCTACTTCTACTAATTCTTTCTTTCTACTTTTTCTCCCTTTTATTCTGAGCCGTGTGGATGAAAGGATCTTGCTGCTCCAGCCAGGAGTCAGTGCTGTGCCTCTGAGGTGGGAGAGGCAACTTCAGGACACTGGTCCACAAGAGACCTCCCAGCCCCACATAATATCAAACGGCAAAAATCTCCCAGAGATCTCCATCTCAACACCAGCACCCAGCTTCACTCAACGAACAGCAAGCTACGGTGCTTGACATCCTATGCCAAACAACTAGCAAGACAGGAACACAACCCCACCCATTAGCAGAGAGGCTGCCTAAAATCATAATAAGGCCACAGACACCCCAAAACAAACCACCAGGCGAGGACCTGCCCACAAGAGAGACAAGATCCAGCCTCATCCACCACAATACAGGCACTAGTCCCCTCCACCAGGAAGCCTACACAACCCACTGAACCAACCTTAGCCACTGGGGACAGACACCAAAAACAACGGGAACTACGAACCTGCAGCCTGCAAAAAGGAGACCCCAAACACAGTAAGATAAGCAAAATGAGAAGACAGAAAAACACACAGCAGATGAAGGAGCAAGATAAAAACCCACCAGACCTAACAAATGAAGAGGAAGTAGGCAGTCTACCTGAAAAAGAATTCAGAATAATGATAGTAAAGATGGTCCAAATCTTGGAAATAGAATGGACAAAATGCAAGAAACATTTAACAAGGACCTAGAAGAATTAAAGATGAAACAAACAATGATGAACAACACAATAAATGAAATTAAAAGTACTCTAGATGGGATCAGTAGCAGAATAACTGAGGCAGAAGAACGGATAAGTGACCTGGAAGATAAAATAGTGGAAATAAATACTGCAGAGCAGAATAAAGAAAACAGAATGAAAAGAACTGAGGACAGTCTCAGGGACCTCTGGGACAACATTAAATGCACCAACATTCGAATTATAGGGGTTCCAGAAGAAGAAGAGAAAAAGAAAGGGACTGAAAAAAGATTTGAAGAGATTACAGTTGAAAACTTCCCTAATATGGGAAAGGAAATAGTTAATCAAGCCCAGGAAGCACAGAGAGTCCCATACAGGATAAATCCAAGGAGAAATATGCCAAGACACATATTAATCAAACTGTCAAAACTTAAATACAAAGAAAACGTATTAAAAGCAGCAAGGGAAAAACAACAAATAACACACAAGGGAATCCCCATAAGGTTAACAGCTGATCTTTCAGCAGAAACTCTGCAAGCCAGAAGGGAGTGGCAGGACATACTGAAAGTGATGAAGGAGAAAAACCTGCAACCGAGATTAGTCTACCCAGCAAGGATCTCATTCAGATTTGATGGAGAAATTAAAACCTTTACAGACAAGTAAAAGCTGAGAGAGTTCAGCACCACCAAACCAGCTTTACAACAAGTGCTAAAGGAACTTCTCTAGGCAAGAAACACAAGAGAAGGAAAAGACCTACAATAACGAACCCAAAACAATTTAGAAAATGGGAATAGGAACATACATATCGATAATTACCTTAAATATAAATGGACTAAATGCTCCCACCAAAAGACGCAAATTAACTCCTTCATAGAAGACAATTAATTTTTAAAGGATAAGTACTAAAACTGTGGCCATATGAAATTATATATGTATATAAACACACACACACACACAAGAACTATATACATATATATGTATATATATACTAGACGTTCATACCTTTTGAATAATATATAAAATATTAAAACTTGACATAAATGACAACAAACTTTTAGAACTTAAACCAACAAAATTTGGTGTGGCGGAGGAAAGGTATTTAACTACTGACATTATTTTAGAATACTGGAGTATGGAGGTGGTAATAAGAACAGGACCAGCTTTTACTTGGTTTTATTCTTGTAATAAAACTCTTTGCAGGCAATGCCCCCCTTTATTGCCTGCCCTGGGCGCAGGCCACTCCCCCTGCCCCTCCTGTGGGAGGCCACTGCTCCACTCAAAATTTCTTAGCAAAAAGTGGGCCTGATCACTGTTGGGTTTGTGACCTCCAAAAACACCTTTCCTTTCTTCCCTCCTGCCTTCCCCCATCTCCCCGTCTCTTTCTTTCCTTCTCTTTCTTATTTATTATACATTTTTAAAGGAATTTTGCCTTTTTAAAAAATTTTATTTATTTATTTTTGGCTGTGTTGGGTCTTCGTTTCTGTGCGAGGGCTTTCTCTAGTTGCGGCAAGTGGGGGCTACTCTTCATCGCAGTGCGCGGGCCTCTCACTATCGCGGCCTCTCTTGTTGCGGAGCACAGGCTCCAGACGCGCAGGCTCACTAGCTGTGGCTCACGGGGCTAGTTGCTCCGCGGCATGTGGGATCTTCCCAGACCAGGGCTCGAACCTGTGTCCCCTGCATTGGCCGGCAGACTCTCAACCACTGCACCACCGGGGAAGCCCTATTATACATTTTTAAAGTTTACTTTCCATCTACAGTTATTATAAAATGCTGGCTAGATTCCCCATGGTGTACACTACGTCCTTGAGCCCATCTTACACCTAATAGTTTGTACCTCCCACTTCCCCACACCTATCTTGCCCCTCCCCCTTCCCTCTCCCCACAAACAGTAGTTTGTTCTCTGTATCTGTGAGTCTGCTTCTTTTTTGTTATATTCTGTTGTATTTTTAGATTTCATAAGTGATATCATACAGTATTTGTCTTTCTCTGTCTGACTTATTTTACTTCGCATGATGCCCTCCAAGTCCACCCTTGCTGCTGCAAGTGGCGAAATGTCATTCCTTTTATGGCTGAGTAGTATTCCATTGTATATATGTACCACATCTTCTTTATCCATTCCTCTGTGGATGGACACTTCCATACCTTGGCAATTGTAAATAATGCTGCTATGAACATTGGGGTGCATGTATCTCTTTGAATTAGTGTGGTTTTGGTTTTTTTTTTGGATATATACCCAGGAGTGCAATTTCTGGGTCATATGGTAGTTCTATTTTTAGTTTTCTGAGAAATCTCCATACTGAAAACCACCATTCTTTTAGTCCTTTGGACTGACTTTTAGTGAGGCAAGGTGTTTGGGATTTTTGAGAGCTGTTAGTTGCTGACATCATATGGTGAGATGTAACAAACACTACGATGAGGTAGGTGCCCTGGGGGCAACTACTTTGTATGCCTTTTTAGGAGATGGCACTGGCACTCCACACATAACACCACTCCCCAGCTAAATCCCCTCTCCTGCACACACACACAGAAACACTAAGTCCTTGTCTTCTTGTCCCATGGGAAGTGTATCTTTGGGGCTCAGTCCTGACCGAGTCCTTCTCCCCACTCTCTGGCTAACCGGACCTTCTGGTCCGACCCCCAACGCTGCAGCACCCATTTCCCTCCCTCTTCACATACTTGCTTCTTCCCTTACTTCTCTGCTCCCCACCATCAGAGAACTCTGACACACACATTTTCATATCAGGTGGATTTTATTTTTCACAATCAATGAACCCTGTCGGTGTAAGATTCAGGGTCTATACAGTTGGACATTTCTCAGTGTTGAGACCCCCCAGAGATTTCTGAGGTCTCTGGCCCTGCTCTGCCCATCGTTTCAGCTGGAGGGCAGGCTGCTCCTACGGCTTTCTTAACCTTCTTTGATGGGGCGTGAGCTTCTGGAGAGGCTTTTTGGCTCGAACTCTCTGGAAGGCGCCTCTTTAACCTCATGGTTACCTTGCCCTCCTAGAAAGAGAAGAGGGTGAGCACAGAAGGGCACTGGTTTGGGGAAGAGCGTGGGATATGGATGGGAATGGGGGCTTCAGGGGCTGCCCACTACTGTTTCAGTTGGAGCGGCGGCCTTCTCCACGATCTCTGGGACGTGCGTGGCTTCCTTTTGATTCAGCTCTTCACTCACCTCAGAACACTTGTTGTCAAGCACAAACCATTCAGCTTTCTCACGCTTCTCTGACGAGGTGTGAGCTTTTAGAGAGGCTTTTTTGGTCAGACTCCTTAGAAGGTGCCTCTTTAATCGCCTGATTGTCTTGGCCACCTAGAAAGACAAGCGGGTGAGCACAGAAGGACACTGGTTTGGGGAAGAGGGTGGGGTATGGATGGGAATGGGGGCTTCAGGAGAAAGGATATAGGCTGAGACGGGGTATGTGCCAGGCAAGGACAGGGGAGGGGTTCTTATGGGCGGTGGCAATGGGCAAGAGGAGCTTGGGTGGGTCCAGCTCACCTTGTTCCTGCTTTTGTGTCTCTGTTGATGGGGAGTCTTCTCCTTCCTGCCTTCGGTGCGTCGAGTCAGCTTGGAGTCCATAACTGCGCTAGGCCCTTGTGGCTTCCTAGTCACGTTGGCCACTTCGAAGACTCCCAGCGGTCTGCCCCAGAGCCCCAGACCCCCCTTATATGCCCCTCCCCAGTGTGATGCGGGGCCACATCCTTCAGCTTTATGAGGTCAGCAAGTCACTCCCCCAGCCAATGGTGGCTCTGGGTGGGCCTTGACATCACAAAGCCCCATCCTGACACCTCTAGGGGAGGATGGGAAGCAAGCCAGATGTTCTGGTGGGAGTGACTTGCTGACCTCATAAAGCTGAAGGATGTGGCCCCGCATCCTTCAGCTTTATGAGGTCAGCAAGTCACTCCCCCAGCCAATGGTGGCTCTGGGTGGGAGAAAGGGGGCATTTTTAGCACCCCTAAAGAGCCCTCCAAACTCACCTACCATCCTCATCTCCCCATGTCAGTTCTGATGGGTCACATGGCAGGGAGAAGGTGTCTCCTCCAAACCTTGCCCCACTGCCACACGATTCGGGGGTTCTTTCTGTCCTCTCCCATCTTTCACCATTATCTAGTTTTTGTATGTCTTGCCTAAAATCCCTGCACGGTAATGAGGCTGTATTTAAGTGTCTGTGGAAATGATAGTCCTTCCACTTTCCTCCTACAAGGGGCTCTTATGCACCTTGAAGACCATGTACTTCTGGGCCACCTACGAGGAACCATTTCCATCCCACCTCCTTTTCTCAGTGTTCACGTAGCTCTCCTCAGTTTTCTATTTTCCATTCTGAAACCACTGTCGACTTTATTCTTCAGTGTTCAGGTTGTTCTGTTTAATAGAGATGCACTTTTTAAAGTATATTATCCAATTTTCAGATCTCTTTAAAAGTTAATACCCAACACTGCAGCCTTATATCTTATCAAGTATTCTTATATGCAGACTACAGGCTATTAATATGCAATAGATAAATGTACTGAGCATTAACTATAGCTACTATCTGTTGCTAGAATAACTATTGTACTATTTCTTAAAGGAATCTAGTACAATTACGTGTCACCAAATTTATAATTATTTTTGAAACAACTTGTATTCCCAATTCACCTTTATTGATTCTACACACACACACACACACACACACACACACGTAGTTTTCTTGTCTAACTCTAGCTCCTTTTAACACCTATGGAGCAAAACTGCTTTATGACATAAAGGACAGATCATGAACTCTGGAGAAGTTCTATTTGTACTTACATCTTGGCTCTTCTACTTAACTAATCTTGGACAATTTGCTACAGCTTTCTGGGCCTCAATTTACTCGTCTATAAAATGACTGTAGAGTTTGTATTAAGATTTGGAATAATATATGCAAAGCAACTATCACAATTATGGTGTATAGCTGATGTTAATAGGTAATGGCTATTAATACTATTATGATTACATCAAAAGGAATGCCATTTACGATGAGTCAAGGTGGTGATTTTGGCAATGGATAATATAACTACTTCTATATTTCCTCACCAGAGGAAATTTCAAAAGCTGTTTATCAATATTGGAGACAGAGCATATTTTTGAGCAATACCTAAAGAAAATTTCTAAAACTCTTATTAGCTTTTCGTCTGTCAATTTCTTTTTTCCAGCTTTATTGAGGTATAGTGGACAAATAAAATTGTAATACATTTAAAACATACAACACGATGATTTTATATATGTATGGATTGTGAAACGATTCTCACAATCAAGTTAATTAACATATCTGTCATCTCACAAGACTACCATTTTTCTTTTTCTTCACCTGTAAATTTCTGATCTTGGGCTTATTCTGACTTCAGATGCCACATGTATATGAAAACCTGACAGCAAAATTTTAGACACCCCAGCTCCGTCCCTCACCACTCCCTTCTCTAAACAGTCCTGCTCACAGGTTGCATGTAGGTCAACACGTCTTATTTACCCTCTGAAAGAGGATGTGACTTGGAGGGTTTGGGTTGTGTGTTTTTCTAAAGATAGCAATAAGACTAAACCTCACTCATCCTTGATTCATTCATCCAGTAACTCTGTGATTACCATGTGCCATGTACTATACTGGGACTTAAAAATCAAAACATAGATAGGTATATTCTCTTCCTTGAGAGATTCACAATTTACCAGGTATAAAAAGCATAATACACTGTAATAAATACAACAGAAGTAAGTATAAAGAGCCATGTGAGCTGGAGGAGAGAGAAAAATGGGATGAGAATGTTTGAGGAAGCCTTCATAGAAGATGTGCTATTTTAGCTGTTCCTGGAAGGATAAACTGAGTAGTGTTAGCCAAGGGAACAACATATGCAATGAATGTAGTTTGAGAGAGCTTTGATTTCTTAAGAGATGAGTGTGGCTGGAGTATAGTACGTGGATGGAGTGACAGGAGATGTCACTGCAGGAGGAGGTTGAAATGAACTTGTAACAGGTCCCATGGACTTGATAATGAGTATGGACATCATTTTGTGGCTACAGTGAGTGTTATGGAGTGGATGTTTCAGCCCCCCACCCAAATCCATATATTGAAATCCTATCCTCCAATGGGATGGTATTTGGAAGTGGGGCCTCTGTGAGCTAATTAGGTCATGAATCCTTCATGAATGGGATTAGTGCCCTTACAAAGGAGAGCACTTTCACCCTCTTTCCACCATGTGAGGACACAATGAGAAGACAGCAGTTTGCAACCTGGAAGAGGGCCCTCACCGGAAGCTGACCATGCTAAATGAAATGAAATAAAATAAAATACGACACAAATGAATATAACTACAAAACAGAAACAGACTCACAGACATAGAGACAGACTTGTGGTTGCCAAGGGAGGGGGTTGGAGGAGGGATGGATTGGGAGTTTGGGATTAGCAGATGCAAACTAGTATGTATAGAATGGATAAACAACAAGGTCATACTGTATAGCACAGGGAACTATATTCAATGTCCTGTGATAAACCATAATGGAAAAGAATATGAAAAAGAATATATATATATGTATAACTGAGTGACTGCTATACAGCAGAAATTAACACAACAATGTAAATCAACTATACTTTAATAAAAATTTTTAAATTAAAAAGAAAAAAGAAGCTGACTATGCTAACACCCTGACCTTGGACTTTCAGCCTTCAGAACTGTAAGAAATAAATTTCTGTTGTTTATAAGTCACTCAGTCTATGGTACCTTGTTATAGCAGCCAGAACAGATTAAGAAAGTTAGCCGATGAGTTCAGGGTATCATGGTATCATGTTTCTGAAATATCAAAAGCTGCTAAACTCCACTGACATTAAGCTCTCAGCAAACACCTCTTAAGAGGAATAAAATAAAGACTACTGGCTCTTTTATGCTAAATAGTATCTGAAAAACAAAGATTAACAAATCAGACATGGCTTCCTAACTCAGTAAAATTGATGTTGGTTTATGCTTTCACTTGTAAATATCTCTTATTACACAACATACTATTTTCATGGGTCTTCATTAAATTAAGTGTCTGAGACTTAAAAGGATTAAGTAGTTTTTGTAACTATTCCTCAGGTGTTCAAGGGCAGAATCAGGCAATGATTCAGCTCTGGTGCCCTAATAGGACAGAGCTCATTTCATAAAAGCTCTTACAGAGCCACCAAGGCATGGTGAGTGATAATATTTATTGGTTATTGACATAAGTATAAGAATTAGCAAAACATTTACGCATTTAAAAATTATTAATTCTAGATGCAACTAATATCTTTTTCCTATATTGTAACAAGCTTACAAACTATACTTTCATTCTCTCCATTCATTGTGCTATTATTTTCATATCTTTTACTAAGAAATGTATAGAAAGCCCTCAAAACATTATGAATTTGTCTTAAGATGTTAATTTTATTTTGAAATTTTTACTAAGATATAATTTACATAGAGTAAAATTCACCCTTTTTGAGTACAATGCTGTGGGTTGTAACTAATGCATATAATTATGTAACCATCACCACACCACATTCAAGATAAAGAACAGTTCTATTACTCTCCAACCTTCCCCTGTCGCTTTGTGGTTGACCGTTCCCTTTCTTTCCTAGTCACTTGCAACCACCAGTCTGTCTTCTGTCCTTATGATTTTGCCTTTTCTAGAGTGTCATATAAATGGACTCATACTGTAAGTAGCCTTTCTGATCTGGTTCTTTTACTTAATTTGGAAAACATCCAAGTTCTTGTATTCACCAATAGTCTGTTCCTTTTTATTGCTGAGTAGTGTTACACTGTATGGATGGACCATTTGTATATTGGTTTGCCAGGTGAATGACATTTGGGCTGTTTCCAGTTTGGGGCTTTTATTAGTAGAGCCACCATAAACATTGGCATGCATGGTTTTGTGTGAACAGAAATTTACATTTTACTTGGGAATTATTTCGGAATGGGATTACAGAGTTTTATGGTATGTCAATATTTATAAGCAACGAAAAACATTTCCCAAAGTGACTTTACCATTTTGCATTCCCATGAGCAATTTATGAGAGTTCAAGTTTCTTTCTTTTCTTGAGTGTAGTTGGTGTTGTCACTTTGTTTCTTTTAACCTTTCTAAAAAAATGTGAAGATACAATTGTGTACTTAACTTGCATATCCCTAATGACATTATTTTAATCCATTTTATGTGTTTACTAGTTGTCTGTATATCTTATGTCAATCAATTGGTATTCAAATATTTTGCCACATTTTTATTGGTTCTTTGTTCTCTTATTAATGACTTTTGAGAGTTCCCATATATATTCCGGATATAGTATTTTATCATATATATGACCTATATAACACATATATTTGCATAACCACATCAAGATATAGAACTATTCTATAACCATAAAGGAATTCCCTAACACCACAACCTTGTAATTGCATTCCTTTCCCCCAACCCCTTACAACTACTGATTTGTTTTCTATGTTTGTAATTTTGTCATTTTGAGAATGATATATACATGGGATCATCAAGTATGAACTTTTTGAGATTGGCCCTTTTTTTCACTTTGGCATGCACTTGAGATTCATCCACGTTGTTATGTGTATTAATATTTGCTTCCATTTTATTGATGAGCAGTGTTACTGGTATGGATATACCACAGTTTAACCATTCATTCACCCACTGAAGGACATCTAGCTTGTTTATATTTTGGTTATTACAAATAAAGTTTCTATGAAAATTCACGTAAAAGTTCTTATGTGAACATAAACTTTCATTTCTCTAGAATAAATACCCAAGAGTACAGCTTGTCAAATTGTAGTTGCATGTTTAGAGCACGTTGTATAAGAAAGTGCCAAACTGTTTTCCAGGATAACTGTACCATTTTATATTCTCACCAGCTATGTAGGAATGATCCAGTTTCTCTGCATCCTTGACAGCTTATTGTGTTGTCACTTTTTTAAAAATTTTAGCCATTCTGATAGATGTGGAGAGATTAGAACTCGGTGTAGTTTTAATTTGCATTTCCCTAATGGCTAATGACACTCATCGTCTTTTCATGTGCTTATTTGCCATTGCTGTAACTTCTCTGGCCAAGTTTTTGTTCAAGTCTTTCAGTGCTCTTGACCATTTTCTAACTGGAGTGTCTTTGTTTTTACTTGCTGATTTTGTAGAGTTCTTCATAAGTGTTTTTCCTGCCCACTTAGTTTCCATACAATTATATGTATTTGGGTTTTGCACATGTAAAATTATTTTATGTTTAGGCATTCAGATAAAATGAATTTAGTCCATAGTCCAAATTTGAGAAATATTAGCTTTCTTATGGCTTTGTTCTAGAAATATGTGATATTTTTACATGTTTCTATGTATGACTGGCTTTCCACAAATATGCCAATATATAAATTCATAAGTATCTCTGTGTGTGTCGTAATAGGATACACAGCATACATCCTATGTACAGGATACATCCATGGAAAATATTCTACTTGTTTTGCTCTTTCAGAAGGACCCTATCTCTGAGAAATAATTTTAACAAAGGAAATGCAGGGGAGTGGACTACTGACGTACAGAATAGAGAGGGTTTCTTAGTAAGACGACCAATCAAAACTCCGTCAAGTATGGGTATTGTTATGCAGCTGAATCTACACATTTTACATACCCAAGGCTAAATTTTTATTAATGTTTAATTATGGAGCATCTATAAATAAGAAAGATTATTATTATTTATTTCAATTCCTACATTTAGAGCTTTGGAAAAAAGTTCAATCGGAAAAGCATAGAATGTACTGATGATATTGCCGTAATTGCAGGTGGGAGCAGACATTCATCAACCAATACTATATGGAACTGCTGTGTTCAGAAGTTTGGGGATGAGATTCTGGAAAGAATCAATATCATTCTGAGGAAGGGCTATGAGGAAGGGCTCAAGCTTCACTGCTTTCCATATGTGTGTTCAATTGATCTGGTACCACTTACTGAAAAGATCATCTAATCTTCACTGCATTGCAGTGGCACTTTTGTCATAAATCAGGTGATTGCTGTGTATGGATCTCCTTTTGGTACATCTATTATTTTCCATTGGTCTATAAGTTTATCTTTACACCAAAATCAAAAATTTTATTACTTTAGTTGTGTAAGCCTGATATCTGGTAGTAGAAGTTCTCTAAATTTGATCTTCATGATTGTCTTGCCTGTTCTTAGCATCTGCATTGCCATGTATGTTTTAGAATTATTTTGTCAATATCCACAAAGAAACATGTTCAGATTATACTTCGAATTGCATTAGCTCTATATATCAATATGGAAAGAATATCTTTACAATATTGAGAATTTAAAACCATGAACAAAGTTTCTTCCTCCATTTATTTAGGTCTTTAATTTACTGCAGTCATGTTTTACAGCATCCTATCTAGAGGTCTTATGCATCTTTCTTTAGAGTTATTTCTAAGTGTTTGATATTTTTGATGCTATTATAAATTGTATTTCTTTTAAATTTCATTTTTATTTATTTATTTATTTTTGCGGTACACGGGCCTCTCACCACTGGGGCCCCTCCCATCGCGGAGCACAGGCTCCGGATGCGCAGGCCCAACAGCCATGGCTCACGGGCCCAGCCGCTCCGTGGCATGTGGGATCTTCCCGGACTGGGGCACGAACCCGTGTCCCCTGCATCGGCAGGCAGACTATCAACCACTGCGCCACCTGGGAAGCCTAAATTTCATTTTTAAATCATTTGTTGTAAGTATATAGAACCAAGACAAACTTTCACATACTGACTTTATATATAGTAAAGATGATAAATTCACTTATTAATTCTAATAGTTCCTATGCAATTTTTTTGCATTTTCTAAATACACAATCATATCATCTTCCACTTCCACTTTTATATGTTTTATTTTAACTTCTTGCCTAATTGCACCAGTAATTCGTTTGATAGAAGTGTTGGTAGCACAGATCTTTGTCTTATTATTTATCTTAAATGGAAAGATTCCAAGATTTTACCATTATGAATGATGACTGCAACATTTTTATACACATACATGCACACAAAAATATTGTCAAGTTGCCACATATCAAGGTATTCAATTAGGACAATGAGCCATACTGAAAGAAACAACCAAATCTCTGTTCACTTACTATGACAGTACAAGCAGGAAGTAGAAAGAGGCACCAGCTCCTCAGTTTTCCATTTTCCCCCCACAGAATGGCACCAGGTGAGGGTCAGATGACATGAGCGATACACAGGGGGATTGTCTCACTGCTAAGGCGCTGGAAACTAAGGGTTCCTGCCTCTTTATGAACCCAGGGCCTTGGAGAATAGGGAAGGACTGAAAATGGAAAAGTACTGAGTCAAGGTGGAGAAAAGTGCCTCAGGCAAGGCCCCAAAATCATTAGGTCTTTTCCAAGGCACCTGGAAAGTGCCTCAGTTAAGGCCCCTAATAAAGTCTCTGAACAGTGGCACCTGGGCTAGGAATGCAGCTATGCATATAATCAAGGCTGACCCAGGAGGGTCTGAGTCCTGGCTACAACTCCCTTGATGAATTAACCACTGCTTAGGTATATGAGGAAATAAGCTCATAAATTTCATATAAATTGCCATTTGTCACACATAAAATGGCAATGATGCTAGTACATGACATATCACATTTTTATTAGGGTTGGTGTAAGTTGGAATGCCACAATTTTATAATGTTAGTATCAAGGACTGAAATAAATAAAATCAGAAATGAGATACGAGACACAACACATGATACCACAGAAATACAAAGGATCATGAGATTACTATGAACAGTTACATGCCAACAGACTGGATAGCCGAGAAAAAAGAGATACATTCCAGAAACATACAACCTACCAAGACTGAATCATGAAGAAATAGAATATCTGAGCAGACCAATTACTAGTAAGGAGATTAAATAATTTATCAAAAACCTCCCAACAAGGAAAATCCAGGACCAGAAGGCATCACTGGTGAATTCTTCCAAAGACTTACAGAAGAATTAATACCAATCCTCAAACTCTTCCAAAAAAATAGAAGAGTAATGAACACTTCCAAACGCATTTTATAAGACAAGCATTCCCTTGACACCAAAGCCAGATAAGACACTGCGAGAAAAAAATTATAGGTCAATATCACTGATGAACATAGATGCAAAAATCCTCAACAAAATATTAACAAACTGAATTCAACAATACATTAAAGGGTCATACACCAAGATGAAATGGGATTTATTACAGGGATGCAAGGATAGTTCAACATCTGCAAATCAATCAAAGGTGACATACCACTTTAACAAAAGGAAGGAAAAAAATCATATGATCATCTCAATGACACAGAAAAGCATTTGACAGAATTCAAAACCCTTTCATGATAAAAGCTGTCAAGAAACTTAGTAAAGAGGATACATACCTCAACATAATAAAGGCTCTATATTATAAGCCCATAGCTCACATCATACTGAATGGCAAAAAGATGAAACTTTTCCTTCTAAGATCAGAAATAAGACAAGGATGCCCATTATCACCACTTTATTCAACACGGTACTTGAAGCCCTAGCCAGGGTAATTAGGCAAGAAAAAGAAAGAAAAGACATCCAAATTGGAAAGCAAAATTTTAATTGTCTCTATTTGCAGAAGACATATTATATACAGAAAACTATAAGACTCCACCAAAACACTGTTGGACCTAATAAAAATATTCAGTAAAACCTCAGGTACAAAATTAAAATACAAAATTCACTTACATTTCTATACACTAACAAAAAACTATCAGAAAAAGAAATTAAGAAAACAATTCTATTTATAATAGCATCAAAAAGAATAAAATATATAGGAATAAATTTAACCAAGAAGGTGAAAGATCAGGACACCAAAACTATAAAAATTTGATGAAAGAATGTGAAGACACAAATAAGTGAAAATATATTCTGTGCTCATGGACAGGAAGAATTAACTTTGTTAAAATGTCCACACTATACAAAATGATCCACAGATTCAATGCAATCCCTACCAAAATTCCAATGGCATTTTTTACAGAAATAGAAAAAACAACCCTAAAATTTGTATGAAACCACAAAAGACCCCAAATAGCCAAAGCAATCTTGAGAAAGAATAGAGCTGGAGGCATCACATTTCCTGATCAGAGCACCACCTAAACAAGCTCAAGAGATGGGCACGAGCCACGGCTATCAGCACGGACAGCAGAGACGGGCATGAAATGCTAATGCTGCTGCTGCAGCCACTAAGAAGGCTGTGTGCGAGCACAGGTCACTATCCACACCTCCCCTTCTGGGAGCCTGTGCAGCCCGCCACTGCCAGGGTCCCATGATCCAGGGACAACTTCCACTGGAGAAAACACTGCGCACCTCAGGCTCGTGCAAAGTCACCCGAGCCTCTGCTGCCAGAGGCTTGCCCCTCATACTGTACCACTCCTTCCCGCTGGCTTGAGTGAGCCAGAGCCCCCTAATCAGCGGCTCCTTTAACCCCGTCCTGTCTGCGCGGGGAACAGGTGCCCTCAGGCGACCTACATGCAGAGGCAGGGCCAAATCCAAAGCTGAACCCCAGGAGCTGTGCAAAGAAAGAAGAGAAAGGGAAATCTCTCCCAGCAGCCTCAGGAGCAGCGGATTAAATCTCCACAATCAACTTGATGTGCCCTGCATCTGTGGAATACCTGAATAGACAACGAATCATCCCAAAATGGAGGTGGTGGACTTTGGGAGCAACTGTAGTCTTGAGGTTTGCTTTCTGCATCTAACTTGTTTCTGGTATTATGTTTATCTTAGTTTAGTATTTAGAGCTTATTATCATTGGTATATTTGTTTATTGATTTGGTTGCACTCTTCCTTTTATATATATATTTTTTTCCCTGTTTCACTTTTTGTGAGTGTGTATGTGTATGCTTCTTTGTGTGATTTTCTCTGTATAGCTTTCCTTTTACAATTTGTCCTAGGGTTCTGTCTGTCCATTTTTTTTTGTATAGTTTTTAGCACTTGTTATCATTGGTAGATTTGTTTTTTAGTTTGCTTGCTGTCTTCTTTCTTTCTTTCTTTTCTTTTTTTACTACTTTTTAATTATTTTTTTTATTTTAAAAACTTTATTTTATTATATTTTAATTTCTCTTTTCTTTCCTTCTTTTTTTTCTACCTTTTCTTCGAGCCATGTGGCTGACAGGGTCTTGGTGCTCCGGTCAGGTGTCAGGCCTGTGCCTCTGAGGTGGGAGAGCTGAGTTCAGGACATTAGTCCAGCAGAGACCTCCCAGCTCTACATAATATCAAACAGTGAAAGCTTTCCCAGAGATCTCCATCTCAATGCTAAGACCCAGCTCCACTCAACAACCAGCAAGCTACAATGCTGGACACCCTATGCCAAACAACTAGCAAGACAGGAACACAACCCCACCCAATAGCAGAGAGGCTGCTAAAATCATAATAAGTTCACAGACAACCCAAAACACACCACCAGACATGGCCCTGCCCCCAAGAAAGACAAGAGCCAGCCTCATCCACCACAACACAGGCACCAGTCCCCTCCACCAAGAAGCCTACACAATCCACTGAACCAACCTTAGCCACTGGGGGCAGACACCAAAAACAACGTGAACAACGAACTTGCAGTCTGCAAAAAGGAGACCCCAAACACAGTAAGTTAAGCAAAATGAGAAGGCAAAGAAACACACAGCAGATGAAGGAGCAAGATAAAAACCCACCAGACCTAACAAATGAAGAGGAAATAGGCAGTCTACCGGAAAAAGAATTCAGAGTTATGATAGTAAGGATGATCCAAAATCTTGGAAATAGAATGGAGAAAATACAAGAAACTTTTTACAAGGACCTAGAAGGACTAAAGAGCAAACAAACAATGATGAACAACACAATAAATGACATTAAAAATTCCCTAGAAGGAATCAATAGCAGAATAACTGATTCAGAAGAATGGATAAGTGACCTGGAAGGTAAAATACTGGAGATAACTACCACAGAGCAGAATAAAGAAGAAGAACGAAAAGGATTGAGGACAGTCTCAGAGACCTCTGGGACAACATTAAACACACCAACATTCGAAGTATAGGGGTTTCAGAAGAAAAAGAGAAAAAGAAAGGGACTGAGGAAATATATGAAGAGATTATAGATGAAAACTTCCCTAATATGTGATATGAAATAGTCAATCAAGTCCAGGAAGCACAGAGTCCCATATAGGAAAAATCCAAGGAGAAACACGCCAACACACATATTAATCAAACTATCAAAAATTAAATACAAAGAAAAATTATTGAAAGCAGCAAGGGAAAAGCAAAAATTAACATACAAGGGAATCCCCATAAGGTTAACCGCTGATATTTTTATCCATAGAGGAGTTATTTTCCCTTTGCAGAAGTAATGGGATAATTGTTTCCATGTATACTTGCCCTGGCATTGCAGCATCCTTGCTCTGGGGATCTGGCCTCTTTAGTCCTTAGGTTCTGGAGGTCTGAAAATAGGCTCACTCAGGAAATTGGGAAAGAGATAATGAGTTTCGATAGGGAAGAAAACCCTTACATTCATGAGCATTCATTCTTGATTAATTTTTAATTTACTGTATAGGTTGACTATCACATGTTTTGGCTGCCCATCAATTTTGCCTCTAAAGTTGCTGTGTTCTATCAATATTAGCTATCTCCATAGCTCTCTGCAGGTCAGGATCCCTTCGCTGCCACTGCAACCTGGCCACTCATTATGAGCATTATATCCACCACCTTGCTTCTGATAAGCACTACCACGTGACCTCTTATTTTTTTTTCAGAATCCTATCATCCCATTGTTATCATTGAGCCCATATTTTTGTATTAGGAACTGCTGTCATTAGACGCAGCCTATAGATATCACCCGCACCCGACTTCATAGTCATGCTGGTGTCCCTTTCACTGCTGCTTTCCTTATTACTTTAGTAAGTGATGAATCCCCTGGGTACCCAATGGGACATAATCATCTGGTATGTTTTTCTGTTTTGCATAGTATATGTAGAATGTCTACTTCTTTGACCCTTTAATCCTCCCTTTCATGTCTGCCATGGCTTCTGGAACTTAAAGCACATTTCTTATAGAGTAACTTTTCTGTGTTTGTTTTGGCTTTCTGGGAGCTTCCCCAGCAGCTTTTCCCCACAGTATTCCAGGATCCTTGCATGGATGTTAAATCGTGTAACATGACAGGGTGTTCTCAAATTGACATACTCTCCCTTATCTCACTTGAGGTTCCACTACTCTGATCTAGCATCCTCAGGATCCAGTCCTGTGCATCCTTTCCTATCTCCTGATTATAATATTTAAAACTCCTAAGTGCTGAGATATTTTTGTAAATCATGTAATCCTTACAGTGAGCTTTGCAAAACAGACATCACTGCCCATGTTACAGATAAAGACAACAAGGCTTAAAAGGATTAAGTAGCTGGTCCAAGGTCACACCCTGAGTATGTGGCAGGTTAGTCTCATCCCCAAACTCAAGTTGTTAACAGCACTCCTCATTGATTCAGGAAACCAGCTCATAAGTGGTGAATCTGGACAGAACGATGGTTTCTTGACACTAGTATAATTTTCTAGTCATTATGTCATCACTTTAACCATCAGATTACTAAGATTTTAGCTATCATATTAAGCCTCATTGAGTTAATCTTCATGCATACTCTGCTACAAGATAAAATTTTCAAAAATGAAAAGTTCCTGTAGAATGTAATCACTGGAACCAAATGTACTAACTATAGTGAAGTTCATGCAGGAAAAGGTATGTGGAAGAATATCTGTTAAATTGTTAACCGCGTCACCAATCATAGCTTTTCCCCAAGCCTTTTGCCTACAGATTTACCCTTCAAAGCCTGGACCATTTTAAATTATGTCTATGAAAAAGCCAAAATAGGTCAGCTATTAAGGACTCATACAGTTGAATGGGGACCAAAGTCTATAATTTAAAGGTCCAGAAGCCTCTTTTTTTTTTTTTTTTTTTTTTTTTTTTGCGGTACGCGGGCCTCTCACTGCTGTGGCCTCTCCCGTTGCAGAGCACAGGCTCCGGACGCGCAGACTCAGCGGCCATGGCCCACGGGCGCAGCCACTCCGTGACATGTGGGATCCTCCCGGACCGGGGCACGAACCTGTGTCCCCTGCATCAGCAGGCGGACTCTCAACCACTGTGCCACCAGGGAAGCCCTGGAAGCCTCATTTTTATAAGCAGTAAGATACAAAGGTCAGGAGCATAATTTATACTTAACTTTTTCTTCTAGTACAATTTACACCAAAATTATGTTAACACTTATGGCTTTGGGACAATCAAGGTCACCTGATCTAACAATGCAACTTGAAAAACTGTTATTTGGCAAGTGAGAGAAGACTCATAGACAACCAGTCTTTATAGACTGCATCCAGTCATGGGTGAAAGTGAAAGATGTGAATGTCCCCCTTGGGTTAGAAGACCCAAGAGAGGCCCTATGTTATTATTTGCAACATTGTCATAGAGCTGTGCCTCCCAAAGCTTTCAAAGTAACAGGAGAGCACAGCGACATTCATGTGAGGGAACATTTATTCTAAGCTTAGTAAAATCAGCAATTGCTGTAGCTGAAATGGGAAGGGGATATTTTGAAATGTGTCGTTGATTCCCGTATTTCCACAGATCCAAAATAACTCCGTCGCAAAGTAAAAGGTGAATTTTAAGCACATGCCAGAGTAGAAACAGGCTTGACGTTGGGAAAGTCACGTTCACTTTTCAGGGCTGACTTTCTTCATCAGTAAAAGGAAAGGATCTCAAGAGCCCTTTCAAACTCGAAAAATCGCTAGGACTTTGTTGTTTTGGACATATGAATATTTTCACGATGCCTCTAAAGTGGTTGACTAAAATACTCCCCTTTCAGAGGGTTGTTGTGGAGCCCCTGCATAAGGAGAGGTTCCTGAAAGGAGGGAGTATGATCCCACTTTCTCACAAGTGGGAGAAAGTTCAGAACATGCTAATTGGGCAAGCTTGAAATTCCAAAGATCTGCAAATGGAACAGGTGCAAATGGAACTGGTGATAATTGATGGCTAATTATGCAATCAGTAACACACCCCAGGGTATGGGCCTGTCTGCCAATACATACACACCTTGGGTGGGAGTTTATTAGCAGGCAAACACACACCCGGGAGGTTGTATTGTGCAGAGCAAATGCTTTTGAATACACAGTGTGGTTTTAAGTAGAGTATAAGATTCTGAAAACATATTAGCACCTGAAATGGTTCAAAGAGAAGCAAGTCCACAGGTCCAGTTCAGAAAATTCCCTTGACTATCCCCCTTGAATCCCTCATTCGGTACTTCTCATCATTCTGACCTCTCCCCCTGCACCTGCTGAATCCAAAGAAGCTATTTGGAAACATATCAAATGCCTTCATTTGCCTTTAAAACTGGACTGTAATGAACTGAATTAGCATTTAGTGAGGATTCATAGGGTGATGCCAGGAAAATGGTTTTCTCATAAAGGATCAAGTATATTTGACCACTCTGTAGCAAATGGTTTCCTAGTCTCTTTATTCTGATGATGGAGCATGGCGCCAGGAACTGATATTAATGATGACAGCCAGAAGAGCAATGCCCTTAAGCTAAGAAGAAAATTGGAGGAAAATGATGAAACGGCAAGATTATTACTTTGTTATGTTTTGTTTTGCTTTTTGCCTAGCAAGAATGTCACCAGATTGCACAGATGGGACAGTTTTCCCAACTGAGTATTAGGGAAGAACTGGCCCGATGAAGATTAATTGAGACCATTGGTGTATGGCTTCATAGTCAAATTATGACCAGAAGCCCATCACTTCTCACCACCTCCACCATCACCAGCCTAGTGCAAGTCACCATCATCTCTAAGCTGGATGACTGCTAGACCACATAATTGCTTCCAACCTTGTCCACTTTCAGGCTGTCCTCAACACATTAGCCAGAGTGATTCTGTCATAATATAAGTCATATCATGCCACTCCTCTGCTCAAGATGCTCTGAGGGCTTCCATCTCACTTAAAGTGGACACTCAATCCTTGTAATGGCTACAAGCCACAGACATGGCTTCCAATGGGCTCTCTGACCTCTGTTCTTCCCTATGATTTTCCTCTCTCACTCTGTTCTAGCCATGCTGGCCTCTTTCCTGTTCCTGGAAAATGCTAGTCATTCAGGTACCTCAGGGAGTTTGAACTTCCGGTTTCATCTGTCAGAACACTCCTCCCTCAGATAGATACATGACTTGCTCTTTTATTACCATCAATTCTTTGCCTAAATAACACGTTCTCGGTGAAATTTTCCCTGACCATCCCACCAACATAAGATGGTAAACTGTACCACATTCCCTACCCAGTTTCCTGCATTATTATTGCCCATAGTACTTATGAACTTCTAATATATAATTTAGTTTTCAGTTATTATCTGTTTCTCCCCACCAGAATTTAAGTTCCAGGAAGGCACAGATTTTGTCCGTTTGGTTGATTGCTATAAATCGAATACAATTGAACAGAGCCTAGTACATTGCATTTGGTTAATAAATATTTGTTAACTTAATGAATGAAATAAGAATACTCTCAGCCAAGGTTCTTATAGTAGTAGAGGTTAAATGATAAGATCTAAGCTGAGAGTGCTGGTCAAATCTTTCAAAATCTCTTGTGTTTGAGAGAATCATTAGATTAACAAGAATGTATAAATTTTGGGCTTCCCTGGTGGCGCAGTGGTTAAGAATCCGCCTGCCAATGCAGGGGACAGGGATTCGAGCCCTGGTCCAGGAAGATCCCACATGCCGCAGAGCAGCTAAGCCCGTGCGCCACAACTACTGAGCCTGTGCTCTAGAGCCCGCGAGCCACAACTACTGAAGCCCGCACACCTAGAGCCTGAGCTCCTCAACAAGAGAAGCCACCGCAATGAGAAGCCCGCATACCGCAATGAAGAGTAGACCCCGCTCACCGCAACTAGAGAGGGCCGCGTGCAGCAACAAAGACCCAATGCAACCAAAAAATAAATAATAAATAAATTTATTTTTAAAAAAGGATGTATAGATTTTTTCCTAAGATACTTTATATATGAACATAAAGATGAAGCCAGTTTTCTAGCTATATAATCAACTTGCGTGTCAGTGCTTCCAAGATTATGCACCAGACTTCAATATAGGCTTTTATAAAGAACAAAAATAATAGTCTTGCACACTCAGGGTGATGACGTCAGCTTAACCCAGGTGAAACATCTTCCTTCTATTTAATAATTATATTTGGTTGAATCAAGTGACATTGATAATATTTGACAATTTCTGACCTAAAATATGCAGGTTTCATATGTTTCAAACTAATACTTCCTAAATAACTTTGCTAAAGAATTCGTTTTGCTACCTTCCCAAAAGGAGCTCTATTATTGGGAAGACTGCACCAGCCACCTTGGAAGAACTTGTCCTATCTCATGCCCAGCCTTGGTTATTTTCAACTCTGGTTGCTTTCAACTTGTATACCACTCCAATCAAATATATCCAGAAAGTATGCTAATTTCACTCAAAACACAAAGTAAAATCCATGGCTACTGGCCAATTTCCTTAGCAAGTCATTGAATTAGTAAGGCTCTTTCTGGTACAAGTAATAGAAACCCAACTCAAAATGAACTAGCTTAAACAAAATGGGGATTTATTGCCTCATAAACTGAGAAATACATGAATTGAGATGCTGAGTCCGGAGGCTCAAATCCTTCTCTCTCACCATCTCTTTGTTTTACTTGGCTGCATTCTGCATAGAGGTGCTCTACATGTGATGGGTAAGATGGCTACAGATATCTCTAGACTCACATTTTCCTTAGTTAATCTAGTGGAAAGATTTCTTCTTTCTTCCAATTTCTGAATCTTGGGGAAGATACTAATTATCTCTCCATGGGTCCACTGTCCACTCCTGGACCAAGATTGTACCAAGGATGGAGTACAATGATTGGTTCAGCCTGGGTCTTCTGTTGTGGTAGGGATGGGAGTTTGTGGGATCTGTGTGCATCAGTGTAATTGACAAATCAATAGAACCTCGAGTAGCAGAGGATGGGTGCCTCAAAGACAGGGTTTAACTCTTTTTTTAAAAAAAAAACTGAGATATAGTGGATGTACAATGTTATAGAAGGTACAGGTGTACAACATAACGATTCACAATTTTCAAAGGTTATACTCCATTTGCAGTTATTATAAAATATTGGCTACATTCCCTGTGTTGTACGATACATCCTTGTAGCTTATTTATTTTATACATAATAGTTTGTACTTCTTAATCCCCTGCCCTTACCTTGCTCATCCCCCCTTTCCTCTCCCCACTGGTAACTGCTAGTTTGTTTTCTATATCTGTGAGTCTGTTTCCTTTTTTAAATATTCACTACTTTTTTAGATTCCACATATAAGTGGAATGTATAAGATTCCACATACAGTATTTGTCTTTCTCTTTCTGCCTTATTTCACTTAGCATAATATCCTCCAAGTCCATCCATGTTGCTGCAAATGGCATTATTTCATTCTTTTTTATGGCTGAATAGTATTCCATTGTGTATCTATACCACATCTTCTTTATCCATTCACCTGTTGGGCAATAATAATAACCACCACAAGTCCATTTCTGGGTATATATTTGGCACAAAGAATTCAAGGAGTCTTCCTGAAACCTACCTGGTACATACTTCAGGTATAAGTAAGATAACCATCTGAAACTCATCTTTGCTTCTAGAATTTAGCTTTGCATTATGGTGCTATATATCAACCCAGAAGGCATCCTTATGAATCCTAGAGATGTGGGTTGGTTTCTGGAGAGGGAAGATTTTTTTTTTTGGTGTTAGATAAGCCTCTCTGGAGTCAATGGGGAGGCATATAGACTCTCCTGTACTAATAAATGTTGTTTCCCATTAAAAAGTAATAATAAATAGAAAGATATAATTATGGAATCCTAAGAAAACAAAACATTACTAAGGATCGAGTAAACTCTGAAGGTTGTCTGCAATAGTTTTAAAATAACATGTATTAATATTGCTAGGGGCAATTTGAACCAATAATGCTAAATTTCCTGGAGGGCTTAGGAGAGGAAATTCTTCAAGAAGTGAAACTACTTAAAGATCTGTGTCACAGACAGACAACAAAATAAAGATCTTAGGTGGAAAGTCATGGGCAGAGAATCCCTGGGCTAATCTACAGGTTCTCCACCCAGCCTGGGAGTTTTGTTTGCTTGGTTTTTTACTAGCCTAAATCCTAGAACTCACCCCAGACCACATGTTCTTAAATTTTGATGCAGATTAAAATGATGAGTGAGAATTGAGCTCTGCCTCATGATATGGGGTTTCCAAACAGAAAAGACAGATTCAGGAAAGCTTGCCCGTGTGACAAGTACAGTTAGTAGCAATAGTAGTAACAGTAATAATGTTACATGGATCATAATCATTGGTTTTCCTAGATATAACTGTCATAGGGTTTCTACATCTAGTCTCTTACATAGCATATAGACACTATCACAGAGACATATCTAGGAAATTAAATCTAATTCAAAGTTTCTTAATGTTATATTGAGAAAGAATATATTTTATTTCCTTTTTATTATTTGTCAAAACTTGTCTGACAAGGAAGAGCTACTTTGTTTGTATAAAATACAAATATTGCTTAATCCTGCCATGGATCATTGAGGTATAATTACACCTACTGGAAGGTGGCACAGGTGGTAGCTTTCTTCCACCAAAATGTACCATTTCATTTCAACAAGCAATTGACAACTGCCTCTGCCAGTTCTACTCCATACTAAATGGCAAGTAGAAATACAAAAGCATTGGCATCAGGTTTCATATTCAACAACAGAATAAGAATAACCTTGTTATTCAATTTGAAGTTACAGTTACGTACTTCCCTTGTTCTTTCTCTGTTGTCTTTTTTTTTCCTGTCATAGACTCATTGTCAATAAGTTGATTGTAATAGGAAAGCCCCACTTGGATGCTAACATATTGCCATAGATAACAACGATCAAAAGTGTAATCTTTTACAATATAGGATGCTATTCTAATTCCCGCTGGTGACAAGAAACGATTGCTACTGTGTGAACTGTGACTGTTTTCAAACCTTTATGTAGCTCCCGGGCAACTTGAATGTGCATTTTTTGTCTTCCATAGAGGTGCATGGTGAACTTCTCTGACCAGATTATGTCACTAAAGCCTCAGCTAGGTTGAGTTATGGACCAAAAAAAAGTAATATTAATGCATAAAGCATAATTTTCATCTTTATGGCAATAAAGCAGTCTGACAAATCCTGTATTTAACATGTAAAAATGTCTTCCTGGGGCAGTTCATTACCTCATTTCCCACTAGTAAAGGATACTTCTCCTGATGTAAAGCTGACAATAGGGCTGACTAAAGAATTTACTAAGATGTTCATTTATAAAGAGTTAAGGATGCTTTAGTCCAGGGATGAAAAATAGAAAATAGAAGCTCTATCAAATTGTGGATAGACAGGCCAAATGAATAATCAACTTTAAGGGTTCAGATAGAGGAGAAGTCCGAAAAAAAACAGATACTGAGCATTATCTATGAGAGCAAAAGCTTGAAGGAAATGATCAGAGACAGAGCGAGGGGAATTCCTCTTGTCTATGAGAAGACTCTGCAGTCATTGTTCATTAGGTTCTTGGGGCCTCAGGCATTGGAAAGAGGAAGCCATTGAAGGCACTTCTCTGGTGATCTTTCTGCATTTATTCTCCCCACTCAGTACCCTTCAAAGATATTTATTAAGTACCCTAAGTGTATAGAGTGCTGCATTAGACCCAGAGCTTCCAGGCAGCACGGTTTATGGCAGAGAAAGCAATCTCTTTCATTGTCCGTGTCCCCTCTAGTTGACTGGGAACAGCTACCCAGAGCTCCCCATTCATGACGCTTTGACAGTATATCTGGTTTCAGCGGGAATGACTGCCCCAATGGCTGTCCTGCTTCCTTTACAGGGTTTTTGGTGAGGATTAAGTGAGGAAGCCTATCTAAAGAGCTCAGTATAAGGCTTGTCACAGAGTGAACTGTGTGAATAAGATGCCCTTCCATAGAAAGTATTATAAAACCCAATCAAATACATAAAACATATTTCGAGAATAATGGGGAACTTCCCTGGTGGTGGAGTGGCTAAGACTCCACACTCCCAATGCAGGGGGCCTGGGTTCAATCCCTGGCCAGGGAACCAGATCCCACATGCATGCTGCAACTAAGAGTTCGCATGCCACAACTAAGGAGCCTGCCTGCCACAACTAAGACCCGGTACAGCCAAATAAATATTAAAAAAATAATAATAATGATAACTGACTCATTCAAGCTCTAGAGGTTGGATATGTTTCAGCCAAAGTTTGGACCACAGGTTCATGATGTCATCAGTGGTTCTATTTCTCTATGATTATCTCAGCTCTGCTCTCCTACCTGGGCCAGATGTTTCCCCAGACTGGCTTCCTCTATAGTAGCAAAATGGCTCCAGCAGCTCCAGGCTTTGTATCCACATGTCAGATGCTCAACTCAGCAGCCCAAACTGGATTGAACTTCTCTAGATCAAATGCAGAATGGATGTTGGAGTTTTACCTACAAATAGCTATTACCTAAGCACTTAACAAAGTCAACTATTATACTTCTAAATATTGTTAGCAAGATGGGTGACTGGTGGCTTTTGTGCTATAGGTTTGCCAGACTTTGTTTTATCAATTTAGCATTAACATTTGTCCAACTTATATTTTAGTAAGTCACAACTAGTCATAGAATAAATTAGCTGATCCATAAGTTCTAATAGTAAGGCTGATTGCGTTAGATAAATCTAGCCTTGGGAAACTCAAGGTTGTTTGTCTAACACAGTCTACCCAGAAGAAGACTGGTCAAAACCAGTTACACAACACTGGAAGAGATTAGAATCTGTGCATCGCCACCAATCCTTATTCCACTATTTTCCTGACCATCATACTTGCTGATGGTTCATTTTCTAGATCATTCTTCTTTACTGCGGCCCTAAGGCTAGATGTGATTCATTCCTTATCTAGGGCCAGTAGAAAGCATACAAGTAGTTGTAATACCAATGAAACCCCTATCTAGTTTGCAGCCACTACATACCAGGTATTCTAGTCAGATCCCAAAACACCCTGAGATGCTCACAGGATATGATGAATGCTACAATACAGATATAACAAAGGTCTTAAACGAATACAGTAGAAGTAACTTTCTTTGCCTGGAGCAGTCAGAACAGTTCCCTAGAGGAGACAGGCTTTGAGCTCAGTCTTTGGGTTCAGAGGTTGTGAATGGGTCAATAGCTAAAGGAGCATGATTCTATGATAAACTATACATGTGATACCAAATCCACCAAGAAGACTTCTGAACAACTTGGAATGTGTTATTTCCACTAATTGAGCTATGTGAAATTCTATAAGTTAGATATTTACTTAATAAGTATATTTTCAATTAAAAAAATACAGAACTCTATCAGTCATTCACATTTTAGTGTAATTTTTTCCTCCCAGTTTGCTTCTCTCCTAATTCTTAATAGGTACACCTCGCTCTAAAGAACTGGCAGTTGGATTTCAGATCATGACTATGAGACTTTTCTTGAACCTATTATTACTGTGCTGTGGATAAACAAGAATCATGCAAGAGTATGGATTTCAGTGGATTGTGTAGATTCCAAGATAAGAAGGAAATGTTGATTTTGTAAATTTCTTAATTCCTTAATAAGTCTTTTCTCTTAGTTCATGGGACAGATGACTGTTGAGTGAACGGTCATGGACACATTCTTAAAAGTGGGCAAAAATTCAGAAGAAGCAAAATCACGGGGGATAGGATATCATGCCCACCTTACTCCCTTCATCATTGAATGATTTGGAGGAAAGAGGTAATTTTATTTTATTTTATAATTAAGAGGAAAGCAAAAATTCACCTCCCTCATGACATTACTTCCCTTGTTACCAAAAGCAAGTTTGCGTGCCTGACGCACAGGGAGGCCAAACAATACCGAAACGTCGGAGTTTGGAGCAGAGAAAGGTTTATTGCAGGGCTGAGCAAGAATGGGTGGCTTGTGCCCCCAAAACCCTGAACTCTCCGAAGGGTTTCAGCAAGGCATTTTAAAATAAATAAATAGATAGATAGATTAATTAATTAATTTTTGGCTACATTGGGTCTTCATTGCTGCACACAGGCTTTCTCTAGTTGCAATGAGTGGGCACTACTCTTTGTTGTGGTGTGCAGGCTTCTCATTGCAGTGGCTTCTCTTGCTGTGGAGCACAGGCTGTACGTGCACAGGCTTCTGTAGTTGTGGCACGGGGGCTCAGTAGTTGTGGCGCACAGGCTTAGTTGCTCCGCGGCATGTGGGATCTTCCCGGACCAGGGCTCGAACCTGTGTCCCCTGCATTGGCAGGCGGACTCTCAACCACTGCACCAGCAGGGAAGTCCCAGTGAAGCATTTTTAAAGTGCAGGTGAGGGATGGGGTTGCAGGATATGTGATCAGCTCATGCACAATTCTCTGGCTGATGGTGAGATAACAGTGCGGTTATCAATCCTTTAGGTGCCAGAAGGTCTGGGGCTAAGTGCTCCTGATCATGTAGTTAATTTATTTCATCTGGTGGTGATTTTTAGCATCTGAAAAGCTCAGGAAATATGCATGAGATACTATTATCTAGCTACTTCAGAGGGGAGCTACAGCAGAGGATATGGGGGTGGGGTGTGTCCTGGGCAGGCCCCACAGGGTCCTGCTCAGTTATACCCTTACAGATACACACATTAAGGATAATATGTATCTACTGTATCATTTCATAGGTGGAGAAACTGAGGTCCATGTTTCTACCTTATCTACAACCCAATTATCTTTCTACAATAATTACTTCAACTGCGTCCACTTCAACAGATACTTTTAAAGTATCCTATATGTATAGAGGGCTGCACTAGACCCAGGGCTTTCAGGCAGCTTACAACTGAATGCCTGTTTCCTCTTCTCTTTCTTCCTAGCTCCTAGCACAGCATCCGACACATAGTGATATGTGTTTTTTTGAAATGATGAATTGAGGCGTGAGGCATTTGCACAGCTAACTATACGAGAAGAGAAATTGTCAAATGCACCAACGCCTTCTCCTTTACTTACTGCACCCTAACTAATACAGCTGTAAGTGCAAATCATCTTCTTTTGTCAACAAATATCATTTAGTTAGAGTTAATTATCCAAAAGAAAAGGAAGCTGTCGGAGAAATTTGTAAGAACACACTGAAAGAGGGAGTTCATGTCAAGATGTAATTTGTAATCCCGGGCCAGTATGGCAAAAGATGCATTCAAAAAAGGCTTAAAAACTTTGAAGACTATATACAGATGCTTTAAGAAAGACAGGTGAGGGGAAACGTCTAGAACACAGCTCATATTTAAAGCATGCATTTCATGGTGTTAACATTTTATTTTGCTGGCTAGTTGTTTAGCTCATTAAAAATTATAAATGGTATAGTGTAGAGACACAGAGAGAAAGTAAGATCAAAAGTATGAAGATGTTAAAGATCTGCTATTTCAGTACATTCATTATGAAGCTCTCCAGTATGCTATTAGAATCTCAATAGATGGCAACGAGGCTTCCATTATCATCAAGAGGGGTCACAATGGCTCTTTCAAGTCCATTATCTCTAATGTCAAAGAGTCTTTAATCTGTACTTCTTCATAGCTGAGGCACCTCCCAGCTAAACTTCTGCTTTTGTTTTCTGACTGATTTTACTCACACTGTCTACCCATTAAGTTCAGCTATTGTGATGGACTGAATGTTTGGGTCCTCCCCAAATTCATGTGTCGAAGTTCTAGCCCCCAATGTGAAGAGAGGTAGGACCTTTGAGAGGTCATAGCTTTAGATGAGATCGTGAGGATTGGACCCTCATGATGAGATTGCTGTCCTTGTAGGAAAAGGAAGAGAGTCCAGAGCTCTCTTTCTTTCTCCCTCTGCCATGTGAGGACAGACTGAGAAGGTGCAGTCTGCAAACCAGAAAAAGGCCCTCAACAGGAAACAAATCTGCTGGTGCTTTGATCTTGAAATTCCCAGCCTCTAGAACTGTGATAAATGAACTCCTATTGTTTAAGACACCCAATCTATACTATTTAATTACGGCAGCCCAAGCTAAGACAGCTATACAACGGGCATTTTCATCTGGGATGCATATGCATGTACGTTTGTGCATATACATATGTGTGCTTGCCAGAGATGTTTCAGTTTGTGATGAATTTTACAGGAAGTCCTATATCTACAAAATAGCAGTATATGATGGTTAAAATGGCTTAAGTGCACACAGTATGGACACCTTTGCTATAATGGACACTGTTGCTAAAAATCAAATGTAATCAAATCAGCAGGAGATGTCCAACGTTACTTAATATAGGACAGTGGGGTTTTTTCTTAATCGTTGAATATTTTTCTTCAAACAGAATACATTTGGAACTTCAGTATATCAGTTGGCTTATAGTAGAGACCTTCTAGCCTGAAACCTTTACAGATGCATTACAGATGAGGAAACTAGTACCAAAAAGAGGATAAGGTTTACTTAATTCCACACAGCCAGTAACTGGCAAAGCCAAGTCGTAAAGCCAGTTCAACTGCTGTAACGTGTAAATTTTAATCCCACTTCTACCACTAACTAGCTGTACAACTTGGGCTGATCTGCAGCGGTGAATCTGCAGACCGGTGGCGTCGGTCTGCAGCGGCTTGAAGCAGGGTTTTTTTCCCCGCCAGTGATTGAGGTCAGGTCGCAGTGGCGAGAGCACCAAATCCTAGACACTAGACTAGTGGTCAGTGACAAGGCCCTGGCCCTACGGCTTTGCAGAAAAAGAATTCCCACAAAGAGGGAAAGTAGTGAAACAAGTATTTATTAAGAGAAAAAAAAGAGTACGTGTGGATAGACGCATGGGCGGGCTCAGAGAGAGAGCTGTGCCCTCGTGGCAGTTTGAATCACTTTTATGGGTCATTTCTTCCAGGTTTCCTTTGGCCAATCATTTTGATTTGCCTGGTTCAAAGTCTGTATTTGGTATATCTCAGGATTTTCCCATGTGTGTGCACACATCTCTTAGCCAAGATGGATTCTACCGAAGAGGGCTATGGGTAGTGAACAGCAGTTGTCATCAGTTAGCATCACTCCCCTTTTGACCTCCAAGGAGCCTTTCTGCACATGTGTAGTCAGGGAGGTCTCCTAACTTCGAGAATGAGGAATATGTGGTCTCTTACCTCGTATCTGGGCAGGGCCCAGCCTCCTCTCCCAATTGTACTGTTATTCCCATCTGGGAGCATCAGTCCACAAGGAACAAACTCAAACCGTTTGCCCCAGGGGCCCATCTGTCTCCTCCCTCAGAGCAATTCTTTTAAACTCTCTGAATCTCAGTTTTCATCATTTGAAAAATGAGGATAAGAAGGTACCTACTTCATAATATCTATTTGTAAGGATTACATGAGGTACTCTGTGAATATTTCTAGTAAATTATAATACTTATCAGATAATACAGATAATACTTATCCTCATCACCATTTCCTGACACTAAACACAGTGTTTTGTCACCACGTAAGTAACTTTTGACATTATTTTAGCAGTAGAAACCTTTATTCAAACATCATCTTCCATAGAAGCCCCCCCCCCAATAAACCGGATAAAAATGAACCTGTCCTGATTGAAGTGGGCATAGGGCTCAGACATCCAGTCAAACTTTCCCTTTGCCTTAATTCCCAGGAGACCTGGAAGGGCTTGGCAGAACCTAGAGGTTACAGGGACTACACTTAGAAAACACTGTGTTACCCTATATCTTTTTTTTTTTTTTTTTTACAAATGGACCATCTATTTAGTTTTCTCTGCATTTTACCTTGGATCTTCTGAACTATAAGTAGGTAGAGATTTCTTTTTCTACCTCTCAAAATCAGCAGAAATAACTGAGACATTCTCATGTGGAATAGGTCAAAGTGCCCAGAACAATGTTAACAGGATAGTTAGATTTATTGAGGCTGAGTTTCCAATATTCAAAGATCCCCCTGCCCCAGAGCCTTGTTAGTGGGTTTATAACTAGTGATTAGGCTCCACGAGATCTGGCATATACCATTCAAATGCACCAGCAGCACAAAGAACTGCAAAAGGGCCTTGTATTGATTGACCCAGGAAGGTGAAGTGATACAAATCAAGGAAGACTGTTATCATCATGGATTCTTCTGACATTTACGATCTCATTTAATCCTCCAACTGACCTCCTTAGGAAGCCAGAACCTCCATTTTAGAGATGATGCACAGAGTCTCCGAGAAGTTCATTGCCTTCTCAAGCAAGACAGCCTGAAAAAAAAATCAGCTCTATCAGATTTCAAAACTCTTGCTCTGTTAAACTCCAGCATCATAAGGAAAATTTATTAATTCATTCATCCAACAAAAATTATCTATTGCCACTGTGTTCAAGGCACTGTTTGAAAATGAATAAATGAATGTAATCTCATTTTTAAGAAGATCTCTGTATTCTCCTCCTTCATATAATCACTTTTTATATCTTCCACAATTGTCCTAGGCTCTCTGGGGAACACAGGAAAAAAATCAAGCTGAGTCCAGTTCTCAATAATGTGACAATATAATTGGAGAGAAATATAATATATGAAGCAATACATGAACATGATTATGCACGATCTGAAGATTCTGGATTGACTGAGAAAAGTAATGTTTAGACCACAATACAATGATTTACTTAAGTGACACTACTTTTTTCATCTTCATTCTCAGAAGTCATATGTCCTCATATTATACTTGAGGAATCAAATGCTACCGTGGTTAAAAGATACAACAACTTGTAGGTTTCGATAATCTTGCTAGAACACCATGCCTTTGAAAGGCTTCTAGTTCCCAAACTGCGTTTAGAAATTAACTTACTAATAATGTGTGTATGCATCTAGATGCATGTATATTTGGGCATAATCAATCTTGACGTGTCCAATAGTATGGTGTCTTAACTTACAGAGCCATAGCTAGCCAGCTAGATGGATGTACTGACCTTGATTGAAAAAATATGTAATGCATAATGCATGACCTGGCTATTGTAAATAGTGCTGCAATGAACATTGGGGGACATGGGTTTTTTGAATTATGGCTTTCTCTGGGTATATGCCCAGTAGTGGGATTGCTGGATCATATGTGGTAATTCTATTTTTAGTTTTTTAAGGAACCTCCATAGTGTTCTCCATAGTGGCTGTATCAATTTACATTCCCACCAACAGTGCAAGAGGGTTCCCTTTTCTCCACACCCTCTCCAGCATTTGTTGTTTGTAGATTTTCTGATGATACCCATTCTAACTGGTATGAGGTGATACCTCATTGTAGTTTTTCGTTTTGTTTTGTTTTGCAGTACGCGGGCCTCTCACTGTTGTGGCCTTTCCCGTTGCGGAGCACAGGCTCCAGACGCGCAGGCTCAGCGGCCATGGCTCACGGGCCCAGCTGCTCTGCGACATGTGGGATCTTCCCGGACTGGGGCACGAACCCGTGTCCCCTGCACCGGCAGGCAGACTCTCAACCGCTGCGCCACCAGGGAAGCCCCCTCATTGTAGTTTTGATTTGCATTTCTCTAATAATTAGTGATGTTGAGCAGCTTTTCATGTGCTTCTTGGCCATCTGTATGTTTTCTTTAGAGAAATATCTATTTAGGTCTTCAGCCCATTTTTGGATTGTGTTGTTTATTTCTTTAATATTGAGCTGCATGAGCTGTTTATATATTTTGGAGATTAATCCTTTGTCCATTGATTCATTTGCGAATATTTTCTCCCATTCTGATGGTTGTCTTTTCGTCTTGTTTATGGTTTTCTTTGCTGTGCAAAAGCTTTGAAGCTTCATTAGGTCCCATTTGTTTATTTTTGTTTTTATTTCCATTACTCTAGGAGGTGGATCAAAAAGGATCTTGCTGTGATTTATGTCAAAGAGTGTTCTTCCTATGTTTTCCTCTAAGAGTTTTATAGTGTCCGGTCTTACATTTAGGTCTCAAATCCATTTTGAGTTTATTTCTGTGTATGGTATTAGGGAGTGTTCTAATTTCATTCTTTTACATGTAGCTGTCCAGTATTCCCAGCACCACTTATGGAAGAGACTGTCTTTTCCCCATTGTATATCTTTGCCTCCTTTGTCATAGATTAGTTGACCATAGGTGCATGGGTTTATCTCTGGGCTTTCTATCTTGTTCCATTGATATATGTTTCTGTGCCAGTACCATATTTTATTGATTACTGTAGCTTTGTAGTATAGTCTGAAGTCAGGGGGTCTGATTCCTCCAGCTCCGTTTTTTTCCCCTCAAGACTGCTTTGGCTATTCGGGGTCTTTTGTGTTTCCATACAAATTTTAAGATGATTTGTTCTAGTTCTGTAAAAAATGCCATTGGTAATTTGATAGGGATTGCACTGAATCTGTAGATTGCTTTGGGTAGTATAGTCATTTTCACAATATTGATTCTTCTAATCCAAGAACATGGTATATCCCTCCATCTGTTGGTATCATCTTTAATTTCTTTCAACAGTGTCTTATAGTTTTCTGCATACAGGTCTTTTGTTTACCTAAGTAGGTTTATTCCTAGGTATTTAATTTCTTTTTGTTGCAGTGGTAAATGGGAGTGTTTCCTTAATTTCTCTTTCAGATTTTTCATCCTTAGTGTATAGGATGCAAGAGATTTCTGTGCATTAATTTTGTATCCTGCAACTTTACCAAATTCATTGATTAGCTCTAGTAGTTTTCTGGTGGCATTTTTAGGATTCTCTGTGTATAGTATCATGTCATCTGCAAACACTGACAGTTTTACTTCTTTTCCAATTTGTATTCCTTTTATTTCTTTTTCTTCTCTGATTGCCAAGGCTAGGACTTCCAAAACTATGTTGAATAATAGTGGTGAGAGTGGACATCCTTTTCTCATTCCTGATCTTAGAGGAAATGCTTTTGGTTTTTCACCATTGAGAATGATGTTTTCTGTGGGTTTGTCATATATGGCCTTTATTATGTTGAGGTAGGTTCCCTCTATGCCCACTTTCTGGAGAGTTTTTATCACAAATTGGTGTTGAATTTTGTCAAAAGCTTTTTCTGCATCTGTTGAGATGATCATATGGTTTTATTATTCAATTTGTTAATATGGTATATCACATTGATTGATTTGCGTATATTGACGAATCCTTGCATCTCTGGGATAAATCCCACTTGATCATGGTGTATGATCCTTTTAATGTGGTGTTGGATTCTGTTGGCTAGAATTTTGTTGAGGACTTTTGCATCTATATTCATCAGTGATATTGGTCTGTAATTTTCTTTTTTTGTAGTAACTTTGTCTGGTTTTGGTATCAGGGTGATGGTGGCCTCATAGAATGAGTTTGGGAGTGTTCCTTGCTCTGCAGTTTTCTGGAAGAGTTTGAGAAGGAGGGGTGTTAGCTCTTCCCTAAATGTTTGATAGAATTCACCTGTGAAGCCATCTGGTCCTGGACTTTGTTTGTTGGAATATTTTTAATCACAGTTTCAATTTCATTACTTGTGATTTGTCTGTTCATATTTTCTGTTTCTTCCTGGTTCAGTCTTGGAAGGTTATATGTTTCTAAGAATTTTGTCCACTTCTTCCAGGTTGTCCGTTTTATTGGCATAGAGTTGCTTGTAGTAGTCTCTTAGGATGCTTTGTATTTCTGTGGTGTCTGTTGTCACTTCTCCTTTTTCATTTCTAATTTCACTGATTTGAGTCCCCTCCCTCTTTTTCTTGACGAGTGTGGCTAATGGTTTATCAATTTTGTTTATCTTCTCAAAGAACCAGCTTTTAGTTTTATTGATCTTTGCTATTGTTTTCCTTGTTTCTATTTCATTTATTTCTGCTCTGATCTTTATGATTTCTTTCCTTCTGCTAACTTTGGGTTTTGTTTGTTCTTCTTTCTGTAGTTCCTTTAAGTGTAAGGTTAGATTGTTTGAGATTTTTCTTGTTTCTTGAGGTAGGCTTGTACAGCTGCAAACTTCCCTCTTAGAACTGCTTTTGCTGCATCCCATAGGTTTTGGATTGTCGTGTTTTCATTGTCATTTGTCTCTAGGTATTTTTTGATTTCCTCTTTGATTTATTCAGTGATCTCTTGGTTATTTAGTAACATATTATTTAGCCTCCATGTGTTTGTGTTTTTTACAGTTTTTTTCCCCTGTAATTGATTTCTAATCTCATAGCATTGTGGTCAGAAAAGATGCTTGATATGATTTCAATTTTATTAAATTTACTGAGGCTTGACTTGTGACCCAAGATGTGATCTGTCCTGGAGAATGTTCCATGTGCACTTGAGAAGAAAGTGTAACTGCTGTTTTTGGGTGGAATGTCTTAATAAATATCAAATATATCTGGTCTGTTGTGTCATTTAAAGCTTCTGTTTCCTTACTTATTTTCATTTTGGGTGATCTGTCCATTGGTGTAAGTGAGGTGTTAAGTCCCCCACTATTAATGTGTTACTGTCGATTTCCTCTTTTATAGCTGTTAGCAGTTGCCTTATGTATTTAGGTGCTCCTCTTTGGTTGCATATATATTTATAATTGTTGTATCTTCTTCATGGATTGATCCCTTGATCATTATGTAGTGTCATTCCTTGTCTCTTGTTACATTCTTTATTTTAAATTCTATTTTATCTGATATGAGTATAGCTACTCCAGCTTTCTTTTTTTTGTTTGTTTGTTTGTTTTTGTTTTTGTGGTACGCGGGCCTCTCATTGTTGTGGCCTCTCCCGTTGCGGAGCACAGGCTCCGGACGCGCAGGTTCAGCGGCCATGGCTCACGGGCCCAGCCGCTCCTCGGCATGTGGGATCTTCCTGGATCGGGGCACGAACCTGTATCCCCTGCATCGGCAGGCGGATTTGCAACCACTGTGCCACCAGGGAAGCCCTCCAGCTTTCTTTTGATTTCCATATGCATGGAATATCTTTTTCCATCCCCTCACTTTCAGTCTGTATGTGTCCCTAAGTCTGAAGTGGTTTTCTTGTAGGCAGCATATATATGGGTCTTGTTTTTGTATCCATTCAGCGAGCCTGTGTCTTTTGTTTGGAGCATTTAATCCATTCACGTTTAAGGTAATTATCGATATATACGTTCCTATGACCATTTTCTTAATTGTTTTGGGTTTGTTTTTGTAGGTCCTTTCTTCTCTTGTGTTTCCCACTTAGAGAAGTTCCTTTAGCATTTGTTGTAGATACGGTTTGGTGGTGCTGAATTCTCTTAGCTTTTGCTTGTCTGTAAAGCTTTTGATTTCTCCATCGAATCTGAATGAGATTCTTGCCAGGGAGAGTAATCTTGGTTCTAGGTTCTTCTTGTTCATCACTTTAGGTATATTATGCCACTCCCTTCTGGCTGAGAAATCAGCTATTAACCTTATGGTAGTTCCCTTGTATATAATTTTTCATTTTTCCCTTGCTGCTTTCAGTATTTTTTCTTTGTCTTTAATTTTTGCCTATTTGATTACTGTGTGTCTCGGCATGTTTCTCCTTGGGCTTATCCTGTATGGGACTCGCTGCGCTTCCTGGACTTGGGTGGCTATTTCCTTTCCCATGTTTGGGAAGTTTTCGACTGTAATCTCTTCAAATACTTTCTCTGGTCCTTTGTCTCTCTCATCTCCTTCTGGCACCCCTATAATGCAAATGTTGTGTTTAATGTTGTCCCAGAGGTCTCTTAGGCTGTCTTCATTTCTTTTCATTCTTTTTTCTTTATTCTGTTCCATGGCAGTGAATTCCACCATTCTGTCTTCCAGGTCACTTATCCGTTCTTCTGCCTCAGTTATTCTGCTATTGATTCCTTCTAGTGTAGTTTTCATTTCAGTTATTGTATTGTTCATCTCTGTTTGTTTGTTCTTTAATTCTTCTAGGTCTTTGTTAAACATTTCTTCCATCTTCTCGCTTTGCCCCCATTGTTTTTCCGAGGTCCTGGATCATCTTCACTATCATTATTCTGAATTCTTTTTCTGGAAGGTTGCCTATCTCCACTTCATTTAGTTGTTTTTCTGGGGTTTTATCTTGTTCCTTCATCTGGTACATAGCCCTCTGCCTTTTCATCTTGTCTTTCTTTCTGTGAATGTGGTTTTTGTTCCACAGGCTGCAGGACTGTAGTTCTTCTTGCTTCTGCTCTCTGCTGGATGACACTATCTAAGAGGCTTGATGGGAGGGACTGGTCAGGGGGGTTCTCTTTTATGTGCTGAATTGCTTTTCTCTGGATGCTTTCACAATTCTCTCTGATATTTAACAATTTAATAACCCTTTAGGTTCACTTTATTTTGGAACTTTGGGTGTAATGAATCTGGATATCCATTTCTCCCAGATTTGGAAGTTTTCAGCCATTATTTATTTAAATAAGTTATCTTCCCCTTTATGTTTGCTGTTATTCTGGGACTCCCATAATGTATATGTTGATTCCCTTGATAGTGTCATAGGTTTTCTTCACTCTTTTTCACTCTTTTTCCTTTTTGTTCCTCTAGCTGTGTAATTTCAGATATCATCTTTGAGTTCACTGATTGTCTTCTGCTTGACTGAGTTTGCTGTTGAAGCTATTGAATTTTTCAGTTCAGTCATGGTATTCTTCAGTTCCAGAATTCCCATTAGTTTCCTTTTTATACTTTTTATCTCTTTGTTGAGTTTTTCATTTTGTTCATGTTTTGTTTTCCTGATTTCATTGAATTATCTATCTGTGTTCTCTTGTAGCTCACTGGACTTCTTTAACATGATTATTTTGCATTCTTTTTCAGTCAGTTTGTAGATCTCCATTTCTTTGTTATCTGTTACAGGAGATTTAATTTGCTCCTTTTGTGGTGTCATTTCCCCCTGATTCTTTATGTTTCTTATAGCCTTGTATTGGTGTGTGTGCACTGGAAGAAGCAGTCACCTCTTCAGTCTTTACAAACTGGTTTAAAGAGGAAAGCCTTTCACCAATCATTGCAGCTAGAGATTCTGGAGGATCCCTCAATTCTTTTCAATGGCTATGCCCATTCCAATCTTCTCATTCCCTCCTGGGGAGGAAGTTTTAGGATTGTGTGCCAACTCTTAATCCCACAGAACTGTGCCGAGTGCTGAGAGCCACCCAGTGTTATTCCCTAGGGGAGTGCCCTGAGACTCCAGAGTGTTGGGTGCAACATGTACTTCCCTTTCTCCCTCCTGAAGGAGATGTTTTAGGATTGTGCACCTTCTTACTGCCGTACAGAGCCATGCTGAGTTTTGACAGTTACCTGCCCCTTTCTCTAGGGCAGTGCACTGAGATGCCAGGACACTCAGTACAAACTCCATTACTCTGCTGCCCTCCTGAAGCAGCAGTCTCAGGGCTGTGTGCCTTCTCCCAATCCTGCAGGGTTGAGGCGCTGCTGAGATCCTCATGCTGTCTGCAGGCTCATGTTCATGCCATATATGGGGACAAGAGGGGCACCATCTGCAAGGGTTCATGGGGTGCCACCTGGGGTGGTGCCCAGGGCACTGGCTCTGGAGGCCTGCAGGGCACTGACTTCAGGGGCCTGTGCTGTGTTGACTGCAGGGGCCCATGGGGCATTGAATGGGAGGTGGTACATGTGAAATAGCTGGCTGCTGGGGTCTGCACATGGGTGGGCTAGCTGGCAGGGTCTGTGGGATGGTTGTTGTGATACATGCATTATTTGCCCCATAATTTGTTTTTAGTGGCTCCCAGACAATCCAGCTGTGCTGATTTGCTTAGCAAACTGGGTGAGATGAGACAGAAGCTGGCCTCTCAAGCAATGTCCCCAAAGATTCAAGATGCCAGTAGCTCACTTCACTCTGTCTTTCCCCTGAAGGGGAAAAAAAATGAGTGGAGACAGTCCCTCTCTGCCCTGACCTGTGCCAGTTTGGGGGAGGTTTGATGCAGGTAAAGTGAAACTGTTCATATCTTTTTCAGTATGGCTGTTCTTGGCTTTTGTGCTCCACTGGGGTGCTGGAACTTCTCACCTGGTCTCTGGAGCTCTCATAAAAGTATTTTCATCCATGGATGGTTGTTAAATTGATGTTTCTGGGTGGGTGGGTCAGGGGGCAAGGTCTGGGACCTCCTATTCTACCATCTTATTGATATAAAGTCCCTTCTTTCTTTCTTTCTTTTGTAAATCCTATCCTTCCATCATTTCATATCCCAAATACTGCTAGACATTGGAGATACTGATACAAACAAGGTATAATTTATACTTTTCAGTGAAAGCTATAGGTTGATAAATAGAAAATAGAGAAAATATAGATATATGCAAAATATATTAGAGTACTGAGAAGAGGAAGGACACTGTGTTAGTTCAGATCTTCTGAAAAGCAGATGCCAAGACAGGATTAGACGTGTGGGATTTGTTGTGGAAATGCCTATTAAGGAAATGTGGAGGGAATAATAGGAGCATTGGAGGAAGTCATTAGTCTGTGATGAAGGTCTAATCTCTTTAAAGATGAGAGAGAGGAAAGGAAGGTTAGACAGAGATCTCAGACTACAGAGAAATTCTAAGTATGTTTTGGTGAGGAGTCCTACAACTTGCAGGAACGAGTCTGCCTTAGTATTCCTGCAACTCTCAGACACTGAGAGATGCCCATGGGAAATGTGACCTCAGTGCTAGTAGTGGATTTACAATGCAGTTGCTGGGGCCATCTGTCTGTTGTGCAGCCCAGAGCAGGAGACGTGATTGACACATTTTCATGGCCACCATAGATACCTTCTCTATCTGGAGGAGTTACTGCAAGAGGTGAGAGGCAGGAGATATGATACACTCATAATATTTCATTCAGCCAAAACAGGAGTTCCAAGAGGAAATACTCTGTGTGTGTGTGTGTGTGTGTGTGTGTGTGTGTGTGTAGGGGGGGTTAAGCAAAATAGATATCTCTCCATGAAAATTTGTTAAATGTAACGCTTTCAGACATTTTAGGTACTATCACTGTAATCTTCACGGTTGTCCAATTTACAAGTCAATCACTTAAATGGCTGAAAGACTTAAATCAGTATTTCTCAATATTCATTCACTGAACACTAGTTCAGTAGGATTATAATATAGCTAGGAGAGGGATCTTCCATTTTCACATAACTTTTAGAAATACTCAGTTAAAGTAATTTTGCATGGTTCAAGTGTCTCTGTGTGTTTCCTGAAGATTTTTTTCAGAAACTGGGATATGTACATTTGCATGGTGAATCTCCATGAAGGGGATTTAGTATGTAGTGTGTCACAGCTGTAATTGACTGAGGAAACCTATTTCTCACAGAGAAGCTCCTGGAAGTAGTGCTTTGCAGGACATTTTGGGAGATGGTGATTTAGCTGAACAACCTCACATCACTGAGACTTTGTTCACACTTACTGAGGGAGTGAGGAATTAGATCCCTGGGTTATCATTTTCATAATAGAGAAATTCTTTCTATACTCTTGACAGATATATTGTAGAGGAGTGGTTTAGAGCATGGGTTCTGGAGTCCTGCAGAACCCAGTTTGATCCCTACATTTGACCTTCACTAGCTTTGTGACTCTAAGCTGTTTTGCTATAACATTGTGTGTCTCAGGGTCCTCACTGCAAAATGAGGATATTAAGACTAATTCCCTTGTAGAGTTACTCAGAGGGTTAAATGAGAGCTTTGCAAATCACCTCACACCTGGTAAGCAACTTATAAATGTTAGCTGTTATTATTAATAAACTTTTCATCAGAATCCATCTCCCCAGTGTATAGAAACACTTTGAAGAAATAATTCACCCCTGTTAGCTGTGGGTTACTCTGAGATTCCTTCCTTCTTTGTTTCCTTCCTTGTCATTATTTAGTTGGATGAACTTGGACTGAGGCACTTAAAGTTTCTTTGCTTCAGGTTTCTTATTGTAAAATAGACAAAACCTATCCAACTGGGACATTGTGAGGATTAAATGAGATGATGTATGTAAAGGGTCTAGTGCCGGAGTGAATGCATAAGAAGTGCTCAGCCGATGTTAGGCCTGCTTTAAAATTTCAGATATGGGGATTTTCATAATAATTTACAAAGCATTTGAACATATCCAGAGGGGTTAATTTAATCTAAATGGAAACTTAAAAAAATGTTCCTTGCTCGTATTTGACATGGACTGAGAGAGAGAGAGAACCAACCAAGATGCTGCTGAAATAGTCCAAAGAAAGAAGGAAAAATACATAAGGTGAAAAGATGGCATTTTACATCAGAATTTTTTCTTTTGAAAACTGAAGCCATTATTAGTCTTTGTCAGAAACTACCACTGTCACAAGTGGGGAATGACATTTGGGGGATTGGACTCAATTTCAATTACTCTCTAAAAACAAGTTAAGAATTGGTATCTTAAAATAACAATACCTGAGTCCATCCTGAGAGATGCTGTTTTAACTGGTATGTGGCAGAGCCTGGGCATCAGTATTTTTTACAAGCTCCCTAGCAGGTTCTACTATGCAGCCAGAATGGATAACCAGTGTTCTAGTTTACCTAGGTATCACTGAGGCTCAGTAGATGTGACGTGAAATTGATCTGTCCTTTGGGTGACAACACTTCACAATTATTTCTCAGTGAGGCACAACAGTTTTACCCCTCCTACCACTCTGCTGAGTACAGCAATTTCCTGCCCGTGACTATCACTACTCCACTGGCCATGATGGACTCTACCACTGCTATAACAAGCCTGAGAGTTCGGGCCAATGTCTCCATCAGAAAATCCCATTTGTAAAACTGTCTATGTGCTAGAAAGTTGATGTTTGTCTAGCTGGGATCGAGTCAAGGAAGCACATCTACAACTGCTACAACCCTTTGGGACTTCAGATTTCAAGCACAGAAGTCACGACAAGCAGTAACCAGCACAGGTGGGTGGAGTCGCGCAACTGCTCGTGGATACTTTGAAATTTTGAAGAGGAAATTCCAAGTCAATCCTTAGGGTGTGGGAGAATTCGAATTTGAATATTCAGCTTAATGAGATCAAGTCTGTTTTTTGAGCAGGGTTTGACAAACATTTTGGTGACGGTCTAGATAGTAAATACATTAGACTTTGTGGACAATAGGCCTTTCTCAAAACTACCTTGTCCACTGTGATGACAAAGCAGCCATAGATGATGTGAAAACAAATGAGCGTGACTGTTTTTCTTTTCTTTTTTAAAATTATTTATTTATTATTTTTGGCTGCATTGGGTCTTTGCTGCTGCGCATGGGCTTTCTCTAGTTGTAGAGAGCAGGGGCTACTCTTCGTTGTGGTGCGCGGGCTTCTCATTGCAGTGGCTTCTCTTGTGGAGCACAGGCTCTAGGTGTGCGGCCTTCAGTAGTTGCAGCATGCAGTCTCAGTAGTTGTGGCTTGTGGGCTCTAGAGCAAAGGCTCAGTAGTTGTGGCACACAGGCTTAGTTGCTCTTCAGCATGTGGGATCTTCCCGGACCAGGGATCGAACCCGTGTCCCCTGCATTGGCAGGTGGACTCATAACCACTGCGCCACCAGGGAAGTCCATGTTTTTAAATAAAACTTTTATTTACAAAAGCAAGTGGCGGGCTAAATTTGGTCTATGGGCTATAACTTTGCTAACATATTGTTTATAGGCTGGTGAGACTTAAGTTATTTGGGATTATTATGATCCTAGTATTGTTCATGTATAAGAGTCATTTGATACTTGAGACAAAAGCATTGACAGTATGAAAAGACTGATATACAGAGGAAAGCACACTTAGGTCACTGCTGGTATGGGAACTGTCTGTGAACAAGACTATGATAAAATTTAAGAGACACTACAGGCTGATTTAAAGCCTCTGTGCAGGTGGAGTGCTTGGGAGTATCTTCAGGAATGAAGTGACTGCAATCATACTGGAAATTGCTGAGGATGTTAATGACTCTGGCTCACCAGGGAGCAACCAGAAAATGGGTGTCTGGAAAATGTAATCCACATACCTTCTACACTGATTTTTAAAATTCGAATTTAAAAATGGTAGGTCACCAAAGTTCACGCTCCCAAACCAAGGGAACTGTGCTGAAAGTCACAGATAAAATTTTCACGTTTAACTTATTTTGATGAGAAGGAATCTGTGCATACATAAAAAGATTAGCCAAAAAACCCCCCAATTTTAATATTGCAAAGGTTGGGGGTACTGAGGAAGGTCAGGAAATGGTAAATGACAGAAAATTTGAGGCATCCTAGGTTCTCAAAATGATAGGTTTGTAAGATTCCAACCAGGTCCTGTTCTAAAAAGTATTTATTTTGAAAATTTACTAATACCTAAAATGTGAAATAAGAAAATAAGAAGGAAAGTAGAAGCTAGGAGTAGTTTTCTGCTTCCACGCCTGGGATATGTGTGCACTGAATTAAGGATGAGTTACGTAAAACAGAGCTACAATATTCTCAATCTGCTACAGAACAGTCCACAAACATGGCCCCACTGAGATTTGCACAGTATCCTAAAGATGCAGTATTTAGTGGTATCTCCTTAATGTCCAAGTTCCATATCCCAAATGCGTCTCTAATAGAGCAGATGGAAAATATCAAATAAAATTCAAACCTGTGCTAGGAAAAGAGTATTCAATACACGTGTTTAGTAAATAAACGGAGGGATAATGATTATATTCTGAATAGAATTAGCAGTACACCGGACCCCATGTTAAACATTCCCTACAGTAGTGTCTCAATCTGTTTTGGTCAAATCAACCAATCTGAGGGAAATGACAACCCCATCTGCTAAAATGACTCACAATGAAGTGATGCTCAACCAGGAAGGGAGAGGATGGTGTGTGCCTCAGATGGGATAAAGTACCAAATCCTGTGGGGGGCACCATAGTTTGCTATAGCTTACTTACGGTTAATTCTAATAGGTCTCCTGCCCTCATCTTCCCATTTAATTACAATTACCCCAGTCTGCCTATTAGGGGATCCTGGATTTCTTTGCTGGATTTGATGAGTGCGTACTGCTAAATCCTTATGGATAAAGATGAGAAGATAAAGATCTGTCCTCCAACATTCTACTAATTTGAAATGTATATACCCAGGGGACTTATGGGACATTAATAAGTTACAGTGGTTGATTGAAAAAGTGATCGGTGATATGAATAATCTGGGAACTATGATTGCTTCAGATGAGGTAACTATGTATAACACATTAAAATGGAACTTTAGGCAAACAGCCAACACTAATACCCCAAATCAAACCTAGATGCAAAGCAAGTGTGAATAACTGGTCGTACAAATCCTAAACTCCTCTTATCCACTGGACACTGTATAAAGGGATCACGAGTTGGGAGAGTGAGAGGTTTTGAGAAAAGGATTGTTGGAGAAAGGTGTATGCAGTGAGTCCCATTTACCAGGGGGTGGGAATGAGGTGCTTGCCCCCTCGCCCCAAGCATATTGCGAAGAACTTCAGTGGGATGACTGAGAGCTTAAGGCATGTTCCTGACGCTGGGGTGGGGACACAGTGGGCTCAGAAGGAGACACGGGAGGACACCGTAGCAACAGCCTCAAGGAAACTGCAGATAGAGGTCTCCAGTACGGGGGTGGGATGTCTGAAGAATCCAAGAAGAACTACAGAGCGTAGAGAAATGTTCCACCACGGCACCTTGGTGACCGTGCATATATCTGTGTAGGTCACACACAGGAAAATGGCTAAATCACTGCTCACCTCAGTCTTTTTTTTTTTTTTTTTGGCTGCATTGGGTCTTTGTTGCTGCGCGTGGGCTTTCTCTAGTTGCAGCATGTGGGCTTCTCATTGCAGTGGCTTCTCTTGTTGCAGAGCATGGGCTCTAGAACACAAGGGCTCTAGAGCTCAGGCTCAGTAGCTGTGGTGCACGGGCTTAGTTGCTCCATGGCATGTGGGATCTTCCCAGATCAGGGATCCTACCTGCGTCCCCTGCATTGGCAGGTGGATCCTTAACCACTGCACCACCAGGGAAGCCCCTTACCTGAGTCTTGGCAGAACACCTTGTGATGATCTTGGAGCACAGGTGGGTGGAAAGTCTGTGAGGTGCTATCCCAAGACCAGCTCCCATTTGCCTTTGATCACCCCTGGGATACTCCCAGCTGTCAGTTTCTCATCACCTCCCAGGTTTTGATGAGGTAGGGGCTTTCTGCCCTGCCCCCCCTTCAGAATTGAGCTGCAGAATACAAAGTGCTTATGAATAGTTTACAGCTGGCCCCTCCACTGTGTGGGTCCCCACGGCACACACGGCAGGCAGCCCCTTTGTTTCCATGTTATCATTTGAATGTGTGGGACAGGGACCATGGGGAGCTGGCACCTTTGACTAGCCTTCCTTTTTAAATTATGTATGTCATAAACTGTCTGAACGTAAAAGTGTATCATTGTATCTTTACCAATTGAATCATTCAGTCCTTGGCTTTGGCCTTTTGTATATGCTTGGCACAGGATAAGAGAGAAAGAATCCGTTTTAAATGCTTTCCAGGCCCAGAGAATACATCAGTAATTGTCCATGGTGGTACCAGTCAAGTACGAGTGTGCCTGGACTACTTATCTTCAGTGTTTCATCACCAACCCTGGGCCCTAGTTACCAAAGCAGAAGACAAGATGTAGAAGTGCAAGGGAGGAAAACAGAAACAAACCAACCCCATCCTATTCCCTGACTGGAAGCCTGAGCTGGAACAGGGGAGAGAAGTTCCACCTTGAAATCACTTGGAAGCATAACACGGGAGACTCGTGGAGTATCTGAAAAGAATTATAAATTTGTGGGCAGAGCAAGTATTCAGTTAGGGCCAGGGAAGAACCAGCTCAACAAAGGAAATGAAAAGGGAAAGTAGGAAACAAAGTTCTCATCTGTTTACATCCCATATGTCAATGTACTGCTCCCCTCTTTGCCAGAAACCTAGAGGAGCAATAATAATGGTTCAAGGCAGTGAACTGCCTGGGACAAGCAGAGCTGGAATGGACTCTGGGGAACGTCAGTTCTTCTGGCCACACACGTTCAGTTCAGTATCACTGCGTATGGATTAGACGCAGACACTGCCCTACCTGCTGGGGAATCGCTGGAGAAGACACAATAGACAAGTAAACAAATATACAAGATGATGGTAGATAGAGTGATAAGTGTTAGGAACAAAAGAAAACTGGGTGATAGGTGAGAGAGAGAAACACCTGGATGGGGCAGAGTTTGTATCAGGTGGTCAGAGAAAACCTCTCTGGTGATGGGAGATTTCAGCTCAGGCCTGAATTATGAGAATGTGCCAGACAGGCAAAAAGCCTGGGCAGAGGGAATGAACACATAGTGTAAGGGCCCTGAGGCTGGGAGCTGTAATAAGTGAGAGGGCAGTGAGAGGAGATACGAATGGAAGGTGGGAGTTCATTCATTTATTCAGTCAATATTTATTATTGAGCACTTACTCTGTGCCGAACAATATCCTAGACACTATGAATACAGCACTGAAGAAAACCAAGTTCTAAATCTTACTTTTATTCTAATGTGCAGGGCAGGCGAGAGGTAGGGAACAAACACATCCAACATTGGTCAGGTATGGTGAGGTGTTGTGTACAATATTATTTTTAAATGGGGTGAGTCCTAGAGGGTGGTTGATTGGGGTTATTTTTGCAAGGTGAATTCAGAAATACTCTCACGTATGGTGACAGTTAAGCAGAGATGTGAATGAAATGAGGAAGCAAATCATATTTATCTGAGGTAAGAGCTTTCCAGGGAACAGAACGGTGATGCAAAGGCCCTGGGGAGGGTATGTGGTTGAAATGTTCAAGGAACATCAAGGGGGCCTGGTGGCTTGACCAGAGTAAATTACAGAAGGGAAGAGCAGAGGAGGTGAGAAAGGTGGGCAGAAACTTTATCATGCAGGGCCTTGTAGAATATGGTATGATTATGGATTCTACCTGGGCAAGATGGGAAATCACTGGACAGTTTTTTTCAGAGGATATAATTTGATTTATATATATATTTTTTAAAATGTATTTATTTATTTATTTTCGGCTGCATTGGGTCTTCGTTGCTGCGTGTGGGCTTTCTCTAGTTGCGGCGAGTGGGGGCTACTCTTCGCTGCACTGCACGGGCTTCTCATTATGGTGGCTTCTCTTGTTACAGAACACAGGCTCTAGGCACGTGGGCTTCAGTAGTTGTGGTGCACAGGCTCAGTAGTTGTGGCTCGCGGGCTCTAAAGCGCAAGCTCAGTAGTTGTGGCGCACGGCCTTAGTTGCTCTGTGGCATGTGGGGTCTTCCCGGACCAGGGCTCAAACCCGTGTCCCCTGCATTAGCAGGTGGATTCTTAACCACGGCGCCACTAGGGAAGTCCTTTGATTTACATTTTGAAAAGGATCACTCTGAATGCTGTATGGAAAATAGCTGGAACTGGGGAAAGAATGGAATCAGGGAAACCAGCAGGCTCGTGCATTCATTCAGGCAATGGTGGCTCAGGCCAAGGTGATAGTAATGAAGAAGGTCAGAAATAGTCAGGTTCTGGATATATCTCAAAGAAAGAGCTAACAGGATGTGCTGATGGATTGGATGTGAGGGTGAAGGAAAGAGATGGATCAAAGATAATGCAAATTTTTTTTAAATCTGAGTAATTGGCAGAATAGGTATAACCATCTGGGGCATTGAGTGTCGCCAGAGAAAGGGTTTCTAGAGCCCATGGACACTCTTTACCAATGGAAGTGAAAACAATAAAGAAAATCATCAAAGGAACCTGAAAAGCAGTGGTCAGAAGAGTTAAGAGAGTGGTGTCCTGGAAAACAATGAAATAAAGTATTTCAAAGGATGGATGATCAATTGTATCAAATGCCGTTGAGAGGTTGATGAAGGAGAGGACTGAGGATTGAACAGTGCTTCTGGCTGCAAAAAGGGATCGAGAAGTAGGGAACAACTTAATAAACATGCGACACTGAGAGAGGCGTTTGTCTGTTCGAACTTTAGTTTGAAAAAGGGATTCATTCCAACATGTTTACATGATAGGAATGATGCTGCAGAGAGGTAAATGAATGATAATGCAGGAGAAGGAATTACTGTAGTGAGGTTCCTTAGCAGGCAAGAAGGGTTGGACCCTATTGTACCAACAATGGAGGGGCTTGCTTTCAGTCTCAGCATGAAAAGTTAATTGTGTCAGGAGGGAGGGCAGAGTATGTGTATATGGATGTAGGCAGTTTGACAGGTCTGATGGTAGAACATATAGGATTTGTCTTGTGAGTGCTCCTATTTTCTCAGTGAACTACAGATCAAGGTCATCAGGTTAGAATGTTATGGATTAAGAACGGGGAAGGTGCAAATATTTTCTCCCATTCTGTAGGTTGCCTTTTCATTTTGTTGATTGTTTCTTTTGCTGTGTAGAAGCTTTTTAGTTTGATGTAGTCCCACTCATTAATTTTTACTTTTGTTGCTTGTGCTTTTGGTGTCCTATCCAAAATAAATCATTGCCAAGACCAGTATCAAGGAGTTTTTCCCCTTTGTTTTCTTCTAGGAGTTTTATAGTATCAGGTCTTATGTTTAAGTCTTTAATTCATTTCAAGTTCTTTTTTGTGAGTTGTGTAAGATCTTAAATGTTCTCGCCACAAAAAGGAAATGGCAATGGAGATATTAGCTACGGTAATCATTTTGCAATATAGTAGTGTTTCAAACTAACATGTTGTATACGGTCAACTCACACAATGTTATATGTCAATTATACCTCATTAAAGCTGGGGGAGAAAACAGTGTCAGGAAGACAGTAGGTGTTCAATGAATATCTGTCAAATGAATGGATGAGAAAAAAAATGGAGAAGGTGAAAAATAATGATTGAAGGAGGAAAGTGTAAGCATGAAAGGACCAGGAAAAACACAGCAGGATTTCTGGACAGAGGGACCACTTGTGGGGCCTGGCCATGAATTCAGATGTGAGACCAATCTGTGTCTTTGTGTTTTTCTCCAGTTACATTTAGCTGCTTGTGTGCAGGTGAGGAGTAAGTAGAAAAGTGAATTTAATGTTGACTGGAGTATTGCCAGGAGTGATTGCAAATCCTGGAATGAATTCTACTGCTATCAACAGGCAACATTTTGTCAATTATAAGTAACTTGAAACTCTTGGGACTCTGTTGACCCTACAGGAGATATCTGAAAAAGTACTGGAGAATTATTTAGAACAAAACAAAACAAAACCAAAAACCTTAATGACTCAACTCAGATTTAGCAAGTCATAACTAATAGGGAAAGGAAAGAGTAATCCAATGACCATTTGGAAGCCAGACTTCCTTCACTGCGGAAGATTAGTGGAGGGGGACCTGTGGAGGACTTGATGGTTGTTCTGATTTTTGCCTGAATAATTGCTGATATTGAAAACTTTTAAATTTTCAAATCGGATTCAATTTTCAGGTTATAGGAACTGTGCTATACGAAGTAGCAGGGAAGAAGAACCTAATAGCATTTAGCAACTGAAGATGGTCTAGTTGAAAGGTTCAAAACTAGAGTCCACAGATGTTCTGGGTGTCTTTCCAGGTGTGGACCGCAAACTACTCCCCACTCTATGTACTGACGTGTGCCAAACTTAGACCACTGGGGCGGTAGTAGCTAGTAGCTCTAGTAGACTGCCCTCGAGAAGTCATACAGATCTGATCTCAGCAACAAAAAGGCTCAGTCTCACCTCAGCCACAGCCACGGGCAACTGGAAGCATCTCCAGTCAGGAAATCAGGGACATCTAGGGACCGGGGGAAGGCTACCATCCTGTAGGAGGCCTGGCAGAAAGCTTGGGGCTACCTCCTGAGATGGTATCTGCAGGGGGTGACAATTACATGGCTTTGCGCAAATTGTTATTAAAACCACTGAGAGTCACAAGACTAGAACGCACAGACCCTGAATTAAGGTAGGAAGTCAAGATACAAGGTCAAGGCCTTGGGGTAGTGAGGATCAGAGCTGTCATACACTGAAATTAATGGTGCTGAAATGCCTAGTGTCAAAGCAATGGGAACAGCTAGATCTGCTTTAAGGAGCCTGGTCCTTGGCTTTGAATAACTTGTACAAAAATTGGGCAATCTGGGTGCAGTTAAGGACCTTAAAATTGATATGGATCCTGATGATAACTGAAGAGTTCAAATCCATATATGAAACACACTGCTGCCGCAGAAAACATACTACCTTGCTGAACAAAACAGCTGATCTGAAAAATCAAACAACTAGGCCTCAGAGTTTCTGTAGACTTGGAACCAGAAAGAACACCTGCAAGTCACGATATGCAAAAGAATAGCTCCTCAGGAATCAGAGGACATAGATGGTTGCACAGGTTGAAAGATGCCTTTTGGTTTATGAGTTTTTGAGGTCAGTTTACCCAGATCTATAGAAATATTTTGAGAAATGGCCACTATATGAAATAGTGCAGTGAACCGGCATAAAAAAGCCTGTATCCGAACCCTATGACTTGTAAATAAACCTGCAGTCTGACCGAATCAACTGAACTTTATTAAACATATTGTAGACACTGTTGCCTCAGCACTGGTGAGACCACTGTATCATTTCTGCCGCCTGCTAATAATGCAACTTAAGTGATGCTACTGGACTGAAGCTGGGTAGTTTGCTTTTTTTCCCCTTTAACCTTCAATGGATTCTGCAAATGCCTATTGATCTCTCTTTGAAGCAAGTGACAGGGAGTGGGCTAGGGATGTCTTGGTTCAGAATGAAGTAATACTTGTCAAAATAAAACAAGAACAAAACAAAAGATGCAGAGGGAGAGATATGCATTGAATTCTGTTCATTCATTCACACTTCCAGGGGGAATGTGTTTGGTGATTACTATTCCGAGCTACTAAGCTAGTAGCTGATAAAGAAACCATGGTCCTTGTTGTCAACAAGCTTGCAAAGGTAGGAAGGCAGATCCTCAAAATGACTTATCACTTTCCAACTATTTACCTTTTCCTTTTCTTTTTGTTACTAACAAATACTAAAGACCATTAAGCTATATCTAGCATGATGTGATACTACAGTCAACAGTTAGACAAGTCTTATCTGCCTAATACTGTAATTTTTTCTAATTAAAACAGCAATCAGATCTGTGAAGGCAAAGCAGTTGTCAGTAGTGGCTCAGTGCTGCTCTCAGTATTCCAACAGAGGCATGCCTAAAGAAAATACCAAAATAATGGAGTCTTGTGTTCATTGCATTTACAGTTTCTAATGGTGTATCTTAAAATTAAGGCTTAGATAGGACAGTCTTAGCACTTAAATGTGGAAGAACAGGACAATCAAACATATTCTGTTTCTTAAGTTGAATAGAAAATAAAACTATTCCAGAAACCATTTCACCTCCAGGAATAGAGGAACTGTTGATTGAATTCTTATCCTGAACATCCAGTCAGTTTAAATTTTATGTCAAACTACAAATTGTCATTGACACGTATCATCAACATAGAGCTTTTCTACCAAAAAGCCACTTTCCCTGGTGTGAATTCATCTCCTGCCTCTCAGCAGAACTTCAAATATGCTTTCAAATGTGCAATATTCAATGCCTCTCATAAACCCCAAGGAAACCCCCAAAGAATTTCATTTCTAAGCATAGCTAACGTGAAGATGAATCAGATTTCCAAGTGAGTCTCTGAAACATTCTTAGGAAGAGTGTGACCAGTCTGTAGAATGAGACTCTAGCCCTGCACATAATGAAAAGTCCAGCCCCGCACTTGCAAAATGTGCCAGGTGCTAAAGCTATCAGTTGCATCAGTGAGTCGGCTCAGCTCTGATGTTCTTATCCTGAGCTGTAAATTAAAAAAAAAAAAAAGATGAAAGAAAACTTCCCAGGATCCATTGCCGTGTCATCTGATCTGCATGAAATATTTCTGCAAGTGTGTTTGTGAATGGCTTAGAAGAAAGTGCTCTGGACTAGGTGGCAGGACTGGGTTCTAGTCTTCTCTTTGTAATTTCCGGAAGCTACACACCCATCTATTTCTATCATGATTGTTCTTTTAACCCAGCCCAATCCAAACATCATTCACCATAGACCAAAAGATGTGAGCTATGGATTGTGAAAGAACAGCCTGTCCTCGCTTGCATCTGCTCTCAATCTGGTCCCATTTGAATCTCGACCCACTTAGGTCTAGAAATTAGGCACAATTTATCTTTAATAATTCTGCTTCTGCCCCTCCAAACTTGCTCTTTTAATTGGGTCACCTTGTGTATCCTGAATGTCTCCTCAAGGACTCTTCTCAGACTACCCTTATTGTTTGTTTTTGAATTGGACAAACTTTAAGAGGATCTCCTGCCCAAATGACACCTTGAAGGCCACATGGCTGTTTGAACTGGTGCCTACCTAGTCCCCTGGGTTGGATGGGAGACACAATGGGACTCACTTTTTCTCTGTAAAATGAGGGGATGACACAGATGAGTGTGTGGTAACTTCCTGCTCTCTCCCTACAAATAAATGATTCTTCAGTTAAAGGACTAAGTAAATAGCAATGTCATAGGAAGATACACCTTTCTAAAATGTTCACATTTAAAATTCTGCCTATTTCGCTTATGTTTAACAGTAGAAAATATAGGATTTAGTCATTATGCACAAGACTTTGTTTAATTATGTTTGTTTAATTATGTCAGAGGGATGAAATCAAATCTAGTAGCTTATATGTATCATGGAAATTACTGACTTCTTGATACTCAGAAAGACATATTTTTAAGGGAGCAAGTTTTACCCCCTTGTCCCAACCAAGGGAACTGCTGCATTTGGACATCCACCTTCTCCTCCACCCCTTTCATAGCTTCTCCTATGGGAGACAGTGTGAGTTCCATTGGTCAGTCTGATGCAGCTATTATGACAGTTTTTACCATAGGGCACATTTACTAGACCTTTAAGGTTTGGTCTCAAATGATTTTCCTCTTTCACTTCCTACCGTATTTTATATGAAAACATTTTCAATGTCAATAAGAGAAGATCCCTAGAAGCTGTAAAGACCTGAAGGCAACTAAGCTAGTGGTTGGGGTCACTCAGTAGAAGTCGATTCAGCCCTTTATGAGAAGGTATGAAGTTGTATTAGCATCGGTGTGCAAACATGTAAACGTCAGTAGGACCACAGTATCAATAAGGTCATCCTTGTGACTGTCTTCAGTATACCTCTTCCCCCAGCTAGTATGTCTGTTTCTCTAAAAGCTCCCATAGAAATTCTTGGCCATCCTTCACTCTGCAGGAAAAACAAACCATTCTTCCGGGTGTTCCAACGCTGGTAGATTAATTCAAGTTCATGCGTTAATGTGTTATCCTTGTGAGGACGACACTTTGGATCAGAAGGCCTCCCAGACTAGGCAGATATCTACACGTAAGGATAAATATTCATGGCACAATGTGGTCCAATTCATTGGCAGTAACACTTCCTACCATCCAATATTATTTCCTCAAATTCTCTTTTCAACCAATATTGTAGTACTGGATACCACGTGCAGCAGTGGCTTCACTCACCTAACCCAAACCAATTGCCTACCTTGAATCTCCAGCACGTGACAGTGACTCCCATTTGTGCTGGTATCTACATAAATTGCCTCGTTCCTTTTGTGACTTAACTGGGTAGAGACAGAAACAAAACAGAAATGAAACATTGAGTGTCTACAGAGAAAAGCAGTGCTAGAGACATTCCCTTTTCACTTACACAGCAACATCAGTCTTCTCTGCTGTTTGTCCTGGTGAAATTTTCACGCCAAGGACGGACAGTGTCACTGCTATGATAATACCGATTAAATCTGTGTAGCACTTTCCTATTACAAAAATCTTTCATCTCTATTTTATTTAATCTTCTACATATGTGGATGACTTCAGTCGCCTAGGTAATTTATTCTGCTCCACTTAAGACATTAACAAATACATGTCTCAATATAACATTCATCATGACTAATGTCCTAAATCTGGGTAATGTCAATTGGTGTGGCCTCAGAGGTTTGGCTCAAGACCAATTTCCATTCAATTTAATCAGTATTGATTCTTCCAATTCTCCGCCAGTATGCCAATGGGTGGAAGTTACAGGGAAGTGAAGCCCAGTTCAATATAATGACAGCCTTTTAGAGCAATAGCGTTGTTCAAAAATGGTACAGACTGTCTCAGGAAGCAGTGAGCTCCTTGTCACTGGAGGCATTCAACAGATGACTGGTTGATCACTTGAAGAGAAATTATAGAGAAACTTCTCGAATTAGATATTGGCATGGTATAGATGATTTTAGTCCCAGTATTGTTAAGTCCATGCAGTGAGTCTGTCTACCTTTAGCCTGTGGTCTGTGACTCATCACCTTTGTGAATGGTAGCTAATGCAAGCGCCCGTCATTTTAGAAACTTTCTTTGTCTAGGGCTTCGTTTCTAAGCTAAATTATTGGTTTTCTTATCTCATGAACATATAACCATTCAAGAACTACTTTCTGCATCTTATATTTCAGGTTTGGGTATAAATTGACAAATGTCACATATCTGTATATGGATTCTGAATATTCATAACATGTTTCTCTCCTGTCCAAAAAAAAGAAAACAAACAAAAAAGCTATGTTACTCAAGGCAAGTTGTAACAAATGTAGAATATAGTATGAAACAATCACATCTCTAAATCTTTTCAAATCAACACACTGTTTCCATTTTAAAAAAAAATTGTCTTTCTTCTACAGAAATGGTAGCTACAAACTCCCATCTGTCAGCGTCTATCAGATTCCCAGATCCTTCAGCCCAATTTCCATGGACCATGTTAGCACTTGCCTGTCTGCTCAGCACCAAAGCAAGCCCTGGAGTTGTTAATCCATTTTCTAGTAGAGAAGATATTTTAAGGAATACTACACGAGAGCTCTCAATTCAGATTTAAGTGAACATTTATGGTAAATTCACACCAGCCAGACCTTTTCAACACCCCTGCATTCTTCACACTTAGGGGCATACCCCATAGCACGTTGCCTCTAGACTTTTCCTCACCCTGCAGCCAGCCTTTCTGCCTACAGCAGGATGGCTCGAAATCTTCTGTGGCGCTTACTTGATCCATGATTAAATAGTGCATCCTTGTTATGCCTAACATGGAGAGAGGACCTGCTTTGCCGTTGCTGCCCCCTCTCTGTCCAGCCATTTCTCTCCAATTCTCTTTTCTCCAATCAATATAGGCACAGAGAACAAAAGAGCAGGCCCACGGCACAAATCAGTGGTATGCAAACTGTAATGCTCATCAGAATCACGTGGAGTGCTGGTTCAAACAGACCGCAGTTTCTGATTCAGCAGGTCTGGAGTGGGGCCTGGTAACTGACATGACTCACAAGCTCTCAGGTGAGGAAGATGATGGTTCTGGAATCACACTTGAAGAATCACTGGCATAAGGAGAACTCCAACAAGGTACTTAGTTGCCTGTCTTCCTCATTACAGACACCTCCAATCTCTATGAGTGAATTTCTTGGAGCCCTTTCACTTATCTTCTGATAAAGAAGTTCCCATTTCTTTTCTCCAACAGGGTGAATTCCCATAAGGTCCCTGATGCATGCGTTCCAGCACTCTGCACTTTTTTCTCTAGTCTAACACTGGGATTTGCAGAACCTGCTCAGCTGCTTTTTAGTAAGCTCTGCAAGGGGTGTGTGTATTAGTTTCCTGGGGCTGCTGTAACAAAGTACCACAAACAGTGCATAAGGCAGCAGAACTTAATCGTCTCACAACTCTGGAGGCTAGAAGTTGGAGATCAAGACGTCAGAAAGGTTGGTTCTTGCTAGGGGCTGTATGAGAGAATCTGTTTCATGCCTCCTAACTTCCGGTGGTTTCTGGCAATCTTTGGAATTCCTGGGCTTGTAGATGGATTATCCCATCTCTGCCTTCATGTTCATGTGGCATTCACCCTGTGTGCATGTCTGTATACAATTTTCCTCTTTTTATAAGGATACCAGGCATACTGGATTAGGGCCGAGCCTACATCCTCTTAACCATTACAAAGACCCTATTTCCAAATAAGGTCACATTCTGAAGTACTGATGGTTTGGACTTCAACATATGAATTTGGGAGGGGGACACAGTTCAAATCATAACAGGGTTTCAGGCCCCCATGATAACCTGACTTTCTTTAAATTATAGGTTGTTTGAAGACTCTTTGTCTTCAGGTTTGGATCCTAGTCATCAGTCGGGGGTTCCAGGAAATGTCCTGCTTCACAACCTATTATAAATACATTCACGGGGGTGAGTGGGAGGTGGGGGGCAGGCAGGTCCTTACTGACAGCTGTCTTGACTGCGGTCTATTATGAATTACCCTGGAGAAGAAAACGATGTCTCTTAGGGTAAACATTCCCTCATTCTTCTTCTTTGGCTAGGATTTCCCTGGACATTATTGTTCGTCATTTTTTCACATGATCAATAGGATTATATTGTTCACAACAACAATAAGAAGAAAAAATTTAAAACCCAGCAGCAACAACACTTGTTGGATTTAGATTTTGTAGATTAACGTGAGGGCGAATAGACAACTTTATGACAAGAAGTCTTTTTATTCAGTAGTCTGCTTTGTCTTTTCATTTATTCAAGACATCTTTGGTGTTCCTCTGTAAGCGTAATTTTCTAAAGATAGCTTTTGCAATATCTGGTTAAGTTTATCTCTAAATATTTTTGTATACAAAGTAATGGAAACAATCTTATTTTTATTAACAACATGTATGGGAATCAACTCCAATGGAGAACTGTTTCTTTGGGTAAGTGATTAAATAAACCCTGGCAGAAACTTGAATTTTAGGACGTGTCTTTCGGTAGGTATATGGGAATGTAAGCAGACGGATCTTGCTCTGCAATGAGACAGGAAAATAGGAACATATTGATATTTGTCTGAGAAAAGAGGAATGAAGAACAGGGACAAGCCAGGGATGAATGGAACCTTGATTGGCAGGAAGACCAAAAACTGAGTATATTAGAAAAAAGCAGTATTTCATGGGGCCTTTCTACATGGTGTGTTTGTGTCCTCTGAGAGGATGTCAAGATTGGATTAGACAAGCAAGAAATTTATTGAGAGAAAATCCTGTAAGGGAAAAAAATGGAGTGAGCTGAAAAAAGTGGGGAGCACCTTTAGCCTATGATACTGATCTGACACTTGTGAAGGAGAGAGCAGAGGAAGGAAGGACTAGGTAGGAGGAATCTCCAAGTGTAGTGTAACTGACGGTTTCTATCAGGCTGATATCAATGTTCCATAAGGTACTGAGCTAATCATTGACATTCCTCTTTGGCATAAGATGAATTATACTCTGGAATTTAAAATATTGGCCTATTTTGGTTTTCTTGAATTAAAAGTATAACATGATGGTGAAGAGACTGCAGTCTAGAGTTTAGCAGACTTGTGTTCAATTCCTACACCTGATCTTGAAACACTGATTTCTTAATCTTTATTGGAGTATAATTGCTTTACAATGGTGTGTTAGTTTCTGCTGTATAACAGAGCAAATCAGCTATAAGTCTACAAATATCCCTATATCCCCTCCCTCTTGCGTCTCCCTCCCACCCTCCCTATCCCACCCGCCTAGGTGGTCACAGAGCACCGAGCTGATCTCCCTGTGCTATGTGGCTGCTTCCCCCAGCTATCTATTTTACATTTGGTAGTGTATATATGTCAATGCTACTCTCTCACTTCATCCCAGCTTACCCTTCCCCCTCCCCGTGTCCTCAAGTCCATTCTCTACGTCTGCGTCTTTATTCCTGCCCTGCCGCTAGGTTCATCAGTACCGTTGAAACACTGATTTTATCTTTTGATCTTTTTAGTCTTTTCTTTCTTCATTTGTAAAAGAGAATACTATTAGTATCTACTTCATAACACTTTTTTTTCCTCACTCGATTCCCATAATAACCCTGGAGGAGTGATACCATTTACCCTTTTAATTTTTAAAATTAATTTATATTGAAGTATAGTTGATTTAAAATGTGTTAGTTTTTGCTGTACAGCAAAGTGAATCAGTTACACATATACATATATCCACTCTTTTTAAGATTCTTTTCCCTTATAGGTCATTACAGAGTATTGAGCAGAGTTCCCTGTGCTATCCAGTAGGTTCTTATTAGTTATCTATTTTATACATAGTAGTGTGTATATGTCAATCCCAATCTCCCAAATTATCCCTCCTCCCCCCACTTGGTAACCATAAGTTGGTTTTCTACATCTGTCACCCTATTTGTTTTGTAAATAGTTTCATTTGTACTATTTTCTTTTAGATTCCACATATAAGTGATATCATATGATATTTCTCTGACTTACTTCACTCAGTATGACAATCTCTAGGTCCACCCATGTCACTGAAAATGGCATTATTTTGTTCTTTTTTATTGCTGAGTAATATTCCATTGTATTATATACCACATCTGTATCCATTCATCTGTCGATGGACATTTAGATTGTTTCCATGTCCTAGCTATTGTAAATAGTGCTGTAATGAAGATTGGGGTACATGTGTCTTTTGGAATTATGGTTTTCTCTGGATACATGCCCAGGAGTGGGACTGCTGAATCATGTGGTAGCTCTATTTTTAATTTTTTAAGTAACCACCACACTGTTCTCCATATTGGCTATGCCAATTTACATTCCCACCAGCAGTGCAGGAGGGTTCCCTTTTCTCCACACCCTCTCCAGCATTTATTGTTTCTAGATTTTTTGATGATGGCCATTCTGACTGGTGTGAGGTGATACCTCATTGTAGTTTTGATTTGCATTTCTCTAATGATTAGTGATGTTGAGCATTCTTTCATGTGTTTGTTGGCAATCTGGATATCTTCTTTGGAGAAACGTGTGTTTAGGTCTTCTGCCCATTTTTGGATTGGGTTGTTTGTTTTTTTGATATTGAGCTGCATGAGCGGCTTTTAAATTTTGGAGATTAATCCTTTGTCGCTTCATTTGCAAATATTTTCTCCCATTCTGAGGGTTGTCTTTTCGTCTTGTTTATGGTTTCCTTTGCTGTGAAAAGGCTTTTAAGTTTCATTAGGTCCCATTTGTTTATTTTTATTTCCATTTCTCTAGGAGGTGGGTCAAAAAGGATCTTGCTGTGATTTATGTCATAGAGTGTCCTGCCTATGTTTTCCTCTAAGAGTTTGATAGTGTCTGGCCTTACATTTAGGTCTTTAATCCATTTTGAGTTTATTTTTGTGTATGGTGTTAGGGAGTGTTCTAATTTCATTCTTTTACATGTAGCTGTCCAGTTTTCCCAGCACCACTTATGAAGAGACTGTGTTTCTCCACGTAATATTTTTATAAGTATTAAATTAGGTAATGTGTATAAAGCACACAGCACCAGGATCTACAGCATGCAAAGGTTCAATACAAGTAGTTTATTATGATCACTACTACTACTATTACTCCTACTAAAAAAAGATCCTACTTTTTCACAGTAGATTATTCTTGAAATGTGCTACTAGATTTGATCGTTAGCATTTTACTTCACATTTTGAATCTATATTCATATGACAGATTGGTTTATAATATTTTTCTCTTTTTAGAGTTTATCATATTTTCCTGTTGAGTTTATGACTGCATCACTGAATATTCTAATTTTTGCTGTACACTCAAGTGATTTAAAGGGAAATATATAACTTCATGGAATGTATATTAGTTTGCTAGGGTTGCCTTAATAAAGGACCACAAACTGGGTGGCTTAAACAACAGAAATTTATTATCTTAGAGGTCTGGAGGCTAGAAGTCTGAAATCAAGCTGTCAGCAGGGTCATGCTCCCTCCGAAACCTGTAGGGGAATCTTTTCTTGCCTCATCCTAGCTTTTGGTGGTTTGGCAGCAAACTTTTGCAGTCCTTGTCTCGTAGCTGCCTTCGTCATCATGTGGCACTCTCCTTGTGTGTCTCTGTGTCTTCACGTGCCCATCTTTTTTTTTCTTCCCAGCTTTACTGAGGTATAATTAACAAATGCAAATTATATTTAAAGTATAAAATATGGTGATTTGACATACCCAAACATTGTGAAATGATTACCAGTCAAGCTAATTAACACATTCATCACCTCACATAGTTATCATTTCTTTTGTGTGTTAAGAATACTTAAGATTTATTCTCTTAGCAACTTTCAAGTATGCAATACAGTAGTCTATATTGATTATAGTCACTATTCTGCATAGTAGATCTTCAGAACTTATTCATCTTATAACTGAAAGTTTATACTTTGTGACTAATATCTTCCCATTCCCCAACCCCCCCCCCCCCCCCCCCCCCGCCGCCCAGCCCCTGGCAACCACTATTCTATTCTCTGCTTCTATGAGTTAAAGTTTTTGAGATTCCATGTACAGGTAAAAGCAAACAGCATTTGTTTGTCTTTCTGAGTCTGGCTTATTTCACTAAGCATCATGTCCTTCTGGTTCATCCATGTTGCGGCTAATGGCAGGAGTTCCTTCTTTTTAAGGCTGGATAACATTCCATTGTATGTATATAACACATTTTCCTTATCTACTCATCTGTCACAGATATTTAACATGTTTCTATATCTTGGTTACTGTGAATAATGCTGCATGAACATGGGAGTGCAAATCTCTCTATGAAACACTGATTTCATTTCCTTTAGAAATATACCCAGAAGCAGGATTGCTGGATTGTACAGTAGTTCTATTTTTAATTTTTAGTTTTCATTTTGTGAGGAACCTCCATACTGTTTTCCATAACGGCTATACCAATTTTCACTCCCACCAACAGTGTACAAGGGTTCCCTTTTTTCCACACCTGGCCAACACTTGTTATCTTTTTGATAATAACCATCCTAACCCGTGTGAAGTGTATCTCAATGTGGTTTTCATGTACATTTCCCTCATGATTACTGATATTGAGCACATTTTTATGTTACTACTGGCCATCTGGATACCTTCTTTAGATAAATGTCTATTCAGGTCCTTGGCTCATTTTTTAATCAGGTTATTTGATTATTTTTCCCATTGAGTTGTATGAGTTCCTTATATACACTGGATATTAATCCCTTTTCAGTTATATGGTTTGCAAATATTTTTACCCTTCTGTAGGTTGCCTTTTCTTTTTGTTGATGGTTTCCCTTGCTGTACAGAAGCTTTTTAGTTTGATCGAGTCCAACTCACAGAGTGAGTTTCGAAGCATTTCCTCCTCTTTAATTTTTTGGAAGAATTTGGGATTTCTTCTTCTTTTAAATGTTTGCTAGAATGTACCCATAAAACCATCTAGTCCTGGGCTTTCCTTTGTGGGTTTTTTTTGATTACTGCTTAAATATCCTTACTCGTTATTGCCCTTTTCAGATTTCATACTCAAGATTCAGTCTTAGTAGACTGCATGTTCCCAGGAATTTTTTAGGTTTTCCTATTTATAGGTTATCCCATTTGTTTGCATATAATTATTTATAGTAGCCTCTTATGATCTTTTGTATTTATGCGGTATCAGCTGTAATGTCTCCTCTTTCATTCATAATTTTGAGTCCTTTCCCTTTTTTCTTTGTTAGTGTACATAATGGTTTGTCACCTTTATCTTTAAAAAAAACAGCTCTTACTTTCTTTGATTTTTTTCTATTTTCTTTCTAGTCTCTATTAGATTTATTTCTGCTTTAATCTTTGTTATTTCCTTTCTTCTTCTATCTTTGGGCTTAGTTTGTTCTAGTTTCTTGAGTAATGTTTGGTTATTTATTTGAGATTTTTCTTTTTTCTTAATGTGGTCATTTATTGCTTTCAACTTTCCTCTTAGAACTGCTTTTGTTGCATCCCATAAACTTTGGAATGGTGTATTTCTATTTTTTCATTAGTCTCAAAATATTTGATTTTCCTTTTGATTCCTTCTTTCACTCATTCATTGTTCTGAAGTTAGTTGTTTAATTTCTACGATGTTTGTGAATTTTCCAAATTTCTTCCTGTTACTGATTTCCAGTTTCATACCACTGTGGTTAGAAATGACACTTGATATGATTTCAGTTTTCTTAAATTTTCTAAGATATGTTTTGTGGCCCAACATATGATCTATCCTAGAACATGTTCCATGTGCTCTGGAGAAGAATGTATATTCTGTGCTATTAGACAGAATGTTTGGTATATGTCTGTTAGGTTCATTTTGTCTATAGTGTTGCTTAAGTCTGCTCTTTCCATAATGAATTCTGTCTGGATGATCTATCCATTGTTGAAAGTCGGGTACTGACATCCCCTGCTATTATTGTTGCTGTTTCTCCCTTTAGTTATGCTATTATGCTTTATATATTCAGGTGCTACAATGTTGGGTACATATATATTTACAATTTTTATATCCTCTTGATGAATTGACCCCTTTATTATCGTATAATGACCTCTTTTGTCGCTTGTTAGAGTTTTTGACTTAACGTCTATTTTTTCTGATATAAGTATAGCCACCCCTACATCCTATTGTTACCATTTGTATGGAATATCTTTTCCATCCCTTCACTTTTAGCCTATGTGTGCCTGTAAAGCTAAAGTGAGTCTCTGGTAGGCAGAATATTGTTGGAACTTAGTATGCACTTTTGATTGGAGAATTGTTTGGAGAATTTAATCCATTTACAGACTGCAGCTGGGAAGAGCTTGAGCCAAGTCTCAGGGATGCTTCAGGATCCCTGAAGCATTTGGACTGAGGTCAGCAGTCCTGCGTCTAGGAGCACAGATGGGCATTTCTCCCACTGGGTCCCTCAATGGACAGGACTGCTTCTGGATGATGGCTGAAAGTAGCAGGAGGCGGTTTACACGGTTGTTTCAGGATCCACTGTTGGAACAAGGTCAGGAGGCTTGTTTCCAGAAATGTGGACAAGCGTATCGCCCACCGGTTCCCTGAGTGGGCAAGACTGCTCCCAGACCCTAGCTGCGAAGGGCTAGAGCCAAGATACAGGGCCACTTCCGAATCTGTAGTGGGACTCATGTCGGTGGGCCTATGTTTGGGGACAAGGACATGTGTGTCTACCTCCCAGCCCCTGGGTGGGCAGGAGTGCTCTAGACCTCCTCTGAGAGGAAATGGAGCTGAGTTACAGGGCTGTTTCAGGGTCCACAAATGGGACCAAGTTCAGCAGGCCTGTTACCTGAGGCACAGGTGGGCCTGGCTCCTTCCAGGTCCCTTGACAAATGGTGCTGGTGGCAAGACCAAGGTCAAGGGGCTATAGCTGAGTCTGAAAGGGGAAAGTCTGTTTCTGGGTCTGTAGTCAGGGCCATGGTTAAATTGCTGCCTTCTCAAAACATCTCTCCTTGATCTTTGGCTCCATCAGAGTTTAGCAACCCCCTACCTGGATCCCAGCATTCCAACAAAGGCACTTCTGTCTGTGGATGGCTGTCAAATTATCACTGCTCTGGGAGAAAATGAACAGGGGATCTCCTGTTCTGCCATCCTGCTGATGTCTTCTTCATGGCCATCTTCTTATAAGGAGACTATTCATATTGGATTAGGGGCCCAGCAACTCCAGTATGACCACATCTTAAATGATTACATCTGTAACAACCCTATTCCAAATAAGGTCACATTTTGAGGTTCTGGGGGTAGGGACATCAGCATACCTTTTGGGGGGACACAGTTCAACTCAGAAGGCTATAGAAGGTTATATCAATAGAAGATGTTACTAAATGAACACTGCATTTCAGAATCAAGGAGATATACTGGAAGTCCGTCAGCCATTGGTCAAGTATTTAGAACTCAGATCTTGCGAAGTGTTTATTTCAGACATTTTATTGAAATAGGAAAAGGAGAAACTGGACAGGAATATGGAAGAAAGAAAGAAGTGATCTGTCAAAATGTTAAAAATATTTTCCAGGGCTTCCCTGGTGACGCAGTGGTTAAGAATCCACCTGCCAATGCAGGGGACACCAGTTTGAGCCCCAGTCCGGGAAGATCCCACATGCTGCAGAGCAAATAAGCCCAAGTGCCACAGCTACTGAGCCTGCCCTCTAGAGCCCACGAGCCACAACTACTGAAGCCCGCATGTGCCTAGAGCCCATGCTCCACAACAAGAGAAGCCACTGCAATGAGAAGCCTGTGCACCACAACGAAGAGCAGCCCCCGCTCACCGCAACTAGAAGAAAGCCCGCACGCAACAGTGAAGACCCAACACAGCCAAAAATAAATTAAAAAAAAAAATTTTTTTTCCAATACTTTTCAAGCAGGCATCTAGAGTCTAAGTCTTTTAGTATCTCTGAGGAGCAGCTGAGATGACAAATAAGAATAAATGCACATATTTTAAAAGGGCATTTGTTCATGTTTGGAAACAATGAAGGCAAGACATGATATTTTTAAAATTGCAAAATACAAGAAAGTGTAAAGAAGTAGATAAAATTATCTATATTCTTATTACCAGACATTCATTGTTATAAAACAAATATAAATTTCTAAAATCATTAAGACTTATTTGTGAATTAAATAAAATTCTCACATATACGTAACTACTCTTTCAAGTAAGTGTAGATGCTTTTGTAAAATGAATGTATATCGATATAAACCATTAATGGAATAGGAGTAGCTTTTTTATCTTGGATTTTGTTTTTTTAATCAACACTTACCAAGCTACTAATGCAACTGTTAACACATAGTCTTATTTTTTGATGTTATAAAGAGAACACAGGATAGATTTCCCACAAACACTATCTGAAAGAGATTCTTTTTTGTCATTTAATGTTATGTTGTGAGAAAATGTAGACTACAAATACCATTTAATGTTAGGCACCATAAATTAAATGAAAAATAGCTCTTCTGTTGACATTAAACATACTATGTCAACTCTGTTATTTGTAAACTGGTAGATTTTATTCTTCACTATTCAAATAATGGTGCTGCATATGTAAAGTTTATGATAGAACTGAGTAAGTCTGTCCCTTAGTTGCTAAAGACAACATGACTTTTTAAAAATCATATTTGATCCTATTTACAAATGATTACCAAGAATGGTTTGAAAAGCTGCAAAAGTTCAGGGATAAGAAAAATTCCTCGCACTGTAACGGGCTCATTTGATTATAAAAGGAAAAGCAATGTGCAAAGGTAGGCAAAGCACTTGATTAGAAAGCAGAGACCTGGAATCTAGCCTTGGCTCTGCTACTGTACAGCCATAAAACTTTGTTTAAATGTCCTCATCTATAATATAAAAGGATTACTCCATTGGGTCCCTAATGGCCTTTCCAGCAATGATACTTAAGTATAGAAAAGTTCTCATATACGCTTCATCAATTTCTCCTGATGTTAACATCTTACATAACCTTGGTCCATTTGGGTAGACTTATGATTTTGATCATTCCTTGGGAGTATTCATTTTACTGCTAAATCATGTAATTCATTTACCAAGTATTTATTGGACACCTACTGTGTGGTGGGCACATATTCAAGCAGTATGTACCAGGCATTCTCCTGGATGGATTGGAGTTGTTGGGGTTGGAGGGAATGGGAATTTCATGCTGCCTTATAGTGAAAGGAAACAGACAATACTAGATAAATAAGTAAAATAAGTAGTATATAGATGAAAATAAGTGCTAAAAAGAAACATAAAGGAAGAAGGAAAGGGACTCCAGGCGGCCTGGGGAATGCAATTTCAGATAGTGGCCAAGGAAGTTTCCACTGTTAGGTAACTTTCACTTGAGTAATTAACTAGAGGAAAATAGGGACAAGCTGTGAAGATATCTGCGAACAACATTCTAGGCACAGAAAGAAAATGCAAAGTCTTGAGGTAGAAATATGCCTGGTGTGTTTGAAGAACAGCAAGGCGGCCAGTATGTCTAAACCAGAGTCAACAGGGGGGAGAGTAATTTGAGAACAGGTCAAAAAGGTAATTGGTGTGATTGTATAGAAATGTTTAAGCTGTTATAATGACTAATGTGATGAGATGGAGAAAATAAGAGAACTTTAGGATATGTTTTAAAAACCTAGTCAAGAGGACAAGCTGATTAATTGGATGAGAGAAAGTGACTGAGGAAAAGAGAAATGAAGGATGACTGAGTTTTGACTTGAGCGAATGGGTAAATGGATTCTGGTGCCATATAGGAGGACGAGAAAGACTTAGAAAAAAACAGGCTTGAGTAGGGAAAAGGACAGGAAAACTTTATTAGATAGCCAAAATGACAGCTAGTTGTAGCAACTCAAGACTAGACATATAAATCATATTAGCATATAGATGATATGTAAAGCCACGGGCTGGGTGAGAATACCTAAGGAGAGAGTTTATACGGAGGAAAGATGATGTTGAGCTGTGCAGCATTTAGAGTTTCCCATTTATGTTGTTACAGAATATTGAGCAGAGTTCCTTGTGCTATACAGTAGGTCCTTGTTGGCTATCTATTTTAAATATAGCATTGTGTTTAGGCCAATCTCAAACTCCCAATTTATCCCTCCCACCTTTCCCCTTCGGTAACCATAAAAGTTTGTTTTCTATGTCTGTGAGTCTGTTTCTGTTTTGTAAATAAGTTCATTTGTATCAATTTTTTTTAAGATTACACATATAAGTGATATCATATTTGTCTTTCTCTGTCTGACTTACTTCACTTAGTATGATAATCTCCAGGTCCATCCATGTTGCTGCAAATGGCATTATTTCATCCTTTTCAAAGGCTGAGTAATATTCCATTGTATATATGTGCCACATCTTCCTTATCCACTCATCTGTTTTTGGACACTTATGTTGCTTCCATGTCCTGGCTATTGTGAATAGAGCTGCAGTGAACATTGTGGTACATGACTCTTTTTGAATTATGGTTTTCTCAGGGTATATGCCCAGTAGTGGGATTGCTGGATCATATAGTAGCTCTATTTTTAGTTTTTGAAGGACCCTCCATACTGTTCTCCATAGTGGCTGTATCAATTTACATTCCCACCAACAGTGCAAGAGGGTTCCCTTTTCTCCACACCCTCTCCAGCATTTATTACTTGTAGATTTCTTGATCATGGCCATTCTGACTGGTGTGAGGTGATACCTCATTGTAGTTTTGATTTGCATTTCTCTAATGATTAGTGATGTTGAGCATCCTTTCATGTGTTTGTTGGCAATCTGTATATCTTCTTTGGAGAAATGTCTATTTAGGCCTTCTGCCCACTTTTTGATTGGATTGTTTGTTGTTTTGATATTGAGCTGTATGAGCTGTTTGTAAATTTTGGAGATTAATCCCTTGTCAGTCACATCGTTTGCAAATATTTTCTCCCATGCTTGTGATTTACTCTTGATCCTACTTTCTTTTGATCTGATATTTTTTTCTATGTACATACTCATTTGGCAATCCCTCTGCGACCTTCTATTAGGGATATTCATCACTATTTCTCTGACCATAACCTTTGTCTGATGTCTTCTGTACTGTCTACAGGCCTCTGTGCGTGTTTGATCTTTGTATGTTTGGGTTTGCCCCAGCCATACGAATATATACCACAGTCAAAAGTTTATTGAGTACTGGAAGTCGCTTAAATATTAAAAAGCCTAGCACACTGGTTGAGGGGAGAGTTGGGGGGTGAAGGGCAATTTGGCACCACCCTTCTTGACCCACTCTGTGGGTGGCATTCACTTGTGTGTAACACCTAGCCCGGCCAGCTGGCCAAGAGGAAGTAATATGAGGTAGAGACATCTTTCACTGCCTAAAAAAAGGACCTTGATTTTTATTGTCACTTCAAAAGAGGCTTCAAAACGTGGCAGCAGGCCTTGACAGGTCAAAATGTTGGCCAGACAAATGGCTATTACATGAATCCTGGTTTTCTTTTTATTTTCTTAATTTAATTATTTTTTATACAGCAGGTTCTTATTAGTTATCTATTTTATACATATTAGTGTATATATGTCAATCCCAATCTCCCAGTTCATCCCCCCTGCCCCCCATGCTTTCCCCCCTTAGTGTCCATACGTTTGTTCTCTACATCTGTGTCTCTATTTCTGCCTTGCAAACCAGTTCATCTGTACCATTTTCTACATCCCACATACATGCGTTAATATATGATATTTGTTTATCTCTTTCTGATTTACTTCACTCTGTATGACAGTCTCTAGATCCATCCACGTCTCTACAAATGACCCAGTTTCGTTCCTTTTTATGGCTGAGTAATATTCCATTGTATATATGTACCACATCTGCTTTATTGGTTTGTTTGTTGATGGAAATGCAGGTCTTTCAAAGGAAGCTCAGAACCTTGTGTTGAATCCAGTTATTACAGGCGAGTAGTTAAAATGGATAGAAGAAAGCAGTGATGTCATCTGTTCTGTGCAGTCAGGACCCCATCATATTTCTGTATGTCTTCTTTGGATGAATCCTTGTTTTCTATTACATGAATCCTGGTTTTCACTCGACTGAACAATTCCAAATAATACTCAGCCCCCAATTCTCACTCTCCATCCAAGATGCTCCCTTCTCCAGCTTGCCATTCTTGCTTCTGAGGATCGAAACTTGTGAGTCATCCTTGGCTTTTTGCTCAATTTTCCCTTCCCACACTCCATTAATCACCCAGTCCTGTCAGTTCTTTCTAGTCTCTGTCTTAGAACATGTCTGATACCGTTGCTACTTCTCCAGCCTCAGCCCTCTTCACACTGGTTCTCCCTGCTTCATGGCTCTGCTCATTCTACCTTGCATTTTGCTTGTCAAATTAATTATAATCTGTCCATTTAAGCATCCACTACTCTGCTCAAGAATATACAAAGCTGCTTTTTTTTAAAATTAATTAATTAATTTTATTTATTTATTTTTGACTGCATTGGGTCTTCGTTGCTGCGTGCAGGCTTTCTCTAGTTGTGGCGAGTGGGGGCTACTCTTCGTTGTGGTGCGCGGGCTTCTCGTTGCGGAGCATGGGCTCCAGGCGCACAGGCTTCAGTAGTTGCAGCACACGGGCTCAGTAGTTGCGGATCATGGGCTCTAGAGCGCAGGCTTAGAGGTTGTGGTGCACGGGCTTAGTTGATTCACGGCATGTGGGATCTTCCCAGACCAGGGCTTGAACCTGTGTCCCCTGCATTGGCAGGCGGATTCTTAACCACTGGGCCACCAAGGAAGCCCCCTACAGAGCCTTCTTTATTTATTATTCCAAATATTCGTGCAGCCAGGCCTTCAAGGATTTCTCAAAACTGGCTCCATCTTACCTGTATTTTAACCCAATATAACAAAATATTATAGAGTCTAAGAATCAAATGGACTTGGTCCAAATAATTTCCACCATTTATTAGATGTATGAACTTGGGAAATTTGCTGAACCTGTGAATACCTTGGTTTCCTCATTTGAAAAATTAGGATAAAAATAATTATAGGGACTTCCCTGGTGGCACAGTGGTTGAGAATCTGCCTGCCAGTGCAGGGGACAGAGGTTTGATCCCTGGTCTGGGAAGATCCCACATGCTGCAGAGCAACTAAGCCCGTGTGCCCAACTATTGAGCCCGCATGCTGCAACTACTGAAGCCCGTGCACCTAGAGCCTGTGCTCCACAACAAGAGAAGCCACCGTAATGAGAAGCCCACACACCATAACGAAGAGTAGCCCCCATTCACCGCAATAAGAGAAAGGCTGCACACCGCAACAAAAACCCAATGCAGCCAAAAATAAATAAATAAATTTATAAAAAAATAATAATTATAGGACTGCTGTGAGGATTAAAACAGAAGATACAGAAAAGGAATCAGAACAGTTCATAGCGTATGATAAATTCTCACTAGATGATGATAGATACTACAGTCTTCCTCAAATAAGCTATGCGTTTATATTCATTACTTATTTGTTGTTGCCTGGTTTTATTTTGCTTTTCAAATTGTCTACTCCCTTGATATTAGTTTTCAAGGAAAAGAAAATTTTCTAATTTAAGCTATGTCCCATAGCACAGGGATCCCCAACCTCCGGGCCACGGACCAGTACCGGACTTCGGCCTGTTAGGAACCGGGCCGCACAGCAGGAGGTGAGCGGCGGACGAGCAAGCGAAGCTTCATCTGCCGCTCCCCATCGCTTGCATTACCGCCTGAACAACCACACTACCCCACCCCCAACCCCCGGTCCGTAGAAAAATTGTCTTCCATGAAACTGGTCCCTGGAGCCAAAAAGGTTGGGGACCGCTGCCATAGCCGACTCAGATGCCTTTGGCACTCCTGGAAGGTAGTTATAGGCAATGAATAGCTGTCTGCCACTCTAGAGTTTGTCACTCTAGCATTTCTGGTTAATGAAATTGTTATATTAGACCATTTTTTACAGCATTCCCTAACATGCCAGTTCACAAAGAAAGCTATTTATATTGCCTGTGGAATATCCCGAATAATAATGACACTGATTAATTCATCTAATCAATTTCCCAACGAAATGGTGAAACAGCATTGAAACAAAGAAATGTCCCTGAAGATCATGGTTTGGATACTCACTATGATTTGCTCAACTTTATCCTTTAAACCATAGCCTGTGAGGAAAACCAGTCATAGCACATTAAATATTCTGGCCTAGTTTGGTAAAAGTGGGAAGATCAACTTCTTGTCTGGAATTAGGACTGGACTTGAATCAGGGGGCCAGGGTTTTAGCCCTGGCTTTGCTATTATATTGTCAGAATTGGTCAAGTCCCTTCCCTCTCTGATCTTCATTTTTCTCAACTGTAAAAAAAAAAGTTGACATTGCACTAGAAGAAACCAAAGGCTTTTGCTAGCCCTAATATTTATTTCTCCAAATTCTGGGCAACACCAAGTTTTGGGTGCATATTTCACTTTTAATAAGGAATGTTTACTATATGGAGGGAGTAGCACTAACTGAGGTCAAGACCATGGGATTGATTCACAAATAGGCTTAGGCCTTTATAATTGCTTTTATGGTCACAAATAGGTAAAGGTCAAGGATCTAACACATTACTACCAGCCATATGACATGTCTGTAGGGGAATTTAAAGTCCTTACCTCCTTCTTTTATTTGTTATCCATTCAAAAATACTTATTAAGCACACACATCCCATTAGATATTGTGCTGAATACTGGGATAAAATGAAAAACAAAACAGATTCTCCCTGAATTTACAATCCACTGGGAGAGACAAAAATAAAACAAAGAAAAGATATAATTACAAACTCAATAAGTGAAAAAAGCAGGATCAGTGACGGCAAACCCTTCCACACATACTCTCTCATTTGATCCTGCTCAAACCCTTGCTATGAATTATCACTCGTGTTTACCAACGAAGAAATGTGCTCTCTCGCTGTAGCTCAGTTCAGTATGAGAATCCAGAAGCAGTACTATGAATGGCTTTTAATTAACCTAGAGAGTAAAGAAGCTCCCAGAAAGAAAGAAAATACTTTGAAAATATTGAAAAGCATATTTAGATGCCCAGTTCCCATCAGTCACTTGCCTTTTCTCACGTTTTCAACACTTCTACATTCCTAGGAATGACAGCATTCAGCCTGGTGGGTTCTTTATCAAAGATTTATCAAAATCCTACCCAGCTTTCTGAAATCAAGTCAAATATCATACACCTTAGAAGCTATCGCTATAATCAGAATGCATTATTATTCCTACAGGACATTGTTTGGATGTTAATTATAGCATTTACTGCATTCTGCCTTCTATTTGTTGATATCCCATGGACTCCATTATTGATCTGCAGTTCCTTGAAGGAAAGGACTATGCTTTATGCCTGCCTGTATCCCACATAGTGTTTTGTAAATAGTAAATGTTTAGTAAAATATACGCTGACGTAAGAATTGCTCCCATATGTCTCAGATACTCTCGGGCATTTTCATATTTTGTGGAACACTGCTTTTCATTCTCACCCATAGCTACTGTTAGCTCCTGGTCCTGAATGAAAGAAAAAAAATTCATCAGGACAACGTTTAGCTGAGAAATTAGGTAACATTATTTTGTGGTTTGAATACACAGAAAAGGAACTAGGTCAGGGAACAGGTGAAACTGACATGCGAAAGGTATCTTGCCCATATACACTGTCATTCAGAAAGCAAAGTCTGGGTCCTAGAGATTCTCGGGCCCTCCCACAAGAGGAAAATAACATGAAACTTATTTATCATGTATATCTGATCTGGAGATGAGAGAGATTATAGATAACATAGCCAATAAAACATTGGGAATTATGACTCAGGTACTTAGACACTCAGCCAAGATGCTGACATTTGTTAAAGAGGAAATAGATGGAACCAGAGCAGAGGACTGTGCTTACTTTAATTACATAAGAGGTATCATTTTTCTTTTTAACAGGATATTACATTTAAACATGTGACCTTGCAAGGGAAAAACAGGTCATATTTTCCTTAATTCTTTTCTCTTTCTTCTGAACTTCTTATGGAGACATACTTTTTGAAGGTGGGGTGTGGGGTGGCAGATGGTAGGGTGGAACAGAGCAATATGGCAGAGAAAGAAAGAAGATGACAAGCTAAATATACTGGATTTCAGAGCCAGCAATCTGACCACTCTTACCTAACTGGAGGGAAACATCTCCTGGGATATAAGTTGGGTCAGCAACCAAGCTTAAATGAATAGTAATTAATATTAACCCTGTTGAAGTGTGTCTACATGTAAGGACATCCAGGGCTGTAAGATCATATCCTCTTAGACGCATTCTGTATACAGTAGGCACATTTCCTAAAGGCTTATTTAGCATTCCAGACTAGTAGACCAGATCTAGTAATAGGAAGAAATATTAACACTGTGATTTAATTAAAATAAACTATCTTTCTGAGTTTCTCCCCAAATACACTGGTATGGAAGCCTTGCAAGTAGCTTCCCAATGAGCCCCGTTTCTGGAGCAAATGCTTATCTTCTTATCTTTTTATGTAGGACAAATGGACAATCAAAAGTAATTTCTTTATGTGCATTATTGTTATTTCTATGAAAGTAAGAACACTTTATTTGAATTGTATTGAATCATAATTTAACCCCCAAAGCAGGGCCTTGTACTTCCTAGAGAAATTTCTCATTCAAAGTTTATATATTAAGGCTAATTTTACATAACTGCATGGAAATGATTTTAATTTAACACAGACACACAGAAACAACTAGACTCCTTCCAACGTTAGAAATGACCTGGGATATTTGAGTATTTCACAAATTACGGTCGGCCGGTCCTCTCTATTCAACATGTGAGTGCAGCACTCTGGCAGGCTGGCCCCACTACTTTCTGAGTTTAGGCTTCAGAGCTGTTGTGCTGGACCCCACTGTCCTTTTTTGCCCCCAGCCCCATTTTCACTGTCTTAATTCTTGCAGTGGGTTGGATTTTGTCCCTCCCAAAAGGTGATCAAGTCCTAATCCCCAGTACCTCTGAATGTGGCCTTGTTAGGAAAGAAAATAGGGTCTTTGCAGATTGTAATCAAGTTAAAATGAAGTCATTAGAGTGGATCTTAATCCAATATGACTGTGTTCTTAAAAAAAGGGGAAATTTGTGGACAGAGACAGACATGTACAGAGGGAAGATGATGTGAAGATACAGGGAGAAGATAGCCACCTACAAGGCAAGGAGGGGGACCTGAACCAGATCCTTCCCTACACCCCCCCCCCCTTGGATGGAAGCAACCCTGCTCACACTTCAAGTTTAGACTTCTAGACTCCAGAACCATGAAATGATAAATTTTTGTTGTTTAAGCCACCCAGTTCATAGGGGTGAACTCTGTTACAGCAGCCCCAGGAAGCTACGATTCTGATCATTTACTTACAGAAAAAGAAAATTAAAAACATGAAAAGAGTGAGGTCATAGACAAACCAAAAGTGCTTTTACATGAACCCTGAACTAGCTTGGATAAGCCTTCACACCACTTGATTCCTTTGGAATATATACATATATCTAAATATATATACTCATACATATACAGACACATGCATACATTCATAAATGTATATATGTATAGTTATTTCTTAGAACCTAGTGCCATATGCTATATGTGCATTATTTCCTGTACTTCTGACTATATAAGACACATATTACATTACTGTATTTTACAGATGAAGGAATCGATGGTCAGAAAAATTTAGTAATGCGTCTACACAGAAAACAGGTGAGAGAGCTATGATTTAAACTCTGTTTAGTCTGACTCCATTGTCTGGGCCCCTAATCACCAGTTTACTTTAACTTGAAGAGGAAGAAGAAAGCCATGTAAGTTTCTCAATAAGCAATGCAGCTAGAGGATGTAATTAAAGTCTTGTCCATGAGAAAACTTTGACGAAAAATACATTTAGTGTAGTTTGACCTATGACAGGAGGAGGGGTAATACGTGATGGAAATGGGAGGGTAGGCAGGGCCTGTATTGTGGAAACCCTCAATGTGAGACTGAGGACTTCTTAACAATGATCTTATGGATAGTATTAATCAACTTTGTTTTTGCCCCTCTTCACCATTTCTTAGTGAAGCATTAATAAAAACCCCATTGCTTTTGACACGGGATAAAATATCATATCATCAACCAAACCCTGGCCCAGTGCAACTCTGCATACTCAACCGTCTTAGATATTGTGCCTAGAAAAGGCACGCAACTGAAGAATCCAGCAGAGTTAGAAAGCTGTGCCCAGGCAAGGAGTGAGCCCAAAGTAGTTTCCCGGCTCTCTCACTGTGTCTTTCCAAGTAGACTCCCAGAATACAACATAACTCAAATTTACGCTCCAAAATCAAAAGCAATTTTGATTTGCATGATCATCACTGTGTGTTATGGTTTTACATGCCAGCTTTCTACACATCCACTCAATTTTTGGTTAAAATACATTGTAAGAATTCCTGACATATTTTACTATACACTGTATACTACATTTGGAAATAATGAGAACTGCTCTCAACAGTAGTATGTTTTTTTCATAGCAAGGGTAAAGATCTAAAACCCAATATATATCTCAATTTTTGTGAATGAATGAACTCCCAGGAAGGATACAGAAATACCCTTACCAAGGTGTCTATCTCTCTGATATATTTATAATACTATTATACACACTACATATGTACATAACTATATCCACATCTCATTAACATATCTGTCTCCACTAATATATATTTGAAGTGTCGATTACTTATGCCATTTTAGAATGTGTTGCTATATATAGCTCACTGCCATCTGTTCCTCTGATTTCTCTTTTATATTCTAAAAACTCCCAGCAAATCAGGAAAATCTGCATGGGTTCCTGAAGTCTTATATGTGATAAATTATAGATAGCATTTACAGAGAGGAGGACCCCAAACAGAGCTCTGGGCTAGGAAGAAGAGCCTGAGGAAATTCTATTTCCTCAGAGCCCGTGGATTACTATTCAGTTGACTTTAGACAAATGCTTTGGCCCTCTGAACCTCAGTTTACTCATCTTTAAAATGAAAATAATTAACTTCACAGTCCTGCAAATCAGGCAAATTTTATCAAAGGTGACAATGATGAGAAAGGTTTAAACTTTCAAAGTGCTAAATAATTGCAAGTTATTATTAATATTATCAATATAAAAAAATAAGAGCAAGTTCAGAATAATTAGAAAGAAAAGAGTTCAACCTTTTTCCAGGGGTTCTTTCAAATGTAAGAGATGGTCAAGTGGCTGTTTCTCAATGCCTAGGAATATACTTCAGTTCACCAAATATTTGCTGAGAATATACTATCAATTCATGCATTCAGTACCTATTCTAGTCCAGACATTGGTCTAGGTGCTGAGGATAGAGCAGTGAACAAATCAAAGATCCTTGCTCTCATGTAGTACCTGGGTAGGTTGGGTGGGGTTGAGGGAAACAGACAATAAACAACATAAATAATGGATAAAATTAACCGTATTTCATTGCATCTAAGATGCCACTGGTTGTAAGGCATACCACTCTTTTATATACCACTAAAAAAGAAACAAAAAATCATTGGTAAGTAAATATGAAAGGCCATTGTTTGCACAATGCATTACAGTTTCAGAGATGGTAAAATGTGAAAAAAGCACTGCATCTTGGAATTGATGACCTATAGTAAAAAAAATCAGTAGGTCATATAAATTGCACCAATGTTTTCTCAGGTCATTCTCCCAAGGCAATAGAAATAAAAGCAAAAGTAAACAAATGGGACCTAATCAAACTTACAAGCTTTTGTACAGCAAAGGAAAGCATAAACAAAATGAAAGACAGCCTACGGACTGGAGAAAATATTTGCAAATGATGCAACTGACAAGGGCTTAATTTCCAAAATATACAAACAGCTCATACAGCTCAACAACAACAAAAAACCCAATCGAAAAATGGGTAGAAGACCTAAATAGACATCACTTCAAAGAAGACATACAGATGGTTGGTAGGCACATGAAAAGATGCTCCACATCACTAATCATTAGAGAAATGCAAATCAAAACTACAATGAGGTATCACCTCACACCTGTCAGAATGGCCATCATTGAAAAGTCTACAAATAACAAATGCTGGAGAGGGTGTGGAGTCCTACACTGCTGGTGTGAATGTAAGTTGGTGCAACCACTATGGAGAACAGTATGGGGGCTCCTCAAAAAACTACAAATTGAGTTGCCATATGATCCAGCAATCCCACTCCTGGGCATATATCCAGACAAAACTACAATTCAAAAAGATACATACACCCCTATGTTCATAGCAGCACTATTCACAGTAGCCAAGACATGGAAACAGTCTAATGTCCATCAATGGATGAATGGATAAAGAAGATGTGGTACATATATACCATGGAATACTACTCAGCCATAAAAAAGAATGAAATAATATCATTTGCAGTAACATGGATGGACGTAGAGATGACCATACTAAGTGAAGTCAGTCAGAAAGAGAAAGACAAATACCCTATGATATCACTTATATGTGGAATCTAAAATATAACACAGGGCTTCCCTGATGGCGCAGTGGTTGAGAGTCCGCCTGCCGATGCAGGGGACACGGGTTCGTGCCCCGGTCCGGGAAGATCCCACATGCTGCGGAGCGGCTGGGCCCGTGAGCCATGGCCACTGAGCCTGCGTGTCCGGAGCCTGTGCTCCGCAACGGGAAAGGCCACAACAGTGAGAGACCCGCGTACCGCAAAAAAATAAAATAAAATATAACACAAATGAAACTACGAAACAGAAACAGACTCACAGACATAGAGAATAGTCTTGTGGTTCCCGGGGGGTTGGGGGAGGGATGGATTGGGAGTTTGGGGTTAGCAGATGCAAACTATTAAATATAGAATGGATAAACAACAAGGTCCTACTGTATAACACAGGGAACTATATTCAATATCCTGTGATAAACCGTAATGGAAAAGAATATGAAAAAAATGTATATATAACTGAATCACTTTGCTGTACAGCAGAAATTAATACAAGACTGTAAAACAACTACACTTCAATGAAAAAAATCAGTAGGTCATAAGTAATAGGAAAAGAAAGCAGTATGGGAAAAGCAGAGTCAAGGGAATGTGGTAATGTTGCAGCATTAAATAGGTTGGTTAGTGTGTTAGCTGCCCAGGGAAAGCTAATTACCACAAACCAGTGGCTTCAAATCACAGAAATTTATTCTCTCACAGTTCTGGAGGCCAGAAGTCCATAATCAAGGTGTCAGCAGGGCCATGCTCCTTCTGCAGGCCGTAGGAAAGACTCTTTCCTTGCTTCTTCTAGCTTCTGGTGGCTTCCAGCAAACCTCGGTGTTCCTGGCTTGTGGCAGCATCACTTCAATCTCTGCCTCCGTCTTCACATGGCCTTCTCCTCTGTGGACATCTGTGCATCCTCTCCTCTTCTTAGAAGGACACTGGTTACTGGAGTTAGGGCCCACGCTCATCCAGTATGGTTTCATCTTAATCATATCAGCAAAGACACTAGTTCTAAATAAGGTCACATTCTGAGCTTCTGGGTGGACATGAATTTGGGGGGGGGGGAAGGGGACACTATTCAATCCCCTACAACTAGTGTTAAGAGAGAATGGATTTAATAGATAGACAAAAGCAAAGTTAAGAGAGGTGCAAAAGAGCTCTGGTGGTGTTCATGTCTTAAGTACCAAGTGTTGGTCAGGCATGTAGCAGCATCCCTACCCTCTCCAAGGACTGGATGTCTGATCCTCTTAAATTTTGGAGTCAACAAATTCTTCTTTTTACTCAAGCCAGTTTGAATTCAATTTCAATCACTTGAACCCAAAGCATTTTGGTATCAAAGAACTTACTTACAGTAGTTCTCTGTGAGTGGAGTATAAAGTATGGGGCAGGAGATGGCAGTGATGCTGGAAAGGTAATAAGCAGAGGTCAATTAATGAAGAGTCTTGTGTGCCATGTTAAGAAGCTCAGACTTTATCTTTTGGACAACAGGGGATCATTAAAGGATTTTAGGCAGGAGGTCCGGGGTGACAGGACCAGAGTTGCACTTTAGAAATAGCACGCTGGGGTATCCCTGGTGGTGCAGTGGATAAGAACCCGCCTACCAATGCAGGGGACATGGGTTCGAGCCCTGATCCGCGAAGACCCCACATGCCACAGAGCAACTAAGCCCATGCGCCACAACTACTGAGCCTGCACTCTAGAGCCCACAAGCCACAACTACTGAGCCCACGCACACAGAGCCTGTGCTCTGCAACAAGAGAAGCCACCGCAATGAGAAGACAGTGCACCGCAATGAAGAGTAGCCCCCGCTCGCCACAACTAGAGAAAGCCCGCATGCAGCAACAGAGACCCAACACAGCCCAAAATAAATAAATTTATTTTTTAAAAAAAGAAATAGCACGCTGGCTTTTGGATAAACAATAGATTGAGTGTTGACAGAAGACAAGAGTGCTTTGGACAGGTGCTACATATTATCCATCCTTCCCAAGAACTAGAATTCTACCAAGAGTCCTGCTTCCAGACTTTATTTGCTACTAACCTCTAGGTCTTGCTGGAAAACTACACTTCTTAAGATATCGACCTTTTTTTGGCCTACAACAATGCTAAAATGTTGCCAGTAACATTGTCTCTTGACCTGCTACTTAACCTTGGTCTTTCTTCTAGCAATTGATTTAGAAGCTACTGTCCCAAATCCATTTCTGGCCCCAAGGATATATTTAATTTCTCTTTCCAACTGTCTAGTCCCACTGCTTACATACACCAAAAGAAATTTTATCTCATGCATTAACTAAATCATGCTCAAATTTGTCCTTGTTATGCTTTCCTCATCTGGATGGAGAGTTTTGGGTTTAGTTTTTTTCTTTATCACTGCCAAGACCTCAGTAGCTTTCTTAACATAAGGTAAATATTATCCCCTGGAAATTATGTCACTAAATATTTTATTTACCTTTTATCTGAAGCCTTTGGCATACTATGCAAATGATCACTGATATTTCAGTTGAAAGCATTACAGAGTCTCAAAAGGAAAATGTTTTATGGAAGAACATGTCTCTTAGGTCAAGTAGCTTGTAATTCATAGTCTTTGCACAACTAATCAATGGAGCTAAATTTTTATAAACAAGAAATGAAAGAATAATAAAGATAATAATATAATTTGAAAAACCTTTACTGAGCACAAAGTATGCTCCAGTTACAGGGGTAGGTCATGAGGATACAGAACTTAGTATGACATAGAACCTACTCTTTTAATGCTCATCTATAATAAGGAAGAACAATGTGTAACTATAATGGAGCTTTCATGGAGGTATATACACATTTAACACACTATAAGAAAAAAAGATAAGGTTGCAGTTAATTCTGCTTGGGAACTTAAAGGTATAGCCATTTGAACTGGGTCTTGCAATACGAAGAGAAGATTTCTTAGGTAGCTAGTGAGTTTACTGTAAACTACACTGAATACGTGGAGCTAAAAGTCCAGAGTAATGGATAACATTTAAAGTGCATAAACCCTGGTCTACAAGAGAGTCAATATTTCCTTAGTTTTTAAAATGAATTTTGACTTGAAGCCTTTGACCTGTTGCACAGGTGGGAATTTCAACTAAAGTCACTTTTGAGGATCCTTCCCCAGAGCAGCACCAAACTATATAGGGAATTCTGCAGCCACACAGCCTTGGGACATAACCTCTGGTCATCAGTCATTGATCAGGAAGCACATTGTTCCAGGGCATGTGTTCCTTTCAAGTGCACTGACTCTGCTGCTTACGTGTCATGGTTGGGGCAAAGGATCAATAACTAACAAACATCAGAACCCTAGAGCTACTTCTCTTTAAAACCTTGCCTTCTCCCCAAGGCACAGTCACAAAACAGAGTCCCAGGCTCATCATTCATGAGACCCGAAGTCCTCTTTTTCCTTTTCATTTCAGGGGAATTTCTCTTTAGTCAGAGGGAAATGGCTCCCCCAGAAGCACTCTTTTTCTCTACTCTCCCTATTAGATGCATGGCATATTCTCCTCAATGGGCTTATTAATCTTTGGGGAAACAAAAGCCAAAGAGGAAATTTTCTGGACAGTTACTTCTGTTTTGTGCTCAACCATATTCCTCCCCTGGGGCAAAAAAGCAGAATTTGATATCTGTTGGAATAAAAACAAAGCAAAGGAGAAAATAAAGGGAGCCGCGCAGTGGCTAAGAATCTGCCTGCCAATGCAGAGAACATGGGTTTGAGCCCTGGTCCGGGAAGATCCCACATGCCACGGAGCAAGTAAGCCCACGTGCCACAACTACTGAGCCCACGTTCTAGAACCCAAGAGCCACAACTGCTGAAGCCCACGCGCCTAGAGCCGGTGCTCCGCAACAAGAGAAGCCACTGCAACAAGAGAAGCCACCACAAAGAGAAGCCCACACTCAGCAACGAAGACCCAAAGCAGCCAAAAATAAATAAATTAAAAAATAAAAAAAAGAAAATAAAGGGAGAAAAACATCTAATTTTAATTTATTTTAAAAATTTCCACCACGCTGAAGAGCGTCATTTATTTTATAGACAAGAGAGAGTCAATTACAACATTACGAACAAACAAGTAACATTAAAACAAATTTCTTCAGGAAAGGTGATATGACAATTGTGTGTAGAACGAGGAGCTAAGAGATTGGAGTTAAAAGGATATAATTCACATGAGTCCACAAAGTGAGAAGATAAACAACTTGGAGATGAAAGGTGGTTCTGAGGCTGGAAGATAGATAAAGGTGTAAAGCATAGAATTTTGCTTGATGGAAAGTATATCCTGATTCCAAAAAAAGATGGTGACTTGAGCAGAGGGTTTAACTCCTCTTCTGTCCATTCCTCACCACACATTTTCTGTTTATATCTCAAATAATTAGGTGAAATTCATCAATTCACTTAACACATATTTACTGAGCTCCTATCATAGGCCAAGCATTGTGCTTGGCAAAAGGAGTATTAAAGTGGGAAAACACATCTGTGAACTTGAGAAAAGAAATGTGTGGTTTACAAGCAATTTCTGCTAAGGGACTTGCAGATGGCCCTTGACTGAAGAAGAACTGAAAATCAAACTTTCTTCCTCAGAAGGTGGTTTGTGTCACAGGAAGTAGGCAGAGAAGGTACTGGCAGAATCTACTACTACTACCTAATTTAGAGAATTGAAGGATGGAGTCAGGGTTGGCCATGAGACAGAAGATAGGCAACTCCCTTTGAGATTTCATTGCTGCTTTGGATCATCAGCATTTGGAAGGAGCAGTATACATCAGTCCAAATAGAACTCCAGCAGGCAAGAAGGGCTGCTCTTAAAATTGCTTCTACTTGAGAACTGAGTTAAAGATGAAATATACTGGCAATGAATAACAGATACCCAGCATAGAAATGGCTTTAAGTTTCTGAAGAAGTGGAACAAAGGACTAAATGTAAGAGCTAAAACTATAAAACCCTTGGAATAAAACACAGGAGTAAATCTTTGTGTCCTTAGGTTAGGCACTAATTTCTTAGATATAAAACCAAAAGTACAAGCAACAGAAGAAAAACTATATAAATTTGACTTCATCGAAATAAAAACCAATACTAAAAACCTGTGTCCTTCAAAGTATACCACAAAGAAAATGAATAGACAACTCACAAAATGGGAGAAAATATTTTCAACTCATACTCTCTGAAAAGATACTCATATTCAGAAAATATAAATAACTCTTACAATGCAACAACAAAAAGACAAATATTCTAATTATAAAATAGGTGAAGTATCTGCAAACATTACTTCAAAGAAGAAACACTAATGACTAATAAGGTCATGAAAAGATGCTGAAAATCTTTAGCCATTAGAGAAATGAAAATCAATACCACAATGAGATACCGCTTCACACCAACTAGAATGGTTATAACAAAAAACACAGACAATAACAAGTGTTGGCTAGTGGTAGAGAAATTGGAACCTTCATACATTTCTGGTGGCTCTGTAAAATAGCCACCCTCCTTAGAAAAAAGTTTGGCAGTTCCTCAAAATGTTAAACAGAGCTACTATGTGACCAAGAAATTCCACTCCCAGATAAATACCCATGAGAAATTAAAATATATGTCCATATAAAAGTGTCCACAATTATTCTTAGCAGCATTCTTAATAGCCAAAAAAGGAAACAACCCAAATGTCCATCATCTAGTGAATGGATACATAAAATATATTACAGCCATACAGTGGAATATTATTTGGCAGTAAAAGGAAGGACTGAAATACTGATACATTATCTAGCACTGATGACCCTTGAAAAAAATACCAGGAAGTGAAAGCAGTCAGTAAGAAAAGGAAACATATTGTATGACTTCATTTTTATGGAAAGCCCAGATTAGACAAATCTATATAAACAGAAAGTAGGGGTTGCCAGGGCCTGAGGAGAGTACCCTCCTCAGTAGAAGGTTAATAGTGGTGAGCGCTAATGGATATGGAGCAGTGATGAAATCTCCTAAAAGTGATTGTGATCATGGTTGCACAACTCTGTAAACATACTAAATATCATTGAATTGTACATTTTCAGTGGGTGAATTTATATCTTAATAAACCTATCTAAAAAGGAGAAAAGATGCCAACTCTCAGCCCTACCATCCAGTACTATTCTGTAGGTTTTAGCCAATGCTAGAAATAAGCATTGTGATTCCAGAAAGGAAGACACATTCATCAAATGAATAATTCTGTAGAGTAAAACTATTATTTAATTATACAAAAATCAAATAATTTTCTTCAAACCATCTATTACCACTAACAATAGATAAATAAGCAAATAAAATGGCACCAAGATTCCTAAATTGGAATATGGCATTCCCCAGGAGAGGAAATCTTAACTTTGCAAAGATAGAAATTATTTCCAAAACCATAAACTGTTAACTGAAATCCAATCAAAATTCTAATGATATTTATTTGGTTCTTAACAGAATTGTTCTACAGGTCATATGAGATTAAAAGTAAATTTCAATATTTTCTTATAATGCATTTCATATTAATTTCTAAAATAAGCATTTTTGTGTAATGGAGGAATTTTAAATGTTAAAATATGTTAACATATGTTTAATTAAAATGATAGAAGGAGAAGGTAAAGAGAATAGTATGTTAGCATTACCTGAACTATTTGAAAGAGATCAGGTCCTTACATTTTCCAAAAGTCAAGAAAGACATTAATCTACATATGCAAATAATCCAAGGAGCCCAAAGCAAAATAATTTAAATAAGAATGCACTTAAATACATCTTATAAAACCAAAAGCTGAAAAGAAAAAATAAAGGCAAACAGAATACACTTAAAGTAACCAAAGATAAAAGGAGAGAAACCTTGAAAGAACCAAAAATTAGACTAAGACTAGAAAAATGGAAACCAGCCAACCTGTAATACTTTACTCAGCAAAAATATCCTTCAAAGAATAAAGATGAAATTAAAACATTTTTTGTACAAACAAAACTGATAGAATTCAACAGTAGACACACTGTGTGTGTGTGTATATATATATACATACATATATAGAACATGTATATAAAATAAATGTATAGTACATATACACACACAAACACACATATATATGGAAAGGTTATTCTTCAGGCAGAAGGGAAATGATTCCTGATATAAAGCTGGAGCTGAAGGTGGGGATAAAGAGGAATAAAAATGTTAAATATATGAGTACATGTCAGTGGAAGCTAAATTCATTAATCAATAATAAAAATTCCTCATGGCATACTAAATAGCAAATAAATTGGGAGTGGGTAAAAGATTTTTAAATGGTCTAATGTTTTTAATACCCTCCTCCTCTTCCAGGGTCCTGGATGTAGATAAGGTATCAATAAACATTAAAAATTGATAAATCAAATATACATCAAGATGTTGTAAAGTCTATGGTAATCAATGAAAGAGCTTTGTAAATTATATACATATATATATATATATATATATATATATGTATATGACTTCCAAACTGACAAGGAAAGAAAAAGAAAATATTTTTTTTAAATACTTGATCCATTTAAAAGAAATAGTAAAGCCAGTAGAAAAGAAGATTAAGAGCAGGGAGGACAGATGTAAATCACAGCATAAGATGGTAGATATATATCATCAGTAAAATATCAGTAATTGCACCAAAAATATATTAACTAATAGGGTTTTTTACAGCAGTTTTAGGTTTACAGAAGAATGAGAAGTGCAGAGTTCCCATATACCCCTTCACTCCCCCTCCCACACTTCCTCCTATTATTGACATGCATTCAGGTGATACATTTGTTACAACTGATGAGCCAATATTGATAAATCATTATTAACTAAAGTCCATAGTTTACATTAGGGATCACTCTTTCTGTTGTAATTTCTATGGGTCTGTACAAATGTATAATGACATGTATCTACCATTACAGTATCATACAGAACTGTTTCACTGCCCTACAAATCCACTGCTGTATCATTTCACAAAACCTCTCTCCCCTTTATTCAGTTACTTCATTGGGGTCCTAGCAAAGAGTTTGAATACCTTTATCATTTTCGAAAATTATCATTTTAAAATAGCATTTAAATAATAGCAAATATTTCATATACCTAGGTGTAAATCTAAATGTGTGCAAGACCTCTATACAGAAATTACTAAACTATTGTGATGAGCAATTAATGAAGACTGAAATAAGAATGTATTAGTAAGGATCCACCAGAGAAACAGACCAGTAGGATAATTATGTATATAGATATATATTAAAGAGGTTTATTACAGAAATCAGCTCACGTTGTCATGGAGGCTGAAAAGTCCTACAACTGGTTGTCTACAAGCTGGAGAACCAGGAAAGCTGGCAGTGTAATTTAGTCCAAGTCCAAAGGGCTTACAACAGGGCTGGGGGTGGGGGTAGGGAGCGCACTGGTTTAAGTCTTGGGAGTCTGAAGGATTGAGAACCAGGAGCTCCAAGGTGGGAGGGCAGAAGAAGGTGGAAGTCCCAGCCCCAGAAGAGATAGAGAATTTGTTCTTTCTCTGCCCTTCTTTTCTATCTGGTCCCTCAATGGCTTGGATGGTACCTGCCCACATTGGTGAGGGAAGATCTCTTTACTCAGTCTGATTCAAATGCTAATCACGTCCTGAAACACTCTCACAGACACACCTAGAAATAAGGTTTTGCCAGCTGTATGGGCATCCCTTAGCCCAGCCAAGTTGAGAAAAAACTAACTGTCACAGAGAGCTATACTATATTTATGGATTAAAACACTCAATTATGTGGGGATATCAGTTTTCTACAAGTTGATCTATAGATTTAACATAACTCTAAACAAATTTTAAATCTGTTGCACTTCACAAACTGATTCTAAAATGTATATGGAAGTGCAAACGTACAGGTATACATAACTAAGAAGATCTTAATGAACAAGGTGAAATAACTTGGTTTACCAGATATCAAAACTTATTGATAAAATGACAGTAATTAAGACATCATGGTATTAAAGTAAGGAGCGATAGATGCACTTCTGAAATGAAACAGAGTCCAGAAAAAGACCCATATATATATTTTTTTAATTTAATTTACTTATTTCTTATACAACACGTTCTTATTAGTTATCTATTTTATCCATATTAGTGTAAATATGTCAATCCCATTCTCCCAATTCATCCCACCCTCCCTTCCCCCCCTTGGTATCCGTACGTTTGTTCTCTACGTCCGTGTCTTTTTGAATTATGGTTTTCTCTGGGTATATGCCCAGTAGTGGGGATGCTGGGTCATATGGTAATTCTATTTTTAGTTTTATAAGGAACCACCATACTGTTCTCCATAGTGGCTGTATCAATTTACATTCCCACCAAGAGTGCAAGAGGGTTCCCTTTTCTCCACACCCTCTCCAGGATTTGTTGTTTGTAGATTTTCTGATGATACCCATTCTGAGTCCATTTCATTCTGACTTGACATCCTTGAGTTACAGCTATGAGCCTTGGGAGGTCCTAGCATGAACACAATATTTATTATGTGAACAGGGACACTTTTGAGGGAGGAACGGTTATTATTAATGTCTACACTGGGGTGACAGGCAACATTATTGTTTATACCATGCCTGCCTAGATCCTTGATCACTTGTTGTTCAAAATGAATCACGTTGATATTTTTAGTTTGCCGTGCACACCCATGTTTGTTTAAAACACATTTCCCTTATGAATCTGTGGGCAGTATTCCATCCCCATTCACATCAGTTCCAAGCTAGAAACTGTGAAGAGGACTTCCCAGTTATAGCTCATGATTCTACTTCATAGATGAAACCAATCTCTCTTTTTGTTTTTTAACAAACCAGGTTCAGAGGCAGTAGGTAGATAAACAAGTCACTGTGAAGACAGAGCAAGGCAAGGTTTGGCCACAAATGCTGAGTGATCTTGCCTATTTGAAAAAGTGGTAAACTGGCCTGATGCAAGGCACTTATTTGTAAAATTATGATTATTTTTGAGTGCACAACAACACAGATCAGATACTGACCAAAAGAAAGCTCAGGCATTTAAGAACATGCAAAAAAGGTAGCAATCGTGCTTACTGTAGCATCTAGCAAAAATGCTGTTCAAGTAGCCCATAAGTTGTTTATTCCTTAGAAAATTATATAAACTAGAAAGTTGCCAATAACACTGCTATTAGTGAAGATATCTAGTCAGCTGCATGTAATTGAGATAAAAACATAGCAGTGGCTGAAAACAGAGAAGTTTCTTTCTCCTAAATGTTGAAGTCTTAACTGGTAGCATGGACCTGCTCCCTGAAATGCTGCATTGTTAGGCTTACACTGTGTTCCCTGGTGTCAGGCTCTGAACTCCTCTCTTCTTGTTCTGTCTTTCCTGGGGTGTTGTCCCTCTCTGCCTGGTTGAGACAGCTCTGAAAGAACTACTCACTTGCATTCTCTCAAACAAAAGGAAAATATGAAGGCAAAGAAACACCCGTTCCCTTCAACGACATAACCCAGAAGTTACAACTTCAGCTTATATACCATTGGTCAGAAATTGGTCATATAGCTGAATGTAGCTACAAATGAGGCTGGAATATGTAAGCCTTTTTTTCTTGGAGGCCATGGACCCAACTAAAATTTCATTACATTAGGAGAAGGCAGACATGGATATTGAGGAGACAGCTGTCATTATCTTGCAAAGTCACCTTCTCTGCATTTACTATATGCAGTTTGAAAGAAGCATTAACAGTGCTGATTGATGTTCCCTGGGAGCATAAAGTCTAGACAATAAAAAATATGCAAAGTTTGGGGCATGGTCTGTGGTAGAATGTGGTAATTTCTCTAAGGAACTGGCAAAAAATAATAATAGTACTATAGGCACAGGGAGCATATGAAGAGGAAATAAATTCTGGTTGGGGAACCGGGTAGACTTTACTTACGGCATTTGAGGTAAGTGCTGAGAAAATAAAAGTTATTAAAAAATGACAAATAGAGATTTGGAAAGGGAATTTTAAGCAGAAAGTAGAGCAAGAGAAAAGCTGTCTTGGTGGAAACATATAGTTTAATTTGGCAAGAGTGTGGGTTTCATTCATCCTTTTAGAACATCTGTACTTGTGCCTAACTCTTCTTTATTCTGAATTCTTATTCATTCATTCATCAAATATTATTGACCACCTACTATGTGCTAGACTTGTGTTCATTAGCCCTGGGGATACTGATAGAATCTCTGCCCTCAGAGGGTTTATGAGACAGTACAGAAAAGAAACAATAATCAAATATTCACACATGAAATTTATCACAATTATTACGTTGGTTGTTATGATATAGAATATTTAGGAATGAATTTACATTACGAAGATAGTCAAAGAAGATCTCTTTCAGAAAGTCATATTTAATGAGAGACTACAGACTTACCTTAGAGATATTATGGGTTTGTTTCTACGCCACAGCAATGAAGCAATTATTGCAATAAAGTGAGCCACACAATTTTTTTGATTTCCCAGTGCATATAAAAGTTATCTTTACACGATACTGTAGTATTTTAAGTGTGCAGTAGTGTCATGTCTAAGAAAACAATGTACATACCTTAATTTAAAAATACGTTATTGCTAAAAAATGCTAACCATCATCTAAGCCTTCAGTGAGTCATAATCTTTTTGCAATATTAATACCAAAGAACACTGATCACAGATCACCATAACAAATATAATAATAAGGTTTGCGATATTGTAGGAATTACCAAAATGTGACACAGAGACACGAAGCGAGCAAATGCTGTTGGAAAAATGGCACTGGTAGACTTACTCGACGCAGGGTTGGCACAAACCTTCAATTTGTTAAACAAACAAACAAACAAACAAACAGAAAAGACCCCCCCACACAATACCTGTGAACTGCGAAGTACAATAAAGTGAAGTGCAATAAAACAAGGTCTGCCTGTGTTAGAATGAGTAGACTAGGTTTATAGTGTGTATGTTAGTGAAGACTGTCCCAAGCCAAAATGTAATACATGATGGTTATGAGGTGGGTAGGAGGATGGCATGTAAAAGGAATTGGAGATTATTCAGCCAAGTCCCTCTGAGCTCCTTCCTCCATGAGCTAAAGTACCAGGGGGAGGGGACAGGGGAGGGGACTTCAGCAGGTAATGGGGAACATCAAAAGATGATTGTTAACTACAGAAAACCAGCTACCCCAAGCCGTGTGGATGACAGGATCTTGGTGGTCTAGCCAGGCATCAGGGCTGTGCCTCTGAGGTGGGAGAGCCAAGTTCAAGACACTGGTCCAAAAGAGACCTCCCAGCTCCATATGATATCAAACAGTGAAAATCTCCCAGAGATCTCCATCTCAACGCCAAGACCCAGCTCCACTCAACAACCAGAAAGCTACAGTGCTGAACACCCTATGCCAAACAACAAGCAAGACAGGAACACAACCCCATCCATTAGCAGAGAGGCGGCGTAAAATCATAAAAAGGCCACAGACACCACAAAACACACCACCAGACGTGGACCGGCCCACCAGAAAGACAAGATCCAGCCTCATCCATGAGAACAAAGGCACTAGGAAGCCTAGTCCCCTCCACCAGGAAGCCTACACAACACACTGAACCAACCTTAGCCACTGGGGACAGACAACAAAAACAACGGGAACTACAAGCCTGCAGCCTGCAAAAAGGAGACCCCAAACACAGTAAGATAAGCGAAATGAGAAGACAGAAAAACACACAGCAGATGAAGGAGCAAGGCAAACACCCACCAGACCTAACAAATGAAGAGGAAATAGGCAGTCTACTTGAAAAAGAATTCAGAATAAGGATAGTAAAGATGATCCAAAATCTTGGAAAAAGAATGGAGAAAATACAAGAAACGTTTAACAAGGACCTAGAAGAACTAAAGAGCAAACAAACAGTGATGAACAACACAATAAATGAAATTAAAAATACTCTAGAAGGCATCAATAGCAGAATAACTGAGGCAGAAGAACGGATAAATGCCATGGAAGATAAAATAGTGGAAATGACTACTGCAGAGCAGAATAAAGAAAAAAGAATGAAAAGAACTGAGGACAGTCTCAGAGACCTCTGGGACAACATTAAATGCACCAACATTCGAATTATAGGGGTCCCAGAAGAAGATGAGAAAAAGAAAGGGACTGAGAAAATGTTAGAAGAGATTATACTTGAAAACTTCCCTAATATGGGAAAGGGAATAGTTAATCAAGTCCAGGAAGCACAGAGAGTCCCATACAGGATAAGTCCAAGGAGAAACACGCCAAGACACATATTAATCAAACTATCAAAAATTAAATACAAAGAAAAAATATTAAAAGCAAGGGAAAAACAACACATAAGGGAATCCCCATAAGGTTAACAGCAGATTTCTCAGCAGAAACTCTGCAAGCCAGAAGGGAGAGGCAGGACATATTTAAAGTGCTGAAGGAGAATAACCTACAACCAAGATTACTCTACCCAGCAAGGATCTCATTCAGATTTCATGGAGAAATTAAAACGTTTACACATAAGCAAAAGCTAAGAGAAATCAGCAGCACCAAACCAGCTTTACAACAAATGCTAAAGGAACTTCTCCAGGCAGGAAACACAAGAGAAGGAAAAGACCTACAATAACACACCAAAAAAAATTAAGAAAATGGTAATAGAAACATACATGTTGATAATTACCTTAAATGTAAATGGATTAAATGCTCCAACCAAAGACACAGACTGGCTGAATGGATACAAAAACAAGACCGGTATATATGCTGTCTACAAGAGACCCACTTCAGACCTAGGGACACATACAGACTGAAAGTGAGGGGATGGAAAAAGATATTCCTTGCAAATGGAAATCAAAAGAAAGCTGGAGTACCAATTCTCATATCAGACAAAATAGACTTTAAAATAAAGACTATTAAAAGAGACAAAGAAGGACACTACATAATGATCAAAGGATCAATCCAAGAAGTTATAACAACTGTAAATATTTATGTACCCAACATAGGAGCACCTCAATACATAAGGCAAATACTAACAGCCATAAAAGGGGAAGTCAACAGTAACACAATCATAGTAGGTGACTTTAACACCCCACTTTCACCAATGGACAGATCATCCAAAAGGAAAGTAAATAAGGAAACACAAGCTTTAAATGATACATTAAACAAGATGGACTTAATTGGTATTTATAGGACATTCCATCCAAAAACAACAGAATACACATTTTTCTCAAGTGCTCATGGAACATTCTCCAGGATAGATCATATCTTGGGTCACAAATGAAGCCTTGGTAAATTTAAGAAAATTGAAATTGTATCAAGTATCTTTTCTGACCACAACGCCATGAGACAAGATATCAATTACAGGAAAAGATCTGTAAAAAATACAAACACATGGAGGCTAAACAATACACTACTAAATAACCAAGAGATCACTGAAGAAATCAAAGAGGAAATTAAAAAATACCTAGAAACAAATGACAATGGAGACACAACGACCCAAAACCTACGGGATGCAGCAAAAGAAGTTCTAAGAGGGAAGTTTATAGCAATACAAGCACACCTTAAGAAGCAGGAAACATCTCGAATAAACAACCTAACCTTGCACCTCAAGCAATTAGAGAAAGAAGAACAAAAAAACCCCAAAGCTAGCAGAAGGAAAGAAATCATGAAAATCAGATCAGAAATAAATGAAAAAGAAATGAAGGAAACGATAGCAAAGATCAATAAAACTAAAACCTAAGGAAACTTAAAAGCTTTTGCACAGCAAAGGAAACCATAAACAATATGATAAGAGAACCCTCAGAATGGGAGAAAATATTTGCAAATGAAGCAACTGACAAAGGATTAATCTCCAAAATTTACAAGCAGCTCATGCAGCTCAATATGAAAAAAACAAACAACCCAATCCAAAAATGGGCAGAAGACCTAAATAGACATTCCTCCAAAGAAGATATACAGACTGCCAACAAACACGTGAAAGAATGCTCAACATCATTAATCATCAGCGAATTGAAAATGAAAACTACAATGAGATATCATCTCACACCTGTCAGAATGGCCATCATCAAAAAATCTACAAACAGTAAATGCTGGAGAGGGTGTGGAGAATAGGGAACCCTCCTGCACTGTTGGTGCGAATGTAAATTGATACAGCCACTGTGGAGAACGGTATGGAGCTTCCTTAAACACCTAAAAATAGAACTACCATACGACCCAGCAATCCCACTACTGGGCATATACCCTGAGAAAACCATAATTCCAAAAGAGTCATGTACCAAAATGTTCACTGCAGCTCTATTTACAATAGCCAGGACATGGAAGCAACCTAAGTGTCCATCAACAGATGAATGGATAAAGAAGATGTGGCACATATATACAATGGAATATTACTCAGCCATAAAAAGAAACGATATTGAGTCATTTGTAGTGAGGTGGAGGGACCTAGAGTCTGTCATACAGAGTGAAGTAAGTCAGAAAGAGGAAAACAAATACCGTATGCTAACACATATATATGGAATCTAAAAAAAAAAAAAAAAAAAGAAAATGGTCATTAAGAACCTAGGGGCAAGACGGGAATGAAGATCCAGACCTACTAGAGAATGGACTTGGGCATACGGGGAGGGGGAAGGGTAAGCTGGGACAAAGTGAGAGAGTGGCATAGACATATATTCACTACCAAAGGTAACGTGGATGGCTGGTGGGAAGCAGCCGCATAGCACAGGGAGATCAGCTTGGTGCTTTGTGACCACCTAGAGGGATGGGATAGGGAGGGTGGGAGGGAGGGAGACGCAAGAGGGAAGAGATATGGGGACATATGTATATGTATAACTGATTCAGTTTGTTTTAAAGCAGAAACTAACACACTATTGTAAAGCAAGTATACTCTAATAAAGATGTTTAAAAAAAAAGGAATTGGAAAGCTGTTCAGCAGGTAGTAGAGAACTGGCAAGGCGTCAGATTATGTGTGAGCTTCTAAGCCATGTTTGGGGTTTGGTACTTTATCCTGAGGTGAATGGGAGACCACTGAAATGTTTCGAGTAAGGGGGTGATGAGTTAGTTTATTTTTTTAAGAAAATTAATTTCACAGCAGAGTGGAGAATGGGATTTACAATGGTCCAGGTACTGGGGGGATAAAACCAGGAAAAGATGGTTGAGATCAGAGCAGGGAGGGAGTTAGAAGCCAAATATGGAAGTATGGACTTTATTCTGGGGTTAGTGGGTAAACATTGACAACATGAATTTGATTCATTGTACTAACATGTTCTCTCCAAAGTCAAGCTTTAATCCCCCATTTTCCTCTTACAAACTCCAGAAAATTAAGTTTAGATTAGAACTGCTGGCAGAGCCTTGATCCAACGGGCACTAGCAAACATTATTCTGGTAACATTTCACATGCTACGGAGCACCAGTCAGAATTGTCCCCCTTCATAACTTTGTAAGGCTGACGGTGGAAAAAGCAAGGCATCAATGCACTTATAGGCAGCACATCAAGAAAAATGGCTGGCTGCTGGCAGATATTAAATGGCAAATCAGCTTAATTCACAACTAAGAAAGCAGAAGGCTAGAAAGGAAAGACAGTATCAGCTAGTTGGCTATATTTTTGCATGCTGCAAAATAAAAGAGGTGACAGCGCTTAGACATCAGATGCTCTGAACAATAGGAGGAGTTCTTGTAATTTTACAAGATGAATAACACTGGATTCTATCATTACTGCCTCCGTATCTACTTTTGTGTAATTTTTGATTTTGAAATATCCAGCCACTGGCCGAGAGAGGACTTAATCTTGAAATTAACACTTTTAGCCACTACTTTCTTATCGAGAATCTGTATGCAGACTAATATTACATTCTAGGGACTTTGTTTCCTATGTGGTAGAATCAGTCGTCTATCACGTCTTGCTCTCTACCACCCCCTGAACGGGAGGGAGGGAAAAAGCATAAAGACAGGAGTTATCCGAAGTCCCAAGTTCTGGTCCCAATATTTGGCCCTGCTTTGGGATGCTTACCTGATTCTTCAGTAAATGAAATGCTTAAACAGCACCCGATGCCTAGTCACCTTGTGGGATTACAGGGATATAGGGGGCTTGTGGGCAAGAAGTTGGACTGGTCTTCAGAAGAGCAGATGACTCCAAGGTCATAAGAGATCATAAGGGCAATCTCCCCCCATGCCCAACAGAAAAGAGCTGTAGATTTAATAGTTCAAAAGTGTAACCAAATATCATATAGAGAGGTCTCTCATGGTCAGCTTTCATGTTTGTCTCTAACAATTCAAAATTGTCCAAGTTGACATCAATAAACCATACAATTCCAGAGGCATAATAAGAATAAAACAATTCAAAGAGCAAATTAGCCACAAGCCAGAAAAGGTGGGTTAAGGCATAAGCACTAACACCTGCCCTTTCATGGGAACTCTCCCTCCAGGAGCCGTGCCTCTGAAGAAATTTGAGTCTCTCCAAGCCACGCAAGTACACCCGCACTCCTTTTTAGGTGTGCCTTGCATTATACACAACTTAAGGTAATATGTTAGGGGCAACTTCTCTTTAATGCACCACACATCAAAATCACCTGCATGAGTGTCTGTCCTGTGCTTGTAGTGTATGTGTGTGGGATGGGAGGTGCCATAGGGAGAAACACAACCTGCTTAGATTTCTTTTTAAATGGATGATTGCCATTTTCTTTTTCTCATCTGCCACTGCAGTTATGCTGATACAGTCTGAGTTCATTACTATATGATGGATTTCTTAAAAAGGAAAAATAAAATAAAGGAAGAGACAAATGGTATTTTTAGCTGATGGTTAAACTGTTCATTTACTTAGAAAATAGTACTTTTGGGTTAGAGACATTGCAGCATTATTCATATTCACCATTTTATTATTTTCCACTTAAGCCTGTTTTTCTTTTAATATGAAAGTCTCACAAGAATACACCCCGTTTGGGTACTGTATCATATTCAAGCTTTTTTAGGTGATGGGTTTTTTTAATACCTTAATGAATAATTTCAGCCTCTTTAAGGAATAGCTGTTGCTAACTAAACATGCCATCTACTTGTTCCCTTTGATTTTTGAGAAAATTGCCCAGGTTTGGTTTCCTAGGGAATAGTTCTCTGTCATGGAGGAATGAATTTGGACTGATTAGCCACTTTACTTATTTGTCCTATCATTTTGTCACAGGATTGAAGGTCTGCTGTGAAAAGAGAAGTGGTAGTATGCAGGAACCATGTTCATTTATTTGACTGACATCAGTATGACATGCCAGCCAGAGCCCTGAAATACGAAACAGACAGCAATGGATTCTAGAACGAACTTGCCCACTTATTGGTGATGTACACTTTAGCAAGTCAGGTAAACTACCTTGAACATCAGTCTCTTACCTGTAAAACAGAAGGGGAGGATCCCTGCCCCACCCACCTCAGGGAGTTGTTCCCGAGATAAAGGAGGATGTGACACTGCTATCTATAGTCACAGGAAAATGATTCATTAGCATTAACTCATCTGAGGCTATGTTGGACCCTGAGTGTGCCAGAATGAGTATTCCTCATTTCTAATCTCATGCAACTGATGGTCTAGTGAGGCGGTCAGTCGTGTAAATATGGGTATTACAAACACTGTCGGAGCTCTCATAGAAGTACTAGAAGGCTGGACATGGGGTACAGAGTGGCAGAGGGGTGAGGAAAGCCAGGAAGCTTCTATGAGCTAAGTCTTGATACCTAATGTAGGTATTTACCAGGCAGACAGGATGAGGTAGCATAGTCTAAGGAGATGGGATAAAATGAGAAAAACTAGGAAACAGCAGGGTATGGGAGGGACAGTAACAAACCAACCATCTGGTGTCGCTGGGTAGAAAGGGGCCAGACCATGACAGCTTTTCAAACCACACTAAGGAACTTGGAGTTTATTCTACAGGGAATGAGAAGCTTGGCTTTAGGAGTGCCTTCCAAATGTTCACATAGTGTCCTTCACTGCCTTACTTAGAGTACTCTTTTAGTAGAGCATTTATCTAGAGCAGGGGTCCCCAACCCCCAGGTACCAGTCCTCGGCCTGTTAGGAAGCGGGCCGCACAGCAGGAGGTGAGCGGCGGGTGAGCGAGCGAAGCTTCATCTGCCGCTCCCCATCGCTCCCCATCGCTCGCATTACCGCCTGAACTATCCCCACCCCCGACCCCACCCGCAACCCCGGTCCGTGGAAAAATTGTCTTCCGCGAAGATGGTCCCTGGTGCCAAAAAGGTTGGGGACCGCTGCTCTAGAGTACACTGGAATCAACTGTTTACTCCTATGGTCTCCCTGACTAGACTGTCAGCTCCTCCATCCCCAGCACCTTAGAGTGTCCAGTATGTAGTAGGAGCTTAGCAAATGCTGATTTTTTTCATTCAAATGCTGATTAATAAATGAGTTCAGTGAAGCTTTTAACTAGGGGAGTGAGATGGTATAGATTTTCATGTTATGTTAATCACCCTGGCAATACTGGGAAAGGGTAGTACATGAAAAAGGAGTAATGATGGTTCCATGATTTTGTATCTTCCTACTGAACTCTGGCTGCTGACAGTCAAGTTTTATTGGATTACTTCTACGATGAAACTTACAAACCATGAAGAAAAATGCCAATGTGTTCACTGTGTATGCAACTAGAGTAATCAATATGATGGAGAAAGGAGGTAATAGGAAATTAAGAAAAGTAACAGCATGCCTATTTAGTAAAGACCTATTTGTTTGATCTAACACCCCTGAAGTTCTTATTAAAGAGCTCAGACTTCGAGGAGCTTTTGTTACAAATTAATGTTATAGCAAAGGATATATATTTCTTAGATATGCTTGTTAGAACTGTGGAAAATATGGCTGCTTAGAGGTGTTACAGAACTTCATTTAGCTTCTTATTTCGAAATTGGGTCTCCTCATAACACTGAATATAATATCGCATTTTTTTTCATTCAGGACTATTTTAATGATAGATTTTCACATACCAATATTCACTAGCTATTCAAAAAAATTCCGTGAACAAAGCATCTCATCTATAACTTCCCTAAGGTGTGGAGTGTGCTAAATGGATATAATTTCTAGGTTTAGGAAACCATCAGTTTTACGGAAATCAGCCAAATTTATTTTTTCATTAGCACTATCTCACCAATAAAGCTGCCTTAATTACACAAACCTTTACATACCATTATAAATATCATAATATTACGATTTTTTAATTTAAGGAACAGGAAGAATATTTTATTTTCACTTCATAGTCTTCCACTCTTTTTCTCTGGAAAATAATTATTTCCTTGAGATTACGAGATTATAAATTCTATGCTCAGAGAAGGATTTGAAAAGGAGAATCGAGTTTAATACTTGGGCAGTGAGCAAATGGACATTACATTTGAGGAGAAAAGAGAAACATTTTGACATGAATTTTATTAAGTCTGTCTTTTAAGTGGATGCTCTTTGTAAGTCCTATCGGTTTCCAAAGTCTCTCTTCGTCCTAAATTTATAAGTGGTTTAATCTGAGGAAATCTAAATGCAGTCCAGAGGCCGAGAGAGAAAGAACTATGCTATTAATATAAGGAGCTGATCAACACTGACAATTCAGTGTAGGAGTGTGGCCAAGGGAAGTTGCTGAAAACTAAAAAGCACACACAATCTTAATTACGTCACAATCACTGGCATGTATGGTACAGGATGGCCTGCACTCCTTTGTCCCCTAAGTCAATGAAACTCGAGGTCATCATCCTGTCTCTGTAGCCTCGTCCCAGTTTTTTATGGTGAAGACAGCCAACAAATCTTTAGCTTGGGGCTGCCCAAATCTGATACCACAATGTGGAACCTTGGCAACATGGGCTCTGGTTTATGTCATGCCTATAACACATTCTCCTGCTAATATTAAAAGTGATGACGACCTGAGAGACATTATTTACTGTAAACTTTTCATAATCAAGTCCCCCTGTATCCATTCTAATACTATTCTTAAATTGAAACATCTATTATTTTCTCATGACTTCACAAATCTAGGTATTTGTCTTTATCCTAAAAATCTAGATTTTCAGAGTTGATTTGATTCCTTTCTGCTTCTTACAAGATGGAGGAACATGAATGATTACTCCAAATTCTTTAAGTACTCATGGGGAAATTGGCTAATCAAAGCATTCTCTGGAAGTTTATCTTGAGATATCTGCATACCATGGAATATGCTGATTCTAAACCATTCATAAAATGGACCCACTCATTCAATGAAGAGGCTGGTTTTACTCCAGTTATGTTGCTCCATGTGAACATAGTTGTAGGGGAAAAGCAAGTTTCAAATGGAAACAGCAGCATGGTATAATGGTTAAGAGTAAGGGTTTTGGAGTCAGACTGAAAATGTTTAAATACTAGATCTACCAATAATTTTCTCTGTGAATGCTGGCAAGAAAATTGACCTCTCTGAGCCTTCATGTACTTATTCGTGAGTAGCGAAAATAATTATCTCCTGCACAGAGGTTGTGAGGATTAATGATAGTCTATATAATGGATCTGAGACTCTGGCTAACACAAAGTAGGTGCTTTGCTATGCAACAGCTGTTATTGATAATATGACTGTTTTTGCACCAACACTGTATTTACTTACAAATAAATATTATAAATTTATAAATACATAAATTTATAAATTATAGATTTATTGAAAACCATAACTCACCTACCATTTCTAAAAAGAAGAAATGATTTTTATTTCTATATACAATATGCCTTTTAGTAAGCTGCCACTGTTGACAGCAATTCATTTAATATATTCTGGCAATATTTACCCAGTGTTATCATACAGGTTATTACTGTCCATAATTGGCTTTTGGAGGCAGAAGGAGAATTTCGAGCTCTTCATTACAAGACTTTCTACAAATAGTAGAAATCAGTATTCAGAAAGCAATGTGGTGTTGACTTTTCTAATGCCTTAAATTCATTGCCATATATTTTTCTGTTTCACTCTTTTTAGAGACTGAATTAAAGCAACATGCTTCTACCGGAAATTAACTCAATTTTTTCTTTTTCTATAAGAACATCTAAAAAGAACCTTGCTATCTCTGATATTTCGGGGCTAGTCATTAAGAGGTTGGACAGCCCAGATACCTTTCCCATTGTAATTTCTGATTTGATGCCGTTACACTTAAATGGTTACCAGTGCCCTATGACATTCTAATTAGCCCAGGAGACTGTTCATGCTGTTAATCAAGCAGCCTACCAAGAAGTAAATTATGCCCCCAACTCTACCAGCTGCCAGGGTTCAGACCATCCAATAAAGCAAACATCACCATATAATTCTTCACATCCTCCATTTCTGTAATTATATATATATATTTAATATAATTATATATATTATATAAAGTCAATGATGTTATTTAAATAAATAAGATTAAAATAAACCAAATATTTGAATGGAGGATCAGTTGGTTTCTCTAGGACAAAAATTCCTGAAAAGTTTGTTACTAACAATGGATGGTAAATGGGAATTAATTGTAGAGTCCTCATTGTTATTCACTTAAAGTATTTAAAATCCCATTGTCCTTTGTATCTAATGTGTGACCTTTGTTGTTTTACTGTGATGAAGCTGACTCGCAATTGTCTGCTCCATCTTTATGCTATTCACTGAAGTTTCGAAGTTCCAGAAATGATTTATAAGTAGGTATAGGGTCTTTCCTCACTGTTCTATAAAGTAGGAGTCAGGCATGAGGAAATTTCCTCCCCCCGAATCTATTCACAATGAGAAAATTTCCCAAAAGGAAGATTTGTTTTTATTTTGTACTATCACCAGCTGAACATGCGCCAATACAGTCTACCCCTTTCACTGCTCCTTCTGCCAATCCCCCCAGCAAACAGAGTCCTCCTTGACATGACGCAACTCTTCATCATACAACCAAAAGCACGCTCATCCCCTCTCTGAGAGAAGACCCAAATTCTTCCCAATGATTTATTCTATTTTCAAGCCAGAATCTCTAGAGGTTTTCCCTTCCATCTCTAGGGCTCTTGTGAGCCCTCCACAGTACGCTTCAACTTATGGACTGATAATTACCACCAGTAAACCCATCTCAATAGTATGAAGAATGGAGATGAAAGAGAAATGGACACAAAAGAGAAGGGATATGGTTAATCTGGCAGGTTGATATTTTGTTGAAATGCTAAAAATGGAACTATGTTTCCTGTAATTCCCCTCCCAGCATGGATCCCAGTTGCGATGAACTATAAGAGACATCTCACATGTGATTTATAAAGCAGAAGAGCAACATAAGCCATATATATATATATACATTTTATGCTTAGAAGGTTGAAGCAAAACAAAAGGCATTGTTGCAGCTCATGCAGGAAGCTTGTCCACTGGCTCACTCGTTTACACGCTGTAGCAGCTGGGCCTACAAGTCCTTCACCTTTTCCAACTCCTGGCCCAGGTATTGAAACAAATTCATGATTCAGGGCACCAGCTTCTCCTGCAGGACACTCCCATCATGTAAGTTGGAGGCTTGGAGGCAGTATGTATCACATGGGCTTCCCCCAACCAACATGGCACACGGGTGCCAGTCCATCTTTATGAGTTCCAGATCATCCTTGAAGGTTCCAGTTTTTCTTCCTCTCTCCCCTCTTCACTTCCCATATGTTCTTCCTGACTGCCTGACTGCTGACTTCCAACTCCAGAACAAGTCTCAGAAGAAACAAACACCCATCATAGACTGTTTAGCCTAATAAATCTGTTATTACATGCACACACACACACCATATATTATATATACACACACATATATATGCACATACACATATATGCATGCATATATGTGTGTGTATTTATAATGCACTACATAATACACTAAATAAAGTAGAAGTCAGTGTTCATAAATGAGTGTTTTTATTCAAACAAGATGATTGCTTATACAGAAAAATCAAGATAAACTCCATGTACAATACAGGTACAAAAATTACAGAATTATTTATAATAGCAAAAAGAAATTTAGAAACAACTTATATAATACTCAAAAGGTATTTGCTAACTACGATCATAATAAACTCACTCATTAGACAATTATACATTATTGAAAATTAAATATGGATGCTTTTCCTAATCTTGAGCAAAAAATAAATAAGTTGCTGAAGGATCCAGATAGTATGCTCCCATGTATATAAAATGGAAAAATATGAAAATTGATATATTTTTTGTTGATATGTACATGTATAATAAACTTATGAAGTCATGAATGGGAACATAAAAAACTAAATTCAGGGCAGTGTTTACATCTAGGAGGGGGTATAGAGAGTAAGGATGGTGAGATCATGGAAGGTTACCCAGGGACCTTAAATAGTACTGGTACTGTTTTATTTCATAATCTGGGTAGTGGGTACACAGGTTTTTATTATATTTTTATGGACACCATTTTATGTTTGAAATAGTTCATAAGAGAGCCTTCCCTACAATTCCGGCCTTTTTGATGAGATTTACAAGGGCTGCAAATATTCTCACGCTCTGGGTGTCTTCTGAGTTGATCTTACCCACATCTCTTCCCCAAATCTCTTTGGCAAGTGTCCTCAAATCTTGTTCATCTCAAGTCTCTGATCATTTGAGCACAGGAGACATTAGCTACGGTCTGTGATTTGGTGTCAATTAATACAATGGACCATGCCTCCTTTCTTTCTCACGCCACCCCATGATTCAGGACCCTTGTATTCTGGTAAGGGAGAAACAAAATATAAATTTGTTTTGGATTCAGAGCTTAAACATTATTCTGTAGGACAGCACTCCAAACTCTAAAAGTCATTTCCCTGCTGTTTCCTAAATTGGGTCTTCAATTGTCCAGTTTATCATTCATTTTATAAGAGCAGCTGCTTCTGTGTTACAGGCCAATGAATTCCATAGGCAACAGTCCATGTTTCGCTTTTTTAGGAAGAGATTTAGCCATTGTTTTGGAGTGCATCATTGGGCATTAAAGTAATTTGTAAATTTGCAGACAGGCAGGGCTATCGTATGCAAATTCAGAATAAAGTTCATGCCTGTGTAGGTATCGCAGCCTCACAATGATGGAAGGAAGAAGCCATAAATAGTCATCTTTCTCCACATAGCTGGCTGGTTTGCAGCACCAGGGAAGATACACAGTATTGGGCTCTGCTGTTGGCAGTTTGGGCCCTCAGGAGTTGTATTAACCAGATCACGTTGGTTGGGGGAAGTCCATGTGATTCAGCCCATGAATGACCTTCATCTTAGACATTAGATTCTCTTTGTTTATGAACCCACTGCACAAGCAGGAGATGGTTAGGGACGTTCTCAACATCTGTAGAATGGGCCATTCTGTCCATTTGATTATTGAGATTCCTCTGCACTGAATAACCTTTGGTGAGACTTTGCAGCGGATAGATTTCGTCTTCCACCCCTGTGCCCATTCTGAGAGGTCTATTTGCATAGCTCTTCTGCAGAAATCCTTGTCATCAATCATCTAACTTTATACTTTTGAAATTCCTGAGCATCAAGCAACGCCCACGAATCTACGTTTTCAGTTTTCTCTCTTTCCAGGGAAACTGGACCATTGAATGTACTCCTTGAGGTTATGTCCACTGGGAGGATTTCCTTTATCTATGTCTCAGGGCCACTCCTTTTTGCTAATGCCAACATACTGTGTGGTTCCATCTATAACAGCCACAAATATTCCCTCTGTAGTCACCTGGCCAAAAGAAACTACCCAGGGGGCCATAGAAATGGATTGAGGGAGTTATAACCACATGGCAGGAGTGATCACACTAGGAATCTGTTATCTGCTCCTACAACTTATTTTTGCCTTCTAGGTCTGCTCAAGACTGGGCCTATAAATCACACTTCCAACCTAATGGTATGCAGTTTATTGCCGGGCCTGATTTTATCACTTGCAGTTTTAGATAGTACATAATTTGTGGAGGGAAGATTGGATTACACAGGCACATAATGTCCCATGGTCAGACTTTCAATCTACCCCAAACTGCTGTAACATGCCAGGACTTTTGTTTTTTAATGAAGTCTTGCTTCATTTATTTGTAACAGGACCTTTTCATGAAAGAACAGTTACTTGATGAAGGCATCAGGACCCTGCTGAAAACCCAACTCTAATTCTCTTGGAACTTGCCTCCTTTTCCATCCGGCATACCTCTGGAACCATTGTATCTGAGAGGTCAGCCTTCTATTATTTAGTCAAGTTTTCTCAAATTGGTGGTGTTTTCTCAAATTGGTTAATTGAGAGAGAGAAAAAAATTACGTCCTTTTGATGTTTTGGACACAGAGCCTAAGCTGTTTCTGAAAATGCGTGTGTGCGCACGTGTGGCTGCGGTGAAGCTGGAGCACGATGCTGCAGTAGACGTGGGCAACCCTGAGTGATGCCAAAACACTGTTTGCTGAAGCGATTTCAGTGCAAACAAAAGTTAAACATAGCCTCCTTGTGGACAACACACGAATAGCTGATGCTGGCTTTTACTGAACACGAAGCACAGAGCTGGGGTAGAGGAGGAGGTGAAGGAAGTAAACTTTCTTTTTTTTTACATTTATACATTTCCCCCAGCATCTGCCCTGGTCTTATTTGTTTTTATTGACGGTAAGAGAAAAAGCTGAATTGCATTCTCCTTGTCAGACTTCTAATGGAGAATGTACATGCTAAGCCCTTCATTAAGAAAGAAAGTAAAGAGACAGAAAGTTGCTTCATGAACTGAAGCAGAGAAAAGTGAAATTACAACAGCAGTGAAGCCAGGGGATTAACAGAAATTAACACATTTTTGTGAACAAAAGAAATTGAGAAGTGGAAAACTGGTTGCAATGTGCTCCTACTGTGGTCTATTTAATTGATGCCAGGCTGTTCCTTACTGTGGAAGCAGCATTTTCAGTACGCGAGTTTATAAATGCATTTCCCCAATACTAAGCTGAACAGCTCATTAACTTTTATTCCTTTTTTACTTGAATGTAAGACCTTGTGTCATATTCCTATGAAAGCATACAGTAAAACAATGACAAATCCTAACCATCAACTGTCAGCCGGAGTAGCCATGGGCTGGATCCTTCACGCTGGCTCCATTTCTAAGCCACCAACTATGTAGGTGTGTAAAAAAGCAGCTGGCTACCACCCCCAAATAGACTCCCTTTCAAACACAGGGTCACCATCTGGCTTTGTTTTTCCTTGGTAGAAAGATATAGTGCGCATTTTGGTTTGGCTTTGTATTGTCTTGTTATTTACAATGACAAAAGGTACAAAAGGAGAGAAGGAAAGGCCCAATGTTAATAATTATCCAGGTCCATTAATACTCAGGGGGAACATCTGCCTTTCAAGGTCATTGGTGCAGTAATTGTATGAAAGAAGTTTGTCTCAGTGAACAAGTCATAGGAAAATTACTAGGGAGCCTTCTGTGCATGTGGCATAGCCCAGTGTAGAAAAAAGAATTATTATGCAAATGTCGGGGCTTCCATCGGACTCCCATGACAAGAACACAAGCTTTGCAATGACTGGGATAAAGCGTGTTACCAAAGAGACAGTGGGAGTCAGAGAAGCTGCGTGTGGACACCTGTACGTTGTTCTCAAAGGGGCAGCATTCAAGAGGTGCTAATAACAACTATTCACACAATAATTCAGATTCTCAGTGCTTCTCCTTCTCCCTTTATCTTCTGTCCCCTGCCCTTTCTCTTCTGTTTTTTTCTTTCATTAAATTTCCTTTAACTGTCTGTCTGACATCTGTCTTCTTGGCATTTACAGTCAATTTAATTCCTCCCCTTAGAATGCTTAGGCTCCAGGATTACATGTTCAATTCTGATGAAGAAGCAGCTTAAGGGGATGGAAAGAATAGGGACTTTGTCCTCCTGGCTTTTACCCCTTCTAGTGGGCGATCCTGGGGTGGTGGTGGTGGGGGTCAGGAGGGTGTTCTTTAAATTCACTGAGGCTCAGTTTCTTTATCTTTGAATTGGAGCTAACAACACGTCTTAGCTCTCATCACCACGCCGCCACGCCTGGCTCAGGCTGCCCTCTTCCTGGAACACCTTCCTCTGTATCTGCACTTAACTAACCTCCACTCACCCGCCCTTTGAGTCTCCCTCAGGAAGCCTTCCTGGAGCCCACACATTAGGATGTGCTGGCTGCTTCTGTGTGCCCTCAGCACCGTGTGCCGTATTTCTATTTCCGAACTTAATACAGCCCATCAGAATTATATCGATGTGTCTGTCTCTCACTGAACCAGGGGCTCCATGAAGATAGAAGTCATGTTTTCTGACTCTCGAAATTCCAGCATCCAGGACAATGCCCCGTCCAGAGGAGCTGCTAAAGAACTAAATGTTTAGAGAACTGAATTATTTGAACTCTGACTTGTCTCGAGGATTAAATTACACATTGTCTATAAAGCACCCAGTGTGCCCCACACGTGGTTAGTTGGCATGTCTGCTTAATTTAAAAAACCATGACAACTCCACGAGAAGAGATTATTTCATAGGCTGCTTCTGTTTCTTGGACTGATGTCCGTCACAGAGTAGATGGCCTTGAGGCATCCATCAAGCTCTGCTCTCCCGGGGTAAATGAGAACACGCCAGCGCTGAGCCCTCCTGCCTGGTGCTTACTGGGCACAGATTAGTTATTTGCTGAAGGAATGAAATAATGAAACATTATCACCCTGTGAAGCCCTTTTTTGCTCTTCTTGACATATTTACACACCTCCTTCTCTGAGCTCTCACATTGCTCATATTTTTACTACAGTGTTTTTCAGCCTATACATGTCTGTTTTCCCTACCAAACTATGAAGTACTCCCAAGCAGGTGCTATTCCACAACTCATTCATTCTCAGCACTTAGCACAGTGCCTGATAGAGTCTAAGTTTAATAAACAGTTATAGAACTGGGCTTTATCCATGTTAGCTAGACTAGCATTCAAAAATTTTCCTCTGCATCTTCCTCCCGTCCAATGTGCTAAAACTCTAGCAATTCTAACTTTCTTAGGAGGTTTAATATGACACCCACTACAGTGCTACCACCTTATTCCATATATTGGAAATTCCAAATGAGTTGCTCAATAGATCCTGAAAACTTAGTACAAATAAGTCAAAATAATAAAGCATTTCAAACGGGTAGATTAATAAATTTTCCCTATAGGTATGTAAGTCATCTGTTGCCTATTTCCGTTGGATAGTGCTTGACTCAAGCTGACACTGACATAGACTGCTCCCACCCTAACTGCAGTTGGTAGGAATTGTAACTACAGCTGCAGCTTAGGCACGTGTTCCTCAGCAGAAGAGACAATCTGGTAAGTGACCTTCTTCTGATGTTTCACCATGCAGGTAACATACCCTGAATAACTGATACTGAAAAGTTCTAAATTTGACAAGGGAAGAAGCCGTTGATGATTTTTAGTTTCCAATGCCCTTTTCTCCTCCATAAGCGGGTCACTGGACAGAGATATCCAGGTGATTTGGGAGAGCTTCTCTGTATTCACAATTCAGTTTGCTCCAAACATCTGTGTCTATTACTGGTGGAAATTAAGATAAATGAGACCTCCTGGAGATCTTCTAGCATTGAGTAAGAGTGCTCAAGTACAGCGAACTGTGGAAGAGATTCATTTAAAGCTAATCAGAAGGCAGAAAATGGGTAATCATTCTCATTGCTGCTTTTGAGCCAGAGCACTAGCCTTACTAGTATAGTGGGACTCATTTGCATGCCTTCTGTTCAATGTGACAACATGGGAAATTACAAAGATCTTCATTGTGATGAGACACAGCTCGTGGGCTTACAATGTTTGATGTGGTAATAAGTGAATAATACAATAGTCCATCATACAAACTAGTTGAAATACAGATGAGGACAGGAGGTTGACAGAACAGTGAAATGGTTGACATTATTTCTGTGGAAAATAAAGTGATAAATCATGGAGTTAAGAAAGGGAGTGGGGCTTCCCTGGTGGCGCAGTGGTTGAGAGTCCGCCTGCCGATGCAGGGGACACGGGTTCGTGCCCCGGTCCGGGAAGATCCCACATGCCGCGGAGCGGCTGGGCCCGTGAGCCATGGCCACTGGGCCTGCGCTCCAAAACGGGAGAGGCCACAACAGTGAGAGGCCCGCATACAGCAAAAAAAAAAACAAAAAACAAAAAAACTAAAAGACAAAAAAAAGAAAGGGAGTGAACATAGGGAGAAAGTAGACAGATGGAAAGACTAGCGGTCATTCTGAGATCAAATAATCAGACGTAATGTGAGTGAATGAGAGATGGAAGGAGACAAGTTTTCAGTAAAAGATTGAAATACTTTGGTTTAATATATTAGAAGAGGAGAAGTACCAGGTTATTATCAGGATATACTTATCAGAATGAGGATGTGACCGTGGGAACGGTTGGCTGAGGTACAGTGAAAGTGAATATCAAGAAATGAGAAGGGTTCACTATTTTGAGACCAAAGAGTTGAATGGCCCATCTGTGTGGTAATAGAATTTGGTGTGAAGTTGAAATTATGACTAGGTTCAAAATTCCACAATGAATATGCAGGATATGCAGGAGGTTTGGAGATGACAGCAACAAAGAGAAGTAGGGGGTTGTAGCAACTACATAACTTCCTAAGAGCAGAAGGTTTTGCTGAATTAGTGGAATGTCCTACTCAATTCAGGCTGCTACAAAAAAAAAATACCATAGACTGGGTGGCTTAACAAACATTTATTTCTCACAGTTCTGGATGCTGAGAAGTCTAAGATCAAGGTGCTGGCAAATTAGATGTCTGGTGATGGTCCATTTCCTGGCTCATAGATAGCCATCTTCTCACTGTGTCTTCACATGGCAAGGAGCGAGAGAGCCCTCTGAGGTCTCTTTTGTAAGGGCACTAATTCCACTGATGTGGGCTCCACCCTCATGACCTAATCGCCTCCCAAAAGCCCCACCTCCAAATATCATCACATTAGGGATCAGGGTTCAACATAAGAATTTTGGAGGACACAAATACTCAGTCCATATCAAAGACTAATGGGAAAAAGAACAAGATAGATACCAACTCTACCTCCTAAACCTGAGGTAATTGAGAGAATAAACAGACTCTACTCAACATAGCTGCCTTGAAGGTACTGCTCTTGGACTGCAGCCAGGTTTTGGTTAAAAGAGGAAAGTCACAGAGAATATCATGACAAGTTTTGAAATTAAAAGAAAAAGGAAGTGGTTGGGACAGGAGGAAGCACAGAGCTAAATGAAGCAGAAGAAGCTGAGGAACATGGCTTATATTTTTAGAGATAAGTAGGATGACCAGATATGAGTGATTACAAAACAGTGGGCTGCAAATATTCTAATTTGATCATTCCCAGAGTATCCAGGAAGATGGCAAGACTCCGGCCTCCCTAGAGAGTCGGGAGTGATATGAATTGAGGGTGATTCTGAGTGAGCTCAAGGCCAGGTGTGTAGCCAGTGGGATTAACTAGCTTTGAGGATCCTCATTATATGTTGGAAATAGGTGATGCACCCTGAGAGTATAGGTTAAGAAAATCGATACGCTCTTAAAATAAGCAACCTGATCACTCTGGTTTCTCTAAGAACAACATTACTAGTACAGATGGAGACTCTCAGAAGATTTTTGGCATAAAATGTATCTTCCCTGATTCGAGTACCAAAATGTTAAATTTAGAAGGAAAGTAAAAGGAAATAGCATAATCATTCCTGGCAAGCTAAAACTACATGATGTTTAATAATATGAGATTCCTGGGAAGGCTGTGGAGAGATTCGAAACACTAAGCAATTCCTCCTCCTTTAATCCCTTTTAAATACCTGTTTCAGTTTTCTACTGCTGTGTAACAAATTACCACTAATTTAGTGGCTTAAAACAGTAAGCATTTATTATATCGAAATTTCCACGGGTCAACAGTTTGGGCATGGTTTAACTGCTTCCTCTGCTCAAGGTTTCACAGGGCTCAAATGGCTGCTTTCCCACCTGAAACGTACAATTCACTTCCAAAATCACTTAGGCTTTTGGCAGAATTCATTTGCTTGCAGCTGTAGAACTCATGGCAGCTTGCTTCCTCAAGGCCAGCAGGAGCACTTCTCTGCTGCTTCCAGTCTCTGAGCTCAGGGAAACCTAAGCCCTCTTTTAAAGGATTCATCTGATTAGCTCAGGCCCGTCCAGGACAACCCTCCTTTTGCTTAACTCAAAGTCAACTGATTAGGGACCTGAATTACATTTACAAAATCTCTTCTCTTTTGCCATATAATATAAAACACTCATGGGAGTGATACTCCATCATATTCTATAGGTTCAGTCCACACTTTGGGGAAGGGGATTATATAAGAGCAAGTGGGTATCCTGGGATCCATTCTAGAATTCTGCCTAACACAATATCTGAACAACAAAACTCCAGTCTATCCAAGATTCTGATACAGTTGTCTATAAATAACTACTCACTTATTATGAGATGAAAAACTTCACCCTCTTTGGCTACATGTTCTCTCAATTACACTGCATTTTTGTCTGGCCTAGACCTAGGAATATTCTATAACTGTGTTTCTCAAACCTTTTGTTTGTTTGTTCATTGTTACTTCCCTAAAGAGCCTTTTTAGACTTTTTTTCTTCCCAAATACCCTGCCCATGAAAATTTTAAACCACAGAAATGCTGGATATTTGTTTATATGCTATATGTCTGTGCTTTATACACAAAATAGTAAGATTATGCTCCTCCCTCCACAAAGAACCAATTTTTATCTCCTTGGGAGTGACACAGCCCCTGTTGAGCAATCGTGTTCTAAAAGATCAATGGCCCATCACTACATAAATAATCACTGTGCTCTGTTCTTCCTTTTACTTTTGCTCTCCAGCCCTGATACCAGTTCCCATGTTCTGTTCTCTACAATTCTGTAATGTAGGGACAACTAGGGTTTGCTGTTGAGTAGGATTTGAATAACCTATGTCCCAGTCCTGACTTTGCAACTGATTTTCGATGTGACCTTTGGCAAGCCAAACAAGATTTTGGTGGTGCCGTTTCTTCGGTATTTCAGAAGAGTGCAGTGTTGTAAGGTTATAATAGAGAAAATTAATTTGACACGCCTAAAGTCCTTCTTAGAAGAGGAAAGGACAGTTCTTTGTCATTTTAAAAGGAAATATGAAAAATGAAGTTTCTATTCCAGGAGCAGGGATTTAGAGATAAAAAGATGTATAAATTATGTCAAATGTCCTTTAATGATGTTGGCAGCTCTCATCTGAATTCTGTGGAGGTTCATTATGTTGGCGCAGGGGCCAAGGATAGCCCCTGTGATCATAAAACAATGACTAAACTTGTAATCAACTAAAGTTCACGAAATCTTAGGCTGCTTTTTAACATATTCTCACCTCCTGTCCCTTGGGGGCAGGTTTGCCTCTTGAAACATTCTTTCTGGAGCCACCACACATTTGTTTTTGTGACAAAACAAGGAGAGAGCCACGGAGCTATTATCAACCAGTACCCCAGACATCAGCACACACTAATTCTTTAGTACACACTACAGGCACAAGACTTTTGGAAGGTTCTCTGCAAGACTTCAACAAAACAAGGTCTACCCTCTTCATATCCTTTGCTCTACTGCCATGATTTTAGCAATTTCCAAATATGGGCACCATTCCAAGGTTCGAGATGTAACTTTTATTTACCAAACCTTCAACTTAACATTTTGAGCTTTCCACAAACCAAAAGCACATGAATCATGGCATTTATTGTGGTGGGGGGGAGTGTAGAGTCCAAAGCACATCTAAAGAATTAGGTTGGAGTTAATGAACATTATGCTCTTGAAATTAAGTGAAATTTCACGTTTTATGTATCTCTGTTGAAAAATGTGCCTCTGTTCATTTTGCCATAAGCAAAATGCTCACCATGTTTGAAAGCCCGTCTACTCTTCTGTTTTCACAGCCATTTCTGCAGCTGTGAGATTCTGTCTGCCCTGATGAAATCAACATTATTGTTTCAGACGCAGCTAGGATCCGCGTTGTAAGTAAACTATTTCAACATTATTTTGCACTCAGAACACTAATAAAACTATTATTTCCTCGAACAGCATATAGGGAAATCATGTCATTGTTTGGATGAAAGTGACACATATATTACACTTGAGTTGACTGGACACAGTATGGAATTATCCTTGCCACAGTTTAGCAGCATTGAAACTGGAAGACTAGAGTTCAACAGAGTTACACAAGGATTTCTAGGCATTTAGAGAGCAGAACACATACCCCGTAGATTAAAACTTAAGTTTCGTTTACCAAACACTACTATTTGCAAATAAAGCCTACATTTCAGACCCAAATGCTTGATTTATCTCCATCTCTATTTGTGGAAAGCAACTGTTGTGCTAAAGAAAATTGGGCTCAGTGGCAAAATCCAGTGTGGCAGGAAAGGATGCCATGAAGTTATAGACCCAGGCTTCAAGTAAAGCCTTTCTACCAACCCCCGCCCCTCAAATACTTCCTCCTTTCTCTCTGTGATCATTTTTATCTCCCTTTAAAACACTAATGAAATTGAAAGAAATAACTTCTAAAGCCTTATGAGTCACCTGACATACCTACAGGGATGACTTGTTCAGTTCTCTTCATCAAAGTGTAAACAAAAAGAACAAGGAGTGTCATTCGTCCCTTCATACAAGGGTTAAGTTGAAAGTCACTATAGTCACACTGAGGGGAATTTCCGATGGGGAAAAACAGATTGAAACATTATGTGCTTTGCATTTATGGGCCCCTAGATAGTTAAGATGCATATCTAAGGAAGATTTTCAATGACCTCAGATTCTTGCATACATAGAAAAGCAGTAAAATCATTAACTTGAGATATGTGTTCTTTGTGAATGGCAGTAATCTTTGACCAAGACATATCCTTGATTACATGTATTTCCCAGCCCCAAATGCTTATATTACCCACTCCTCCCCTACCTGTCTGGCCCAGTCCCTTCAGACTTACTGAGAGGCTGTTTCCCAGGCTATCGTCCTCAGTAATGTCCCTGAATAAAATTTAACTCACAGCTCTGTTTAACGTCGACAAGAGTGTGGAAGCAGGGACAGGGTGAAATGATATACTGCAGAGGAGGAGAGGTGGTAGGTCATGCTATTCCACCAACTGAAGGCTCTGTAGAGAAAACCATAACCCGACTTTTAAAATACAATATTCCTAAAATTGTCCCTTCAATTACCCATGGTGAACACACCTGGAATGGCTCTCCTTGCCTGTCATCATCATTTGTTCATACCTTGCTTATCCATCAGAATACAGCTCACTTGTTATAGGTAACCCTGGTTCCTCTCTCCCTTGTACCACCACCATTTCTACTTGTAAAGTAGCACTTACAGCACATATTTTAATGCTGTTTCTGCTTCTGGCTCAAGGTGCAAGCTGACAGCTCTTCTAGAGCAGAAGCAGTGCCTTATTTATCTTCATTTCTAACATCTTCCCAGTGCCTGGCACTTAATATGTGATCAGTTGAATAAATTAATAAATAAATTAGTGAATGACTCAAAGTCTATAATTCTTAAGACTTCATCTTGTCCAAACCACCTTTTCTATTGGAATAGATCAAGTATTTTGTACAGATGCACGTGTGTAGTGATTGGGCTTGTAAAATATGAACACAGATTTGTGGAGAGGCCACAGTTTTGAGAGATAATTATCTTTCACAACCACTTATGAATGAAGGTAAACAGAGGGTATTTCTGCCACCTCTACAACTTAATTCCACATTCCCAAACTATTTATTGACCATCTGTTATATGACCAAAACTGTTTTTGTTTTGGGGGTGAAGCAGTGGAAAAAAATAAGACAAAAGGCTCTACCTACATGCAGTTTATAATCTAGCAGATGGTGACTTATTTGTGCTTCTTTTTGTGTTAAGCACTGCAGTAAGTACTTGATGAGTATAATAATCATTTAATCTTCAACGCCACCCTATGAAGTAGCTAAACTTATTGTTCTCAATTTTACAGTGGGGACATTAAGGCACAGAGGGGCTTATATAATTTTCTATAAAGTTTCAAACTTGTTTTCAGGGCTTAAATTTCAGAGCTTTTTGAAAATTATAATTGCGGTCATTCTGGCTATGCTGTGGTTCCTAGTACTTAAAGCAAGAAGGGTTCTCTAAATTGAGAATGATAGATAAGTACATTCTTCTTGGAATGCATAGTAAAGAAAGAGTCCCCCAATGGAAAGAAGCAATCTCAGAAGAAGTTCCTAAGTATATCTACCTTCTCAAAAAGAAAACTATTACTATTAAATAGCAAAGTCCAATAACGTGTTATAAATAAGTAACATAAATCATGCTACAATAGGGAATTCCCAGGTGGTCCAGTGGTTAGGACTCCGTGCTTTCACTGCTGAGGGCCTAATCCTGCGGCGTGGCCAAAAAAAAAAAGAAAAAGAAAAAAAAATCATGCTATAATAAAGGAAACATACCAAATCCATCCCCAAACGTTTATTTTATTAATGTACATCATGTTTCAAATCTAGCATGATTTTCTTTTTAAGTTACTGTAAACAGAATCTCAGCTGTTTTAAAAAACATGCAATTCAGAGCATGCATATTTTCTATTTGTCAACTGTTTTCATAGCATGAATTATTCAGTCAGATCTCTGGGACTTATACCTGTTTGCACACTGTTACCACATGACTTTAAAATGATTAACAAAATCCAAGTATACTAGTTTAGGAAAACAAGATTTAAATAAAAATTTGCGTAAAAAGAGATATGAAGGGACATCAGAAAAAATAATATAGATTCAAAATATGATAGAAGCATCATATATTCCTCTAAACCAATATTACTGTATGATTATCAAATTTTTATATATCTAAGTTACTAATGTCTCCATAGCAAAGCAACCAAAAGATGGTTTTTTTTAATCTGTCACTCTATTTACTTCATGTCCCTGCCTTCCCTCCTTTATCTCCTCTTTTCCCTTTCTGACTCAAAGAGAATCCACCATCCTCGATATTCCCAGTACACTCTGCTCGCACTTCTGTTAAAGGCCTTATTTCGCACTGCCTGGTATTTGAAGGGTTAGTTGTTTATGTGTCTGCCTCTCCAATTAAATTGTAAATTCCTTGAGGGGAAAGGCTATGACTTATTTATCGTCCTACCATCCCACAGCCCTTAGCCCAGTGATTTACACAAAAGAGGTACTAAGAAAATGTTTGACAAATGAGTGACTCTTCCAAAAAAACCCACAAAACCAAGAGCATTAAATGACGCCAATAATTTATCCATACGCCATTTTGCCTCAAAACATTATAGAACCCTCTTGGTGGAATATGTCAGCCCTCTTCATTTATTTTCACAAAACCCAAGCCCAGGGATTGATTCAGGGGAGTTATAAATAGTCTTATTAGAGAGCCTTAAGCATCAACCGACTTTAAGGCCTTATTTCTTCCACAGATCAAAAGGACCAGAAGTTGAAACCAGCCAGTGACTTGTTAATACCAGCCTTACAATAACCTTCAGTCAAAGTGGATGAGGGGCCTGGACTCTGGAGAGAGACTATCTGGGTTCCAAACCTCTGTCATTCACTAGCTCTGCAACCTTTACTTATAAAGAAAGTTTAAATTAATTATAAGGAAAGGGTTGCTTTGCTCCTAACATTACGTTGGTGGAAGAATTTTTGTGAGGATGAAATGAGATAATGCACATGAAGCAATAAGCACAGTGCTTGACACTTAGTGAACACACCACTGCCATCAGCCCCTAACCTGGTTTACTCAGGCTCCACACCTCTAGATGTAAGCTTTTTTGACCTCAGGGCTCCAGAACTTCACTCTGTTGCCCACCTTTGCTCAGCTTTGCATATCAAATGCCAGGGGTTGTGAGTACTGGCACAAATAAAATCCAAATAAAATACAGGATACCAGTTAAATGTGAATTTCAGACAAACAAAAAAATACTTTTTATCATACGTATGCCCTATGTAATATCTTGGAGATACATACACTAGGGAGTCATTTGTTGTTTATCTGAGATTCAAATTTAACTGGGCACCTCGTATTTTTATTTGCTAAATCTGGCAACTTTTTTCTTTTTTTTTTTTTTTGTGGTAAGTGGGCCTCTCACTGCTGTGGCCTCTCCCGTTGCGAAGCACAGGCTCCAGACACACAGGCTCAGCGGCCATGGCTCACGGGCCCAGCCGCTCCGCGGCATGTGGGATCCTCCCAGACCGGGGCACGAACCCGTGTCCCCTGCATCGGCAGGTGGACTCCCAACCACTGCGCCACCAGGGAAGCCCAAATCTGGCAACTTCTGCTCCGAAACATCAACAGCAGTCCCTTGCCTCAAGCCCTCACAGATGAACACAAGTTTGTGTTTGGCTTCCCCATTCATTCAATTTCAGGTATTAGCAATTAGTCAAAAGTCCAGCACAGGGACCCAGGATAGCAAAGAAAAGCTGGGTAGCTTTATTCCAGCTTCATGTGACTAAGTTTTTCACTTTTGGAAGACATGGCGTTATTTGATATGCACTAGCTCTGTGTCAAACTCTAAATCTCCAATTCTATTATTTTAATACCCTTGAAATATCTGGGGATGGCTCTACAGAGGTGACCTATAATTCAGCGCCTATACATTCTAGAACCTTTGTCTAAGAAAATAAGGTTACATCAACCCACATACCAATAAAGAATAGCCAAAACCAGTTCAAAGCATTATCTAGGGCAGAGGATTTTTGGTTACGTCTCCAACAACTGGTATACTTAACTCTTTCTTTTCCAACTTAGTGGTGCTTGTTGTGACACAGAGTTTTAGTGTTCCCCTGGTAGAGCACATCGTAGCCTGGAATCAAAGAAGCAATATTAACTGTATTGAGCAGAATCCGTCCCCAACCTCATACTTATTTCTGACATTCAGAAATTTGACATAAGGGATCTTTTTCAGGGTATGGTGTGAGGTGCTACAAATACTTAATAGATGTCTGTAGTGTGAAGGCAGACCATGTGATTATCTTTTAAAAATACATGTATATATGTATATGTATCAATATATGAATATGTGTCTGTATATATATTCAAGACTGGAGAGTCCATTTCAAAGAGACTTTTTCTGGGGTAAAAGGAATTATTTCATAGTTGCTATATAAGTTGTTTAGATTCAGAGTTTTCTGGCTTCTTCTCTTGCAAATATTCCACATGGCTCTCGAAGTTTTTCCTGATAATCCTATTTTAAAGAGCCAGCTACATCTCTATTTATCCCCTTATCCTACTTTATTGTGCTTCTTAGTACTTGTTACTTGATATCATAGCATGGATCTTTTTTCTATTTCCTTCCACTAGAATGTAATATCAATAAGGACAGAGGTTTTGTTTATCATAGTCATGCTCAGTGTCTAGAACAGTGCTAAGCCCATGGTAACCACACAATAAGTATTTTTGATGAACACGTGAATAAAAGAGAGCAATAACAGCAGCTAACTCTTGTTGAGTGGTTACTATATGCTATGCACTGTGCAGAATGATTCTTCTATGACAGGAGAAATACACGTTTTGTTGTTCATACACATCTTCAAGGATGACTGAGAGACCTTTACTTCCTTGAAGGAAGTAGTAATTGATAGGTGTGGAAAGTGAGAACTGAAAGAGCTTTATGGCTCTAAACAGTTTTACCTATAAAACAAACATAAATACAGATTGTGGAAGATCAAGGAACTAGTATTGGAACTTTGGGAGGAAAGAAGCAAGATTAAGATTAAGGGGCACTTTAAGGAAGGGTCTGGGGAAAAAAAAAAACTAGTGGCTGGAGTCAAATGAACTTTTCACGTGGCAGAAAGATATCTGATGAGGATTTTAAAGAGAAATTTTATGATCATCTCATATAAATGATTCCTTATTTCTTCAACCAAACATTCTGTAAATTGTTCATTTCTTGTTAGTGTCTATGCATTTTCTTTGGTGGGATTAAAGAGAAGGGCCATGGCTTGCTCCAAGACATGCAGGAGAAGACAAGAGAGCTGCCTACATGGGATCAATCACAGACATAAATAGAATCAAAGAATCTGAAAGTTGGGAGTCACCGTGTAGTCCAACCTCCCACGTAATACAAAATTACTCCATCAGACTTTTAAAAGATGGCTTCTGGGGGCGTCCCTGGTGGCGCAGTGGTTGAGAGTCCGCCTGCCGATGCAGGGGACGCGGGTTCGTGCCCCGGTCCGGGAAGATCCCACATGCCGCAGAGCGGCTGGGCCCGTAAGCCATGGCCGCTGAGCCTGCGCGTCCGGAGCCTGTGCTCCGCAACGGAAGAGGCCATAACAGTGAGAGGCCCGCGTACCGCAAAAAAAAAAAAAAAAAAAAAAAAAAAAGATGGCTTCTGTATTAGAATGTCAATTGACGACAGATACACTTCACCAGTAAGTCCACTGGGGTGGTGGTATTTTTTAACGGCTCCATTTTTCTCCCTCTTCAGATCCTTTTTGTAACTGATCTGAAACCCCCTTGTCTATAACTTGCTTAATGTTATTTAAAGGAAAGTAATGTATTTAATGAGTTGGTTCTCT